>NC_090445.1:672398761-673023761 GCF_031143425.1 Pleurodeles waltl
AGATGCCTTAGACACATCCATAGACAAAGATCCCAGGGAGTCCAAAACTTCCTCCAGGACATTCGGGGAGTAATATTCTCTGTTATTTCCTTTGACCGCGATTATCATCACTGATAATTATGTATAAAAAAATCATTAAACAATTTACATCATTATTAAAAAATGAAATCATTATGAATATATTAGTTCCCACAATATACTCCCACAAACCTAGCAACCCCCACTTAAAATATAACTAAAATAAATGAATATGACACAATTAACTTATTTAAAAACCAATTAAATAATTAATAAATTAATAAATAATGTATAATTATAACTTAAATACCTTCCCACCCTTTGCCCCTACAAACACAACAGCCTGCACCTAATATATAACTTAAAAAACATAATTGTTATATAATGTACGTAATTAATAACCAATAAATAATTAATAGTACATGAATAAATAATTATTACTTAACCTCCCAACCTATACCCCTACAAACACAGCATCCCACACCTAATACCTAACTAAAAATATAATACATACAAAATAACTACGTAATTACACATCAATTAAATAATTAGTAATACATTAATAATAAATTGTTAATTAATTATACTTAATCAACCTCCCACCCTGCACCCCTACAAACTTCACTATCTGGTACAACACCATGAATTACTACTAGCTATAAAAATTAAAAATGGTAAATCACTTAAAATTGCAAACTATATTTAAAAATATTGTCAACACAGGGGTCCTTCTTGCACACACTCTGGACCTGTGCCCATATTCAGACATACTGGACAACTGTCCTGAAAGAACTCAGAGAAATACTGAGAGAAGAAATCCCAGCAGACCAAAGGTATGAGTTGCTGGGCATTCCAACGGATGTAGATGTACAGCGTCCTAAACTCCTCTTTGGCAACCTAGTCTTGGTAGTGGCCAAGGGAGACATGGCTCAGAGCCCCTGGGATGCCTGCACTGAAGGAATGGAGGACTGGGAAGGACCTGTACATGATGGCTGAAAAAGTAATGTATAAAGCCAAAGGTTGCCCAAAGAAATTCTTAAAGCTCTGTGGACCCTGGAGAGCATACTACAGGATACAAGAGATAGAGGAGAGCAACAGTGGGTGCGTCCCGCAGGGTTCATGATAGCACTAAGACTCTAGGCATATTCCCCTAGAGACAAGAGACTTTAAACCAACTGTCCACAGGCATGTGCTGTATACTAATGGGCGACAAAGTAATGCTACCTTGCTCCCTTGTTACTGCTGCTTTAAAAGATCACTTGGGCATGTTGTTGTGTTTGAATCAAATGCATATTTAAATAAACATTAAAATTATTTAAAAAATATTTATATTGTTAACAATTATACAAACAATATTTAATCCAAAAAGATAATATATGCAATCTAAAACATGTAAAGATAATTAAAACGTGATAATTTTTACAACTACATTATTAAAAACGATATTAATAACACAGATATTCTTGAAAACGATATTACTTACCTCAAAAATCGATAGTCTTGTGAATATTTCTGCATCCTGATATATTTGTGTGACAATTTTGTTTTCTGATATTTCTGTCTCTTGATATTCAAAAGTCGATATTTTATCCAAATACCGGCTCACCTGAGTCTCCAATGGGAAAGGTTGGTAATGAAAACAGAATATGTCGGCACATCTCCATCAGTCTATGGAGAATCAGGAGACACTGAAAGCAAGAGTGTAATTTCAGATTGATGCAGGCTGCAAATGGTCAGGTAGTGCAGTACGAGAGGTACAGAGAAGAAGGGAGAAACAGGAAAGAGAGGCAGTGGAAACAAAACAGAGGTGTAGAAATCACAAATATGGTAAATGAAATTAACAAACTGGAGCCATAAAACGAAGTAGTTGTGAGGTAATTTGGTCAATTCTCTGCTGCTTTAACTGTCCTCAAAGCAATTCTTCCATTACTCCCCACATACAGCAGCATTCAGGAAATTACATACAGGAAGAGGAGGTCAGCCAGGTTGTGATCATTCAGAGCCACCTATCATCACCACAAAACCACCCTTTCCGATCCTGCTGCTCCTTGAATTATTCTAACCCCTCAACATGGCTAAGGGGCTTCATGAGAATTAAACTTCATGAGGGAGGAGGTTATCCAGAAGCGCTCTCAGCTTTATGAAGGCCCGGAAACCCAGCTGAGTAATGCAGCTCATGCCCTCACCTGACATGGCATTGCACCATGCTGCAATAAAGTGGGTGCGCACATCCAGAGGAGGAATTTCTGGTGAAAGTGCTGGGCCTGAATTGAGGCTCCAGACATTCCAGGCTTGTCCTCCCAGCCATGTTCTTGGAACTCCTGCATCACACCACTATACAGGTGGGTCCTGAGAGTTAGCTAGCTGAACCTTCGTGCTCAGCTGGTAGTATTTGAACTTCAGTGAGACAGTAAGAGTATTATGTCATATTCACTTAAGTGAACAGATGTTTTGAGAGTGGTGTTCTGTCATGTGGTCATTTCAAACTTGATTTTAACATTCTGTGTTGTCGTTTACCTCTATTTGTTGTGTGTTATGAAATTATCGAAGGTTTATAATTACTAACATGCATGCATGGTTGTAGTCAGCTTCTACACACTACTAATTTGAAATTGACATAAAGGAAATTCTTTCAAAGTTGAATTTTTTGTGGCAGTATCATATTTAATACACAAATTCAGCATTTGGGATCTGTTACATTTCCATTTTATCAAACGTAGCTTATGTGATACTGATAATGTGTAGATTTAACTTTATTTCTAGACACTATTTTTTATTACAAATACTATCATAATTCACACAATTGTTATAAATATATAGAACTATGTTATACAAACCTCAACAAGAAAACACCATTCTTTCTCTATACACGGATTGCAGCTTGCCTCCTCTGACAACTACAGATCATACAGAATGCTGCAGCCAGACTCGCCCTGGTTCTCCCTTGACAAATCCACATCACCTCCTACTTCAGGGAACTACACTGGCTTGAGAAGACAGAAAATATGTCAGTTTAAGTTTCTGAACCATGCATACAATGCCTTACACAACTGCAGACCTGCCTACTTGAACCACAATGAGAATTTCCATCAGCCCACCATACACCTCCACTTCATATCCCTTTCTCTAACACTCAACCCCCCATCCGACATAGTAGATGCAGAGGTTGCTCCTTCTTCTATCTAGCAGCCAAGACATTGGACAAGCTACCCTTTATCTACGGACCTCCCCATCTCTTCCATCGCTCAGAAGTCCCTGTAGACCTGGCTATTTAGCTATTCAACTTGCCCCTGAAAGCCCCTGGATACCCACACGGGTGACAAGTAGCACTCTGCAAACCTACTGATTGATTGAATATTTTGTTGGTTTGTAAAAAACATGCTAATCTCTTTAATATCTGAAAGTAAATGTGTTGCAAAACATTCAGTTGAATTTTAAGCACAGAACTAGGCAACAAAATAAATCTTAGCACAAATCTTTCTCCTCCTATGAAGGCCTCATTACAAATATTGTTTTTCAAAAACATTCTTTAAATTTGACGGTTTACTAAACTTAGTATAAAAACATTGATAGCAACATGTTTCTTAAAGATATCACAATGCCAGTTTATATAACATGTCTTTTTATAAAAGTAATTTTGATATGCATTAGTGAACATATAAATTCACCATTTCTACATTTTTTTTCACATTCCTTTTCAGTGGACTGGCTGGCTAAGCTTCATCAGAGCAGGACGAGGGCATGAAGGAAGATCCTTGAACGGGAGAGTGGCACAAAGACTTTCCACTAACAATAAGGAGGAGGATCACCATCGGGGTAGTACGTCCATGCAGAGACAGTTAAGATGTATCACAAAAATACTCAGGTGGAGGCTGAACAGTGGTGGGACATATGTTTAAGATTAGATGTTCTCAGTCTTACCTAACCAATGGATGGTAGAGGGCAAAGCAACTGCTGCTAAGATGTACCCAGATGTCACTGGTACTGATGTTCTCAAGGTGGACACCACAGGCTGTTGTATGACAGAAACTGAGAGGAGAGAGTAAGACTAAGGGGAGTATGGGGAAGCATCCCGAACAATGAGTCCTGAACAACAAAGTAGTGGAAAACGAAAGCGGAATTACGGTTTTGTTTTCCACGACTTCCTTGTTCAGGGCCTTAACCACGTATGTACTGAACCACGTACGTGAGTGGTTAAGGCACAGAAGAAGGGAGTTGGCTGTGGAGGACAACGTGATCAAGGAGGAGGTAAGTGTGCTGGGACTTGGACTGTTTTAAGGGCAGGGGGGTCGGGGTATTTTTAGTTTTAGGGGCGGGTGGGGTGCTCGGGTGATTAAGGTTTAGGGGTGGGGGAGGGGGGTCAGGGTTTAGGTTTTAGGGATGGGGTTGGGGGTTGGGGTGCTTTAGGATTTAGAGGAGGGGGGTTGGGGTTGCAGTAATTTTGGGGGTGGGGGTTGCGGTAATTTTTAGGGGTGAGGGACCAGGGGGTACACATGCTAGAACCATGCATGCCGTTCACTAATGCCTTTACCAGGAATGCCTTTACAACGAAAAATCGTTGTTAAAGCATTCGTGGTAATGGCATTAGTGGTAACAACAAGGTCGTAGTTCCGACCTCGTTGTTCAGGCATGAGTATGTCATCATAAAATATACAAAACAATGCTATTTATATTTAATATATATTAGGATGATGTGTAAATCAAAAATCAATTGCATTACATATTGAGTATGGTGACAACAGTGACGTACAGCTACCATATGAGTTTTAAATGAGGAGGATATATCTAAATGTAAACAGTACATATTTAACATACCAGGATGTATCAACCTTCTGCTGTGTGGTACCAGCCCAGGTTTAGTTGCACTCCCAGTACCAGATGTTGATGTAGGGGGCAGGTGATGGGTGGACAACAACACAGGTAAGTTAGCAATAGTGTACTGTTATATTTTAAATCCAAAAAGCATTGTCAAATATAGAGGTAGGGTTTAACTACACAAATTATAGAAATCTAGTAGTGTGTACGTCAGATGGTTATCATATGGTAATACCTGTAGAGATGTGTTGCATTGCAAGACCTGCTGAGCTTGGAACAACTCCTTTCCCAGCTGCCAGCTATTGCAACCAATGTACTTGAAAGAATGGCTGTTTATAAATGAGATATTAATTTAAATAATAATACAACATGTACAAATTCATAGGCTTGTGCTTGATTATGTTGAGGCATGGGTGAAAAAAAGATATGGGTGAGCTATGGCAGACTTGCATTTAGTGCTTGTTTTAGTGAGCGAGAGAGAGAGAGAGAGAGAGAGTGAGTGAGCAAGAGAGACAAAGAGAGAGACAAAGAGAAAGAGAAAGGGAAAGAGAAAGGAAAAAAGAAAGGAAGCAACGGAGGAGGAGAGCTAGAGAAAGAGAGACTGAGGGTTTTTATTCTTACTTTTCACCACATTATTGTTGACAGAAAAAGGCAGCTCATATACTAAGTGGGTGTGCACAGTGGAGAGAGCCTAAGTGAGAGGCATGAGACAGAGATGGGATCCACTTTTCCCTCCAGGCAGAGCTTGTGCTCGCTGATTTGTGGAGAAGTTCTCCTTAATCCACCTCCCCTCATACTGCCATTTTTTCACTTCTTTTTAGTATCCCCCACCATGCAGGCCTCCTCCCTCAATGCATTGACAGAATCTGTCACTCCCTGCCATAAGGCTGCCTTCTGGTTTCTACTAATCCCAAGTATTTCATGCTTTGTTTCTTCCTGGCCTTTGTGCAGTTGAATTCAACATCCAAAACGTTGATTTAAGTATATATTGTCTTTGTATCCAGTAATTCTACAAACATCTAAAGTAGATGTTCACTGTCAATTAGTAACACATGAGCCGTCAACACAATAGATCAATCAGAGATCCTATATTTTAACTTTGAATTCTAAACTGGTATATCAAATAGAAGAATGTTATACTTTAGCTGACGTCTTCATGCCAGAGGTTCAATTACCAATGCAAATAGTAGTGGTGATGGTGAGCAGCATTGTTATATCCCTCTTTCAATATCTTTTTGCACAGCTGGGGTGCTTGACTCCTCTCATGCTGCCATTATCAGGATCTACTGGCAGCAGGAGAGATGTTCTGCTCTCTCAGCACCTCTGGTGCAGGAAAGCATTTGGGAACACTGGTGGGCTACCATGATCCCTAACTAAACGTACCCATTGGCGGCCAGCCTGCTGATGTTGTCTACTTGCATGGCAGTCTTCTCCATTGGGGTTCTTTTTGGAAACACAGACAGCTTCTCGATTTCCCTGAAGGCTTTTCCTTCCCAGCGTACCCCAGAGTACCGCACTGGAATTTCTGAGAACGTATATAATTCTCAAGCCAAGATGGCCACCTTATGGAAAACTGCCCAATCTAAAATGGCGACTTTGATGTAATTTTCTGTCTTGTTCCTGTTTATGGGAAATCCCGATCTACTCCTTGCGCTGCAATGTTTCACATAGTCTTTTCATCATGTTCTTCGCCCCTGACCATCTCTAGGTTCTCCTGGGAATTCAATCCTGCTTCCTACCATGGTCCTGTTGACTTTCTGTTTTTCTGGCTCCTCCTGCTGTTATTCTGTGTCCACTGCAGTGATCTTGATTCCATTTAGGGTAATTTTTCTCCATTTAATCACATGGGGCCTCATTATGAGCTTGATGGTCCCACCACAGGACAGCCAAATTTACAGGGAGGATGCCACCGCCATAGTGGTGACGTTCCCCCAAGCGTATTACAATTTCCCTGCAAGGCTGACCAACGGGAACATTGTACTACTTGCTCCCAATTGGCTGACCGGCAGAACAGTTTTAGGATATACAGGAACTGAGGCCAGTATCCTAACACTCTAGCACCCTTGGAATGCACACAGTCTGCAAAGAAGACAGTGCGCATTCTGACAGTGCAGGGCCGGAGGGCCCCTACACTACCCACCACATGGTCATAATCAGTACAGGAGCCCCCCTGTGGACTCCATCACTTCCCTTCTGCCAGCCTTTTCATGGTGGGATCCCCAACATGAAAAGGCTGGCAGAAAAAGGAGTTGTAATCAGCCAGACGGCACTTAGTTCAGTGCCGCCATGGCTGGTTGCAAGCTTGACTACCATCATGCAGTTGGGAACCTTGTTCCCAGCGGGAACGGCGGTCCTCTGGCAGTCCGACCGCCAAAGTTGTAATTTGTTGATTGTACCACCAAAGTTTTGGTGGTCCAACCGCCATTGCGAGTTTGACGGTCTCATGACTGCCAAACTTGTAATGAGGCCCATAGTCTGCTCTCCAACCTGTCGCTGGAATCTCATTACCATTGTGGAGATTTGTTATCTCTGGCATTTTTCCTCTTCTTCCAGTGCTCCTTCTGAAAGCACTTTCTGCCTAGGTGCTACTTAGTGTCGGCAGCAACGTGACTACTACAAATGGTCACCTTTACCTCTGGTTGCAAGCTGCAAGTCTGGATCCAGTAGCAGCTTGGAAATATCAGCAAGGCATCAGACCAATGATATATGAAGGGTTTGAGAAGCAAAATTACCTATAACTACTGTAGTGGTCTGTTCTCTATTTAAATCTGCAACTAAATTCTTGCAAAGGTATTTGCAAGGAAAACATATTGAGCCACTCAAATCTTTCTCAGCCTTGCTTTCATACCCGCTACTAGGAGGGTTTTTTGGAAGGTTTAACAGCATTTTTCCAAACTTTTAAAAAATACTCTGACCTTGTATTGTATTTTGGGTCCATGCGAGGCTTATGACGGCCAGAATTTTTCTCCCTTGAAAAACTACATTTCCCAGAAACCTTCACCTTGTGGCATATCACAAAACATTGATCTCTGGATTTTTGGATTTGGACTTGAATTGTATTGAACATTCACACCAGGCTTAGTGAAAGCCTGCTTATTCTTCCTGACAGACTTCAATTTCTAGATACCCCTCTCACTGTTTTGCCTCCTAACTTGCAGGGCAAGGATGGATCAAGGACTTAGAACACCTGAGGCTGGCAGAGTGACTTGTATTCCATCTTCATGCCAGGTGTAGTGGAAGTCTGTTTACCTTTCCTGCTGCCAAAGACTTCAATTTCTAGACATTCCTGCTCACTGCTTTGTCTCTACATTTGCAGGACAATGATGAGTTGAGGGATCAGAACACTTGAGACTAGCAGATGCTAGCTTGATCACACCTGAGGTATGTGATCATTAAAGAGCGCTTTTAAACATCTCTTTTTCAATCCATCAATAGGTATTGATACTGTGTTCCCCTTTGGCTAATCCTATATTTTTAGAGCGTCCTGATTCCAGAGATGCAGGAAATCCTTGCTCCTTGTACTAGCCTTGTCTTGCTTTTTTATCTACATGAAATAATGTATGGTTAGACCTACTCATTTCATTTGCTAGCATGTTTCTAAATAACTGAGCATTTGCATTCTATAATACAATTTGACTACAGAATGGGGCTTGTTTGCATGGTGCTATGGTTTCCTTCTTTCTGTTAGTAAGGTGTGTCATCATAAGATGTCTTTTGACTAGCCAATGTACTCTACAATCAGTGATGAAAGAGAACTTCTTTTTAGAGTGACACCGCTATACTGTCCATAGGCACACAACAATACCAATCAGCTATCTATATAATATTAATTTAAACTACAGCGTTTTCACATCTACCCATCTGATTCACCTTGGGGTGACAATCCTTCAACCACTTAACTTGGCATACTTTATTAAATATCCTGTTCCTCATGGTTGAATCCCAACAATCCAAAGCAGAAGATATTGGTGTGACCTAGTGCTTGTGTCACATAGGTATGCAGAGGGGAACAGTTCTGCTCTATTATAGCCTTAGAACCCGCCGTAGCGGGCTCTACCGGCTATTAAAGGCCCGCTCCCGAGTTAAATGCCTCGGGCTCTGTGAGGCTTTGTTCCAGCTGCTGCTGTGAACAAAGCCCATTGGAATGTTGGCGCTGCGGGCTTTTACCGGCCAGTAAAAGCCCGCAGCACTCCATTGTTTTCAATGGAGCTGCCAACTTCCAATGTTCTAATTTGGCATAGTATGTCAGTAATCATATTTTCCATTTTAATCCTCTACAGTTGACAGACTGGAGGGGTACCACTTTTCCAACCCTATGTAAACATCTCACACAGCCCAACTGGCTGCTTGACAGTTGACACATTTTCGAGTCTCAAGCTCCCTTTCTTATAGTGCATTACCAGACAGCTAGGCCCTCATTACAACTTCGGTCGTCGGCGCCGCCAGAAAACCACTAGTGTTTGTGATCCGAAGACCTCCATATCACAAGTTAATATGGATTTCTGCCCGTTTACGGGCAGAAATCTGAAACAGTCGGTCTGACGTCGGTGGGTGAGAGGTGGTTCCACCACCAGCACTGCCACACCAAAAGGTCTCCGCTCGCTATATTATGAGACATAATATGGCCCGGTGGTTCCTGCACGGGGCGCTGGCAGTGGTAACGCCGACACCCATCCCATCCCGGACAACCACCTCGCCTAGACAGGTAAGTGGAGCGACCAAAAGGGTGTGTGTGTGTGTGTGTGTGGAAGGTGCATATGTGTGGTGTGTGGGTGTATGTGTGCGAGCATGTTTGTATGTGTGTTGGAATGCTTGTGCGTGTGTGTGTGCATGCATGCCTATGCAGGGGGGGTGCATGTATGTGTATGCGGGGAGAGGAGTGAGAGGGGAGTGTGAATGAATGTGTGCACGGAGTGGGAGTGCGTGGTTGTATGCCTATGCAGAGGGGGGAGTACGTGAATTAATGCATGTGTGGAGGGGGAGTGTGTGCATGTATGCATATGCACAGGGGGGAATGTGTGCATGCATGCATATGCACAGGGGGGAATGTCGGTGGGTGAGAGGTGGTTCCACCACCAGCACTGCCACACCAAAAGGACTCCGCCCGCTATATTATGAGACATAATATGGCACAGTGGTTCCTGCACGGGGTGCTGGCAGTGGTAACGCCGACACCCATCCCCTCCCAGACAACCACCTCGCCTAGACAGGTAAGTGGAGCGACCAAAAGGGTGTGTGTGGAAGGTGCATATGTGTGGTGTGTGGGTGTATGTGTGCGAGCATGTGTGTATGTGTGTTGGAATGCTTGTGCGTGTGTGTGTGCATGTATGCATATGCAGAGGGGATTGTGTGCATGTATGTGTATGCGGAGAGGGGAGTATGAGGGGAGTGTGAATGAATGTGTGCACGGAGGGGGAGTGCGTGGTTGTATGCCTATGCAGAGGGGGGATTGCGTGAATGAATGCATGTGTGGAGGGGGAGTGTGTGCATGTATGCATATGCACAGGGGGGAATGTGTGCATGCATGCATGTGCTGAGGGGGGAGTGTGTGAATAAATGTGTGCATGTAGGGGGAGTGTGTGCATGTATGCATATGCCGAGGGGGAGAGTGTGAATTAATGCATGTGTGGAGGGGTGGAGGTGTGAATGAATGCGGAGAAGAGTGTGTATGCGTGCGGCCGGGTGGGGGTGTTTGTATGTATCCTTGCAGTCAGGTGGGGTGCTTGTATGGATGTGTGTGGTTGGGTGGGGGGGTGTTTGCAAGTGTGTGGAGGGGTTGGGTGGTGTCTGCACGTGTCTGGACGTGTGGGGGGTGAGTGCCAGTGAACGGAATGGGGATTCCTGTCGTCGGGTGCATTACCGCAAAGGTTTTTGTGGCGGTTTGCTGCCTCTTAATATGGCCGGCGGTCTTAGGCCTGCCGTCGGGCCAGAGGAGCACACCGCCGGCCACGGCGGTCGAACCGGACCGGCGGGACTGGCGGCGTTGTGGCAGTCTGTCTTCGGCCAAACCACACAACTTGTAATGCAGTGGTCTTTACCGCCGGGTCTGCAGCAGTTAAATCGCCATCTCATCGCCAGTGTGAGATCCAAATACTGAAGTTCCATTAAACGGAAGATTCAAGATGAGGTGCTGTGCCTCCTGCTTCAACACTGTGAGGCGAAGCCCTGAGGACCTCCTTGCACAGATGCCATGTGCGTAGCCATGAGCCGCCAAATCTGCTCCATCTGCAGCAGCACTAATCACTTGGTTGGATACTAAACTGCCCTCCTGCAGGATCTCCTGAAAATCTTGCCTATCATCCCTAGGCAATTTATCAACTAACCTGTTCAGAGGTTCCCACAAAGAGCGGTTGTACCTTCCCAAAAACGCAGAAGCACTGGAGACCTTCATGTATGCTGCTGAAGTGCCACCCATTTTCCTGCCCAATGAATCAAAATGTTTACTCTCCTTATCTGGAGGGACCGTAGATGATGACGCCATGGAACGAGTTTTATGGGCAGCAGCCAAAATCTCAGAGTTCGGAGGTGGATCGACTCTAGGGAACAAAGGATCCTGGTCTGGAGCTTTATATTTCTTTAGTATTCGAGCTGGGGCTGGGCGAAGGATAATCGGAATGAGAAATGTATCCATAGCCAGTTGTAACAGACCAGGAACCAGAGGCAATAATTGCCTCCCCTTGAGGAGGCACGCTGATGTAGGGTCTCAGATATCACGGACGATGACGTAGTCAGCTCTGGAATATCTTTGTTCAGTTTTTGGGCCCCTCTGACCAAAACCTCGTTGAAGGAAGTAATATCGTCAATTGGCGACACTTGCTAGAGGGGAGTTAGTCAAGGTAGGTGAGTATTCTCTAATGGAAGACTCCGATGCCGTAGACCATGACTTAGATCTGTGCTGCCTTTGCCGTGATCTAGAGGATCTAGATCTAGATCTTCTCCTGGATCGTGACCTACTACTTGTGGATGCCCTTGACTGACTGCGCTGATGTCTAGCAGTGGGTTGGTCAGCAGCAGGTCTTGCGCTTTCAGAGAGTGTTGTTGGCGAGGGCGTACGGGGCAAAGAAGCCTGAAGGTGAGTAGAGTCTCAAGTATTGAGGATCTGGAAAAGCCGGTGTTTTATTCAGGCTTTCTAAACACCTTAGAGACAGGGTTATGGGTGATATATGTGCTGCTGATGAAGCTCTAAAAGCCCTTGAAGAGTCACTCTGAACCGTGACTACCGGGTCTTGGTGGAGAAGGCCAGTCTCAGGATTCGTAGGTGACTTTTGATGGGGGCTGGTATGCAGAGAAACCCTTTGCGAGATAGATGTTACAGGAGAAGGTTGTCTCGACGTTGATTATGGTTGTGTTGCCGCCGACTTGGATCCATAGGTTCCTGCCATCGAGCGAGACCTTCCTGCCTTCTCAGATCTCGACGTCGACGGCGATTGATTCGATGACGAGCGGTGGTTTGCAGCATGAGTATGCCTTGACGTTGAATGTCTTGACATCAAGCGGTGTGCAGACGGAGACGAGTGCCTCAACGTCGCATGATGAGGGGACCTCGACCTAGCTCTTGAAGTTGGCTTCGACGATGGATGTTCCAACGTCGTCGGATGACGAATATCCTTTGACGGCATGTGAGTACTGATGTACCTGCTCTACGTCAATCGGTGTACAACCGTCGACGGAGAAGTACCCCGATGAGGACGTATTTGACGTATTTTCTTTCTACGTCGCTTGAGTCGCCGTCGACAGCGGTGTGTTTTTCGACACCTGGTGATGCGACAATGGAAAGGATGGCGTCGACGGTGAACAGACAGGAACCTTCCTACCTGGCGACGTCGAGCTGGCTTGCCATTGTGTAGAAGAGTCTTTAGAAATCTTCTCCCTCTCATGCAGACCATGTAGTCGAATCCTTTCTCTGTCCTTGAGAGTTCTTTTGGACAGATTCTGGCAATGTCTGCAGGTGTCAGGACAGTGACTCTGAGGCATACAGACTATATACACATAGTGTGGGTCTGACTGGGCCTTCTTCTTCCCACAAGAAGGACATTTCACTAACAGTTAAGGCATATTTGTGAGAAAAAACTTGTCTCTCCACTCAGGAAATATGAAGGATCGTCAAGTAAATCAGAGAAAAACACAGCCTAGGTAATTTTTCTTGCTAAACAACCAGAAAAATGAGAGCTCAGTGCTCCAGGATCGTCACAAAGAAGCTGGAAAAAAGAACTGACCTAACTGTGAACCAGCTGTCAACTCACTCTCACCCCTGAGGCATGGTGCAATACAGGAGGTGCTCAGGGTCTTAAAGGCACAGTACCAAATTTCTGGTTCTGCTGTGTTAACCTGCATGCATCCTATTGGCTAATAATTCTTCCTTATTTCCAATGTAGTTTTTTTCTATTTTAAAATAGAGTGCTTACATTTTCTATGTCTTCTATTTTGACAGCAGGAAATTTTTACCTTTATTTGAAGTTTTCAATGTATGTTTAAAAAAACAAACTCCAAGAAATATAACATTTTTAGCCTGCTTCTCTAAATAGGCTGCATTGGCTGTTGCACATGTATATATGGTGTTTGTTTTGAAATTCTCTATGTAAATGTTATTTTTTCATAGATATTTCATACAAATACATGTGTATTTTGTATGTGCTCCGGGATCCCCGCACATGGGTGGGAATATTCAGTGTTTATGACTATTGATTAGGATCCCCTGGAAGAGAACCATGTTCATCCAGGACAATGAAAATCAGCTTTAGGGATCCAGACATTATTACAGTTGAGCCACGTGGGGTAGGGGTGCATGTCCATCACCATGGGAGGAACTCTTCTGTCCCAACAAGAGCTTAATATTCTTGAGGAGGAGTTATGTACGAATGAATAAAATAAATATTCCATAACTTCATGATGTCTGTGTCACCAAATAACGCCAAGTTGCATGTCTTTTATTAATTGTGCAAACTTTATTTACTCTGGTATATCATTCTTTAAAGCCTCAGGGACAGATTGAAGTACCCAACCAATATGTAGTTCAGTGGAAACTGCACTAGTTTCTGGCAGTCTCTTGGTAACAACATGCATTATGAATGAATTATCAATGTTTGGACCATAGGCTGCACAGGTAATGTGTCTCATCTTTTTGAAATATATATAAATGATTATCCATCAATCTTTTCTCATCCACCTTACTTATACTTACACCTAAGGGCCTGGCTACAGTCCACCATGACAACAGAGATGTAGTCTGCTAGCCTGGCAAACGACTAAGGGCCTGATTAAGAGTTTGGCGCAGGGGGTACCCCATCACTAACATGATGGCTATCCCTACAACTGTATTATGATTGCATAATAGCCTATGGAGATTGTAATATGGTGGACGGGATATCCATCACGTTTGTGACGGAGTAACCCATCCACTAAACTCTAAATCAGGCCCCAAATGTCATACCTGGAGATCTATGCTAGGCAGCCAGAAATCTTGGTGCCATCTGCAAGGCCTCTGTCGTGTGGCCTCAGCTGAAAGCATTGCATTGTTGTGGAGTAGGTGGCACGTCTAATATGTCTGCTCAGTAAAGTTTTTTTTCTCAAATCTGGAATTTGTTTTTGGAAAACAAAATAGAAATGCTCGTAACACACTGGTTTTTATTTCATCACAGCATGGTAATTTCTTAACTTTCCTGAGGAGGAAAAAAGTATATTGGATTGTCCATTGAAGATATGCATAGGCTGAGCTAGCGTAGGTTCTGCTGTTAAAAACATGGCACCATCCCCAACTCTAAGTAGAATGGGTAAACTGTGTGACAGGAGGACAGGGGATCCACTGTTTTTGACAGAGTACTCTTTGGGCTAACTTCTAAAGGAGGGCCTAAATGTTTAACAAAGCAAAGTGAACTTCTAATGTTCCTACTACTTTGGGCTAAAACATTTTTGAACCAACCAGAAGCACCTTTGTAAAAAAAAACAAAAATCTCTTTTGGACACAGGGCCTGGGCAGGTCCAATTGTGAATTCAGAGAATGGGGGGAGGAAAGCCTGGTCTACAGTAAGGGCAATGAAAATACTGGAGTGGGGAGGCCTGGAAATCTTGTTTTTTACTTTCCTTTATTTTTGTTCAGATTTACTGACTGTGTTGTGGTGACTTATTGTTTGGGGCCTGTTGCACTAGTCTCATTTTTCATCAGCTTGCCAAATTCTCACTTTAGATCTACTGGGGAGTCTGTGGACTTCATGCCAAATTTTGGGCATTTTTGTGCAGTCCTTTGTCTCATCTGCATGTATATTTTTGTGCAGTCCTTTGTCTCATCTGCATGTATTTTTTGCTGTGGGGAATAGGTGACAGTCATTTTCGGTTTGTCTTCCTTGTTTCCTTCTCTGATAAGCCATTTGCTTGTCTGCCATTTTTGTGAAACCAGTTTATGTGAGTATGTGTGTGTCTGTGTGCATGCATACCACACATTGGGCATATATTTGTGCAATCATTACACTGCTGGATGTATTTGCTGTAGTGATTGAGGATCTCTCGTTTATGCCTCCATCTTTCTTGCTGAACCATTTGCCTATTTACCATTTTCTGAAAGCGGCACGTTAGTCTGTTAGGCAGCCATTATATCATTGTTCTCTATACATTCTTCTGCCTCTTCACGTGCTATGAAACCAGTAGTGTGTGTGTGTGTGTGTGTGTTGTGTGTTGTGTGTGTGTTTGTTTGTATGGGCATGTAGAACCCATGCTATGAGGACGGGATTAATTCTCATAGCATGAGTAAATCCTGACAGGCATAGTGTATTTAGGTACTTTTGAGCAAGTGTATCAAAAAATCCATAGTGCAGTTATATCTGCCTTGGTCCACTTTAGAACCTACCTCAGTATTAAAGTGGTGTGTTTGTGCGTGTGTGAGGTAGCGATATTTTATTTGTCCTCCATCTTCCTTACCACTTTCAATGATGCTCTCATAAGGCCCTAGAAGACCGCATATTATTGGTCATTTCACAGTATTTTTCTGAACGTACTGCTATTGTGTTTGGGCCGACTGGGCCATTGTTATTGTTTTCAATGAATTTAATCACTTTTGCCAGTGCCCTTAATGCTCTCATATGGGCCCTTGATAGAACCAAATATTATTGGTTTCTTTAAAACATTTTTGTCAATATGTGAGCAATTATGTTCGGGCCTGATTGGCCATGGTTATTATTTGTAATCAATTTAATTGAGTTTGCTAGCTTTTCTATTGCTTTCGGCCCAGGACAGATCTCAGATATTATTGCTCTGTCTGAATCTTCTACAACAATATTTGGGCTGGTGGTCATGGGTATTATTGTAAATTATTTTATTTTTACGAGTCCCACTTATGGACTGATATGGGGCCCTCGGAATCTGGCAGGACCCTAAAGATTATTTTGCTCATTTAAAAAAAAAAATGGGGATCATTTTTCTTTTTTGGTTTTCAATGCTCGGTAGCTCCCTGTGTGTCGTCTGTTGTTGTCATGACCTCTAATGGGGTGCCCACTTTTCCCCCAGGTGCATAGCTCCCAAGCCTTGAGAGGATACTTTTAAGAGTAACAAAGATTATCTCGGAAAAGGAAGCAAGTGTGCAGTGTATGGGCAAGGAGGTAGTGGCTGGCTAAACATATTCCTGTTGACTGCTAACATTGCAGGGCTAAATTGCCAGTAACCCAGATGATTTAGACCTTGGTGGTCTCACACAACAGTTGAGTCCTGAAGCCTTGGATGAACACTGAATTCTCGATTACCATCTTGAGGCTAGCTGTATCAAAATCAAGCAGTTTTTTCAGTTGCTTTGCAATGTAATCAAGAAGCGGGGTTCAGCCGCAACACTTTTTTTCAGAGTCCACATGTTCACATGTATGTTTCACACTTACCTGGATTCCTGAAGTCTAACCTGCTTCTTTCTGGAACATTCAGAAAATGGTCTATAATTCAAGGTCACACCAAGAGTGAAAAAGGACGAGTCAAAATGTTAATGCACTTGATGTGCATGTGCATATGACAGGCCAATTTAATACCTTACCACTAAAGCACTAATTAGACCTGAGCGAAATTGAAACCATGCAGTATAATTTGGAAATTTCGTGTTACACTTCTTAAGCGAAACTCTCAAAAGTATGCCTCTTCGCTTAATTATGCCCCATTTGTTGAAACAGTTTACCTCAAATGATGGGGAGCTACAGAACGTGAGTGGCCGTTTGCAGTGCTTTTTATTATTTGCACTATAAATTAGCACTACATGTGGCCTGTAGCAAAAATTGACGGAAGGAAGCGTTTTGAGCTAATTTATACTGTGAAATAATGGAGTAGCATTTGGTGTAATTCGATTTATTTTTGTCAAACTTTTACGTGATTTCATGCACCCGTAGCTCTTAATACAAATTACTTCTGGCTCGTATGGTTTAGTAAGAGCTATTCACTAGGCTCAGCTATTATAAATAATGAAGACTGTTTGAGCATTTTTTATATTAATACATTATGGACTTTTTATGAACAACTTGTGTCCAGACAATCTACTTTTTAGAGTACACATTGTATTATTTTTATGTGTTACTTTGTCCTGTATTGTAATCACTACAATGGCCAGGTAGTCTGCCTTCTTATTTATTACTGCCTGCACAAAACTGAGTTGAACAATGGAGAGTGACAAATACTTCCTTCCCTCATAGTGATTTGTGAGACTATGGACTTTTTAGTTCCATATTAACAAGATGGTAGTCAAGAAGAAGACGGCACCTAAGAAAGTGACTTCTGCCAAGACCCTGACCACTAAGAAATCTGAAACAGGTGAAAAGAGCTCAAGCATTGCCCAACTTGGCAACAAACCTATTTTCTTATTTTCCAATGTGTTTGTACCTACTGCACCCTCCTTTTGGTAGGAAGATATAAAAAGCATTTCTAGATCCATGATACCACCACCAAAACAAAAAAACTTGTTCTCAGTGCTGCAGTGATGATAGGCATGGCTGGTACTAGTACTGAATAATAGCTGTAGTCATCCTAGCAAACAGGCAAACTGAAATTTTCCAGCAAAACCAACCAACACTGAGCATGAAAACTGCAACATAAAAGATCAGAACAGCTCACAGCATGCAGGAAAGTAATCATGGCATGCCTTTCTAGGAATTGCAGTACTACAGCAAAAATAGCTAGTGCAAGAATCTATTAGATATCAGACTCCTGAGGTGGAGAAGAGTAGGAGGTTAGTCTTGCTACAGAGCAGAAAATTGTGCTTGCAACAAAGCAGTCTGCTGTGCTTAATTGTTTATCATCATCCTCATCTCCTTTACTTTAAAGAAAGAAAGAAATAAAGCAGGTACCCCCATCTTCTACAAATCCACTTCTGATGTAATTGTCATAGAGTGGACTAATGAGCTTTGCCATTGAAGGCAAGACAAAGGAAAGTTCCAGAAAGCACTGTTTGGAAGTGAGGACAGATGCAACTGCCATTGTTCCTGCTGAGAGTGGCACTAAAGATTTGTAAATCACCTCTTCATGATAACCCTATACAACAGTCACCTGCTTCCATCTTTTGGGAAAAAAACAGAACCCAGCAGCATCCCTCATTGTAATCCTAGTCTACCCTAAGGGATCTGAGACCAGCACCTCTGTGAGTCCTATTAGGCTCATTGATGAACAAAATGCATGCTGCTTTATTTGTGACACACCAGTGTGCCATGAGAAGCTGGTCAGATATCTTGATACCTTTGGCTCATTTGAGAAACAAATATGTAGTCAACTTGGAACAGCGCTTCTAAAAGCTGGGTGTTGCTGATGCAGCTTCAGAAGGAAAGAACTGATAGTGATAAAGAATATGTTGTTATCAGGACTTCAGATCCTGCCACTCTTTGGAAACAGAAAACTGTTTCTTGCACGAGAAAAAAGGGCATATCACAGTCACCACAAAGTGTCCCAAGCATCCTTCCTTTATGGAAGTCACTTCAGGTGGGACTGAAAAATTAAAGAGCTCTCTCATGTGGTCTATACATGAGTTATTCAATTCTATTTTACTTCTGTGTTAAAAATAATTGATGTATTAAGGTCCGATTTATTTTATACTAACCACCTGAACAATAAACACAGCAGAAGAATTGAGAATCAGGACTAAAGAGAGGTAAGGCCACACAGCGAGTTACTCTTAAAAAAAAAGCAGAACAGGAGTTAGTGTCACAGAATCAGAACATAGGACTTAAAGAAATTGCTGGGAGAGGGCCAAATATATTGTTGAAATGGTTATTGACTGCAGTGAAAAAACATTCTCAAACGTGCTGGGGTACATTCTCTTTGGTTATCAATTTAGGCAAGGCACCCATTTCATCTGGGAAGCTACCATAAGAAAATATAAAGGAACTGCCATCTTGAATTGGGATCAAAATACGTTTCTGTTAATTCCCATCATGGAACAAAAACGTGTTTTGTAGAAGACACCATCACTGGGTCCAGGTAAATGATTTTGTGGGCTTCTTTGCCCAACCAGCATGATTCTCTGCATCCTGTTTCCAACTAGCATGCATCTTGAGCAGCTTAGAGGGCATTGTGGAAAATAAGAATTATAGATGGACAGACTTATCTAGAAAATAGAGGAATGAGGAAAGGAACTTAGACAGTCAGGCTCCCGACCTGGGCTGCAGGCCACACAGACACCAATACAGCCTCAGGAAAGTGCCAGCCACATGACAGATGAACCCTGTGGTACAGTGATTAGTCAGTGCCTGTCTACAGGGGCACCTCACGTGGATTAGCAATAGGC
Source organism: Pleurodeles waltl (assembly GCF_031143425.1). Classification (NCBI taxonomy): domain Eukaryota; kingdom Metazoa; phylum Chordata; class Amphibia; order Caudata; family Salamandridae; genus Pleurodeles; species Pleurodeles waltl. The sequence goes on from NC_090445.1 coordinate 672,418,329, forward strand.
TGTTACAAGTGCTACAAGTGCTTTTCATGGCATACATCAGCATGTACCAATTTCAGTGTTCTACATGGAGAAAGCACACACAGCTGTCAACAACCTGGAAATACTCAACACCGACACTAATGAGTGGCTTGAACCTAGTGGCCCCAGTATCAGATTCTTTGCCGTTGACAATGGCGGTAACATTTTCATAGTGATGGCAGATGGTAGATACTTCAGAGGGCTCTGTCCAACCCACTACATCAATCTAATTTTGTTAGAATTCATCAGAAAGGAAGTAGATATTGATAACCATGGCCAACTGTTGCAGTATTTTCATACATTTTACCCTTTGTTTACAGTCTGAAAGAGCAGGAGGGGCCAATCAGCATGCTAATAAAGTAATTGTAAAAGCCCTCATATAGTAGGTTCTGACCTAGCGAATGCCATCTTTCACATTTTGCAATGCTTGTTTAAGCAGTAGAAATCTATAAGTGACTCTGCAATACCAAGATGTGGTGATGCAAAGTTGATCGTCTCCACTGCCAAAGCCAGGTGTTGGAGGTTGGCACAAAGTGGCTAATAGATTGTCTGCTCAAAATGTTTTGATTATTTTAGATTTTAACATGGAACATCAGTAGGGAAGATTGTAGTATGAGCCAAGCCCATACCCCTTTATTGTACTTGTCTGCAGGCAGGGTTGCCTAAGGTGGACAGAGGATTTAACAATGATGATGAAGTTACTAGTTAGGTCAAACTCTTACTTGTTTCTCTGAAGACAAATACCAGTTTTATAAGACGTAATGTCCTCCAAAGAAGATGTCAGTGCCACTGTATTGAGTGCACAGCAGAAACATGGACTATCGAATGTCATTACCTATTCGGGCTTCGATGCCTCTATGTATAGATTTATGGAATTTGGATCACCAAGAACGTGTCTGAACTTGGAGAAGGAAGACTGCAATATCTAGAGCAGTCTCAAGAGCTAACACCACTGGTAAGTTCTAAGTTCTAAGTTACACTCTGGTTAAAATAAAAAACATGAATATCACTAACATAGTCTGCATTGTTTTAGTAGTCGCAGGACTTACACAAATCACACAGATTAAGGAAAATCAAGAGAAGCAAGTCTCATTTACAATAAGAATAGCGAAGATGTTACAGTTATACTTTGAGGACAAAACAAGATTTCGAGCAGCTTATGAGGCATTGATTTATTGGTGTAGGAGAATATAACAGTAGGTAGAACCTCAGAAGGTTCTCATTAAAATGTCAAGTCTTGCAGCCAGTGTACACATTGAGCATGTTTCAGTGTGGTTGCGCCAATTGTCCCTTTCAGTCTCTTTCTTCAAAATATGGAGAGATGCACAGTGATTATAATGTAAAAGAATGTAATTCCTATAAAATACAAGGGTCCACGAGACACGATAGAAGATAAGGAGATTTCTTCATGTATCAGGAGCAATTTTACAGAAGCAGCCACTGCACATGTGTTATTTACTTATTCATTTTATCAGTTGGTAAGGTGAGCTGGCTTATAGCAAGTAACCACTTGCAGCACTGGATCTATCAGAGACCAATAAGCTTCTCAGGTGGGGTCAAAGCTACAGAGGTTCTTTTGGTGTGATTAAGATGAAATGTGATATCTTTTTGGTGGACTAATAACATAATCAAACAGACTACTTCATATAAACAGAACTCAGTGAGTTACACAGTGGATTACATATATATAAAATGCATTTAATCGATGTGCAAGGCAGAGACAGATGGTAAAGGGCTGTGATTTTGATATAGGATGAAAGAAAACAATAATTCACCTAGAGGGTACACCACAGACTCTGCAGTAAACAAAAATCTCTGCGTTTTCCAGAGAGGTAGGATTCCACATGTGGCATCTAACCCTATCCTTGGAATCCAATGCTCATCGATCATTGAAGATTGAGCCTTGGACCACAGTAATGCTTTAGTGTGTTGCTACCATGGAAAAAGAAAAGCTCTCTGGATTTGGAAATTAAATTTGGATTCATTATTTTTGGATTATCTCTCATTCAGGGCACATGCAAGTACTCGTCTGGGAGTGGTACTTGATTGGCCTTACGTTAACTGCATGTCAGCAATTGCTCCCCAGTCTTTTACCTCCTTAGTCCTTCTGAGACCACCTTGACTGTCAAATCTGTGTTCACATTCAGTAGATCTTTTTCCAATAAAACTCCATGGGACTATGTACTCTTTGGTTCAGCCCTACTTTATTATAAATAATTGTGAGCTGGGTTACTGTGTTTCAGTATTCAGCAAGGTATGATAGTATCTTTATGTCACCCCTCAGGGAGGAATCTCCGAACTCTGAGTTCGGAGAGTACACCCCGAGGGCTGAAGTAAACATATGACTTGCATATTACCTTTCTGATTACTGAAAAGTCGTAAAGTCTAAACTTAGACCAAAAGTCAAACTTTACCTTTGTGAACCGGGCCTTGAGTGTCTACCCACACACAACCTCCCTAAATAAACCTTAGACTCCTCTTCATAGCTACCTGCTGGGAGAGTAGCTAAACAGATGCATTTGGTCCTCAGTTTTGAGCGCAATAATGTGGTACATCCCAAGGGATGTTTACACTAGGACTCCTGAAAAAGTTCTCATATGTTTTTTTTTGTTTAAGGCTACCATTGGGCCTTGTGATACTGTTGATATATGGGGGTCAATGCTGGAAGTTCCAAGAGATTTGTTCTGCTTTCTTTGTGGTTGTAGAAAAGAAATCTAATAATGTCTCAATAATAAAAAAAAATGAACAAAATGACATGACTTAACACTTGGTCCAGCAGCCACCTCCTTTCACCTGCTGATGTTGCTGTGGTGTCTCAGAAAAAAACCCACTGGTTACTAGTACCAACAAAGCACACAAATATGTAAGAAAACTATTAATAACTAAACAAACCTGCTAGTTCATTACCACTTATATGGCCAATCTCCCTTATGACATATTCTGTACTTTGGTCTAAGAATAGTTGTATCTTTGTCCTACAAATACGTATTTCTCTCCGATCCGTCATAATTTCTGATCACTATCACACAATGAGTGTTTGGAAGTAATACAACTAGATCCTTCCTTCACAACGATGAAGACATTTTCCTGGCTACTATGCCTGAGTAATATTTAACAGCACACGGTACCTGACACATATTCTTGCAGGTCGAAGTCCCGCAGTGGATTAAAGGGTGCAAGGAATTGTTTTCCCGGCTGTCACCAGGACTGCCGTTTCCTTGTTCCCTGAGTTGCAGGCAGCAAGGAAATCATTTGCCAAAATTAGCCTGTAAACAGCAGCTCACTCCTTGTCCATTGTGCCTAATGCTGTAATCCTGGAATGGTAAAGTAGTATGCCGTATTGGATGGATTAGGTGGTCCCTGCGCAGGGGAATCTGGATGTGCAACTGCTATGCTGCATTTTTGTGGTCCTGAGATGCAATCTCTGTTGAGATTTTTTTAACCTTTGCCTGCTCCACAACTGGCAAGGTTTTGTAAAAAAAAAAAAAACATATGTGAAAGTGTGAAGAGTGTAGCTGCGCAAATTTTATGGCAGAACCACGCTCTAAAAGAAACAGGTGATTATTTCAAGATCAAGAAAGAAACATCAATTCTGAACTCACATTCCTGCCAGCAGCATCTTACGTGTTGCCACCATCAGTGCTTAATTTGTATAAAAATGAGTTCCAGGTCCCTCCCCAGGAGGCCACTGCAGTTTGCACCACAGATTGCCCCTGCCAGCACTGCCAATGATAGTACCAACACAACTACTAACCATCACACTCCTACAAGTGAGTAATTCAGACTATTCCAAGCCCCCAAAGCTATAAGAAGGGCTTGGGTCGCAGGTAATAGTCATTTAAATGCATATTGAATTAATAACAAATGCTGCTATGCTCACTCTACATTAGACAGACTCTGCCACCAGGTGGCAGACTGTCAAAAGTGCCATGTTGACAATTAAATGCTGGTGCGGAGCATCGGGAGCCACAGGCTCAAATTAAGCACCATCTTCCTCATTTGCCACGGTGCCTGAAAACAGAGAAGGAAAAAGACCACTGACTAGTGGTACCAACAGTGAAAAGCAAGCATTTTAATTCAATAACCATAATCCTTTTCCCTATTGTTTTTCTACAAATAGTTCTTTGGCGAACAGATATTCTTCTTCTTCCCCAACCCTTTTCCCACGCCTACTAAAGGTACAAGCAAAGTCATAAAATTGTAATATTCCTGAAGTTGGAGCACATGTGCAGGGGCCAAAGAGATCCATTTCACAGTGAACAAGGCCCACTCACCAACCTTGGGATCCTCTAACGTTCTGCCCACCTCATCAGCCATTGTGCATGCTACAAATAATAACATTTAAAACAAAAACAATACCTTATCCTGCTGCCTCTCTGTTTGTCCTAGTAAACAGCACCACTCCCCTGTCACTTTCCCTATCACTGTCCTAGTAAGCAGTACCTCTCCCAGCCCACATATTGAAAAAGTATACCTAGCATCCTGCCACCATCACTGACCTCACTTCCCCTTCGATCATTCTTTTTTTTAAGTTCCCTTATCTGACATAGTGTAGAGTGATCCTAACACCTTCCCTCACAGGTTTATGGGCCAGCCTTCCTGACTGCCAACACTCTCAATTAGCCAGCAGATACACAGACTCAATGCTGGCAGCAGCACTTACAGAGACTGTACAGGTATATGCTCGCCAGCCAGCCACTCTCATTCCATTGCCTCCCCCAGGTCTGTGGAGAGGGAACGAGAACAGAGGGGCCCGAGCATCATCAGCCTTCCCATTGTTTTGCTTGGGTCTTTGAAGAGGTAGAGAAAGACTCAGGAAGCATGTGCTTTCCTTTTGCTCTAATATGACAGATTAACAGCGAATAAGAGGGTTTATATTTGGTACCTACCTCACCACCATTTCCACATCTTTGTCCATAGATGGCCACCAATAATGAGCTCTCACATATCTCTTCATCATAGTTGAGCCTAAGTGGCCTTCATGTGCATAGTTAACCAACATAGAATGAATGATATCTGGGGAGACACACTTATCATTCTTTATCACCACACCAATAGATAGTTCTTCACATATTTTGGAGTAAGGTTGAATCTCAGTACTTAAACTCCTTTCCTTAGGGTATCCTTAACAATATACTCCTTAACTCTTCCCAGCACAACATCATTGCTCTCTGCTGTTTTGCACACTGTTTCAGTGCAAACTTTGTCTCATCAAGGCCCATGACGGTATAAAACAATCTTCCTTATCCTCTTCCAACTCACTTGCTTCCTGTTCACAAATAGGTAACCTAGACAAAAAGTCTGCCATGATATTTCCCTTTCCTGTGATATATTTCAATTGGAAATTATATTGTAACAATTTCGTGGTGAGATGTGCAATGCGTGGCGTGGTGTAATTGACCTTGTCCGCACTCAAAATGTACACCAGAGGCTTATGATCTGTTTGTATGACATATTTCCTGCCCCATACATAACTCCTGAATTTGTCACTCGGCCAGTAACAAGCTAGCAACTCCTTTGCAATTACTGAGTAATTCAGCTCAGGTTCACATAGTACTCTTGAAGCATAACTGATGACATTCTCATCCTCTCTGGAACCTTGAGTCAGAACTGCACCCAACCCACACTTACTAGCATTCACCGTGATGATGCACATTTTCCCAGGGTCATATGGACTTACTGTTCTAGCACTGATCAATTCCTGTTTAACACTGTCAAATGTGTTTTGACACTCACTATCCCAGACAAAGGGAACCTGTTTTTTTAGCATATTTGACAGAACTTTCATCTTGGTGGCATAATCTGGAATGGTCTAGTATAATATTCGCACATCCCAATAAACAAGCGTAATTCCTCCTTGTTTCTGGGATTAGGAGAGTCTATCACAGCCTTAACCAATCCTGGCCTAGATGCTATTCCTTTGGTTCACACACAATGTCCCAAAAACGCAATTTATTTTTTCCAAAATTCACATTTCTCCTTTTTAACAATCCATCTGAAAAATATAGAAAATAAATCTAATAATCTTGTTGTGGTCTTCTAGACACTTAGCATATGTCAAAACATTGTCTTGAAATGCTAAAACACCCTTAACATTTTCCAACAACTTGTGCATTATGGGCTGAAAAACCGACGCAGCAGATGCCAAGCCAAATGGCATCCTACAAAATTGGAAAGCCTACGTCCCGCAAGGTGGAGTGTGGCTCTGCCTCCATGGAGTCACCCAGGTGAGGGAATGGGAACTGCCACACCCCAGGTGCAGCATCACTGGGCACTATCCCCCTCCAGAACCAGTGGAGAAAAACATCCACTAACACAGTCCTTGGCAGAATGAAGCAATCTGAGCACCAATACCCCTCCAGAACCAGTGGAGAAAAACATCCACTAACACAGTCCTTGGCAGGATGAAGCACTTTGGGCACAAAGCCCCCTCGAGAACCAGTGGAGAAAAGCATCCACTAACACAGTCCTTGGCAAGATGAAGCAATCTGGGCACAAAGCCCCCTCCAGAACCAGTGGAACATGTCACCAACTTGAGAGACTGTGGCTTTGCACTCCCCAGGACCAAACAGTGGGCAAACCACCCACTTGAGACACTGTGGCTTTGCACTCCCAGGACCAAGCAGTGGGCAAACCACCCACTTGAGAGACTGTGGCTTTTCACTCCCCAGGACCAGGCATGGAGCCCCATCGAGGAGCAGTGGCGTTGTCCCATCATCCGGCTGAGGTGCGCCCCTCCCCTCCCCCTGAGGTGCCTGTTTCTTTATCGACCTGATGCCCCTGCGGTGTTCTCTCCATTTCGAGGCAGGTGTCATGTGTGGGATTCGCCCATGCTGTTTGGGACAACTGGTCCACGGACATTTCATGGGACAGTGTACGGACTTGTGTACTTGCTGTAAATATTTTTATATACTGATTATTTACTGTTCTCTTGGGCTATCTGTTTGAATATTACACTAGTTAAACTCATTTAGTTTGGTCCTTCCGTTCTTCCAGGGGGTGATGGGGTGTATCTGTGATGTGATTGGATATGTGTGTGTATGTTGTTGTGGGTAGGGTTGTTGCGTGTGTGTGTCACTCTCTTTTCCCTCCTCCCCTCCCCTATGTGCTAAGTGCAGTACTCACCATGTTCGTCGCTGCCGCCCTTCGTACTCCTGGCAGATGAGAAGATACACCAAACCATGGCGTCCTGGTTCCTCGTATGGTGTCGAGAGGTGAGTAGTTTCCCTTCCAAAGACTGTTTCCACTGTGCTTTTGCTGGCGTTGGTACTGCCCCGGAAAAGCTGGCGGATTGGTGCCTTGTAATAGTGTGGGAGGTACATTGTGTTCGGCCTGTCTGCTGGAGGTTACCGCTGTGGTGTTTGTTTCTACCGCCATGGCGTCGGTGTGTTAAAGTGGCTGTCTGTGTTGGCGGTTTCCGCCATGGTCGTAATTCCTTTTGTTTTTACTGCCGGCCTGTTAGCTGTCTCTGATAATGGAGTCCAGTTTGTCAATCGCAAAAAGGAAGATTACCTGAAGGAATCTGGTGTGAAGCATCTGAAAAGCTTACTCTACCATCCTCAAACCAATGGTAGTAGAAAGGATGAATAGAGTGGTAGTGGAATGTATTAAATGGATAATAGGTATGATGTGGGAGAGGCAGAGAAGTCTATGCTGTGGTTTTATCGTACAACTCCACATTATCCCCGTTTGAACTTCTCAGGGGAAGATATTCCACCTCTAAACTATATTCTGTTTGGTTAACCAAAGCAGTAGAGGGTAAGGTCACATATAAGGTGGACCAGAGAAAAATGTTGGGAGGAGTAAAGGAAGCACAGAATAAAACGAAAAACAGGTACTATAAAAAAAAACCTACCAGAGTTTAAATTTTTCAACCTGGGGGTGTTGGACGCATTAAATGTCAAATATTTGTTAAAAAGGGGATGCCAGTTATGGTCAACCGGATCGACGCAGCTCCTGTTACTTCATCCTATCAGCGCAGGAAATCCATGCACCCTCCCCGGGGCATCTGAAAACCCCGCAACCCGAAGAGGATCCTCGACCGAGCGCCTGAAATCGACACACAGCCGTCCTTGCATGGAAACTAAATGACGCATCGCGGTGTGTAGCCCGAGAAATCGACACACTTCCCTTTGTTTCCACACTTCTCCTCCTCTGCAGTCCTTTGCGGAGATTTTTCACGCAAACCAGTTACTTTGTGCTTGAAAGAGACTTTGTTTGCTTTTAAAAGACTTAAGACACTTTATATCTCTTTTCAGTTATATCTCAACATTTACTTATTGCATCTTTGAACATTTTGACCTGCATCTTATTAGATAAATATTATATATTTTTCTAAACACTGTGGCCCTCATTCTGACCTTGGCGGGAGGCGGAGGCCGCCCGCCAAAGTCCCGCCGTCAGGTTACCGTTCCGCGGTCGAAAGACCGCAGCGGTAATTCTGACTTTCCCGCTGGGCTGGCGGGCGGTCTCCTTCAGACCGCCAGCCAGCCCAGCGGGAAAGAGGCTTCCACGATGAAGCCGGCTCGGAATCGAGCCGGCGGAGTGGAAGCTGTGCGACGGGTGCAGTTGCACCCGTCGCGTATTTCACTGTCTGCGCAGCAGACAGTGAAATACATGTAGGGGCCCTCTTACGGGGGCCCCTGCAATGCCCATGCCAGTGGCATGGGCACTGCAGGGGCCCCCAGGGGCCCCGCGACCCCCCCTACCGCCATCCGGATCTCGGCGGTCCGACCGCCGGGATCTGGATGGCGGTAGGGGGGGTCAGAATCCCCGCGGCGGTGCAGCAAGCTGCGCCGCCGCGGAGGATTCAATGGGGCCGCGGTACACTGGCGGGACCCCGCCAGTGGTGCCGGTCCGACCGCGGCTTTACCGCCGCGGTCGGAATCCCCATTGAAGCACCGCCGGCTTGTCGGCGGTGCTCCCGCGGTCCTCCGCCCTGGCGGTCAAAGACCGCCAGGGTCAGAATGAGGGCCTGTGTGTGTGGTGTATTTTTTTGGTGGTGCTCTATGGTGTTATTGTATGATTTATTGCACAAATACTTTACACATTGTCTTCTAATTTAAGCCTGACTGCTCAGTGCCAAGCTACCAGAGGGTGGGCACAGGAAAATTTGGATTGTGTGTGACTTACCCTGAGTAGAGTGAGGGTCCTTGCTTGGACAGGGGGTAACCTGACTGCCAACCAAAGACCCCATTTCTAAACACTATCTATCTAACTTCTCTTGTGGTGGGTGGGACGTAGCAAACAAGATCACTATACCGTATTACAAGTACATAGCTCTGTTAACAGTGGGGCTAAACAATCAATCCTCTTGCTTACAATTTAGTGACTTTCCAACAAACCGTGCTGTTTTATTTCAAGTTTCCTTCTGAACGAAACCTGAAAGTTCACTCATTACCATCTTCAAAGCACCAAAATGGCAATATTGTGTTGGCAAGCAAATCTTGGCCAAACCTGGTTTAGGTCACATGGCCCCCAGCAATGCAGAAATAACTATTTTGAGTTGGGAAAACAGGCAGGTGTCTCATGAAGCTCTCCAAAACGTGCCTGGAAATGATATCCTTGCTAGGAAAAGACAACACCCGCAAAAGACAACAGGTATATTTTTCTGTATTACACATACCCTTTCCCGAGAGGGACCACTGCCATAATATCAATCAACACAATATTGAAATATAGAAATATCAGAAAACAAATATTGTTAGCAAACATTTTGCCTTCCTATACATAACTAATAAAACCAGAATTATCAAGAAACAAATATTGTTGTAAAAAATATAGATTTATTCTTTTATCAAAAACAAATATAGGAAACAAAAATATAGTTACTTTCAAATAAACATATGATTTGTCAAAAATATCTCCTCACCCAATATCAACTCGAATAATAGTGCCAAAATAATTACATTATCATTAATATACATTAAATAACTACTTTTTACATTAAACAAATTATTAGAATAAACATTAAACAGTATATACCCACATTTGAATGAAACATTATTACATCACCAACATAATTATAATTCACCTCAATAAAATATATAACTAAGTACATACCAATACAAGGAAATGAATATTTATATGAACTACAAACATTTATACAAGGATTTAAATATTAACATACATGTCTATGTATCTGCATATATATATATAGATATATGTAAAATAATATTCAAAGTTATCAAACTACGTATTAAACATTATAAATGAAATCTAAATTAGCAATTAACGTAGAAAGAAGTAACTGCAAAAAAAATTCAAACTAAACTAACCAATAAAATCAAACTATAAATAATTTAACCAATAAAATCGCACAAGTAATTAAATCAACAATATAAAAGGCACACAAATTTCCCCAACTTAATACTGCAACAAAGACAAAAGCTGCAAGACAAGGAAGAAATCTACACATCTGGCCAAATACCTTGCAAAATAAGTAAAATGTATATTTAAACTGAAACTTGTAATTAAAATTACAACTGTAAAGAAGCAGACAATTAACAAAACACTCTCCAACTTCTATCTCGTGACATGCATGTACTGAAACCAATGCTACAATTTTGAAAAGTTCTAACCTGCCGAAAAACAACACCAATGACAAAACAGAAAAAATACCTAAAAAGTAAGTATATGTAAATTCATAAAAAACAGAAATCCACCCCAAAACTGATTAAAATAATACATAATAACCACAACCTTTAAAGCTTACCAACAAATAAGCAAATAAAAAGAAACTGACATTCTTTTTTTCTTCCAACAGAAAAGAAAAAAACCTACTCCTCATAACAACATTCCCAATGGAAAAGCTGTATAAAAGTGGGGAACATCTAAGAATTGGGGGGAATTCAAAGTCTTTGCTTTTCAAGAAACCTGGTCCATCACTTATCACCCTATCATTGGTTTCCTTCAGCATAGCAAGTTTGCCTCTAAAGAGCATAAAGATGGCAAACCCAAAAGAGGCCTCTCACTATAAATTTTAACAAAACTTCAGGTTTTGATTGAATCCACACACATGCATGATAACTGTCTTCAAGGAGTTAAATTGCTAATCTGGTGGCTGAATCGCTCGCTTCTATTAATCAACACTTTCATCAATCCATGTTTGAAGGAAAAAAGGTCAAAACTGAATCATCTTATATCAACTATATGTGGTTTGGGTAAGGATCATCTTTTAACGGACTGCATCATAACAGGCAACTTGAATGTGAACCTTTTCAAGATAATTATGAGGAAGCCCCAGAGCTGGCCCTCAACAGTGCATGGAAGTTAAACCTAAGGGGAGTTCATGAAACCTGCTGTGGGAACTGGTGGTCATGCAGCTCAACAACTTGGGCTTCAAAATCCTAAAAGGAAGGATTCTGCAGGACGTCCTACCCAACTGGACAAGATCAGGAGAAAAAAACACAGTCCTGCCTCAAATACACCAGATGCAATGTGGAAATGGTCAACTTAGTGATAAGTCAAGGTATAGTGCCCCATTCTGAGAGTGATCATTGCCCCCAGCTTATAAGAATAAACACTAGTTTGGCACATCATGCTCTGGCCTGTGTCATCAGCAAAGGAGCCTTCACAGAAAAAAATAGGTAACGTAAATGGAGGTACAACTCTGATGGCAAAATCATGGTTGAATGCATAAAAGCCATCAGTGGGGCTATCACTGAATATTCAACTCCAATCGCTGAATGGACCGATTTTACTACACTGCTGCACACAAAGTTTTCACACACAAGAACAGTTAATTTACAGCCACTGATCCACTCAAAACTAGTCCCTTCCACCGCTTTAATGGTAAGTTTGAAGAAAGCCTTGAACATCACTCTTCGAGCAGCTCACAAAAATCTAGGCACTAAAGAGTTTGTGATTGAACTCAAGCTAGAGCAAAAATGCCTTAAGAAAGTTGTATGGACTCAGAAGTCCAGACGCATTGACCAGGTCTCGACGATAATCCTGTATGAGAGTAAGAAGACAACTCAAACAACTTTTGGGCCTTGATAAACCAGCAGGTGAATAGACCAGGTAGAGCTGGCAGCGCCAACATCTCTGAATAGGAATGGTCATCCTTTCTTTCCAGACACTTCATGCCCAGTGACTCAGCAGAAAGGCCAGATTACTACACCATCCAGCAAGGGAGTGAACTCTGTTCTACTATTACTATGGAGGCCCTTGGTCCTGCTAGTTATCTGGGCTTTGAAGGTTTCACTCCCTTCATAAAAGATGTGCCCCCCTTGAAGCGGCAGCTAAACTGGACCCTGGCAAAGGCCAGATCAGATGGGGCCCCTGGGCTGAAGGCCTCCCTCAGGCACTCTTTAAGCAGGATGACCCCTTCTGGGCCTGTAAACTTACACCATTATTTGACTATTGCCTAAGGTGGTCTACAATCCTGGACCCCTGGTGTGGTGCTATTATTCAACCTGTATTTAAAGATGACTCTGAATCCACCCCAGTAATTATAGACCGATAGCACTCCTGGACAATGAAGCAAACATTTTTGCCAGCTATCTCCTGGAAGACTTACAACAAAGAGCATAGTCAAGGGGCCTTATTCCAAAGAACTAAACAGGGTTTGTTGAAAAATCTGGAACCTTGATAATCTTGCTGGCTATATCCATATTACTTGAAAGGGTGATAACATTGTGGACCTCGCTGCACTGCTGCTTTCTGGATTTCAGGGCAGCATTTGATTGTGTCCCAAGAAGGGCCTTGTGGTCAAAGTTTGTAAACTGGGAATTCCATCCAGTCTCCTCAAGGCAATTATACAATTACACACTGATACCTGGATTTGTGTAATATGGGGCGACAGAACCTGTGTGTCCAGGAAAATGGCGTCCTTGTGGGAGTTAAGCAGGGGTGTTTGTTGGCCATCTTGCATTTTAACTTGTACATCTCTGAGTTGCCCAGCACTCTTGATAACTTTAGTAATCTGCTTTATGTGGATGACTTAGGGCCTGATTATGACTTTGGTGGTCGGGGAATGCCACCAAGCCGGCGGCATCCCGATCGCCGCATAACAACATCCTTGCGGGCTGGCAGTGTAGTCAAGGTGGCAGTATTCTTTAACTCTAGGAGAGAGCCTAAAGCCAATGCCGGCTACACTTCGTGAGCCTCCAGCAAGTTGGATGCAGTGTTTTCAAGCACCATGTTGTGCATGGCAAACACTGCGTGCACCAACATTGCAGTTTTGGGGGGAACAACATGGGCTTATTCACCCTGAGCCCATTTTTGTGGCCCATTACCTGCCTTTCCACCAACCATTTCCTGGTGGTGTCCCCACCATGAAAAGTTCAGCAGAGAGGCAGAACATAATACACACGGTGGTGCTAATGCCGGCACCATCACCATTGACCACTGCTTTCCCTATGACCATCACTGCGATAGGTCTAATGTCGGTGGTGATCTTGTGGCAGTCCGGGAGCACAGATCATAAACGGGCAGTCAGACTGCTGAGGAGGCAGCAATCAGATTGCCAAAGATGGTACAGCGGTCCCAAGACAGCCAAAGTCATAATCAGCCCCAAAGTTCTGTTTAGATATACGAGGGTCAGTTTGCAGTGCTTGTTAAATGTGTTGCACTCAGTCTCCAGTTTCAACCACCTAGAAATTAATCTAAGGAAGACTAAAATTATAACACTGGACAGGTAAATCAACAAGACAGGCTGCTGGTACCTCTTGGCCAAGAAAATCTTGAAGGAACAGTCATATAAAGACCTCAGTGTCATAACTGATGCAAGGTGTTCCAAAGCCCGACACATGGAGGCCCTGGCCCTCCTGTCATCTTTTAAAAAATCGTCAAGCTCACTGGGGGGAGTGAACCTTGACCCACTTCTGAAGGTGATGAGGGCAAAGATCATCCCATTCCTGGCTCATGGCAGTGAAATCTTGCTGGGGAGGGATGGCAAACTTTTAAATAAGTTTGTCACCAAGATTTATAAGGCTGCTTTCTGACTTCTGAGATCTTTATCAGCCACTGCAAGGACAGAGGCATTTTCTAAATCTTTGCCACAAACTCCGGCTTGCCAGGCGAGGAAGTTTAGAGGCTCTACTGTGGGATGAAATTGAATCATGCAACATCAGGATCCCTACTCCTCTCACTTCAAGGCTTGTTGTAGTCTCCTGAATGCAGGAGAGCCCTGGGCTTCACATGTGAGTCAAAATGCCTTTAACATAAGCATTAAAAAGCTAGTGTGCTGCCTCTTGCATCAGGCTGACATGGCTACCCTAGCAAAGTGTAGGCATGCATGACTGTTATCAATTCTTATCAGATGCGGCACCCTCAACCTTATCTGGTTTGCACATATTCAAAATGCGAAAAACTAGAGTTCATGGCCCTGAAGCTCAGGGAGTGGGTGTTTATAAAACATCTAGCCAGGTGGTGTCAGCCCTTGGGATCAAAAATGTGCAGGGGCAGCGGCATGTATGACGCATCCCTCCAGCATGTTTGCTGCAGCTGACCCGCCTTGCTAGAGGAACGGAAAGGACTCTTAAGGCAGGAATAGAACAAATTAGGCACGCACATGTACAAGCAGGCAGCAATCATCAATACTCTCAACCCTTACAATATCACTTTGAACAATTTGCTGGTCAAGTTTGTGGTCCTAGTTGCTCAGAAGTTAAGCCTGGGGGTTACAACAGCGATTAATTTATGCACTTTAATGGTCCCCCCACCAGTTTTACAGCACACTAAGGTCAATTCTTTAAGCATTTGGCTCTAGTCTAAGGGACTGCCCTGACCGCTCCTTGTTTCATTGATGTCTCTTTGTTTTTTGGGTTGTGTGTCGGAACAACGCAGGCATTTATGATGCCTGCCTGAAGAACGTGGCCCAAACCACAAATGCGTCCCTAAAACGCATTTCTTTACCACGCAAAACATTACAACGACTTGCCTTGGGGAAAGCACTGGAGTTTGGAATGGTATAATTTACTATTCCAACTTCAGTGTGCGCCACAGTAGGGAAAGTTTTTGACATAAAGTCCAGGATCAGTCCAAAAACACTTTCCCTAAGGACAGTCGTTGTAATGACTTGCGTTGTTAAGGAATGCATTGTAAAGACATATTCGTGGTTCGGGCCTCGCTTTAAAGGCATAGCGTGGATTGAGCCACGTTGTTAAGGCTGTTTCCCGTTTTTTGGTTTCAAGCAGAGCTTGATTATGAGATCTTTGCTTTCTGTATTGGAGGGACAAAGTGTGAATGCACCCCAAGCCCTATGTAATTATTGAATATGCATTGAGCCTATTTATGTGCCAGTTCTCAAAGAGAGTAATTGATTATGCTGCTTTACTGATGTTTGGGATGCTACGATTTCAGGTAACTTGCTAGGTTAGGCCCTAGCCCCACCAGGGGACATAAAGCATAGCTCCTCTTGATAAAAGTCTGCTGTTATTTTATATTTTACACTCTGCACTTTGCTGTTATCTGCTATCAGAATAGCTGGCAGTACCAGCAGATCACCAGATGCAAAATTAAGCCAGGTGTATGTTCCAGGTGTTAACATTAGGACATCGCACCTAACTTGTGTTAACAAAAATGAGTCACACCTGTATATATTGCACCCTGGACTTTTATTAACTGCTGCAGCAGTTTCCTGCACCAGCAGTATTGACAAATGCAGAATGTTTGAAATACACCTATCCTTTATTTTAGACTGCTCATATTACCATTGGTTTTAATGGTACATTTTTTATGTAACAACACTTTCCAAGCCATCTGATTTGGAATTTTATTAATGGTTATGTTCTTATTGAATGTAATGGTTTTAAAAAAAAAGTATTAAGCTGACTTTCTATATAGTGTACTAAGATGAAGTACACTGTGCATAGTCTAGTGGATCCCCAGAGGTTTGCAGAGGGAGAAATGGATAGGTTTAGTGCTCTTTTTGTGGTAGTGTGGGCAAGTAGTTAGGCTTAACAAGGAGTTGTGTTAAGCATTTGTTGTTCTCACAGAGGCCATAAATGAGAGACTTTCAAAGAATAAATCCTAGACCAATTTAGAAAAATAACAGTTGCTTTTACATCTGCTTTAAACCAAAGAACGTCGTTATTAGGTAAGCAGTTTTTATATATTTTTTTTTTCCTGTTTCAAAACTCGACACAGTGCAATTTTCAGAGTCTTCAATGTTAACATATGAGAGGAAAACAAGGAGGCAGTTTCACAGGTAAGTACACAACTTACAAATCCCAGTCTCAGTGTTTTAGACTAGCACTGGGCAAGGTTAATGTTGGTACCAAGAGTGCACCCACAGCAGCATGGGGGCGGCTTGGTGCAGAGGTCAAAGTCAGAGTCAGTGCACAATGTTAATCAATGGAGACTGCCCGGGTGAAGACGTGCTGCTCCCAGGGAAGTACAAGCGGTGTTAGAGGTTGGTCTCCGGGGGTTGAGGCGAGCACCGGGGAGGGTCACAAGGCAGCACCAAACTTACAGCCTCAGCTGCACAGGGGCAGCTGGGTGCAGAGTGCTAACACAGCTCTGGGTGCCCAATGCTATCCAATGGAGACGGGGCATCTGCTGAAGCGTTGAGTAATGGGAGGTCAGGGGTCGATCTGCTGGTGTTGAGGTAAGTACAATGGGGGCCACAGGGCAGCACCAAATTACACCCTCAGCGGCACAGGGGCAACCGGGTGCAGAGTGCCAACACAGCATCAGATGCACAATGTTATTCAAAGGAGGAGATCAAATTCAGAAACAGGCTGTAGGCTCTGGCCAGGAGACCTGGTATGGTCAACCCACAGCTGGCCAGGTACATATATGCCAGGGGTCTTAGGGACACTGATGGTCCAGCTCCCCAAGTACCAGGGGCTCTGGGTTCAAAGGTGTCTTTTGGCGTTGGAAACAGCTTACCGGGCAGGTTGCGGTCATAGGGAGTCCTTGGATTTAGGCTGCAGGTGTAACAGTGGAGTCTGACAGGGGTCACCCTATTGTGGACTCTTGCTCAGAAGCACTGAGGAACCTTCGCTGGACAGGTGGGCCACTTGGACTCGAGCCGGGGGTGTCAGGTGCAGAGGTGGTTCCAGGCATTGGTTTCGCAGTTCCTCAGGCAGACTTCTTGTTCTTTAGAGATGGTTTCTTTTGGACAGGTCAGCTGTCCACTGAAGTTCTTGGTCTTTATTGAAGGCAGGCAGTCCTCCCAAGGCTTTGGAGGTTGCTGGGCTGCAGAAGAAAATATCTTTGTGCACAGATTCTTTGAAGGCTGCAGACAGGCCGGTAGGACTGAGGCCAAGTCAGTTGGTTTCTTCAGTCTTCTTTGCTTGGCAACTTGTGTTGTCCGGCTCTTCTTAGGTTGAGAGGAATCTGATTCTAGGGGTTAGGGGTACCATCTAAATAGTGAATGTAGTGGTGTTACAGGGAGTGCCAGGTGGTGGCCAATGGGATACTCATCTTTTGGGTGACTATAGCCTTTCTATGACCACTCCTTTGGGAAGTAGTATAGCCCTAACCCTATTGGTATAATGCATTCCAGCAAGATAGAGGAATTAATAAGTGGTGTCCACTTCAGCTTGTCCATCCTAGGGGTGGGATTGGAATGATGTGGGTGACCTCATAATTTACTTAATTTTCCCACCAGTCCTGCTGCCAAAAGTATGGTCAGGATCTGGAGGTTGGTCTGCTCTACTATTTGGAGAGGCCTGGGTTGTATTTCAAGGTGGTAAGGCCTTTAAAGCTCCCAGATTCAGTGAAGGGTTATTAACACAAGATGTTTGATACCAAACATCCCGATTGCCAGTGAAGTCATCATTTAGCTAGGGAACTCATAATGACCAGTGCCCAGCACATGTACTTAAAGTGGCTTCATTGCTCACTTACTATGTCTGAGAATCAACAAGGACATAGCAGGGGCATATCTACTCATGCAGGTATGCCCTCACGGGTAATATAATGCACCCTAATTTTAGGACTGGAAGGCCTGCTAGAGGTGTGACTTACATATATTGCGTGCAGTGTAAACAGAACAGAGCACACAGGCTGTGTAATGTGTCGTGTTTTCATTTTAGTTCTGCACCCAGACACACTGCCTGCGAAAGCAGCATTGTGTGAACTTAGTGAGAGGGTCCCTGAGGGTGGTGCAATTCGTGCTGCATCCCTCAGGGGTCTTCCTTTAGTACTCTATGCACTAAGTACCAGGGATCCCATTTACTAGGGACTTACAGTGGTATCTAAAGGTTTGCCAATTGGGTAAAACGACAGTGCATTTTTGGGGAAAGAGATCTGTCACTGGGGACATGTATATCAGGGACCCAGTGCACTTTCAGTGGGGGATTGACCATCTCAAAAGAGGCACTTTCCTACAAAAAAAAAAAAAACAATAAACATTATTATTATTACATATAAGTACAAATAATAAAAGAGGTTGCAGAACTTTATATATAAATAACAAACGTATTAACATTTTAAAATTGTAATTACCTCTACTATTATACTACTTTCCGATAAAATGACAGAAATAGCACATACATAACACCCTAGAAAGGAAAGCAATTGCTAAGCCACATGGGCTACACCTACAACGAAGAAATTACATCGATGGAAACCGTGAGTTGGTAATGTACCAAAAATTACATATGCTACGAGAGGGCCACTACAAAAGATGATGTTGTAATTAATCTAAGGGAACACAACCACCCTCCTCAAATCATAATGTTATAGAAATAGAAGTAAGGGAGGTAATACAGGGTATAAAAGAGGCAAGCACTAGCTCCCAGGAGCCCACAACCCAAATCTTAAAAGATATAGGGCCATATTTACAAGGACCTTTGCGCTGCTGGAATGTCACTTTTAGTGACGGTCCGGCAGCGCACACTGCAGGGCCATATTTGCATAGTTATGTAAAGCCACTCTGCATGGCTTTTCATGGCCTTGTAAATATGGACTGAGTCAACACAGCGCAAGGCACTGCGTTGACTCACCCTGCGACAGGGAGGCATTCCAAGGATGTTGTGGTGCGTCTTCCCATACAAAACCCATGTATTTTGACAGTTTCCCAGATTTACAAGGGTTTATAAACCTAAGAATGCATCAAAAGCCTACACCTCCCAGGGGAGGCATAAGGGAGGCAGAACGAGGAGAAATACCTTTATTTCTCCTTGTTTTTTGCTTTTTTCTACGGTGCTGTATTCTGTAGCACACGTAGAAAGAGGAAACACCTTTTGCAATTGTTTTTGTGCAAGAAAGTCTTCCTTTCTCCACAAAAACAATCATCCCTGCACCAAAGACACCCTTGCACCGCTGTGCAAGGGTGTCTGCCCTGCAGCATGGCAGCCAATTGTGTTGCAGCACAGGGGAAAAGGACAGTAATGCACAGTAGCTTTTCAATACAGCACATTCCTGCCCTTTTTGTTTCATGCTGGTCAGTGTAGCAAGACGGATTGCAGTGCTGCTGTCTGCCAAAAGCTTGTACATATGCCCCATACTCCCTAAAGTCCCCAAACAAATCACAGGCCAACTACCAGGTATAACCACTTTAAAGCTTTTGATTGCACAAGCTAAAAAGCCATTTTCTGCCCCCAGATGATAGCAAGATGTAGAAATATCTGAACAGTTAAAAAGTACTCACTAATCCTTCCTGTATATGACAACCTAACCAATGATAGACAAATCCAAATATTTTTTATAGTAGATAACTGAACCATTGACATACCTGGATGATGAATGGCACCTTCAAAATGTGTCCCAAACCATTCACTCAAATATGCACCCTCCACGGTGTATATCAAAACACACATATTCCTTTTATACATACCCTCCTACCAACTACACAAAGTAGCACTTGCTACAAACTTAATCCATATTAAGCATACAACAAAAATATTTACAGACTCTGAACAAGCCATGATTCAAGCCATTTAAAAATGTTTGTCCCAGACAGCCATGAAAGACTGTTATTAGCATGTCAGTCAAAGCATATGGAGTCACCTCCAACAATCTGCCCTAAGTGTAAAATATACTACAAGCAGTCATGTTGTCTTCAAAATTAAAAATGATAGCACTAGCCTAAGTCCCTGTCACTGAGGTAACTAACCATTGCAATGTACTAATAGAAAGCCCTTTCTACCAACACAATGAGCACAAACCAAGCCCCTTAATGGATTATTTTGAAGATATTTGGGTTGGCAACCTACATCACTCTGGACATAGACACCAACCTACATTTCAACTGGTGGAATGTCTATGACAGCACCTTGCCAGAGGAAGTGAAAACAAACAATGCAGTGGATCGATGGCAATCCATTTAGGCAGAATGCAACCTATACTCTATACGTTTATAGAAGTATTACAAAATAGTGAAGCTTCCAACAACTACAAAAGGAGCAATCTGTAACCCAAATGACACCTAAACGTAACAAACTAAAAGAATGCACAACATGCTATAATTGAAAGTCGAACTCTTCATTAACTGAGTTTGGCAATCAGACCATCAGAACTCCATTTTGGTGGTCCCAAAAAGACCTCTGCACTGGCGGTCCCCAGACCGCCTTATTAAGATTTATACAGGCAGAACCACTGTCCACCAAGAAAAAAAGGCAGACTGCCAACAGTGCAGTGGCTTCAATCTAGGTGGCAAAACCTCCAGTGCTGCCAGCGCCACGGCCACCCACAAGCCTATAACAAACACACAGTTGCCATGGCAGTCTCCTCGTGGTGGTCAGCCAATAGCAGTCGACCACCATGGTCCCCATCCAGCAAAGTAACAGACAAGTACACATTGAATGAATTAAAAAACAACACAGCTGACACACATTGGCCAAGAGGACACACCTGCAAAGGGCACTATAAAAAACACCCCGCCACAGACTTCAATCCTTTGCATTTTCACTGCAGCACAGCAATACAGACAACACATCATTTTTTTTTTTACATAAGGCAGCCCTTCTTTTCAGCATCCCATTTTGTACCTTTCACACACATTGTCTATTTTTTCCTCATAGCCGCTTGTCTTTTGGAGTTAGTCACTGTCACCCCCTATAATTTTCAGTCATGTCACGGTCCAAACACCAACAATTTTCAGAGGATGAGTTGAGAGACATGGTCGATGAAATCATTAGAGTAGAGGCACAATTGTTTGGAGTCCAAGTCCAGCACACTCCTCTCAGTAGGAAAATGGAAATGTAGGACAGGTTAGCCAATAGAGTGAATGCTGTAGGCACCACCCTGCGCACAAAGGAGGACATTAGGAAGAGGTGGAATAACCCCAGGGGATAGGTCCATTCCCTGTTCTCCAGCCACCAGCTGGAGGCCAAGAAGATTGGTGGTGGCCCTTCCAGTACCCCATTAAGACTCTTTTCCTTGGAGGAGAAGGTATTGGCCATCCAGCATCCTGGGGGCTTGACAGGAATACCTGGGTGGAGTCTGGTAAGTTACAAGACAAAACTGTCACAAAAGTGCCATGTCATGCATTCACACAACTCAGCTTTTGCCACTGTCTTGTTCATGTACCTCACCAACATGCAATACCCAGAGTATCTGAGATTTAACACTGTCAGTGTGTATAACTGGATCCAACATCACAGCTACCAAGGCCTATCACATGCTATATTTCCAAATGGTGCCTGTACATATCACAATACCAAAGACACATTCCAGGATTCAAGGTGTGTCCCAAAATATGAATGTATGCTCAAACCTAAATGCAGCCTGCATACAAATATGTACCAAACATTTGTCGAGTGTTGGGGAGTAGAGAGAGTGACCTGACTGCAACTCCCAGGAGGCCCTGTTTCAGTAAATCCAAACACCAGCCCAGTGTCCACTTGTTCCAATACATCTGTTAGTGAACTCCCACATGAGGTGTACTCACCTGGGAGGATAGCATTTGTATAGTGTATATAGAAGAGGGAGTGATCACACTGCAACTCCCATGAGGCCCTGTGTCTGTAACTCCAAACACCAGCCCAATGGTCACTTGTCCAAATACCTCTGTTTGTGAACTCTCAATTGAAGTGTACTCATTTGTATAGTGTGCATAGTGGAAGGAGTGATCTGACCGCAACACGCTGGAGGCCCTATTTCAGCAACACCAAACACCAGCCCAGTGTTCACTTGTCAAAATACTCCTGTGTCTTGACTCTCACTTACCTGGGAGGATGCCATTTGTATAGTGTGTGTGGTAGAGGGTGTGACTGGACTGCAACTATCAGGAGGCACTGTGTCAGTCACTCCAAATACCAGCCCAGTGTTCACGTCCAAGTACCCCCTGTTTGTGAACTCTCAAATAAAGCGCACTCACCTGGGAGGATACCATTTGTATAGTATATGTAGTAGAGAGTGATCAGACTGCAACTCCCAGGAGACCCTGTTTCAGTAACTCCAAACACCATCCCAGTGTTCACTTGTCCAAATAGCCTTGTACCTTAACTCTCAACAGAAGTGTACTCACTTGGGAGGATACCATTTGTATAGTGTGTGTAGTAGAAAGATTGATTTGACTAAAACTCCCAGGAGCACCTGTTTCAGTAACTCCAAACACCGGCCCAGTGTTCACTTATGCAAATACCCTTGTTTGCTAACTCTCACTTGAAGTTTACTCACCTGGGATTGACCAAGATACAGATCAAGCTCAACTCAGATATGAGTCTGTCAACCTAGCTCCATCTTGACCTGTTAACCCAAGATGAAACTATTGAGGACAGGAATGACATCTTACCCTGTGTGTACAACAAGTATTCCTAAGGCCTCAAGCTGCACCACCAGATTGGTATTGGCAGCAAACACATTAACACAGCACTATGCACATGATGCCTCTGGTCACATTCACTAGAAAGTTCGGGGTTTGCCTTCATCCCACTCAGCTAGGCCTCCAAATAGTCGAAACTATATGTTGCTTCTTCACTGTGTTGGCTACACTAGTGGTAAGATGTAATTTTCAGGCCACCGTCCAAAGTGCAGCTGATCTGCACATCTCATCAACTGCTTGAGTTAATTGGTTTGGCATGCTTCACACATGTCATGTCAAATCACCAAATACCATGGTTACTAGGCACAATTGGATTAGCTACAATATAACTTTGTTCAAGGTCTCTGTTTACTGTAACACCAAAACTTTGGAAGTAGATGTCACAATTCAACCAGTAACAATATACTTTTTTCATCAACAGATGGATCTGCCGCTGGGCACACGGAGGCCACAAAACAGATTACCACTACCCCCCTGGATGAAGCCCTCAGTGACGCAAACACTCCTGGACATGTGGACGTGGAGGGAGGTTCTCGTCCACCTGGCAACCTGGTCAGATGGCAAGAGTGAGTCTCACTTTGCACACAATGTCACCTCCCAGCCCTGTTGCTTCTACATCACAAGAAACTATTTGCCCCCAACCTTTGTACCTAGCACAGTTTTCAACACCTTGTGCCCCCCCCAGTCCTGGATCCTGAATTGCAGCTCAACACTTCGGACACTGAGGCTTCAGGACCCAGTCGGAGAGGGGACCCTGTGCCAAGGATATGGGCTCGTGGGGGTAGAATGCTAAGGAGGGGTGTTGTGGGCCAGTGGGCTGAGGCCACTGGGCTGCCCTAGGCCAGGACACCATCAGCCACATCTTGGAGGTCTATCAGGAGTCCCATGCGTGATGGCCAGGTGTTGACCAAACTCCAGGAAATCAAGCAGCTACAGAGAGATATGTGTGAACAGATGTAGGCCCACAATTCCGACATGGCCTCCCTAACAGGGGTGCTAAGGGACAAATACACAGTCCTGAGTAGGGCTTTTCAAAAACAATCTTCCCCTTCCTTTGGCTCATCAACACCAGGCACATCAACATCAGTGCCAGCTACTGGGAGGCCCCCCCAGAGGAAGAACCCACCCCAGACACCCCTGCCTCTGTAGCAGCAGAACCCTCTATGCCGCCACAACAAGTGGGGACATCCAACAAAGAGTCCAGGAGCTGCAGATGGCAGAGCTGCAGTCCAGCCCGAATTGCCAGGTCAGGTCCTCCGTGGACCAGAAACTAGCATCCTTGGACCGGTTTCGGGGTATCACACCTCTTCAGCCAGGCTAGCTTCAATCTGGTGGCATAGTGAGCACGGGACCCACGTCTGGGCATACCCTTCCCATTTGGGTCAACAACTGCAAAAAGAACAGTTGATGGATCGAATGTAGACTAAATCAAACATTCAGTCACAGATCTGGATTTAATCCATCAGTTTTTTTGCTCACTATGCCATTCCAGTTTGGACAAAGCAATATGCAAATCAGTCTTGACCCTGTTCCCCATGGGAACAGTCCAGCCCGACCTACCAGGTCAGGTCCTTCCTGGACCAGAAGAAAGTATCCTGGGACCAGTTTCGGGGTATGACTCCTTTTCAGCCAAGCTAGCTTGAATATGGTGGCATAGTGAGCACATGACCCAGGTCTGGGAATACCCTTCCCACTTGGGGCGACAAATGCAAAAAGAACAGTTGATGGATGGAATGTGGACCAAATCAATCATTCACTCCTAGTCACAGATCTGAATTTAATCCATCATTTTTTGTACTCACCATGCCATTCCAGTTTGGACCCAGCCATATATAAATCAGTCTTGACTCTGTTCCCCCATGGGAACAGTCCAGCCCGAACTGCCAGGTCAGGTCCTCCCTGGACCAGAAACAAGGATCATGGGACCGTTTTCGGGGTATCACCCCTCTTCAGCCAGGCTAGCTTGAATCTGGTGGCATAGTGAGCACGTGACCCACGTCTGGGCATACCCTTCCCACTTGGGGCGACAAATGCAAAAAGAACAGTTGATCGACAGAATGTAGACCAAATCAAACATTCACCCCAAGTCACATATCTGTGTTTAATCCATCAGTTTTTTTACTCACCATGCTCACTATGTTAAGTTCAGCCACATTGTGTTGAGTGAGGTGTTTGGGTCCTCGATGATATGATGTATTTAACTAGGCAAAGAGACATTACTGCCATCCAATGACATCTCTTTCCTCATGATTGTTGTAAATGTCAGACAACATTTATGTGCATGTCAGCATGAGCTGTGTATCCGTGATGTATGAGTCATTTGAGAATCTTGTAAGCAATGTGTATAGTGCCTCAGTTATTCCAAACCACATATAACCTTGCTAAACTGTTGTGTGGAAGGCATATCCTGACTTACTCTGCCCTTCAGGTTGCCAAACACTACATGCCAAGTTGCTGATGGCCACATGATCTACTGTCATGCATGGATGTAATGGGAATCAAGTGTCAAGTAGGTTCTGTCTGCTCAGCCTGTAGATACCAGGGTCTGTCAAAGGTATCTCCCAGTATGAGACCTAGTCTCGGCTGTGGGAGAGTCACTGTGGCTAAGCAACTGTGGCACTATACCACTCCCTATACCTGAGCAGATCCTGGCATGTGGTCAATATGATGTTCTAGTGGCAAAACCTGCCATGAATGCCTCATTCCTTTGACTAGATTAGGAATGGATACAGAGGTAAATAATTTATCGAGATCCATATGTTCATTTTACATCATTGTCAATGTGTGTCTAAACTCATGACAGGGCCCTTACTCCCACAACTCTGTTGTCACCTTTACACAGGTCATATTTGTCCTGTACAGGCATATTACATAAATGACAGTCCCACAGTGTAGACAGTATGTTGATTCCTGGGAAGCCATGATATGTGACTCAGAACCTTGGTCACACAGCAGAAACTACAATGCATGCCTTTGCATGTTGGATGCCATCTCTGTAGGATGGACATATATGTCCAAAGGAGTGTTCTGTGGTACAGGTACAGGTCTGTATTTGTTATTCCACATGTCCACACATGGACAAGGAAGAGACTTTCTGTACCCACCAGGCCAGCCCCTTGATTGTTACTCATGTGTAATGATGAAGTTTGTACTATGGCAGTTGCCTCTAGGGTCTGTATGCAGTGAGTCATTCTCACAGACTGTGAATATATTGGTCCATTCAGGCCTAAGGAGTTTAGTCTTCAGAAGCCACATAGGTGTGTAGTGTTTCATTGTGGCTCACATCACAGTACAGGTTAATACAGCAAGGGCTTCCTGATGTCAGCAAATTTGCCCAGTCATTGTAGGCCATGAGCAGGGTACTGGGTCCATTTGCAGATGCAAATACATATGTCTGTAGTCATATCCCTATACTTATTGGCTTGTGTGTTTCACACTTGTGGAGTGTGAACAAATTGAAAAGTTCTAGCTTGGTGTTTCTGACATGTATATCACTCAACCATTTGTGACAAACCCTGTGATTGTAATCGCTTGAATTGAATTTTACATCCATGCATGTCAGCGCCCATCAAAAAAAGGAGCTCTGGAGAGCAATCGCCACGGTCCCTGGGTGTCCAAAGCCAGGAGAGTACCCACTGTCGCAAGAGATGTGAGGGCCTGAGATGCTGGGCCCGGAAGATCGCTGATGTCCAGCTGGGGGTATCCTCCCAGCATGGGGGGGGGTGCCCGTCAGACCATGACCCCCTACTGGCTGGCTATCTTGCAGTGGCCTATCCAGACCTTGTTGAGCATTGGCGGACAGCACGGCAGCAACAAAGGGGTTAAGTACAAGGCATATTCCTGCCTGTCACATTGCCAAGTGAATGTGTTAGGTTCTCACTGCTCCCCCTGACCAAAATGGAAACAATAATGTGGCTTCCAATTGGGCAACATGCTGAGGGCCTTCAACAAGTACTTGCAAAACTCTGGGCCTCTCCAATACCCAAGGGACTGATGGTATCTACTGATGCATTCAGAGTATGTCATTGTAAGGGGTGCCAGACATTAGTGGGTGATTTCTCTGGGGATTGCTGATTCATTGTGTTGTGGAGTTTAGAGGCATATCTCCCTGACATATTGTACATGTCTACAGTGTCTACTTATATCTCAAATGTGTGGCCTATCTGAGCAACATTAGTACTACCTCCATGACTCTACTGGGACAAATATCACTTGGTGAAGTGTGCATTGTGGAACAGCTTTCAGTGTGACATGAGTATTTCCATGTTGCCTTTTCCAGGCTATTATACTTTTGTCAGCAACATTGCATGCTGTGAGAGCATCCTTTGATATTGTTAGTTCATTTTGTATGCGACAAATAGATGTGTGTCTGACCTTGTGTGGTGTCTCTGGGAATGGACTTGGCATTGGCCTACTATTGTAGGTTACTGAGGTTTGCTCCAAGGGACAAGCATTGAAGGTGATGAGGTCTCCTACTTGTTCAATGGTTACTGTGATTACACAACTTCAACCATGCAATTTTAGTTGCCTGAGATCCTGATTTTCCTGTTGGCAACTGTTGACAGTTAGTTGGCATGCATGCATCTGGTATGGTACATGCATGTGCCACTTAGGTGGAGTTTGTTGCTGGGGCCTACTTGACATCAAGGTAATGTTTGCTAATCACAACTGTGTGTGATCAGGAACATGTGATGACCCTATTTGTCTTTGTATTTGCAGCATCACCACAGGGAAGCAAAGGAGAACGGGCACAGCCGAGTGGGGAAGTATCTGGCCATGGGACCTTGGGTCAAGACACCACTGACACAGAGGAACCCAGTGGCCTGGAGGGTGAATAGAGTGCCACAGGGGAGATTGGATCTACATCCTTATCATCATCAGATTCTTCCTACAGTGGCCATTCCCTAGTAGTGGTGGACACATTGAGACGTACTTCTATAACATCTTTGTCCGCCACCCCCAGTTCTATCACCACCCTCCCTGTTGCTCCCCACCCAGTTGCCCGTGCTCGCTCACCCAAGAGGGTAGGTGTCGCCTTTGCCGCAGACATCTCTGACCAAGCCCCTGTTACCCCTGCTGCCCTCAGTGAGGAGGCTATTGATCTCTTGAGGAGTATCTCTGTGGGTCAGATAGCCATTGTGAATGCCACCCATGGGTTGTCCAGCCAACTGCAGCAGACAGATGCATTCCTAAAAGGCATTCATAATGTAATGTCTGGCCTACAGAGATCTTTTCAGGCTCTAGGCTCCACACTATTGGCTGCCAGTCCCCCCCACCTTCCGTCCCCTCTCCACCTCCCTCTTTCCAATACAAATCCCTAATGCACACAGGCCGATCTGAACACACACAAGAAAAGAACACATAAACAGACACCACAAAACACACCAGCATGCAAGCACTCAACAGACACCCACACACACATCAGTCACCACATCCCCAGAAACCCCCTCCACCCTCACTGTACCACACACAACATCAAGCATACCCAAAGCACTACTGCAATAGTCAGTGACACACCTACCATAGCGGCAGACACCATCCCAACAGACACACAGACATCCACCTCATCTACCACAGCTCAGGCATTACCCCAACAGACACACACATACACCACTACAAGCATACCCGCAGACACCAACCCAATAGACACACACACATCCACCCCTCCCACCTCACCCAGCACTTCCACCTCCCAGCCCCCCATGACATGCAAACACCCACACTTAGACAACACTCAAAAGAAGCATACCTCATACACACACACACCCAAGACATCCGAAACGACACAGCAGACAACCACCCCTTCTGATGACTATCTCTTTGTTTCTAAGTCAGATTTTTTTGTTTGAGCTTGCCTTTACCCCTGTTCTCTCCACCCCATCCCAAACCCTATAGGCCCCCACCCACCTCCTAACCCATCCTTTCCACCTCAAGGTCCTCCCCTGTCACACCTGCTTCCCTGCAAGTACTCATACCACCCAAGAAGAAATCTACCCCTCCCAAAAACAAACCCTCTCAACCTAAATCCCATCCCCCAAGGATGATCCCTTAGGTGAATGCCTACCCACTTGATGCCCCTTTCTGTAGAGATTCTCTGGCAATAAAGGAGTCAAGTGAGAGCACAATCATTTTCCTGGACAAAACCATATGGACTGGCCAATGGTCTTGGACTTTTCTAGTATGTTTACAAATATGCACAGTTTTTTTCTTTGGCTATACATTTGTACTGCAATTCCTTTTCTACCCTTATGTTGTTCCTGAGAAACTTGTGTGGTCTGCCTACAGTTGTGTGTGTTTCAGCCTGCTTGCTGGTCCTTTTGCTATTGTTTGCAAAATCTGTCTTTGTGTGCAGTGCTGGTGTCCCCCAAGACAATGGTATATGTTGACTGTATGGATATGTGGATATAAATTCAATTGTGGTGTCATAGCATTGTGTTCTGTTTGGTATGGTAATTATTTCATTTTGGGCTGTCAAATGTGAGCATGTATGGTGTTAGACTTGTCCCCCTGATTCGAATTACAGATTCATCTAATATGTGGTAGCTTAAGTTTTGTTTGTGCAATTATTCTACCTTTGGTTGCATTTGACTGTGCATGTACCATTTAGCTGAGTGTACCTTGCAGCTACTTCATGTAGGTGAATGGTCCATGCAGATGCTGTTGTATTTGGTTTCTTGACTTGCACTTCCACATTCTGGAGATAGGCATGTCTCCTGACTCTAGTATTGTTTGTCCCTGAGATACAAATAGGGCCAGTTCCTGGGCAAATGTTGTTTAGGGGCATGTTCAAAGTGATATATGTGTCATCCTTCCATGAGTGCTTCTATGCCCCATCCCTATTGTGCAGATATTGTTTGCATAATGAGCTTTGGATATGGTAGGTGATGTGTATGTTCATACCTGGGATGTTTAATGGGAGTGGTGTTTGTGTTCCATGTCACATCCATACTTAAATCTGTTGAATTGGACAACAGTCCGTGGCATGTGTGCAATGGGAGGGTGTCAGTTGTATTTGTGGATGTCATTTTGCTGTGTTGTTGGTGTGTTGTTGTGTGTTTTAGCGTAGTGTTGCAGTGCAGTGTGAGTGACCTGTCAAAAAGGTTGTTTACTGACTGTGAATGTGTCATTCTTTGTGAATGACTGTGTACACAATGACAAGTGTAGTTGATGCCCATAGCGTGACCCCCATATCAAGTAGATGACACCATGACGATCTGTTGTTGAGTGTAATGACATAGGTAGGTGTGTGTACTGACGGTCAGTTGCATCTACGGCACAGTAGATTTTGTGTACCTCCAATGAGCAGCAGCAGGACATGTGTGATGGGCTCCATGGCGGCACAGGACCTGTAACCCTGTCGGCAGGTGAGTTTCTCCCTTTATACTGTCCATTTCCTCCTGCTGGGACATGATGGTTGGACCACCACAGTCATATTGGCTGTGTGCAACCAGATAATGTGTCTGGCGGAAACACAGGCTCCACAGGCTGTTTGTGCGGCCTTGTCACAGCAGCAGTCTGCGCTGCCTGGCGGTGCTAGAAGGACCATGGGGGCCTTTGCTCCATAGGCCTCCATGGCTCCGAATACAGTGGTCCGACCGCCAAGCTGATGGTGGTTGGACTACCACTGCAACCATCATGGTGCACAGACTGCCAAACATGCAATGAGGCCCTTATTAATGTTATTTTCACAATGGAATTCAATTCTGTGACTATTTCAAGTATAATAAAGGGACCTTCAGTTGTTGCCATTATGGACAAAGCATTTTTGCAGGTCCTGGCTAATTCCAGATCTCCAACAGCAAAATTGAAAGATTCAACATTTTATGACTACGGGAGGAATGACATTGAATTTGTACCCACAGATATCAATCCAACACTTTTGGTGGGAAGGATATTGATATCTGTTAGAAATGGTGTCTTTGGTTGGGAGTCAGAGTACCCCCGTTCAAGCAAGGACCCACACTCTACTCAGGGTAAGTCACACACAATCCAAATGATCCTGTGCCCACCCTCTGGCAGCTTGGTACTGAGCAGTCAGGCTTAACTTAGAAGGCAATCTGTAAAGTATTTGTGCAATAAATCATGCATTAACACAGTAGAACACCAAAAAAATACACCACACAGTGTTTAGAAAAATATATAACATTTATCTGGTAAAATGCAGGTCAAACAGGAATAAGATGCAAGAAGTATATTTTGAAATATCACTGTAAAAAATGATATAAAGTGCCTTTAGTCTCCTAAAAGCAACAAATGTCTCTTGCAAGCACAAAGTACCTGGTTTCTGTTCAAAATCTCCGCAAGGAACCGCATAGGAGGAGATGCATGGAAAACAGGGAGGTGTGCGTCGATTTCTCTGGCCACACACAGCGATGTGTTGTTTATTTTTCACGCAGGGAAGGCTTTGCATCAATTTCCAGAGCTCAGTCTTGGATCCTCTTCAGGTTGTGGGGTTTTCAGACGCTCTGGGGACAATGCATTGAAATCCGGCACTGACAGGACGAAGTCACAGGGGCTACGTCAATCCGGTGAGCGCTGTGTGAAAATTTCGACCGCATGGCAGCCGCTGCATCGATTCCTCTCATGAAGTCAGGCTGCGTCATTCCAGCTTGGCTGTGCGTCGATCCAGTGAGCCGTGCGTCTACTTTACGGTCACTATGCTGGTGCTGCCTCGATCTTCTCCGTGCGAAGTCGGGCTGCACCGTTACAGTTCGGCGTGCAGTTAATTTTTCACCGCGATGGAGGCTGTGCGTTGTTTCCGGCAAGGGGTGCACCAGGAGTTCTTCCTGCAGGAATGAAGTAGTTTTGATCCTGAGAGCAGCAAGGCAGCAGGGCAACAGCAAGGCAGAAGTCCTTCTCAGAAAGCAGTCAGGTGAGTCCTTTTTGGCCAGCCAGGCAGTGCTTCTTGGCAGGTTGCAGGTTGCAGGTTCTGGTTCAGGTTCTTCTCCAAGAAGTGTCTGAGTTGGTAGGGGCAGAGGCCCTGTTTAAATACCCAAATGTGCCTTTGAAGTGGGGAGACTTCAAAGAGTGGCTTAGAAGTGCACAAGGTCCCCTTTCAGTTCCATCTCACCACAAAACTGGGCACCACATTTGTGGGTATACAAACCTTCTTTTCCCCAGCAGGTCCTGCATGTATGCTGCCACCATTACTGCTGGACTCAGACTGTCTTGCCTTGATGTCTAGCTCCTTGAGACTCAGTTCATGAGCTAACAAATGTTTCTTCTCAGCCAAGGGTCTCTCAGCTGCAGCCTCAGCTCTCTTAGCTCCGGCCTGTTTGGCTTCTCTCTCTGCCCTCCTCTCTTCCTGTTGAGCTTCAATTTTTAACCTTGCCATTTGTAATTGGAATTCTCTCTCCTTTCCTCTGCAGGCAGGCCCTGGTCAGAGACACTGCTCCCTGGTTTGGCAGGGGGCAGAATCACAGTGGTAACATCCTCCACTAATCACAAAAAATCCTCTGAAGGTCCCTCCTCTTGCTCCTCATCCTCAACATCCTCCTCTGAATGGGCTTCTGCCCAGGCCCTCAGCTTCATTTGGTACTCCTCCTTCCTGGAGGCACCCTGAATGGGTACTCCCAATCCTTTGCAGAACCCTTTCAGCTGCTTGACAGTGTGGGGGTGATTCTAATTCTGGCGGGCGGCGGAGGCCGCCCGCCAGAATTCCGCCCCCATAATACCGCTCCGCGGTCAGAAGACCGCGGAGGGTATTATGAGTTTTTCCCTGGGCTGGCGGGCGGTCTCCAAAAGACCGCCCGCCAGCCCAGGGAAAAACTCCCTTCCCACGAGGATGCCGGCTCGTAATCGAGCCGGCGGAGTGGGAAGGTGCGACGGGTGCAGTAGCACCCGTCGCGTATTTCAGTGTCTGCAAGGCAGACACTGAAATACCTTGCGGGGCCCTCTTACGGGGGCCCCTGCCGTGCCCATGCCATTGGCATGGGCACGGCAGGGGCCCCCAGGGGCCCCGCAGCACCCCCTACCGCCATCCTGTTCCTGGCGGGCGAACCGCCAGGAACAGGATGGCGGTAGGGGGTGTCAGAATCCCCCATGGCGGCGCAGCAAGCTGCGCCGCCATGGGGGATTCTAAGGGCAGCGGTAAACCGGCGGGAGACCGCCGGTTTACCCTTTCTGACCGCGGCCAAAGCGCCGCGGTCAGAATGCCCTGCGGGGCACCGCCGGCCTGTCGACGGTGCTCCCGCCGACCCTCGCCCCGGCGGTCGAAGACCGCCGGGGTTAGAATCAGGGCCTGTATGTCTCCAGCTAGGTAAAAATCTTGGGCTCCTGCTTGAGACCCAGCCAGAGACATGTTGAACGAGGATATTAACTTAAAATGTCAGGTAGAAAACGAAATTGCAGAAAAAGATAAAAAATCAAGTTGACCTTCAACTGTGGGTAGGTACTGAACACTTAGCTACTGTATGTCACTGCACAAATACAAGTCCTATTCTCAATGTTAGAAATGGGGTCTTTGGTTGGCAGTCAAGTTACCCCCTGTTCAAGCAGGACCCTGACTCTAGTCAGGGTAAGTCACACACAATCCAAATTATCCTGTGCCCACCATCCACGAGGGAATGAAATCCATCGCCGAATGGATGAGAAGCAGCCGCCTGAAACTGAATTTGGACAAGACAGAGGTCCTCATCCTCAGACCCACCCCCTACACCTGGGATGACTCCTGGTGGCCTACCTCACTAGGAACCCCACCAACACCGACCAACCACGCACGCAACCTGGGCTTCGTCCTCGACTCCTCCCTCACCATGTCTAAACAGGTCAACGCAGTTTCCTCCTCCTGCTACAACACACTCTGCATGCTCCGTAGGCTCTACAAGTGGATCCAGACAGAAAGAAGAAGAACGGTGACACAGGCCCTCGTCAGCAGCAGGCTAGACTACAGCAACGCACTCTACACAGTCATCCCAGCAAAACACCTATGACGCCTCCAACGCATCCAAAACACCTCCGCCCGGCTGATCCTCGACGTACCCCGCTGCAGCCACATCTCCCACCACCTGAGAAACCTTCACTGGCTCCCCATGGACAAGAGGGTCACTTTCAAGCTTCTTACCCACGCTCACAAAGCACTCCACGACACCGGACCAGCCTACCTGAACAACAGACTCAGCTTCTACACCCCCACCCGTCAGCTCCGCTCCGCAAACCTCGCCCTCGCCGTCGTTCCCCGCATCCAACGAAAGACCTCCGGCGGCAGATCCTTCTCATATCTCGCTGCCAAGACCTAGAACACCCTCCCTACCAACCTGCGACAGACCCAAGACCTACTCACCTTCATAAGACTCCTCAAGTCCTGGCTCTTTGATCAGTAACAGCAGCTTCCTCCCCCCCAGTGCCTTGAAACCCTCACGGGTACGTAGAGCGCTTTATAAATTCAATAATTGATTGATTGATTGATTGATTGGTAGCTTGGCACTGAGCAGTCAGGCTTAACTTAGGCAATGTGTAAAGTATTTGTGCAATAAATCATGCAATAACAAAGTAGAACACCACAAACACACCACAGTGTTTAGAAAAATATACAACATTTATCTGGTAAAATTCAGGTCAACACGATTAAGATGCAATAAGTATATTTTGAAATATCACTGTAAACAAATGATATAAAGTGTCTTTAGTATCTTAAAAGCAACAAATGTCTCTTGCAAGCACAAAGTACTTGGATTACATTCAAAATCTCTGCAAGGAACTGCAGAGGAGGAGATGTGTGGAAAACAGCAAGGTGTGCATCAATTTCTCAGGCCGCACACAGTGATGCGTCATTTATTTTTCACGCAGGGAAGGCTTTGTGTTGATTTCTGGTGCTCGGTCTTGGATCCTCTTCGGGTTGTGGTGTTTTCAGACGCTCTAGGGAGGATGCGTTGAAATCTGGTGCTGACAGGACGAAGTCACAGGGGCTGCGTTGATCCTGTGGGCGTTGTGTGGAAATTTCTACCTCACAGCAGGCGCTGCGTCGATTCCTCTCTGGAACTTGCGCTGCGTCGTTCCAGCTAGGTTGTGCGTTGATCCAGTGGGCCATGCGTCGAATTTCTGTTCGCTACACTGGCGCTGCATCGATCTTCTCCTTGTGAAGTCGGGCTGCTTCATTCGAGTTTGGCATGTGGTGAATTTTTCACCACAATGCAGGCTATGCGTAGTTTCTGGCAGGCTGTGCATCGATTTTCGCCACACCGGAAGTTCTTCTTGCAGGAATGAAGTATTTTTGGTACTGAGACTTCAGGGAATAGGAGGCAAGCTCTATCCAAGACCTTGGAGATCACTTCTCAGCACAGCCAGAAAGCAGCAAGGCAGCAGGGAAACAGCAAGGCAGCAGTCCTTCTCAGAAAGCAGTCTGGTGAGTCCTTTGGGACTCCAGACAGTTTTTCTTGGCAGGTTGCAGGTTCTGGTTCCAGTTCTTCTCGAAGAGGTGTTTGAGTTGGTAGGGGCAGAGGCCCTGATTAAATACCCAAATGTGCCTTTGAAGTGGGGGAGACTTCAAAGAGTGGCTTAGTAGTGCACAAGGTCACCTTTCAGTTCCATCCCGTCTGCCAGAGTCCCAGTAGGGGGTGTGGCAGTCCTTTGTGTGAGGACAGGCTACTGTCCTTTGACATGTAAGTGTCAGGCCCTCCCAGCCCAGGAAGACCCATTCAATATGCAGATGTATGCAAGTGAGGCTGAGCATCCTGTGTTTGGGGTTTTTCTGAGTGAATGCACAATGGAGCTGTCAACTGAACCTAGCCAGACATGGATTGTAAGGCACAGAAGGATTTAAGTGCAGAGAAATGCTCACTTTCTAAAAGTGGCATTTCTAAAATAGTAATATGAAATCCAACTTCACCAGTCAGCAGGATTTTGTATTATGATTCT
This sequence comes from Pleurodeles waltl, assembly GCF_031143425.1. NCBI lineage: Eukaryota > Metazoa > Chordata > Amphibia > Caudata > Salamandridae > Pleurodeles > Pleurodeles waltl. The sequence continues at coordinate 672,453,865 of NC_090445.1, forward strand.
GGCCATACTAAATATGACCCCCCTATTTCTTTTAGATCAGCAGCTACCACTCAAACAGTATATGAGGGTGGCCCTAATGTTACCCTATGAAAGGAGTAGGCCTCACAGCAGTGCAAAACTAATTTAGTGGTTTTACACTACCAGGACATGTAAAGTACACAGGTATATATCATGCCTTTTGTCTACACAGCTTCCTGCCCTATGGGTTACCTAGGGCCTATTTTAGGGGTGACTTATATGTAGAAAAAGGGGAGTTTTAGGTTTGGTAAGTACTTTATAAATTGCAAGTCAAAATCGGCAGTGAAACTGCACACACAAGCCTTGCAATGGCAGGCCTGAGACATGGTAAGGGGCTCCTTGAGGGGGTGGCACATGCAGTGCGGCAGGCCCACTAGTAGCATTTAATCTACAGGCCCTGGACACATATAGTACACCTTACTAGGGACTTAAAAGTAAATGAAATAAGCCAATTGGGTATGATCCAATGTCATCATGTTCAAGGGAGAGAGCATATGCACTTTAGCACTGGTTAACAGTGGTAAAGTGTGCAGAGTCCTAAAACCAGCAAAAAGAGTGTCCAAAACGTGGAGGGAGGGAGGCAGGCAAAAAGTTAGGGGTGTCCACCCTAAGGCTGTCAGGTCTAATAGGGCATTTTCTTGCTTAACCATTTTGTGCCTCTGCCTCGCTGTGGAATACACGTCTGGGTCCGATTGACAGTTGGGCTGTTTGTGAATTCACTCTAGACAGTCACACAAAGGGAGCTGACGTGTGTCCTGCATATCCTCTTGGATCTTCCTGGGATAGAGCTGTGGGAGGAGCTGACACGTGCACCTGAATAGGGATGTGTCTGTCATCACACAATACAGTCTACAACCCCCTAGAGTGTGGCGGGGTCAGGATAGGTAGAGGCAGGACCTCGAAATACGAGACTTTTCTTTGAAGTTTGCCTACTTCGGAGGCAGAAATCAGCATGAGTATTTGACTGCTGACCCCCGCAACTTCAGAACACTTCTGGATCAAGAGGAGGCTCTGTCAAGGAGAAGAGCTGAAGAGCTGTGAAGAGGAGTACTGCACCTTTGCTGTGTGTGTTTTGCTGTGTTAGCCTGTGGTTGCTGTTTCTGCTTTGGAGAGGACAAAGACATGATTTTGCTGTCTATCCTGCTGGTGAAGTTTGTGGGAGGCTGGCTCTCTATATAATGTACGAAAATGTTGTGCACTGTGCAGAGACTCCAAACAACCCCACCTTTGTTTACAGAGGTAAAACCTAGACCACCTAATGCTCTAATTTTTAAGTTAGCTTGGTCTAGCAGTTAGGCCAATCTTGGAGAAGTGCAAAGCATTCATTGTATTCACACACTCAAATGAATAACTTGAAACCAATTTACAGAAATAGTATTTTATAAATGTTTTAAGACCAAGATCATCAAAATTGGGTAAAAAATTTTACGTTATGATTTTTCAAAGATTTTTGTCTGGTTTGTCGGTAATTACTCACTATAGGATTCAACGGAAGAAAACTTTAAAATGCATTTAAAATCAGGCAATGCATTTGCCAGTGTCTCCTTTTGTTTTTAGGTTGAGGTCATCAAAAGGTCCCGTAGACCAGCCAGGAAAGTTTGAGTAGTCCCTGGTTTTGGCAGGAGCACCTACTGAACAGTTCTTGGAGCTGGTGCTGGACCACTGCGGGGGACCACTTGGAAAAGCAATGCAAAGGTAAACTACAAGGTGAGTGTGTTGGGTTTCCCTGGAGTGTAGAGGTCACAAGGGATGGGGGACCCTTAGAGCACAGCTGGCTTTTCAGGTGCAGGACCCAGGGCGGTTGGCTGCAGAGCAGTTAGGTGAGCCAAGAGCTGTGTACAAAGGAGCCCTTGGAAGCAGGAGGCAGGTCAATTTGAGGGTGGAATACAGTTTAGTAGGGCCACTCTGGGGGATGCTTCTTACATGTCGTGAAGTCCCTTGACTGGGGCTTGCTCCTGGTCTTTTGGGAGTCCAGAGTGGACTTTCATTCTGGGTGTCTGATGTTGGGGGTCCAGTACCCCTGGCTATTGCATGGTTCAGAAAGTGGAGGTTGCAGCACCACCAAACCTGGCACACCTGCAGGATTTCTCCTCTGGGTCTGTCGGGTGAAATTTGGTCTAGCTGCTTTGTCTGGTTCCTTGGTCAATGCCCAATCAGTGAATTGGACTTCACTGGTCTTTTGCTTCTTTGTTGCAGGGAGTGATGCCTGCATTCTGGAGGGAGATCTTCAATGATTTTCAGAACAGCGGAGGTCCTCTGGGGTTTTGTAGAGTCTATCAAATGTCAAAACAACCCCTCAGTGACGATTGTTGAGTCCTGGGTGCAGCAGGCAGAGTTTGGTGCCTTTTTCTTTGTGCAGCAGGAATGCTGTTCTCGAGACGTGGGTCTTCTTTGTTGCAGGCCTTCTTGTGTCCTTGGTATCTGACCTGCACGTCTTGGTGTACCCACTAAATACTGCATTAAGTGGGAGTTTAGGGGAGTACCTCATAGGGACCGATCGGTCATCTACCATAGAGTGGCTACACCCACTATGTGAACACTCCCTGTGTGTAGAGGTCACTTACCTATCCCTGATTGGCTATCTTTCTACCATGCAAGATGGAGAAAAATGAAATGGATGGGTCACCTCACATGCAACACCTTAGGGGTGGTGCAAGCTGGGGGTGGCATCTCCTCCTGTCCTTTGTGCATTTTACCGCCATTGCTCCCACCAAAAGTGGGGGGTTTGCAATGAGGCAGCCATCTGCTGCTAGCAGCAGGGCTAGGGTTCAAATTTCAGGGGCGGCAAGCCCTTTGAAGCACGCAGTCAGGGCTGTGCACATTCCTGGGGGAGGAGGTGCAACACCTCTGCCCCATAAGGGCTTTGGTTTCTGAACCCAGAGAGCAAAGGCTATCAGCCCAGGGTTCCAGAATCTTTTCTGGTGGTGGCAAGCTGGTTGTGACCAGCCACCAACTATGCCAAAGATAGTTAGCTTTTGCGGGGGTCACCTCTAAACAGTGCCGACTTCAGCGCTGGTGGTGCCCTGAGTGACAGTGTTTTTTGGCACCACTCTCACATTACCACCTCCTCGGATTCACTCACTACCACCCAGCAAATGTGTCCCTCATCTCTACATAGCTCCCCTTTCAGATGTGTTCATTTGTTTTAAAGTGCTTGTAAAATATGGCTTTACTAATCCACTCAGCTATCCTTATAAAATGTAGTTCTGGCTACATTAACCCTCTACGCTACTTTATGGTGAAAGCTGCTGCTAGACAAAACTCCTATCCCTCTCCCTAGCAGGTAATCACAAGAGGTATCTTGACATTTTATCTGTTCCCTAAAGGCTGGATGCAGAAGCAACTTTTCAGCTGGTGCTTTTAAATCTCAAGTTTCGTAAGTCATTGCTTAACACAGTTACCCCGAGGTCAGCACCACCCAGTCCAGGTCAGCACACAGTGCAGCCCCACCACCCGCACCACCCTAAAGCTGGCCCTACCTCTAAGGTGCCCTGGTGTACATTTTGCAATAAATCCAATACTAGTCCCAGTTGGACTTATTGACCTGTGTTGTTTGATAGCAAACAACCCAGGGTTCAGAGTGGCCATCATGTAGCTGTGAAACTCAGACTGACCAGTGCCCACCTTATGCATGTAAAGAGGCTGCTCTGTTCACTTACTATGGCCCAGGTTTGGCAAGGACACAGTAGGGGCATATTGCTCATGCACATAGTAGTAGTACCATTTAGTGTTTAGTTACTTAAAACCATAACAAAGGTTATACCCACCCATGCAGTATAATGCAACCTGCCTTAGGACTGAAAGGCCTACCAGAGGGGTAACTTACCTATATGGCTTGCAGTGTGTAGTGGACAGGGCACACAGGCTGTGTGTCATGTCAGTTTTGCTTTTCAGGATTGCACCAGGACACACAGCCTGCAATGGCAGACCAGTGGTCTGCCCTGCACTGCCCATGCCCTGCCCAGCACCGTCGTAATGTGCACTATCTGCTGTGGAGACAGTGCACATTATGAGAGTGCTGGTGCCCGCTACGGGGAGCAGCACTGCCGCTGGCTCGATTATAAGCCAGCGACAATGCTGCTGCCACATTCCTTCTGGAAAAACCTTGGTTTTCTCCCCTAAGCCCAGCGAGCAAGTTATAATGGGGCTGGTGGGGAGGTCGCCAGAAAGGTGGCAACCTCCCCTTCGGAAGTTTAGCGGACTGGCATTCACATCCGCTGAAATCTTAATCAGCCCCTTGGGCCCAATAATAGTTTGACAGAGGGGAAAGTCTGTTTGTCAAACTCCCGACAGGGTGGCCCCCTTTGTGGCGACTACCCCACCAGACCTATTAGGTGTTTTCTGCTAGACTGGCAGGCGGAAGCCTCACTTTCCACCCGCCAGCCTAGTGGGAAACAGAGCAGACACTGCACATTGCGCTGCGCAGGGGGGCCTGTGCAATGCCCATGCCAAGTGAATGGGCAATGCAGGGATCTACCTGTGCCCCACTGCACCTGTTCGCTGCCAGCCTTTTCATGGAGGTGAACCCATCAAGAAAAGGCTTGCAGAGAACAAGGTTGTAATGTAGCATGCAGCGCTGCGCTGGCAGATTATGATATCCACCTGCCGTCGACCCATCAGGATCTTCGTTCCTGGTGGAGATGGTGGAACCCGGGAGGTCGTAATGTGGTGGTCGGACCAACAGAGCAGTGGTGGTCCTGAGTGCCACTGTGGGGCTGGCTGTCTTAAGACCACCAGCCTCGTAATGAGGCCCTTAGTCTGTGAAAATTAAAATCTTTGTTGTGTATGTTGAATGTTTGTTGTTTTGGTATTGTTTTACTTAGATAAACATTTGATATTTTTCTAAACCGGTCCGGTGTCCATTTGTAGTGTTTTCACTGTGTTACTGTGTGTGTGGTACAAATACCTAACACATTGCCTCTGAGATAAGCCTGACTGCTCATGCCAAGCCACCAAGGGGGTAAGCAAGGGTTACCTTAGTGCTCCCTTACCCTGATTAGAGTGATGGTCCCTACTTGGAGAGGGTGTTAGCTGACTTCCAACTAGAAACCCAATTTCTAACAAATGCCACATCCATACATATTTGTGATGAATGTGATGACAGTCCATGGCATGTGTGCAATATCAGCGTGTGAGTTGTATTTGTAGAAGTGGTATTTCTGTGTTGTTGGTGTTGTGTGACACATTGTTGTGTCCACTTAACTGTCTCTGTGCCTGAGATATATAGATGTGTGTGTTTTGTGCAGTGTGAACGACCTGCCCAAAAGGTGCATTTGGTGACTGTGAATGTGTCCTTCTTTTTGTATGATTTCAACCCAGGACACAATGAAATTTGTACTTGGTGTGCTTAGCATGACCCCCCCATAGAATGTGGCTGATGGTGCAACGATCTGTTGTTGAGAGTAATGGCAAAAGAAGGTGTGTCTACTTATGGTCAGTTGCATCCATGGCAGCTTGGATTTTGTTCACCTTCAATAATCAGCATCAGCGGCAGGACGTGTGATGGGCTCCATGTTGGCACAGGACATGTAAGGCTGTCTGCAGATTAGTGTCTCCCTTCATACTCCCCATTTCTTCTGGCTGAGATGTGGTGGTTGGACCATCACAATCAAATTGGTGATGTGCAACCTCATAATGTGTCCTCCAGAAACACAGGCTCTGCCAGCCTGTTTGTGCAGCCTCGTGACCGTGGCGATCTGTGCTTCCTGGTGGTGCCAGTGGAACCACAGAAGTCTTTGCTCCATAGGCATGCATGACTCGTAATACAGCAGTCCAACCACCAACACCGTCATGGCGGTCCAATTTACTAATGTTCTAAACTTTGAGACATATCATAAAAGATTCACACTTCAAAAATGAAAATCATAAAAGATAAAAAAACATATATAACTAATTTTGAAAGAAAATACATTTTTTTTTAAATTACCAATAAAAGCATTAATCAATTGTAGCATATATTCTCAACAATTGAACTTATTCCAAACATAAATGCATTACAAATGTCATTAGTAAAAGTATGTTTACTACATTTTCATAAACCTAAAACTTATAAATATAACACAAAATATTAGTTTATACATTGTAAATAATACAAATTAATTCTATAATTTAGGCATTTCATTTTTTTTTTAAATAAATGAAAATGTAAAATGTTTTTAAAATTCCAACATGTATTATGTCATTATAATTTTCAACTTTTAAAAAAAAGTTCCTAAACCTTTTTTTTAACTTGCTATTTAAAAACCTATTAAATATAATAATTCATAAAAATAAATGCACAGATATATTAGACTGTTAAATTAAATTTTGATACACTATACAGTTTACCAAATGCTCTATAGTTTAAATAATTATTTGAATATTTACAATAAATTATTTTTTACATTTAATATGATTTATGTATACATTTAAAATAATTATAAACTATTATTAAGAAAATTAATAATGTAACAAAAAATAGTTTATATTTTGTAATATTAATTTGCATGCCCATAAAATAATTAGCATAAAAATATTAACTTTTTTAAAAATTCTGCACTGTTTTCCCCTAGAAAACCAACGTCGCACTACTGAAAGAATTATATATACATTATTTTTACCCATTAATACAACCAGAAATACAAATTTTAAAAATTCCATAATTAATAAATTATTTTACTAAACATACAATTACAAAATAATACTTACGAACAATATTGTATTTAAGATATTCTAAATAGATTTTTACACCAATATTAAAAACAACATTTAAAATGCAATTCTTATCTTTGATATTCCTTTTGATTATATTTTTGACACCCCAATATTATTGACACAATAGTTTTGTATTACAAGATTTTTTATTCAATATTTGTCCACTCACCCCTCAGTCTGTACACACACAATGGGATGGAATCAAAATTATATTTTTACTACTTTAAGTGGTACTGCAGTGGTACTACTTACTTATCATACGCAATCTACTTCTGAAGCTTGCGAGTGTAAATCTCCATCACCAGCTCTCCTATCTTTTCTATGGGCAAATCCTCACACAATTATATTTACTACTTTGTAGAAAATGTGGCAGGAACCAGGGGAGGTGGCTTGATAAAGGGAAATACTTGCTACTAAATGGAAGAGTCAAAAAGAATTTTGGAAAGGCTAAGGAGTAATTTAGGGCCACATGTACAAAGCATTTTTCTAGTCACAAAAAACTAGAAAAATGCTTTTTGGGATGCTCAAAGCCCAATTGTGATGTGGTAACTTGCTACTGAATAGCAATTTGGGTTTTGCGATTCATTATTAGGAAGGGGCGTGTTTAGTGCGTCCCTTCCTAATACCGAATCTGAATGGGATGTATGATTGTTTTGTGACCGTGAATGCAGTCACAAAACAATCGCAGTTAGCACCAATTTCAAACTGGTGTTAACCAATTCACAAGGGGAAGGGGTGCCTTCGGGACCCCTTCCCCTTTGTGAATGCAATGAAAACATTTTTAAGAGCAGGCAGTGGTCCCGCGGACCACTGCCTACTCTTAAAAAATGAAACTGAAATATTTATTTTTTTTCTTTTGAAACGCATCCCATTTTCCTTTAAGGAAAATGGGCAGCGTTTAAAAAAAAAGATTGCTTCATTTAAAAGCAATCACAGACATGGTGGTCTGCTGACCCCAGCAAGCCACCATCCCTCTGGTTTTTGCAATTCCCAGTGGGTTGCAAATTGCGACCTACCACATTAATATTGCTGAGGTAGGTCTATTTGCAACACATCAGGAGTCGCAAATGGTACTCAATGAAGTTTCTTACATTTGGAATTGCGATTTCATAATTACGATTTGCATCGCAATTCCAAATGTTCGTACATGTGGCCCTTAGCGATGGACAGAAACTCACCCAAAAAGAGTAAGCCGTTACTATTCACAAACTGCACTTCTAAAGTGACTAAACCCAAAAAGGACCCTAATGTGTAGTAAGTATACTCCAGCGAACAGATTGAGTAAGTCCATCACCACAATTGGTCAACCACTAATATTGCAACACACAACCATTGAAAATAATGGAACCAAGGATTTACAATAGAACCCCAGACAAAATAATGTTAAAATAAATTTAGTTATTTCGGCTTTTAAAAAATACATATAAATGTAATTTAAGGTTTAGAATAGTATATATAAATGAAAAAATAAATGCTACTTGGCTCTATGTGTATAATTTCATTATAGCCACCTCATGCCCACCTCATTACCCTTCCCCTGCTGGGGTCGAATAGGAGATGTGATTGAGGACAACACTACGGTCAGACATATAAACACATATATCAACATTAAACTATATTTTTGTATATTTGTAAATGTCAAAATAAAGTACTTACTTTAACATTTAATGTAACATTATTCGCTGTGGGGATTCTGTTTTAATTCCCGGCCTTTATTATTTTCTATCAGAGGGTGTTTCAGTAACAATGGTAAGACGTTAGAAGCTGTAAGTCAAAAGCTGCTGTCGATTCGTGTGGTCCCAATGCAAAACGTGCATAAATATACTACAGAAAGGTATGAGATCTTTTCAAAAGTAAAAAGGTAGTTGAAATCGGTGGCTCCAAAGTCACAGACAAACCTTTACCCAGGGCCCCACCAGCATGGAGTTTCACCTCTATATATTGCAAAAGAGGAGTCAACGCTACCACATAATCAAAATCACATCCATAAAGTGTGCTGACGAAATAATGTGTTATAGTTGACCTCAATTGTACAGTAATTACTAAACAGGACACAGAGTAAAGTTTATTTTTATAACAAAATTCACAGTAGACCGGAATAATTCCTGTTTTAAATATTGTATGAACTATGCACTCTCACATTGACCTCTGAGGTTTACATTTTCACTGTTGGTATTGCGCATCACAAATTTATGAACTATATAAACATTGTGAAAAATATTAAATCTAATTTATGCACAGGCTTATCCGGATTCTGTCACAAAAATTCGCAATATATGCAGATACATGTAATGGTTTAGAGTTATTTATATATGTAGATGTCTCCGACAAATTATTTGACATTTCTAATTAAGGCTATGTAACGCTAAAAGTTAAAGTTAAGAACAAATGAAATAAAACAACAGTCGCAAAGGTATATTGTCAATTCAAAAGTTACTAGTAAGTTGTGAAGACAATTTCAATACCGTTGATTAAGGCTTTGTTTTTCCGACTTTGACACTAATACAGAGCTGGTGGTGCCGGTTTGAAATATATATATCTATATTAATGAACACGTTTTCCTTTGATCGTTTCTGCAGAGAATCACAGTGCCACTAAGAGCCATAAAAATGAGAGCTCAGTGAAAGAATTCCATCTCGTGGGGTTTTCCAGCCAACAGGATGTACAGCTTGCCCTTTTTGGAGTCCTCTTGGTTACATATACCGTCACAGTTGCTGGAAATATGGTGATACTGGTGCTGGTGTGGGTGGATGCTAGCCTCCACAAACCTATGTATTTCTTTATCGCAAACCTGTCATCTTTGGAGATCTGCTACACATCAGTGATAGTCCCCAAGACACTGGAAAATCTTGTTAGCCAAAGTAAGGTCATCACTTTTTTCAGCTGCTTGGTCCAGCTGTATTTTTTTGGTGCATTTGGTGGAAGTGAATCTTTGCTGCTGGCTGTGATGGCCTATGATAGGTTTCTCGCCATCTGCAAGCCACTTCACTATAGCAGAGAAATGAGTAACAGATCGAGCTGTGGCCTAGCCGTTACCTCCTGGGTGGGAGGCTTTCTTTCTTCTTTGGTGCCCAACTTGATAATCTCAAGACTCCCCTTCTGTGGACCTACGCGGATCAATCATTTCTTCTGTGATGTGTTTCCTCTGCTAAAACTTTCTTGTGGGAATACTTATGCCAGTGAGATTTCAATTTTTCTCTTCTCGTTGGTGGTTGGATTAGGCTCCTTTCTGTTGATCCTGGTATCCTACGCACAAATCATTCGTACTATTTTGTGTATCCCCTCAAGGATAGGTCGGCAAAAAGCTTTTTCTACCTGTTTCTCACACATCACAGTTGTTGGAATTTACTATGGAACAGTTACCACCATGTACGTTGCAGGCCCCAGAGCTAATAGCTCTGAAGATCTAAGTAAAGTGTTAGCCTTGCAGTACACGGTATTAACACCATTACTCAACCCAGTAATTTATACCTTGAGAAATAAGGAAGTGAAAGATGCATTACACAAAGTAATCTGCAGAAAACATGGTGTGGCAACTGTTCCTACTACAACTGCATGGCATTGATGTCCAACTTAGGGCCTGATTTAGATACTCAGGACGTGTTGCTCTGTCACAACCGTGATGGATATCCCATCCTCCGAAATCTAAATCCCATAGGATATAATGGTATTTATATTTCAGAGGACGGGATACTGGTCAACTTTGCAACGGAGTAACTCAACCATCAATGTCTAAATCAGGCCCTAAGTTACTCTTCTCTTGTAGCTTAGAGCCATATTACAAGTAATCAGATACAAACCCTTGCTGTCCTTGCTGTAAAGAACTTTAGGGATGTAGAGGAAACTAAGGAGGGGAGCAGGGTGAGAGTACAAACAAGTACAAACAAGAACTAAGAGGCTCATGTCTATCACAGCTCATCTGATATTCTGATAACCCATCACACATAAATAGGAGTCCATCGCTTAATTTAGAGGATTACAGATGGAGTGCAATCTATCAGGATGGTGGAGGACATTGACTCCACCACCCAGACAGATTTATAATGATCTCTGCACCTTGACAGAAACCACAGTCATGGTGGTTCTTGTAAAGGTACAAAATATTTGGTGGTCGAAAGATTCCTAGATTGTTTTGACAAACATTCACCAAAGTTTTTGTTTTTCAAAAACAACCTATCACAGTGTGTATTATTGAAAAACGAAATAACCAATTAACCTCAATCTGGGGAGTTTTTCCCTATGTTTGGGGGTCATTATTTGTTCCTTTTTTTACCCAACTGTGAGGGACAGAAAAAAAATAAGTTATCAAACCCGGCACCTAAATCAGGCATATTAGAAATGGAGTCTCTAGTTGGCAATGGTGTGCACCCCTCCCAAGAAGGAACCCTCACTCTAGTCAGGGTAAGGGAGTCACACAGCTAGGATAACCCCTGCTCAGCCCCTTGGTAGTTTGGCTCAAGCAGTTAGGCTTATCTCAGAGGCAATATGTGTAGTATTTGTATACACACAAACAGTAACACAGTGAACACATCAGAAAAGTACTCCACACCAGTTTAGAAAATTAGCCAATATTTATCTGAGTAAAACAAGACCAAAACGACAAAAATCCAACATACACAAATAAAGATATGAACATCCAAAGATGACCTCCTAGTATAGCCATTACAAACGCAATAGATCCAACTTGGGCTATCATAGCGTATTGACGGAGTCACTTCCCACAGTCCGACGCCACTCGCGAGGTAGTGCAGGCCTGTCATGGAGTTGCTCAGACCAGGGGTAAAGTACCTCAGAAAATGATGAGGAAACAAAGACAATGCACGGAGTTGGGGAGGTGAGACATTGCTGGGCTGGTGCCGCATTGGTTCCTTACTGCTACCGGGGAGGTGAGGCATCAGTTCCTTACTCCTAGGCCGGGGAGCTGAGGGGCTGGTTCCTTATGGTTGCAGGGGAGGTGATGCTGCATCAGTGGCGAGGTGTTGGTTCCTTACAACAAGGTGTGGTCGATGAAACCAGCAGGTCAAGATGCAAGGAGTCGACTTAGCAGTATAGTGATCACACCACGGGTCCACAGGTGCTGAAGTGGAGTCCAAGTTGGGTGTTACAGTCATCGGTGACACAGCACTTGGGACTCAAGCTGTGGCAGGACTTCAGAGGTGCTGCCACAGTGCTAGGCCTGTGTTGCAGGTCGTTGTTGTTGCACTCAGCAAAGACCACAGCTCCGGTGCAGACAGCAGCACGGAGCCGGAGAGCAGCACTGGTTCCAAAGTTGATGTGCTTAGTTTCTTCTTGGTTGCACTAGAGCTCAATTCCAAGGGCCCAGGAATTGGATTTGGCACCACTTGGCAAGTCAGGACTCTAAGCAAAAGAGCCCAGGTGCTAGCAGGTAAAGTCTTTTATGTCCCTGAGACTTCTTAACAGGAGGCAAGTTCAGTCCAAACCCATGGAGAACCTTTGGAAGCAGGATGTAGTAAGCAAAGTCCAGTTCTTTCACTTCCAGGACAGAAGCAACAAGCAGCAGGCCAGCACAACAAAGCAACAGGCAGAGTGGCAGCCCCTCTTACAGCATCCAGCTCTTCTTCCTGGCAGAATGTCCTCAGTCCAGAAGTGTTCTAACTGTGGTTTCAGAGGTCCTGTACATATGCCCATTTCTGTCTTTGAATTAGGCAAACTTCAAAATGAAGACTTTGTAGTGCACAAAACCCTGCCTTTTTCTGCCCTGGCCCCAGACACACTCAGCGAGGCTGGCACTGCTTTAAATGAGGACAGGTACAGCCCTATTCAGGTGCAAGTGTCTGCTCCTTTCACCACTCTAGCTCAGGAAGACCCATTAACCTGGTGATGGGCCATCAGGATATGATATGCACACCTCACCTCTCTTTGTGTGACTGTCTAGAGTGAATGCAGAAACAGCCCAACTGTCATCTTGACCCAGACGTGTATTCCACAGACTGTCAGAGGCACAGAATGGTTATGCAAAAAAATGCCCAATTTATAAAAGTGGCATATTCAAACTTACAGTTCAAAAACTCTCTTCACCAAAAGATATATTTTAAAATTGTGAGTTCAAAGACCTTAAACTCCATATTTCTATCTGCTCTCAATTGGAAATTACACTTAAAATATATTTCATGGAAATCCCCATGTTACCTTAGGGAAGGATAGTCCTCGCAATAGTGAAAAACAAATGCAGCAGTATTTCATTATCAGGACTCTGAGAGAACAGAGCTGATTGCAGAGGCCCCCCTAACTTTTTGCCCACATTTTCCACTTTTTGCTGGTGTTTTCCTGACTCTAATGGTGCTCTGAGTACAGCTAACCAGTCCCAGGGCCCGTGCTCTGTGTAAAATCAGTATGCAAATTAGGCTAATTATAATTGGCTAAGTCAACCTACCTATAAGTCCCTAGTATATGGTAGGGAATGGAGGTTTAGGGACCCTAGCTTAGGTAGTGCCCCCATAGGTGCACTGCTGAGGTGCCCAGTGTCATTTTAAAGGCAGGCTTGCCTTGATGGCTGCTTTTAAATTAAAGTTACATGCAAATTCGACTTTGGAATTAAAAGTAGTTCCAAAGTCTTAAACTACTTTATTTTAACATATAAGTCACCCCTAAGGCCCCTAGGGCTGGGTGCCATGTAACTATAAGCAGGGACCTTATAAACATAGTTTTATAAGCCCTGGTGAGGTAAAACAGCCACATTTGTTTTTCCCTCATTGTAGTGAATGGCCTCCATAGGCTAGAATGGGGAGACTTTATTTTAATTTTAAAACTCCCCTGAAATAACAGATACCAGAAGTTTGGCATCAAATTAATTGTTATAATAAATCCCACAACTTCTAGTTGTGGGATTTAATATAACTTGTTCAGTTAAAGAGTTTTAAACTTTACCTGAAAAGCTGCCAACTTGAGCCTTGCAGTGTTTTTGCTGCTGTGCTCTGATTGGCCAGCCTCTGGCAGCCTGGCCAGGCTGCCTTGATGAGGTGTGAAGTGGCCTGGCTCCACACAGAGATGTGCCTGGGGGAGGAGATCTCCCCTCAGCAGATGGTGAAGCAGAAAGGGGGAGGGCTGACAAACTGGTCTTCAAAGGCAGAGAAGGACATTTGGAGCAACCCAGCAACACCCTCACATCCTGCAAACCCAGACAATTAGGTGCCCCCTTGATTAGATGAGAAGAGGGCAGGAGAGGGGTGTGTTTAGAATTTTTAGCCACACCAGTGGGTGGGTTCAGCCAGATGTAATCTCCAAAAATCACTTTCAGCCATGATGGATTTTTGAGGAATGCTGCTCCCTGGGATTGATTTTTGCCACACTTCCCAGGAAGTGATCATCACAGGGGGAAGGACCCTGCACCTGATTGGAGAACCAGGACCCCCCTGTTTTTCACCCAGGAGCAGGGATAAAACTGGCAGACATTCACCCACACCTCAGATCCCTATCAGATTCCAACAAGGAAGAACTGCAGGAGAAGAAGTACTGCCCTGGTGGACCCCAGACCTGCACCTGGACACTGCACTCTGGAGGACTGCACCAGCTGCACACTTGGGCTTCACCACTAAAAGGACTTTACCTGTCTTCTTCTGCTTCAAGAAGGGACTCCCTGTTTGCTACAGGTACAAAGGAGCTGCCCAGAGTCCCCTGCATCAAGTCCTGCAAGCAGTGCCCAGCTGACCAGCGTCCAGTGGCCATTTGAGGATTCTGACCAGGTGCATTCTGGGAATTGTAGTCCCAACTCCTAAGGTGCAACTCAGAGCTTCTGGAACCTTGGATCAAGTTGTGGACACTTCAAGGACACGAAAAGGACCTCTGGAAGAAGATCCAGAAGTTTGGAGACGTTTGGAGCAACTCCATAAGTTGAAGAGGTGCATTGTGGGAGTTGTAGTCTCAGGCTCCAAGAGGCCCACCAGAGCCTCTGAACCCTTGGCTTCTGAAAGTAAGTGTGACAGTGTTACCTCGTGGGTGGTCTGAACTCTGGACTTTGTTCCTTTCAAGTGTGACTTTTTTTTATTAACCCTTTGAGCGTTCGTTGCTTCTATGCGCTAGAAAGCATTAATTCTTTAAAAATGCGTATCGCCGGTTCCCCTTATCCGATTTTATTTGTTTTGGTGTCATCTTAAAGATAACAATATAACCTATTTTTATAAATTGATTTTGGATTTTTAAACTGTTTCCTGTGTTTTATTTAATTACTGTTTTGTGATATTTGAATGCTTTACGCTTTGTCTCTTAAGTTAAGCCTTGTCGCTCGTTGCCAAGCTACCAAGGGTTGAGCTAGGGTTAATTTACTGAGACCTGACTGGACCTAAGTGGAGGTTAGTGGCCTATTGCTAAGTGTAGGTACCTACCTGCCCTTACCAATAACCCATTTTCCAACAAGGACATATACATGTCCAACCTTTTAAACACACTGCACCCTGCCTATCGAGCTGCCTTCGGCCTACTGTAGGTGTGGCTTACATGTAAAGAAAGGGAAGGTCTGAGCTTGGCAGGTGCGTGCATTTGCCAGGTTGAAATGGCAGTTTAAAACTGCACAAACAGACACTGCAGTGGCAGGTCTAAGACATGTTTACTGGGCTACTCATGTGGGTGAATCAATCAGTGCTTTGGGCCCACTAAGTAGCATTTGATTTACAGGCCTTGGGCACACATATTGCACTTTGCTAGGGACTTACTAGTACATCAAATATGCCAATCATGAATAAACCAATCACCAATACAATATACACAGGGAGCACATGCACTTTAACACTGGTTAGCAGTGATAAACTGCCCAGGGTCCTAAGACCAGCAACAACTAAATGCGGCACGTAGACAGAAACAGAAGGTCAGAAGCAAAAAAGGCAGGAAATTACGCAATCTAATGCGGGGAGAACAGGAGCTCCTCTCACAGAAAACTGGTGGCCTTTGTGACACTACATAGATGTTACAGACCATCAGTTGGGTGAACAGAGTCCTCCATCACATTTGTGATGGAGTACTCTGTCCACCAAACACTAAATCTACTTCATAATATTTCATTTTGATAAAGCCACTAGTTCTAAAAAATATTAGAGCTTTGGTGGATTAAGAGGTACTGGATTAACCCATTTATGAATACGTGAAGTACAAAGCAAAGTGACTATGCTACAGGTTCGCACCTCCTATATGTAGAAATAGTAAATTGGGAAAAACAATGTCCATCCGTCACAGATAGTACTGCCGAGGGTGCCAAACTGGTATAGCACCCAACCACTTTGTTTACAGTTGTGTCGATTGAAAAATCAAACAACACGTAAGAGTTCAATATTGTTTTACCAAGGCACACCACAATAGCTCTTAAAGTCCATTCCTTAGTACGCTGTATCAATCAAAGTTCAAAAAACACATATGTATATGGTGGAAGTTTTATTCATCCAATGCACCATGAATCCAATGAAACAACAGCCGACAGGTGTTTCGTCAACTAGAGTTTCTCACGGCTGTAAGTTGGACATACAAAAAGAGGAATACAATCAAAAATCTGTATGATAAACAGGGAATCTAGTTATCGTAAGGATCCAAAACAAGACCTGTGTACATATACTCTTATTATAGGACCACAATGTGACTGTGGGGGAAAAGCAAAAGAGGGGGTCCTAAGTCTCTCCAAGTCATGCAGGTAAAGATATCATACAAGGGTGGACCAAACTAAATGTGTCAGGTATACTCCCAGTGGTGTGTTATATGACTATTGGAAGCCACTGGCCAATAAATTAATAAAGACATAGATACAGGAACAATCAGTGAAACATTTCCCAAGTGGATGAGCCCAGAAACCATCTCTCACTGAGCAGCCACCAGAAGGTGATGTGAAACATGCAGTGGAATATGCAATTTATATACGCCTGGAGTGAGGCCCTCATAGAAGAGGCGAAACAAGGTAAAAAGGAGTAATAAATGAAATTGATAACATAGCACAAGTATGAGTACAGTCTAATGTCCCAGAAATTATGCGAGGTTCCCAGCACCGAGAAAGAGCGAAAATAATGGATTTGTGGTTGCCAAAACCTGAAATATCATGTAATACAGCTGGTGGACATGGCCATTATAAGTCTGGATAGAGAAAAGTAACCACAATCAAAAAGAAGGCAGGTGTATATATATGGGTATAATAACATCCCTTACTCTCATGAAAACCAGGAAAGATAGTATGGTAAGCTACATAAGGTGTAAGTATACTGCAGTATGTGAATCCAGAATAAAAAGTAGTTATAAAAAAGGCCAGGGCACCCGTCAACAATTATTGAAAACAAAAATATCAGAAATAAGAAAAGGTGCCATATGGGTACAATACATGGTATACACGTGGCACAACCCTGCGTCTACAAGAGACTAATCGAATACGTACATAATGCTGGATTAGGTGGAGGAACACTAAAGAAATGGAATGAATGTGTACACGAACAGTGATTCAAAAATTCCAGAGAGGTACCATGGCCTAGGGTGACAGGTTTCCTATGGGACAGGAGGGCAACCAATGGTATCGTGAATATCGTGGATATCGACAACATAAAGGGGAGGTCTGAAAATAAAGTGATTGCACAATATAGCCATGAATGGATAGAAACTCAGAGTAAAGTTCTGTTGGAACAGCGGGATAGACACATAAAAAATGTCTTACCGTATTGAGTCGTCCCACGTTATGAAAGCAAGTAAGAAAACGGTTCATACGGGTGCCGCTATTTTGGCCTATATTAAGCAAACATCATGGTGGTAGAAAAGGACTGTAGTCAGCGGAAAATGTATGAGATAGAGGGTAAAGGCACCATATTAGAGTGTATCATAAAACATGCAAGATTACAGAAAAGTGTTCAGTATTTGCAAAATAAGCAGGAGTAAAACCACTGCAACATATATAACTACGAAATGCAAAGAAAGCGATGCCATGTTGGACAGGAAATTTGCCAGAAGGAGAAAATAGACTACATACATGGTAAATAATCCACTTTAAGATCCCCAACAATAGGAAGCACAATATGGACAACAGATATGACATATAATACAGTTGATTAATTGCATACTGAGAATAAATTGCGTTAGCCTAAAAGGTGAAACAGAAAATCCCATCTACATTTTATGGGAAATATTTTATGTCACAGAGAGAGTATAAAGGTAACATGATCATAACCATAATTACGATGAGCATACATCCTGAAACACGTCAAAAGAAAAATAGAGGCAAATTGTGAAGAGCATTACTGCGGTAATACTGTTTCTAAAAATAACATCAGATCCATCCATAACGAGTCATCTGTCATGAAAAAGTAAAAGCAAAAGGCTAGTATATGAACATAGTGCATCAATTGTTGTACACCGTACATGGCAAAATGGCACAATAATGCAAAAGCTCGAGAAGGAAGTAAAAGAGTAATGAAGCATATACATGGCCACTGAAAACAGTATGGAAGCTTCATAAGAAGACATGTAGATATTTCTCTATATTAAGTCCCTCCTCAACCGCTCTGAGGTTAACAATCTGCTTACTCTCCATGCGTCTTAACATTAGGGTCTTGTCTCCGCCTCGTGGACAGGCACCCAGTGTATCAATGCCATGAGCGGTGATCCCCAGAACTACTTTGTCTATGTGGAGTTATAGGGGGTTGAAAAGGGAAAATCTGTATTGCTATGCCTAATAGCCCTGATATGCTATTAGAATTAGACGCAATTGCTGTCAAGACGAGGTATTCACAATTGAACTACAAAGAATGGAACAGCACCTCCTAACACTGGGCTGTCCTAAGAACCTCTCAAAAGATAGAAACAGGAGAATCAGAAAGACAATCCGGCAAGATCTTCTCACTGCCCCCATCAAAGGCTAACGCAAGGAACATAACAACTTGTCCTTTATCATCTGTAGGAGGCTGGACTGGCTTGTAGTGAGTACCAAGGGGTACTTACACCTTGCACCAGGCCCAGGTATCCCTTATTAGTGTATAGGGGTGTCTAGCAGCTTAGGCTGATAGATAATGGTAGCTTCGCAGAGCAGCTTAGGCTGAACTAGGAGACGAGTGAAGCTCCTACAGTACCACTAGTGTCACTTGCACAATATCATAAGAAAACACAACACACAGATATACTAAAAATAAAGGTACTTTATTTTTATGACAATATGCCAAAGTATCTCAGTGAGTACCCTCAGTATGAGGATAGCAAATATACACAAGATATATGTACACAATACCAAAAATATGCAGTATAGCAATAGAAAACAGTGCAAACAATGTATAGTTGCAATGGGGACACATAGGGATAGGGGCAACACAAACCATATACTCCAAAAGTGGAATGCGAACCACGAATGGACCCCAAACCTATGTGACCTTGTAGAGGGTCGCTGGGACTGTAAGAAAACAGTGATGGTTAGAAAAATAGCCCACCCCAAGACCCTGAAAAGTGAGTGCAAAGTGCACTAAAGTTCCCCAAAGAGCACAGAAGTCGTGATAGGGGAATTCTGCAGGAAAGACCAAAACCAGCAATGCAACAACAATAGATTTCCAGACGAGGGTACCTGTGCAACAAGGGGACCAAGTCCAAAAGTCACGATCAAGTCGAGAGTGGGCAGATGCCCAGGAAATGCCAGCTGTGGGTGCAAAGAAGCTGCTACTGGACAGTAGAAGCTGAGGATTCTGCAAGAACGACAAGGGCTAGAAACTTCCCCTTTGGAGGATGGATGTCCCACGCCGTGGAGAGTTGTACAGATGTATGTTCCTGCGGAAAGACCGCAAACAAGCCTTGCTAGATGCAAAGATTGCGGTTAGGGTTTTTGGATGCTGCTGTGGCTGAGGAGGGACCAGGATGTCACCAATTGCGTGAGGGGACAGAGTAGGCATCCAGCAAGACGAGAAGCCCTCTCAGAAGCAGGCAGCACCCGCAGAAGTGCCAGAACAGGCACTACAAAGTGGAGTGAAACAGTGCTCACCCGAAGTTGCACAAGAGAGTCCCACGCCACCGGAGGACAACTCAAGAGGTCGTGCAATGCAGGTTAGAGTGCCGTGGACCCAGGCTTGGCTGTGCACAAAGGAAATCCTGGAAAAGTGCACAGGAGCCAGAGTAGCTGCAAAACACGCGGTTCCCAGCAATGCAGTCTGGCGTGGGGAGGCAAGGACTTACCTCCACCAAACTTGGACTGAAGAGTCACTGGACTGTGGGAGTCACTTGGACAGAGTTGCTGAGTTCAAGGGACCTCGCTCGTCATGCTAAGAGGAGACCCAGAGGACCGGTGATGCAGTTCTTTGGTGCCTGCGGTTGCAGGGGGACGATTCCGTCGACCCACGGGAGATTTCTTCGGAGCTTCTAGTGCAGAGAGGAGGCAGATTACCCCCACAGCATGCACCACCAGGAAAACAGTCGAGAAGGCGGCAGGATCAGCATTACAGTGTCGCAGTAGTCGTCTTTGCTACTTTGTTGCAGTTTTGCAGGCTTCCAGCGCGGTCAGCAGTCGATTCCTTGGCAGAAGATGAAGAGAGAGATGCAGAGGAACTTGGATGAGCTCTTGCATTCGTTATCTAAGGAATTCCCCAAAGCAGAGACCCTAAATAGCCAGAAAAGAGGGTTTGGCTACTTAGGAGAGAATATAGGCTAGCAACACCTGAAGGAGCCTATCAGAAGGAGTCTCTGACATCACCTGCTGGCCCTGGCCACTCAGAGCAGTCCAGTGTGCCAGCAGCACCTCTGTTTCCAAGATGGCAGAGGTCTGGAGCACACTGGAGGAGCTCTGGGCACCTCCCAGGGGAGGTGCAGGTCAGGGGAGTGGTCACTCCCCTTTCCTTTGTCCAGTTTCGCGCCAGAGCAGGGCTGAGGGGTCCCTGAACCGGTGTAGACTGGCTTATGCTGAAATGGGCACCATCTGTGCCCATGAAAGCATTTCCAGAGGCTGGGGAGGCTACTCCTCCCCTGCCTTAACACCTTTTTCCAAAGGGAGAGGGTGTAACACCCTCTCTCTGAGGAAGTCCTTTGTTCTGCCTTCCTGGGCCAAGCCTGGCTGGACCCCAGGAGGGCAGAAACCTGTCTGGCAGCAGCAGCAGCTGCAGTGAAACCCCTGAAAAGGCAGTTTGGCAGTACCCGGGTCTGTGCTGGAGACCCGTGGGATCATGGGATTGTGCCAACAATGCAGGATGGCATTGAGGGGGCAATTCCATGATCAGAGACATGTTACATGGCCATATTCGGAGTTACCAATGTGAAGCTACACATAGGTAGTGACCTATGTGTAGTGCACGCGTGTAATGGTGTCCCCGCACTCACAAAGTCCGGGGAATTTGCCCTGAACAATGTGGGAGCACCAGGGTGCCCACACACTAAGTAACTTTGCACCTAACCTTTACCAAGCAAAGGTTAGACATATAGGTGACTTATAAATTACTTAAGTGCAGTGGTAAATGGCTGTGAAATAACGTGGACGTTATTTCACTTAGGCTGCAGTGGCAGGCCTGTGTAAGAATTGTCAGAGCTCCCTATGGGTGGCAAAAGAAATGCTGCAGCCCATAGGGATCTCCTGGAAACCCAATACCCTGGGTACCTCAGTACCATATACTAGGGAATTATAAGGGTGTTCGAGTATGCCAATGTAAATTGGTGAAATTGGTCACTAGCCTGTTAGTGACAATTTGGAAAGAAATGAGAGAGCATAACCACTGAGGTTCTGGATAGCAGAGCCTCAGTGAGACAGTTAGTCATAACACAGGTAACACATACAGGGCACACTTATGAGCACTGGGGCCCTGGCTGGCAGGGTCCCAGTGACACATACAACTAAAACAACATATATACAGTGAAATATGGGGGTAACATGCCAGGCACGATGGCACTTTCCTACATCATCCCCAAGAGTACCCTCAGCCCTCAGATCTATAAGATTTTTCAACAAAATTGGTCCTATCTACTAGCTGATAATACCAAAATTGGCCCTATCTACTAGCTGATAATGCCTTTATAAAAGGGATTACCAATAGACCAAGTATCACACATAGCAGGGGGCGCACATTACGCAGCCGGCTACGCCACAGTTTTATGCCCTCTGCAACGAATGAAACATGGCTACCCAAACCACCCAGTGGCTTCCAGAAATGTGGGCATTGCAACATTTGTTGTTACATCAAGGCTAAAATAGCTACTTTCAGTATAACACTAAGACATCCTACAGGATCTCTAAGTTTATGAATTGCCATACCAGATATGTAGTATATTGTTTAATATGTGTTTGTGAATGTATGTATGTGGGTAGCACCATCAGGCCTTTCAAAAAGAGAATTTAAGAGCATATCAGTGCTATTAGACATAACAATACAGATTATCCCTTCGGAACCCACTATAACTCCCAACTTGGACAAAGAGAAGTTCTGGGCAACACCGCTCATGGCATTGATACACTGGGTGCCTGTCCACGAGGCAGAGACAGGACCCTAATGTTAAGACACATGGAGAGTAAGTGGATTGTTAAACTCAGATCGGTTGAGGAGGGGCTTAATAGAGAGAAAGATTTACATGTCTGTAGTCATGTATATGCTTCATTCCTCTTTTACTTCCTTCTCAAGCTTTTTCATTATTGTGCCATTTTGCCATGTACGGTGTACAACAATTGATGCACTATGTTCACATACTAGCCTCTTGCTTTTACTTTTTCATGACAGATGACTCGTTATGGATGGATCTGATGTTATTTTTAGCAACAGTATTACCGCAGTAATGCTCTTAACAACTTGCTTCTATTTTTCTTTTGACGTGTTTCAGGATGTTTGTTCATCATAATTATGGTTATGGTCATGTTACCTTTATACTCTCTCTGTGCCATAACATATTTCCCATAAAAAGTACATGGGATTTTCTGTTTCACCTTTTAGGCTAATGCAATTTATTCTCAGTATGCAATTAATCAATTTTATTATATGTCATATCTGTTGTCCATATTATGCTTCTGATTGTTGTTGACCCTACACTATATAATTTTCAGTGTATGTAGTCTATTTTCTCCTTCTGACAAATTTCCTGTACAACTTGGTATCACGTTCTTTGCATTTCGTAGTTTTATATGTTCAATGGGTTTTACACCTGCTTATTTTGCAAATACTGAACACTTTTCTGTAATGTTGCATGTTTTATGATACACTCCAATATGGTGCCTTTACCCTCTATCTCATAAGTTTTCCGCTGCCTCCAGTCATCTTTTTACCACCATGAGATTTGCTTAATATAGGCCAAAATGGCGGCACCTGTACAAGCCGTTTTCTTACTTGCTTTCATTAAGCGGGATGACACAATACGGTAAGACTTTTTTATGTGTCTATCCCGCTGTTCCAACTGAACTTTACTCTGGGTCTCTATACATTCACGACTATATTGAGCAATCACATTATTGCCTCCCCCTTATGTTGTTGACATCCACAATATCCACTATGCCATCCCGTCCCGTAGGAAACCTGTCACCCTCGGCCATAGTATATCTCGGGAACTTTCGAATCACTGTTCACGTACGCATTGATTACGTTTCTCAAGTGTTCCTCAATCTCGTCCAGCATTGTTTACGTATTCGATTAGTCTCTTGTAGACGCAGGGTTGTGCCACGTGTATGCCATGTATTGTACCCATACAGCAGCATTTCTTATTTCTGATATTTTCATTTTCAGTAATTGTTAACAGGCGCCCTGGCCTTTTTTATAACTACTTTTTATTCTGGATTCACATACTGCAGTATACTTACACCTTATGTAGTTTACCATACTATCTTTCCTTGTTTTCATGACAGTAAGGGATGTATTATTCCCATATATCTTCACCTGCCTTCTTTTTGATTGTGGTTACTTTTCTCTATTCAGACTTATCATGGCCGTGTCCACCAGCTGTATTACATGATATTTCAGGTTTTGGCAACCACAAATCCATTATTTGAGCACTTTCTCGATGCGGGGAACCTTGCATCATTTCTGGGACATTAGACTATACTCATACTTGTGGTATGTCGTGAGTTTTATTTATTACTCCTTTTTACCTTGTTTCGCCTCTTCTAAGAGGGCCTCACTCCAGGTGTATATAAATTGCATGTTGCATCGCATGTTTCACATCACCTTCTGGTGGCAGCTCAGTGAGAGATGGTTTCTGGGCTCAGCCTCTAGGGACATATTTCACTTATTGATCTATGTCTTTATTAATTTATTGGTCAGCGGCTTCCATTTGTGAATACTGTCTAGTGATTACCCACCATTGAAATACTTTCTCTTTTCCTATAGGGTTTCAATTTCTGTTCCCTGACAAGTTATCGCTCTGACCACATAAGGGCAGTGCAATAGGAGGCTAGACATGTATCAGATGGAGCAAGAAAGTGCTCTTGAAGGAACCATTTTGAATTTTAATTATGTAGCATAGTCGAGTTTTTTATAACAAAAAACAATCAAGGCATTCCATTTGCAGGGAGATAATGTCTAAAAAAGTCCTTGCAAGTAATATCGGTAGGCGATCGGTAATCTTTCCCAGCAATGGTGGAAAATGATAAGGCTTGCTCTCCAGTCCTGGCTCCTTGCATTTCATTTAACTACATCAAATGTTGCTGATATTGGGTTGTTGGTTCAATAGGGGTTGACACATGTTCAAGCAACAGCCACAATCCCTGTCAGGGTGAGAAACAAAAATCACTAGGTTAACCTGTGCTTAACCCTCTGGTAGCTTTGCTTATCTTAGTATTAATACAGCACAGAAACAGTAATAATGTGAAAACACAACACAGGAAAAATCCCACACCAATTTATGAAAATAGCATAAGTTTTTATAAATTATTTGACACCAAAATGACAAAAATCCAATAAGTAGAACCAGTTATGATTTTTTAAATCTTAAGGTAAAAACTAGCACCTAAACTATAAACGCACCAACTGCAGACATCTAGTTGCGTGAGACCGGGTCAAAGTAAAGAAATATGTCAGACTGCAGTACAGCGTGAGACAGATACAGAAAATGGAACGGGCCCCGTCAGCGCTTGTCTTCCGACTTACAACAAATTTTGAAGAAAGTGTTTAGCTGGGCAAGGGTGCAGGTGTTGTCCGGGGAGTGAGCATCATCGGTGGGAAGCCACTGGATGAATTCACTGAAGATTTGTAAGCTTAGACTTATGCTGTAATTATGAGTCTGGTGGTTTGACCGTCATATTATGACCCTGGCTGGCGGACCCATCAGGGGACTGGCGTCCCCACCAGGAATATAGTTCCTGACGTGGTGACGCCGGTTGAAGTTGTAACCAGTCAGGGAGACACTGGACTCAGTGCTGCATGGCTGATTACAACCTCACTTTCCGCCAGCCTTTTCATGGATGGGACCCTGCCATGAAAAGGCTTGTGGAAAACCAGTGCCAGGAGCCCCCGTGGCCAGCATCCTCGGAATGCGCATTGTCTGCTTTGCAGACAGTGGGCATTCTGAGGTTGCTGGTGTGCTAGGATGCTGTTGTCGGCTCCCTTAAATGAACCAAGGCTAATGTCCTAGGACTGTTCCCATCGGTCAGCCCGGCAGGAACACGAATTACATTGTAATATGCTCAGGAAGGATGCCACCAATTTGATGGTGGGGTCCTCCCCATGGCTTTGGTGGTCCACTTATAGGGCCGCTAAAGTCATAACGAGGCCCTTAGTTACTTTTTTCAAGTTGAAAATTACCATCAGGATGAAGCTTGAGGCTGTAGTCGAGGAGAGTTCCATGAGGCCGGATACCCCTTTTTCCAAAGGGCAGCTGAAGAGCATTTGATGCCACAGAGTAGAACAGAAAGGGAGATCGCACAAAGCCACCCTGACCTGCGATGTACCTTGGGCAGATAGTCGAACAGTTCGGTCCCAGTCTTCTCTTGGTGCTAAGAGCAGTATTAGTATTAGCCAAAAAAGTAAGTACCAAGTTTTTGATTTGGGCTATCTGAGCACCTTTAACATCACAACCAAGGGGTCAGAACTGGAGAGTCAATCAATAATAACTTTATTTTGGCTAAAAGCCATAAAAGTGAGCAATAAAGCACCATATCATAGTTCTACAGTGAATCAATTATAAAAGGAAATAAACGAGAAGTGCCATGTTATACATTAAGAAGCTCTGAATAAGGTATAAAATCACATAAATGTTCAAACAGTACAGAACAAACATTGATCTTAAAATCTTAAAATCCT
Source organism: Pleurodeles waltl (assembly GCF_031143425.1). Taxonomy (NCBI): domain Eukaryota; kingdom Metazoa; phylum Chordata; class Amphibia; order Caudata; family Salamandridae; genus Pleurodeles; species Pleurodeles waltl. The sequence goes on from NC_090445.1 coordinate 672,479,724, forward strand.
AGAGTATTAAATATTAGGATATAAAAATATAGTTGGCCATTATATCTTAACTCCAATCAATTATCAGCTGCTGTATTAAATAAATCAAATCTAAAGTCAATTTGTTAAAGTACACAATTATAACAATTCTCTGGTTCTTATAGCCCATGCACTTTGCAGCTATCTCGCAACTGAAAAAACTATCTTGTCAGTTGTATCAGCTGTCAGAACGCATAATGATATGTTACATTCCCTTATCTCCATTGACCTGCATAACGGGACAATCCACTTCTTCCTAGGGGCCAGATATCTAGGACAAAAAAACATAAAGGGGGTCATTACAACCCTGGCGGATGGTGTTAAAGCGGCGGTAAGACCACCAATAGGCTGGCCGTCTTTTTTTTAGTATTATGACCATGGCGGTTACCGCCATGGTCATCCGCCGCTTCCCCGATCCGCCCGCCAGGGCTGAGACGACCGCTGGGCTGGAGACCTGGGTCTCCAGCCCGGCGGTCGTGACAATACCGCCGCCGGTATTGTGACCCGGCTTACCGCCGTGGATTTCCAGCAGTAGGAACCGCCATGAAATCCATTGCGGTAAGCACTATCAGTGCCAGGGAATTCCTTCCCTGGCACTGATAGGGGTATCCCCCACCCCCACCCAACTCCCTCCCCTACACCCCCCACCACCCCTGCCACCCCCCAAAGGTGGCAGGGCACCCCTCCCCACCCTGACCCCCGACATTACCTTACACATACATACCCGACACGCACGCAGGCACCACCAACACACATACATGCACACACACCGGCATACATGCCAACATCCACACACACACTCAGACACGTACACCCACATTCACACATTCACGTACACATCCATACAGACAGACACGCACACATTTCCAAAACACGCAACACCCCCGCACGCATACACGCACTCACACACCCCCTCTACATACACAGACGCACACCCCCATGCACCTACACAACACACAACCACCCCCCCAACGGTCGATCGACTTACCTGTTCCGTCGATCCTCCAGGAGGGGACGGGAGCCATGGGGGCAGCTCCGCTAACACCACACCGCCAACAGAACACCGCTGCGCTGAATCACAGGACGTGATTAGCTCGGCGGTGTTCTGTTGGCGTGGCGGTGGAGGTGGAGCAACCTCCACTTCCCCGCCGCCCGCAAGTATGGCTGTTGGCGGCTCTCCATCGGAAAAACGACGGAGGGCACCCAACGGTCATAATACGTTGAGCGGCAAACCGCCACTACTGGCGGTCTTCAGCACGGCGGTCCCTCTGCGGTCTTCTTAAAAGACCGCCGAGGTTGTAATGACCCCTAAAGTGTGCGAGTGACTCTGGTATCTCTTGACAATAATGACAAAAAGTAAGGTTATAGTCCTCCACTCTCCTCTCTCGCTGTAAATGTCTTGAGCGGAAGGATCCCTAACCTGAACTTAATAAAAAGGGTTTTGGTGTAGGGAGGATTTACATTGTCCATATAGACCTCAAATTTGGGGCTACATTTATGGTCCAAAAACTGTAGGGTCCGGCTACCTTGGTTTTTAGACCAAATTTGCACCAGAATGTTCTCCCAATAGCACCTATTTATGCGCTCTTTTACTTCCTTAGTCAAGTTATGAGGATCTCTCCACACCTCCTCCATTTTAAGGAGTTTACACATGTCTCTAATGTGTCTGAACCAGGGGATTTTTAATGCACTGTCACCCACAAGAAACTCATCTATTGCTATATGAAAGGTGGACAGATACTCAGAAGTCCAGAGATGGACCCAGTACATGAGTGGTCTTAGAGCAATTTTATTATGGATCTCATTTAAGGCTAGATCAAATCTAAGAAGTGTGAGGGGGGTACTCATCAGCAGCCGCAAAAAATTATGTAGAAAACGGTTTTCTACCGTCGTCAAACACCTTGAATTAGTGTGCCCCCAAAGCTCAGCACCATAAGTTGAAGCTGCCACTGCTGCTGCTTTATAGACAGTAATGGCGGGTGAGATCTCCCCTTCCGAAATATTAGCAATTTCCCTCCCTATCACTGTTGACCTCTGTCTAAGAACTGACAAACTCTTCCCAATCTGCGCCGACCACTGTTGATCATCACTTAGCCTAAGCCCCAGATAATCGAATTGACTGACTCTCTCTACCGGATGGCCTGCTATGGTCATTTTCCCCCTGAACAATTTATGTGGATTAAAAGCCATGAACTTTGATTTGGTTGGATTTATTTCAAGTCCTCTACTGGAGCAAAAATTATAGAAAGCATCCAGTTCATTTTGTAGGCCCATTGGCGTTCTCGAAATTAATAAAGTATCATCGGTGAACATTAAAATGGGGACAGAGGCTCCAGCTAACTTTGGGGCATCATGGTTGCAATGTAACAGCTGTTCCGCCGCACCATTGATGAAGAGATTAAACAATGTTGGGGCCAGAACACACCCCTGCCTGACCCCCCTATTGACAGGCATAGCTTCTGAGCGTAAGTCCCCTCATGTAAGTACTTAATCAGTCTTAATAATTCTCCGTCAAGTTGGTAACTCTCCAAAACATTCTACAATAAATCCCGTGGTGCGATGTCAAAGGCAGCTTTTAGATCAATAAAAGCTACATACAAGTGGCTCTTATTAAGTGACAGGTATTTCCAACCTAGAAGATTGAACCTGAACGCCTGATCTCTTGTGCTCATTCCTTTCCTAAATCCTGCCTGGAAGTCGGAAAGGATGTGAGAATCCTCTATACATGCCTGTAATCTATTCAGTACCTGCTTGCAGAATATTCTTTAGCTGACATCAATTAGGCTTATTGGCCTATAGTTAGTAGGTTCTTCCCTTGGCCCTTTCTTGTAGATAGGGACTATAATTGCTCCTTGCCACGTGGGGGGAAGTCCTCCACCCCTCAGTATCTCATTGCTGAGCGCATTTAAATATAGGGACCAAGTTGTCGGTTGTGACAGATATAGATCGCCTGGGATACCATCTAACCCAGGGGCCTTCCCTTTACGTACTGATTGGAGAGCCAAAGTTGTTTCTTTTAGAGAAAAAAGATCCAGGGCAAATTTAGGTAGTATAGCTGTCCCAACAGTTGATATATTGGCAATAAAAGGCCCATTAGATTTTAATAGAGGGGCAGTAATGCTACTAATTTGAGGTTCTCTATATACATTTTTAAAATGTGACACACAAATTTCTGTCTGGGTTACGGGATAATTCTCCACGACTTGGGAGCTGCCTTTGCCTGATACTAGTTTCCAAAATAGTTTAAGATCCTTCTCATGGAGTGCATCTACCAGCCCATTCCAATATTTGTTTTCCTACTCTTTTTTAGCATTTTTTAGTACTGCTTTGTACGCAGCCCTGGATTCTCTTATCTCTTGACAGTTCCCTGCCTTCAGTGCTCCCAATAACTGTGTTTTGGCCTGACAACAGGAGTTAGAAAACCACCTCAATGTTCTAGCCCCAATCTCTGTCTGCCTCCTTACTACCTGGAAGTGTGATTTTAACCGATTGGTCAAAATACTATTCAAATTAATAAGATCCACTGATGCAAAATCAGTGTACTTCAAGGGTAAAAGCGTTGTTGTGACTATTCTATAAATTAATAACTGAAAATTTACATCATCTTCCAACCGTTCCCATTTCACATTTTTGTAATCGTTCGTCATAGCTAGGGCATTGCCTTTGACCCACTTTGTCAGTGTGTTACAACTAAATAGAATAGTAGAAAAGGAGGTACTCAGAGCTTGGTGGTCACTATCATTACGAGGGAGAACAACCATATCAATAAGAGATTTCCAGAGGACGTCGTCTACTAAAACGTAATCTAAACGACTTGAACATGGACCTCTCCTGTATATAGGCGACGCCGGGATGTCTGACTATGTATTCCCATTTAATATTCTTAACTCCTTTGTTTTTATTAGATCTTCTAATGGATCTAGTGCTCCCCCTGCTTTCTTAGTTGTAACTCGGACCGGCCCAGATCTGTCCCATGGATCTGCAAACTGGATTCCTCTTTGCTGATTGTCATCTCTGCAATTCAGTTGCATATTAAAATCTCCTGCAGCGATTAAACCCTGTCCCCCCAGTAAACAGTTCAGGAGGTCTATTAGCATACTTATCAGAGCGGTCTGAGACCTTTGGGTGCCAGGTCTAACATATATGTTTGCAATTACTATACGAACGGGCCCCCTTAAACTGCTGAGTTCGACCTCGACAGCTAATATATCCCTTGTAGGGGTTGTTAGCTCCTTCACCTTTGGGAACAAATCATGTTTTAGCCAGATTATCAAACCCCCTGATGCCCTGCCAGATGGTGATGGAAGCGCGATCTTCTGAAAGGTCCAATAGCCTACTCTATTAATCGCAGATGAGGCCCATGTCTCCTGCAATAAGATAATATGGAGTTGATCTATAAGACTGCACCAATCAGGGTTAGCTATTTTCTGAAGCAGACCTGCCACAGTCCAAGATAGAAGCTTGATCAGTAAGTCAGATCCATCCCCCATGTCTTGCTGCTTCTCTCTGTTCTCATTTAAGTGAGGCATTACTCCACAGTCCGTCTCCTCTGGTAGGTCACTACAATGTGCTCTTGGCTCCACCCCCAGGGTGCACAATATCTAGTTGCTTGGCATAAAGGGGTCCAAAACCATTTTACTGGGTATGCCATCGCTCCCAACCTTCGCTATGGGGGCTTCACGTGAATCTATGGTTGAAGTTGGGCTCCTCTTATGATACCTTCTTGGAATACATGTGTTCAGGGGCGTTGGAATATTATATCTCTCTTTAAAAAACAGATTTGCCAATGATTGAGGGATTTTTTGGGCAAGTGACACTTGGGATGAAGTGCTGGATCTCAATCTTAGATCAAGTGCCAGAAGGCCCTTTATTAGGCTCTGGCTGCTCAATTTCAGCCCTATGAGGTCTGTTGCTGAGCATTCTCTTGAATGTCTCTGGACAGTGACTATGTCATCCCTTATAATAGAACTGCACTTCTTTACCCCCCTTATCCAATGGATTACTTTGTTCTTAAGGGAATCCCCTTGCTCTTTTTGGCCATAGCTTAGCTTGGGGACGTTTGTCATGTATGTGTCATAATGACTATGCTTGATCAGGCTTAGTGGGGCACTTCCCGGAGGGCCTATAAAACTTTTATCTAAAAATTCATTTCTATGCACCTTGCAATTAGCCCCTTTATTCCGGTTTATATCGCATTTGTTAGAGGCGACCACAGCAGGAAGTACGCTTTTTTCCCCATGAAAGTTCTGTGTTGCCACTTCAGCCCTCTTTCCCCTCTGTGTTCCTGTCGTAAATGTTTCAGCTTGTTGGGTTTGCCTAGCTAAAGAGTTAGGATCAGGTTTAAATGAAGATTTCCTTATGCTCCCAATTACGGCAGATATGTCGTCCAGCTTCTCGTGTATCATATGGCTAAAGGATGTAAGGTACTCTCTGAGGCTCAGAATTTCAGCTCTTATTTGTACTAGCTGTGTCTCAACAGGGTGTTCCCTCTGAGTAGCTGAAAGTATTAGTGGCTCCTCTGTCTCCCTTGACACACTCCTCTCTGAATCAGAGGGCGCCAAGGAGGCAAGAGGTAAAAAACGGTTGTCGCAATTTATAAGGGGGAACGCACTACCCTGCTGGCTAGGCAGGCTCAGTTTAGGGCTCTCTATTAAATTAGTTGAAGCTTCTAGCATAATAAATCCTAAAGTATATCCTTGTGATGTAGGTAACGGCAGTTCTCTATTCACAGGGGCGAAGAAGGATTTTATATCATTAGTAGTGGCATTAATCCCTTTCTGAGGGGGCTTTGAGGGCTTCGTAACTAACAAACTTTCTACTTCCTCTATAAGATCAACAATTTGGGTCAGTGTGCAGTTTTTGGCGGCATGTCGAGATACTTTCTTTGCCACTCCCTGCCCAGTGGGGTTACCACTGGCTTTCTTTTTCCCCATCCTGATAAGTTATTGAAATTCCTCAGGTTGGTTGGCGTAAAGAAAGAAAGAAAAAGAAGAGAAGTGTAAGCACCTCAGCAAGTATGTGGAGATTTAAACCTGTCCCAGTAACAATAGCTAAATGCTGCTATTTTAATTTTACTTTGCATAGGCTAAAAGTTAGGCTCAGTCGTGGGGCAGCAGAAAAAGAAGAGGAAAACATCAAGAAAGTACCTCCTGGCGGCCACGTGCCTGTGTGCTACCAAATCCAGAAGTCTTTGGAGGAATGTCGGGGGGGCCAAGCCCTGCCTCTTCCTGGCAATGACGGACAAGGACAGGCCCTGGAGAGTCATAACTTGGGGGTTCATATCTCACTCATGCTGGGTCCTGGTGGGTTTAAGATGGTTGAAGCCTTATTCTGTTGCTGTGGCCCTGATCAGGAGGCCAACCAACTAGCTCCCGGAGTCACTATGATAGTCCAGGCTTCAAGTGATAAAACAGAGTTCAAACAGCAGGGCAGGCCTCTGAGGGTTCAAGGCAGTCTCCAGACAGCCAAGCAGTCCTTCCATTTGCAGCGAAGCTGTCATCTGAAGTACACAGCAGCAGGCAGACCTCTGAAAGTCATTCTGTAGGTCCAGAAAGTGAATTGAAGAGTGGGTGCCTTGTTTGAAGTAGGATGTGTTTCTAGAGAATTTTCATTTAATTGCTCAAGGTTTGCTCACTTCCTTGCCTTGGATCCAAGCTGACTGCATGAACAATACAGAGGTAAGAAGATTTTTGTGAGGGCAGAGCGCCGATCCTGCCAGTTGATGGCCCATCCAGGCACAGCAAGTCACTCCCATTCAATTCAATTCAATTCAGTTTTATTTCAGCAAAAATACCATAAAAGCATATTAATAAAGATTCTTACATTTCAAAACGCTTGAAAAAATCTGTGAAATTCAGATGCATCTTAGTAAAACTCAGATAGAAAGCTCGCCTGAAGCCATGTGATACAAATATGCAAGATGTCAATAGTATAAATAGACTAAAAAATACACGATACACATCACCATAAAAATATTAATACATAGCTATCAATACAAATCTTTGTGTAAAGAGCAATAAGGACCTATCGATTCACACGATGGATATAATACTTTGTGTCCTTCACCCATTTGCACAAATAAGATTCCCATTCTATTTTCTCACTGTTGATTACAAATGATCACATCTAGCAGATATGTTCTCTTGTTCGCTTGAACTGTATGTGTGCAAAAATAATATCCATGATCAAAAAATAAAATTTATACTTTGTACTTAAGCATTTGCCTTTGACATACCAGATTGCCTCTAAAAACATATCACAGTCACACACAGGCTTGTTTTGCAGATTCTAAAAGCCGAGTGGCGATCCCTGGTACCCAGTGATTTGCATAATGGTCTAATCCAGCAAGCCCTTTGTTTTTTGTGCGCCTGGCAAAAAAATAAAACATGTGCAATACTCTTTCTGGTTATACATCCCATTGGACAGAGATCAATTGGGTTTTCTATTTGTTCCCATCTTGAAGTAAAACCCGCAGAGGTAGTGATCCAAGTCTAAATCTGATATGAAGTGCATAGGCTAAAGGTGAAGTTATTATAACTAAATAGTGCTCAAACTCGTAATGTGACTTGGTTAATAGGAAACTGTCTGTCAGGCTGGAAGACAGGACTAATGCCAACTTATCTGCTTGCTGTTAGACCTGACAGCCTTAGGGTGGTCATCCCTAACGTTTTGCCTGCCTCCCTCCACTTTTTAGATACTGTTTTGCTGGTTTTTAGACTCTGCACACTTTACCACTGCTAACCAGTGCTAAAGTGCATATGCTCTCTCCATTTAAACATGGTGACATTGGATCATACCTAACTGGATTAATTAATTTACTTATAAGTCCCTAGTAAAGTGCACTATAGGAGCCCAGGACCTGTAGATTAAAAGCTACAAGTGGTCTTGCAGCACTGGTTGTGCCATCCACTGAAATAGTGTCATGACCACACAAACTTGCCAAGTCAAATCAAAGAAGTGCATGAGAAAAGCAAAGAGATATCCTCAGTGGAGACAGCAAAGCCCAAACTGGAAGAAGGTTTGCAGAGTAATGAAGATGGCTGCTGTGAGTCCTGAAGGTTAGTTACAGTTCTAGTCTTGCAATCGGTTGGTTGCTAGGTTACGAGCTCTCCAGCTGGAAGCCTTGCACTTCAACTGAGGTCTGACAGGAATCAGTTGTGTGGAGAGAGAGCGCGCCTCAGAACAGAAACTCCTGTGAGGTAAAATTACATTTGAAGATTATATTACAGACAACAGATAAATATTGTCAAGGTTTATTCGAAGAGTTTGATAGTAAACCGTTCCCGTGGGAGTCGGCAAGGCTACAGAGTTAATGTATGAATTAACCTTATGTTTACAAGGTTCTTGTTTAAGATATTAAAGTCAAAGAAAAAACGAACTTTAAAAGAGCAAGTATTTACAAATGTCAAGGTGATAAACGAAGGCCAAGTTTAAAGGAGAAAAGAACTGTTAACAAATAAGCATTTACAAATTCAATGGTAATAAACCAAAATAGAGTTTAAAAGAGAAACGAACTTAAATAAACAAGTATTTACAACTACAAGTTATCGACAGATGTCGAAGTAAGGAAGGAGAAACTAACTGTAATAAACAAGCATTTACAAATACAAGTTATCAACAAATGTCGAAGTAAGAAAGGAGAAACAAACTTTAATAAACAAGCATTTACAAATACAAGTATTGACAGAAGTCACAATAAGACAGGAGAAATTAAATAACATCAGCTGATTTGAAGAACGCATTATCACCAACTATATCTATATATATATAGCAACATAAAACCAATCTCTAACAAAGGTTGAGAAGTTCTTCCAGAATCAGTAATAAGCATTTTTTTAAGAAGAGCTATCATTTAGAGAGAGAAGCAAGGCTACAGAGAACTCAGGGTGAGTGAAGAAATAATAGAATTAAAGAGAATTAAGTGTTGAGAGTAGAAAGTGAAAAACTGATGTTGTATGTCCCTAGTAATTGCGACTGTGACTCTTGCAGGTGCTGTATCCAATCTTAGATGTGAAGAGGCAGACTGAGTACTGGCGTTCATCATCTCTGTGGCAGTCTCTCTACCATCCCATTCCCCTTTACCCCTCCGGGGTACTCAGCACGAAGGATTAATATTTGTTGTGAGTAGCTCGGGTCGGGACTGAGGAGTTATCTTCTGCTTCTGAGGAAATCGAATTGAAGTATCCTGACAAATAGCTCCTTAACACTGTCTCAGGCCTGCCATTGGAAGCCTGTGTGTGGAGTTTCACTGCCAATTCGACTTGCCATTTAAAAGTACTTGCCAAGCTTAAAACTCCCCCTTTTCTACCTATACGTCACCCCTAAGGTATGCCCTAGGTAACCCATAGGGCAGGGTGCTGTGTAGGCAAAAGGCAGGACATGTACCTATGTAGTTTACATGTCCTGCTAGTGTAAAACTCCTAAATTTGTTTTTTCACTGCTGTGAGGCCTGCTCCCTTCATAGGCTAACATTGTGGCTACCCTCATATATTGTTTGAGTGGTAGCTGCTGATCTAAAAGGAGTAGGAAGGTCATATATAGTATGGCCAGAATGGTGATACAAAATCCTGCTGACTGGTGAAGTTGGATTTAATATTACTATTTTAGAAATGTCACTTTTAGAAAGTGAGCAGTTCTCTGCACTTAAATCCTTCTGTGCCTTACAATCCACATCTGGCTGGGTTTAGTTTACAGCTCCCTTGTGCATTCACTCAGACACACCCAAAACACAGGATGCTCAGCCTCACTTGCATACATCTGCATATTGAATAGGTCTTTCTGGGCTGGGAGGATGAAGGGCCTGACACTTGCATGTCAAAGGACAGTAGCCGGCCCTCACACAAAGGACTGCCACACCCCTTACTGGGACCCTGGCATGGAACTGAAAGGGGACCTTGTGCACTTCTAAGCCACTCTTTGAAGTCTCCCCCACTTCAAAGGCACATCTGGGTATTTAAACAGGGCCTCTGCCCCTACCAACTCAGACACTTCCAGGAGAAGAACCTGAACCAGAACCTGCAACCTGCCAAGAAGCACTGCCTGGCTGCCCAAAAAGGACTCATCTGATTGCTTTCTGAGAAGGACTGCTGCCTTGCTGTTGCCCTGCTGCCTTGCTGCTCTATGGCTGTGTTGAGAAGTGCTCTCCAAAAATTCACCACATGCCAAACCGGAACGACGCAGCCCGACTTCGCAACGAGAAGATCGATGCAGCGCCAGCGTAGCAACGAGAAATTTGACGCACGGCCCACGTGATCGACGTACAGCCGAGCCAGAATGATGCAGCACGACTTCCAGAGGGGGATCGACGCAGCGCCTGCTGTGCAGTAGAAATTTCCACACAGTGCCCACCGGATCGACACAGCCCCTGTGACTTTGTACTGTATGCACTGGAAATCCACGCAATGTCCCTGGGGCGTCCAAAAACCCCACAACCCGAAGAGGTTTCACAACTGTGTGCCGGAAATCGACGCACAGCCGTCCCTGAGTAAAAACTAAATGACGCATTGCCCAAGAAATCAACGCACACCCCCTTTGTTTCCATGCATCTCCTCCTCTGTGGTTCTTTGCAGAGATTTTGAAAGCAAACCAGGTACTTTGTGCTCGAAAGAGACATATATTGCTTTTTAAAGACTAAAGACACTTTATATAACTTTTACAGTGATATCTCAACATATACTTATTGCATTTTAATCGTTTTGACCTGCATCTCATCAGATAAATATTATATATTTTTCTAAACACTGTGTGGTGTGTTTTTGTGGTGCTATACTGTGTTATTGCATGATTTATTGCCCAAATACTTTACACATTGCCTTCTAAGTTAATTCCTGACTGCTCAGTGCCAAGGTACCAGAGGGTGGGCACAGGATAATTTGGATTGTGTATGATTTACCCTGACTAGAGTGAGGGTCCTTGCTTGGACAGGGGGTAACCTGACTGCCAACCTAAGACCCCATTTCTAACACTTGCCAACTCATCCAATAAACATCCTTCAGAGTCTGACTAGCATTCTTTGGAAGATGGGTAAGGTCAGACCAGTACTGGCCTAAGCCAAGTTTGTAAAAGGCTTTTTTCACATATTTACACCATGGGATTTTCTCTATTTGGGGGGCTGCTAGCACCACTCTAAGCAAAGCTCTGGTCTAAAGTATCTATGGACCACAGTCTAATCCAGTATTGGAGTGGCCTTAGGGCAGCTATCTTTGCTATGGAGCATAATTTTAAGTCCATTCGAATGGACAATGTGGGAGAGCTCGAAGGGACTTTTAACAATACTTTTAAATACAGATGTTCTGCTCTCTCTAGATCTTGCAAATTGCTATACCCTCATAGCTCTGCACCATATATGGCTCCTCCTATGACTTGGCTTTTGTATATTTCCATTGCTGGCGTGATGGAGTATCTAGATGATCTAACAGCGAATCTCAATATGCCACCTGCTTTTTGTTTCAACAATATGATTAACTTTAGCAGGTGAGCTGGCCATTTATGTGAATCCTCCATCCGGATTCCTAAATAGTCAAAATATGTTACTCTTTCTAGAATTTTTCCATGAAGCATTATCGTTTTCCTCATTCTATGATTTGTGTCCCCACCACCATATATTTAGTCTTGGTGGCATTCATTTGGAGACCGTGGTCCCTACAAAACCCCCAGTATTTCTCGAGGAGCCTGGCTAATCCTGAAGCAGTTTGTGAGAGCAGTAAGGCATCGTCCGCAAATAAGAGACATGGGCCCTCATTATGACATTGGCGGTAAGTACCGCTTACTGCCATGCTGACTGCTGCCAACATACCGCTGCTTCATCGGATTACCACTACCCTTATTATGACACACACATAGCAATCTGTCACTATACAGCCACACACACAAGTCCGCCAGCCCAAAGGTGGGTGATAAACTGGAGGTAGCAAAACCCACACCGTTACGCCAACAGAACTATGCCCAAAACATTATGACCCACGAATCACAGCAGCGGACATTCAATGGCGGTAAACCATTGGCGCTACATACCGCTGCGCTCAAAATACACACACATACAAAACAACACTACATTGGACAATTCAAAAAACACACCTGACACCCATACACACACCACGCCCACACACCCACACCACTATAAAACACACACCCACATTACCCACAACCCATTATGACTACAAACAAGTGCCACAAGAGAGATAGCAAGACCACAGACAAGACCACAGCCACACACCACCATCACCTATACACCATCCACGCACCTTACATCACACACCACAACACATCACCCCACACACCCTCACCCACACCACTCACACTACACCCATGGCACCACGACACCCCAGGTTCTCAGAGGAGGCGCTAAGGGTCATGGTGGAGGAAATTATCTGGGTAGAGCCACTGCCATTCGGATCACAGGTGCAGCAGGCATCCATTGCTAGAAAGATGGAGCTATGGCGGAGAATCGTGGACAAGGTCAATGCCGTGGGACAGCACCCCAGAACAAGGGATGACATCAGGAAGAGGTGGAACGACCTACGGGGGAAGGTGTGTTCCGTGGCAGCAAGGCACCAAATAGCTGTACAGAGGACTGGGATGGATCCCCACCTCCTCCCCCACAAGTGACAACATGGAAGGAGCAAGTCTTGGCAATCATGCATCCTGAGGGCCTGGCAAGAGTAGGAGGAGGACTGGACTCTGGTAAGTCAAATCTCTATTACTATCACCCCCCTACCTGCATGCCATCCAATACCCCCACCCTTACCCTCAATCCCATCACTCTACCACCTCCCACACACCGCACCATCACAACCCACCCCTCCCAATACCAAGCCCTGCATGCTCTACCAATGCATGGACCCCCATCACAGACCTGCATGAACACCCATCACTAAAGCATGCACACTAGAGGGAAACAGCAAGGCTACCAAATAACTACTCACACAAGGCAAAGCTGGCAGGGCAATAACAACCATAGAGGGCAATACACCCATGCACAAGATGTGACACGCAGAAACAATAACACTGCATTTAAATCCACACAGGTCCCCTAGCCGTCACTGGAGAGGAGATTCTAGCAACATCCAGCATCCCCCACCCCAGAAGAGGCCCACAGTGATCACAGCAGCTCTGGACGCCTGGATCAGGATGACCAACCTGGCCCACCAGGGATCTCCAGACAGGCACAGTCCCATACCACCACGGAGCCTCCCCCCTCAGGAAACACCACCACAGCACCCACCCAGCAGGCCCATACCTCTGTCCCCAGGATACGTCAAACAGCAGTGTGTCCACCACTACAGGGACACCAGGCCACCCCACAAACACAGGACGATCAGGGACCTGGAGTCAGTGGCAGTGGGCACACGGTTCAGGGGACAGAGGCACAGGACAACAGGGAAACTGGGAGGACTGCTGTGCGAAAGGGGGAGGACAGGCCCAGGGAACCGACTCTCTAGGAGGCACTCACCAAGATACTAGGAGCATACCACCATTCACAGGAGACGTTAGGCCAGATACTGGACAAAATGCAGGAGAACCAGCAGCTGCAGGAGGGACAGTACTGGGGGATATGGGAGAACTTGAAGTCCATTAACATCACCCTGGTCTCCATTGCTGGGGTGGTGGCAGACATGGCCAACAGTATGAGGGAGGCAGTGGCACACCACCAGGCCCCTACCTCTAGCCAAACCGATGAAACTATTGCCAAGACCCCGCCAGAAAATAAGACTCTCCTGATTGTCACCCTTGTGTCCCACCCTGTCGCTCTGTCCACCTTGAACTGCCAGTGCTCCACTTCCTATGCCACCTTGGATAATGCACCTGTGATCCACATAGACTGGACTCTGCCCTGGGATTCCTCACAGGGGTCAGTAGCCATAAGATGTTGGGAAAACCAGAGTCACCTACAAATATCAAGGGACAACTGTTAGACACACACTAACCCTTAGGACCCTTAGGGCCCACACCATATCCATACATCAACATCCACTGGGTGGGAACCATGGCTCACCTATTGGCCACACCCAGTGCCTCTGGAGTTGAGACATCACATATGGGATGCTGCTATTCCTCAGGATAAAGGCATCATGCACAGACCCAGGATACTTTGCATTGACATGGGAGATGTACTGGTCCGCGAGGCACACTATCTGCACATTCATTGAGTGAACACTCTTTCGATTTCTGAACACCTGTTCATTTCTCTGGGAGGGGACAAATGCAATATGTGCACCATCAATATGGGATATGTCCAATTGCATAGAAATCAGCTTTCACTGAGGCCAAATCCTCCACCTGGGGGAAAACGAGGTAGCTGCGCATGTGTCAGGGCAGACAACACACTGGTCAGCACTATTGAGAACACTGGCTGTGACATTCCTGCTGCCAAGCTCACTGTCACTTGGAAGGAGCCAGTTGCCAGGAAATGGAGCACAGATAGGACTTGCAGAAGAGGGTGGATCCTGGTGGGGTGACAGATAGCAGATATCAGGTCAGGCTCCAATTGGGCACACAGCTCTGTGATTGTGGCCCTGTCCTGTCTATAGGTCAGGATAATGTGCCTGTCCTCCATTGTTGCCAAGTCCACCAGGGGCCTGTACACGGGGGATGTCTCCATCTCCTACTCATCCGCATCGGTTGCAATCTAGGGAGCAAAACAGAGAGCAGCTGGTCAGTATCCCATATTTCCAAACACTTGCATGTTGTGACTGTAACAGTATATTGTTGGATAGCCCCAAATGGTGCTTATGTGTATTGTGATGCAGTTAGGTTCCATGGCCTGCCTGCCACTGAAATGGCATCAGCCTGTCCTGTTAGGAGGGACATGTGGAAGTGAGGTAATTCCACAGACGTTGTGCGCCGTTACAGGAGGTGGTCGAGAACTGCTGTGCAACTCCTCATTGGTTACCATTGGCCCCTATGGGTTACAGTGGCCAATGGTGATGTATGCCAGCATTGACGGTATGCACTGCCGTGGACATGCCCGCCATTTTCTATCTGTTCACTCACTTGCTACCTGACTTTCAACAGGAGAGGACCTACACTGCATGTGCTGCTGTGACCTGTGTCTGGAACCGACCATGGCTCGTGTCACTGTGGAAAGTGCCCCGGCCTTCATCGCGGCAGAGTTGGAGAGACTGGTGGATGGGGTCCGACCCCAGTACCGAGAGCTGTATGGGCCTCCAGACCAACAGGTGAGTACATTGTGAGCAAGATGCATGGGGCATGAATGCATGGAGTTTTGTGTGTGAAGGCCTCATGTGGGGGGGTTGGTGGATGGGCTCTAGGCAGCGTGATGCATGTATTCTGGGCCATGTCTGTGCATAAGGGGATGGGAGGGATATGGTGGGCCATGAGTGTAAGAGGCAGGACGGTCTAACTAATACCTTTTCCTGTGTGTATTTTCCTGCAGGTCAGCGCCCATCAGACAAAAGGTATATGGCGTGCCATTGCCAAGGGCGTGCGGACCCTGAGGGTCTACGGCAGGCGGAGCACCCAGTGTTAGAAATGGTGGGAGGACCTGAGACACTGGGTATGGAAAATCGCAGAGGCACAGCTGGGGATGGCCTCCCAACAAGAAAGGGGTGTCCGTCGAACCCTGACCCTGTGATAGGTTGCATACTGGCGGTGGCCTATCCGGACCTGGATGGGCGCTTGGGGGCATCACAGCAGCCACTAGGGGGTGAGTACAGTGCCCCATTATATTACTTGAGCGTGGTAGGGTGGCATCTGGGTGGGAAAGTGGGCCTGTGGCTGCCCCTAGGCCAGGCAGGTCATTGCAGGGTAAATCCCATGTTGGAGCGGGGCCTGATGTAAACTTCCTCCAACTAAGCTAGTAGGCATCCACTACTGGGCAGGGGTCTGGGATCTCAGGTATACTGCCATTGGCATTAGGTGTCCCTGTCCATGGGCTGGTGACTAGCATTGTGACTGTTAGTGCATTGCCTAGTGCTAAGGGCTGTTCCCTGTGTGTGTGTGTCGTGTACGCCAACAGTGGTGTTGTTGCCGCCACTGACCAAGTGTATCCTTTGTCTCTCCCCCCCTTTTTGTTTTGTCACCCTGTCATTATGTGCATTAGCATCATCTGGTAGAGGAGCTGAGGCACCGGCGATAGGAGAGCTGCATCCCATAGGGCCCAGGAGGCTGAAACCACCGACGGTGAGGGCACCACTGGGATGGAGGATGAGGGGACAGTTCGGAGAGTGATATCTCCTCCGATAGAAGCTCCCTGGTAGTGGCGGACACCTCTGTGTCCGCCCCAACTACAGGTACAGCCGCCACCTCCCCTACCAGCACAGCCCTCCCAGCAGCCCCTCAGCGTGTTTCCTGTGCCCGCTCACCCAGGAGGGTAGGCATCTCCTTCGCCCCAGGCACCTCAGGCCCTGCCCCAGTTAGCCCTGCTGCCCTGAGTGAGGAGGCTATTGACCTCCTGCGATCCATCTCTGTTGGGTAGTCAACCATTGTGAATGCCATCCAGGGGCTGGCAGCCCATTTGCAACAGACAAATGCATTCCTGGAGGGCATTCACTCTGGCATGGTTGCCCAACAGAGATCAATCCAGGCTCTGGCCTCCTCCCTGATGGCAGCCATTGTCCCTGTTTCTAGTCTCCTCCCTCCAACTTCCTCTACCCAATCCCATTCCCCTCAACCCCAACCTATCCCAAGCACACAGGCAGACCAGCATGCACACAGGACAACACACAGGAGTGGTTTGGGCAAACACAAGCACCACACATCATCCCACAGGCACTCACACAAACACCCTCCAGATGCAGACATACCAACATCCACTGCCTCCACTGTGTCCCCCTCCTCCTCGTCCACCTCCCTCCCAGTAGCGTCTACACTCACACCTGCCTGCACTAAATCCTCATCCACTACCACCATCACGCCTATCACTACACGGCCCTCACTGGCAGTCACCACCCCTACATCCATGCACACGTCCCCTGTGTCCTCTCCCACTGTGTCTGTGCCCCCTCCTCCCAAAGTACACAAACACAAGCACTCAACCTCACAACAGCATCCAGCCCATGCACCTGCACCCAAAATCAGCAGACAGACACCTCCTACAACCACTTCCTCTTCCTCCACTCCCAAACCTTCACTCTCTTCCCATCCCAATGTCCCTAAGAAGCTTTTCCTCTCCACCGTTAACCTCTTCCCTACCACTCACCTACCTCGTCCTTCACGTCATGCCAGGGTAGTCAGAACCCAGGAGAGCACCTCAGCCACCCAGCCCACGGCCACAGTAGTGTCGACACTTACTCCAGGTGGGAGAGCATCCCGGGCACCAGGGAGCCACACTGAAAGGGGAAGAAGGGGAAGAACAAGGAGGCACCACCAGCTGCATCTAGAAAGGCCAAGGAGGCACCACCAGCTGCGTCTAGGAAGTGCAAGGAGGCACCCCCAGCTGCTACAGGGAAGGGCAAGGAGGCACCCCCAGCTCCTACAGGGAAGGGCAAGGGGCAATCCCGAGCTGCAAGACAGGAAGGGCAAGGGGCCTGCACCAGCAGGCAGGAAGAACAGGAGGCCGGGTGCTGGGACTCATTCGGAGCCCCCACCACCAACCATAGTGATTCACCCGTCCGAGGCTGCAAGGGAAGGGCTAAAGCTTTCCCCACCACTGGCAGCACCGCCGCCACCAGCACTGCCACCAGCAGCAGCAGACCCAATGGGCAGCCATCCGTGGATGCAGGGAAAGAGCTGGAGCCTCCTCGCACCACTGCCAGCACCGCCACCAGCACCGCCGGCAGCAGCAGCAGCCCCAGTGGGCAGCCATCCGAGGCTGCAGGGGAAGGGCTGAAGCCTCCCCCCACCACTGCCAGCACCACGAGCAGCAGCAACCCCAGTGGGCAGCTGTCCAAGGCTGCAAGAGAAGGGCTGGAGCCTCCCCCCACCACTGCCAGCACCGCCACCAGCACCGCAGCCAGCAGCAGCAGCCCCAGTGGGCAGACGTCCGAAGCTGCAGGGGAAGAGCTGGAGCCTCCCCCCACCACTGCCAGTATCAACACCTGCACCGCCACTGCCACCACTGAGCAGCCGTCACTGCCGGCGGGCAGTATGTAGTCCTGCATCCATCAGCTGCTGTGCAGCCTGGGCCCTGCACATCCTGTGGGTCTGACACCCAGGTGAAGGACTGTGACCTTGCACTCCCCAAGATCTGCATCACAGGGCACAATGCCTCCGGAACCAGTGGAAGAAGCCATCTACTAGAGAGACTGTGGCCTAGCACTCCCCAGGACCAAGCCATGGGAAAACCACCCACTTGAGAGACTGTGGCCTTGCACTCCCCAGGATCAAGCAGTGGGCAAACCACCCACTAGAGAGACTGTGGCCTGGCACTCCCCAGGACCAAGCAGTGGGCATGTAGCCCGATCCAGGACCAGTTGCGTTGTACCATCTTCTGGCTGAGATGCCCCCCCATTCCCCATCCCCCTGAGGTGCCTGTGTACTTTTGACCTGATGCCTCTGCAGTGTTCTCTCTGTGTTGTTGCAGGAGTGAGGTGGGGCCTTGGCCTATGTGATGTGGCCCTGTGGTCCACGGACATTGAGGACTGGGCAGTGTCCCTACCTTTGTAAATATGTATATACTTCTGGATTTTGATGCACTTATTCATAGTATTTTGTCGTATTACACTCACTTTCTTCAAATCATTTTGTCCTTGCATTATTCCTGAGGGGTACGGGGTGACTATGTAATATTGCTGTATCTGGTTGTGTGTATGGTGTTGGGGGTGGGGGTGCTCCGTGTTGCATGTGTGTGTCACTCTTTTTTTCCTCCCCCCTCCCTTGTGTGCTAGGCGGAAGTACTCACCGTGGTCGTCTTCGCCGGCGTTGATGTTCATAGTGCAGCAGAAGTTAGACGAGCATGGGGAATATATGCAGCTCGGGCTCCATGGCGTCGTGGTTGTTCCCTGAGTCTCCACAGGTGAGTCTTTTGACTTCTGGGATCTGTTTCTGTCAGGCTTTTGATGCCATTGGTACTGCCCCGGAAAAGGTGGCGGATAGGCCGGTCATAATAGTGTGGGTGGTACATTGTCTTCCGCCTAGCTGTTGGCGTTTACCGTCGTGGTGCCTGTTGATTCCACCGTGCCGGTCGGTGTGTTAAAGTGGCTGTCTGTCTGAGCAGTTTCCACCGTGGTCATAATTCCATTTTTGTTACCACCGGCTTATTGTCGGTATTACCGCCACTTTATCACCGACCGCCAGGATTGTAATGAAGGGTCAAGTAAATAGGATATACAAGCATTTATAAAGAGTAAAAAAAGTGTGAGGGCCAATATGCCGCCCTGTCTCACACCTTTCTGTAATAGGACTTTCTTTGTGAGTTCGGCATGTGTTCCCCACTTTATTCTAGCAAAGCTTCCAGAGTATAAATCTTGAATCAATTTTGGCAAGGGCCCCGGAACTCCGACCATACCCATGATTTCCCATAGTTTATCTCGGGGGACCAGGTCGAAAGCAGTCTTAAGGTCCACAAAGAGTCTCCCTGCCTCCAAATCAACAATTTTCTATTTTGTAGTTAGAAAACAAAAAATCTGGTCTATTGTACTTGTTTTCTGCCTAAATCCTGCCTGCAAATGGCTTAAGGCATTGTTGTTTTTAATCCAGTCCCTCAGCCTACACAGGACCTGGTAGGAAAAAATCTTCAGTAGGTTGTCAAGGAGGCTTATGGGTCTATAATTACCTGGGATTGACCTATCCCCTTTCTTATGGATTGGGACGACTATCCTGCCTCTCCATGTTTGGGGAAGTTAGCACCCTTCCAAAATTGCATTGGACATACTGTTGATATAAGGACCCCAAAATTTAAGATCGGATTTAAACACATCAGGAGATATTCCGTCTAGACCTGGTGCCTTTCCTGGTCTTTGTACTAAAATTGCTCTCTCTATGTCCCTTAGGGTAAATGGTATAAGCGCACCTGTGTCCAAAATATCTATCTCTATTGTGCTCCCATTGCCTGCAGAAAGAGCTATTTCCTGTCTGTAAAGTTCTGAAAAGTATTGCATCCAGTTTTCGGCAGAGATATGACATTCAGATCTAAGATTTCCATTGCGCTCTCTAGTAGCAATCAGAGACCAAGATCGTTTGGAATTACTGTCTTTTGCTGCTTGTAACAGATCTTGCCAGGTCGCCTCCTCCTAATTGGACTTACAGATCTTTATTGTGTGGGCATACTTGCGTCTTGCTAAAATTATTTTCTCTGTTATTTGTCCTTACTGCTTCCAAGAGTCTACTCTTGGCCTGCCTGCACTCTTTGTTGAACCACCTACAGTTACTCCCTGTACACTGTTTATTCCCCTTAAAAGCTCTGAAGAATAAATCCCTCATAGAGGAAAAGAACACTGAATGTTCAGCCACGAACTGGGTAGGTGAACATATAGACGGTGCAACCACAGTTAAATACTTAAGGATTAGATCATGCATTTTGGCCAGTGACCCATTGGAATTTGCGAACGTCTCCCATTTTATGGAGCGTTTGTTATTTGCCACAATAATAGGGAGCATGCCCTCACATTCACGCTGAATATTAGCTTTAGTCGAGAACCACCTCTTGCACTGTACTAGAATGGGTGAGTGGTCACTGCTGCGTTGTTCTCCCACCTTAAGATCTTTAAATTCTTCCAGATCCTAACGTCAATAAACACAAAATCAATAGGGCTATTATAACTCCCTCTAAGAATAGTCGGTTTGGCTTGCATGTCAGAGGGAAAGCGCCCGTTCCCAGAGCGAAGACCATGCATTACCATAAAATCAATAACCTGTAAAGGCCTAGTACTGAGTTTAGGCTGATTTTCTGTCGATAAAAAAGGGGGAATTCCCCAAATGGAGTCATCTATTTGAATTAGTTCAGAAAAAAGGGAGTTGGGCTTCATAGGTACATTCAACCCTCCAACTAAAAGGACATAGTGAGAAGGATGAAATTCTGAGACCAGTGCACTCATCGTACTTATGGT
Source organism: Pleurodeles waltl (assembly GCF_031143425.1). NCBI lineage: Eukaryota > Metazoa > Chordata > Amphibia > Caudata > Salamandridae > Pleurodeles > Pleurodeles waltl. The sequence goes on from NC_090445.1 coordinate 672,500,687, forward strand.
GGTAGTAGTTTGGCTCGGTGGGCCTGGTCTGTTATATACGTTGACACACAGAAGCCTGGGGCCTTGGTTTAGCTTGATTGAAATTGCCAGTACATCACATGAATAAACGTATATTTCCTTTGTTTCACCCACATGAAGAATATTTATCCATGTAATAAGGCCTCCCACTGCCCGCCCAAACACAGATGGTCTCGCCCTCTTACAATATGAAATAAACCCCTGCCTATGGATATTCGAAGTAGACCAAGTTTCCTGAAAAAAACAGACATTGAAGGTGTCAATAAACTGCCCCCACCCAGCATCGATGATCTACTTAAGAATGTCAGCTACATTCCATGAAATTAATGCAGTGTCAAAAGGGCCTGGCCCCATGGATTTACCCATTGTGAGCCCATAAATAGGTATTATACTTAACTGCTTGTCAATGTCTGCCATGTTTACAGTCTCTGCTTGGTCTATGCTTCTAGATGTTATCAGTTCCAATATTGGTTGGGGTCCAATCTCAGGGAATGGATGGATAGTCGAGGGGGCATGGGGTGGGCACAGTCAAATAATGTCAGAGAGATTGTCAAGTTGCAATGAGGACTGAGTCCCAGAAAAGCAAATCAAGCGAATTGGAACATTCACCGAGAGTCGTGGATGGCTCCTTCGCAGATACCACTACAGGCGAATGACCCATAGGGTCCAACACGTTGTTCAGAGCAAGAAGACCCCCCAAGCCACCTGAGCATCGCGCCGGGCGGGAAGGACTAAAAACGATATTTGAGCCATTCCTAAAAGAATTCTGTAACTCCAGAGATGACAACCCTTCCACTAATTTTGGGGAAGGCAAGTGTTATTTCTTTAGTGTCCCAGCACCCTGGCTTTTGTGTATAATGCTTAACAGAGATGATGTCAGTATATGTTATAGAACCGTACTGCCTAACATACCTAATCCAATAACTTTATTCTTTAATGACAAGCTACTTTTGTGTATAGTAGAGGGTATTGGCGGTACTTTGCACATATAAATTTGATGGCCCTTGTCATAGATTTAGGGGGGAGGTGGCACTAGAGACAATTTGCGTGATCTACTCGCTCAGGGCAAGGCGCTGGAATATATCTCTTCTGAACACTGGATTCATAGTTTGACGCAGTAGCCAAGGGTGATCTAATTTTAACATCCGGCTTTAGATGGCTTTCAATTGTTGTGGCCCTCTGCTTTTCATAAATGGGCAGCACAGGGGCTGGACGGTCTTTTTGAGTGCCTTGTTCTCTCTTGACCCTTTCTGGCTGTCGTAGGAGACTAAGCACCTCCTTCATCACTTGTCTAAGTTCATTAATTTCTTCTCTTAAGCTTAAGATATCATTGCCCATTTCTTCCTGATGGGGCACTCGAATGGGCTGATGGCTTGATGTTTCCACGCCTTGTTCCAGCTTGTCAATGCCCAGTAGATCATGGAGGGCCCCCAAGGGTAAAAAACGATTTGTGCAAGGAATGTCATAGATGGTTGGGCTGCGTGAAGAACCAATTGACATTCCCGGTTTCAATATTGGAATTATCACATTCCCCCAGGGTCGGCACCACAATCGCAGTTGTTACTTTAGAACCAAATTCTCCCTTTTTCTTTGACTTAAGTTTAAAAAAGAAGAGAGTGGGACACTTTTTTGCCTCTCCTATGCGTGCTGGTCTTTCCCCTTTAACATAGTCTCGACTTCTTCAATTAATGTATCAATCTGGTTGGCAACACAGTTTTGGTGACTGCGAGAAGTTGTGGGAAGTTTGGGAACATTAGTTAAAGCTGTGCCCCTTGCAGGGCTCCCTTTAGCCTTGTGCTTACCCATACCTCAGTTTAGTGATGAAAGTCAAAGAAGATCCTAATAGGCTGAGGCAATCTGAGGATCAATATCCTGTTCTTACCTTGAGTCAAGATGGGTGGCCAGTCCGGCATCCTTCGGTCTCTGATGGGTGCGGACGGGCCTGCCCTTAGCCTGGGCATCGCATTGTGGGGCAGCCTGGACGCTATAAGTGCTGCTGGTCCTGACTCCGCCCCCCTCGCATAAGTAGCATCCTGGGATAGGAAGTCCCCAACAGAATGATGATGTTCCGCGTTGCAGGGCGGCCTGGTGTGCTACAAGCGCTGCTGGTCCTGGCTCCGCCTCCCTCACAAGAGCAGCCTCCTGCAACAGGAAGTCCCCAACAGAATGATGATGTCCCACCTTCAAATCAAACATAAACCAACTTCTTCTTTGAGCAGTGGGTATCACCAAATGGAAGCACAGCAAAACACCCTCCTTTACTACATGGTTCAGAGGGTGGGGGAGGCGGGGGTTACAGTAATTCCTAGTGTCCGGAGAAGGGCGAGAGGTGGCCCAAGGCTTGCGGGATAGGGTCCTGTGCTGGTGTAAACTGTGGGATCTGGCACTGGTGTGGGGCGCTCCTGGAATGGGTGTAAACACTGGTGGGTGCTGCGCTGGGTGTAAACACTGCCAGGTCCTGGACTGGTGTGTGGATGGTGAGGGCTTCTCTCCTTTGACCTCAAGATGGCTCTCAGTCTCCAGACTATGCGGATGTGTGAGTCCGGGTCATGAGCACACATGGGCTGACAGTAACCCGGCCCACCGCTGGGTAGTGTTAGAGCAGGGTGCAGGCAGCTCGTCTCTGCTGGGGCTCCCCTGCTGCCTGTCACATACCAGGCCTGAAGGTGGCACTGGGAGCACTGCTGGTGCCAAGACCAAGGCAGCGCCTGGCAGGAGGCTCTGGGCAGGCTAGCGGTGACCTTCTGCTGGTGTCTGCTGAGCCCCACTTACCGGAGCCAAACTGCTTACCGCCTTGTATCCTGCTGCAGTATTAATGGTGTGGACTGCAGCTCAGGGAAGGGAGCGGCACTGAGGAGGGGTAGGCTGGGACCCGGGGTTGATGTGAAGGGTGCAGCTCCGCACTCTCCCAGGCCTCCTCTTTCCGCTGCCGCTAGTAGTGTGGGTTCTCCTTCAGCCTCCTCCAGCCTCCCCTAGTCACTAAATTGTGTGGCTGTCTGGGAGGAATAAACAAAGTCCAACTGCCAACTACACCCTGTCATGTTACCTAGGACAAACTGCCAGCATCAAATAGCTGGGCAGAAAAATGACAACTTTCTAAAGGTGGCATTTTTAAAACTGTAACTTAAAATCCAATTTACCATTAAAGAGGATTTTAATTGCAATTTCTCAGACACCAAACACAAAGGGGCTGATTATGAGTTTGACGGACGGGTAGGCCAGTCGTCAAACTCCTGATAGGGTGGCCACCGCCTTCATGGCAACCACCCTGCCGGACCTATTAGGAGTTTTCTACTAGGCCGGTAGGCAGAAACCAAGGTTTCCTTAAGGCAGACAGTGAACATTGGTACGGTGCCTGGCAGGGAAACCCCTGCACTGCTCATGCCAAGTGCATGGGCAGTGCAGGAGGCCCCTTGTGGCCCCCCTGCACCTGATTTCCATCAGAATTTTCATGGTGGGGAAACCACCATGAAAAGACTGGGGGAGAACGAGGTCGTAATCCGCAGGGCAGAGCTGCATGCAGCGCTGCCCTGGCAGATCACCATCTCTGCCACTGTCAGTCCGTCAGGATCACCGATCCCAGCGGAGATGGTGGAACCCTGGCGGTCTGAGCGTCAGGGTCCTAATGTGGCGGTCAGACCGCCACAGTAGCGGAGGTCCTGACCACCACCACGGGCTGGCGGTCTCAAGTCTCGTAATCAGGCCCAAAATGTTTACCTGTTACCTGTTCCCAATGAAAAGTTTGCACTTACTAAATGTAATAGGGCACCCCAATGTTATCTTATAAGAGAGGTAGGCCTCACATTAGTGAATAACAACCTTAAGATATATAAAACTTGTACATGTCCAACCTTTTAATTACAATGCACCCTCCCCTATGGGCCACCTAGGGCCTACCTTAGGGGCGACTTGTATGCAATAAAAAGGTAGTTTAAGTTTTGGGAAGGAGATTATATTGGTAAGTCAACTTTTCATTTTAAAACTGCATTCAGGTATGTTTTAAGGGGCTACTTAAGCGGGTGACACAATAAGTGACACAAGTGCTGCAGGCCCACTAGTACCAGTTAATCTACAAGTCCTGGGTACATGGTACATCACTCAACAAAGGTCTTATAAGTAATTTAAATATGTCAAGAAGGTGCAAGCCAATCTTACCATGTTTTAGGCAGTAACCACCTAAGCGCTGACAGGACTAATAAACAAATTCTATGACAAGCATTTGCAATGCAATGAATCTTGTGTTTGCTCTAGTTAGAGCTATTGGTGTTGTAAATTCCTAACTGGACTTTCCTTGCCACATAAATTGAAAATGAAAAGTAATTCAGTTGACATAAGCAAGCCGTTTCAAAACGTAATGGCCGCCACGAGCGTGAAGGAGAAATATAAAAGGAAAAAGAAGTTCGCTCATAGTCAAACCTATCGGCAACTGTGCAATTATCCATGTAACAGGGTCGATGGCCAAGGCGGTAACAAAACTGCCCCAAGAAGGGACAAATGTAAACTATTTACCAATATTAACAAAGGATTTTTGAAAGGCAAGCCCAGAAATGAGTGATAGTGATGGGCGTGCGGTGGGCATGGTTAAAAGCCCACAGATAGATTTCAACAGGCCAGAGCGCTTGCACGCTCGATCTAAAAATGTGCTACTGTGTCCTCACTTTCGGGGGAGCCAATAGCGCTAGGGCTGGAATTTCAATACAAAAATCTATATGTGATTTTTTTAAACACAGTTTTGCCTAATTTGTTTTTTTTCGCTATCACAAATTTCAGAAAGTGTGTATGACGGTTGTTATTTGCTTTTCAAGGGCACTAATCGATGGAATAAAGGTCTAACAATAAATCAAAAAGCCAAACATGCTCCATACAATAGTTTGTTTGGTTAAGATTAATAATATAGGGCCTGATTACAACTTTGAAGGAGGTGTTAATCCGTCCCAAAAGGGACGGTAAAGTGACGGATATACCACCAGCCGTATTACTAGTCCATTATATCCTATGGAACTCGTAATACGGCTGGTGGTATATCCGTCACATTTGGGATGGATTAACACCTCCTCCAAAGTTGTAATCAGTCCCATAGTCTCCTTGCATTCTGGTTTGGAAAGTTAGCAGTCAAGTATCCAAGATTTGTAGCACTGATGATGAACTACCAAGAATGCTGCTCTAAAAATCGTAGTGACCCCTGCATGTCAGAGTAATGACTTCATAAGTAGCTGTGATTCATTTGAATCTCAAGTGCTGGTTACATTCAGTTAATAGCGCAAAATATTTTTGTTAGTGGAACTATCTTGGTGTTTTCCTAACGAAAAGAGAACATTTGGGATACAGAAAGGAAGAATACACAACTAACAATGGTTGCAGTTGAGGAAAATTACTGCCAAGCAAGAACTATCATTTTGTATATAAGCATTAGCCTGGTAGTTAGGCAGATATATGATGTTTATTTTAATTAGGAATATTTTAACAAAGCATAAACATACAGATTGTGTGTAAATGTGAAACGCTGCAGAGTTTTCTCTGTTTGGTATGTGCGCCTCTACACTGTGGGCAAATACATGGTACATATGTCCACAGGCTACAGCGGTTTGCCCCCGAGCATACAATTTGGACAAATGGAAAAACTATTGCTTGAAAACTTGCATTCTGGCTTGGTAGGCTGACACTATATAAGTAGACCTCTTAGCCTTTCTTATTTGTAAAATCACTTGTCCATTTCCAGAATATATTTCAAGCATGTCTCCACAATCTGAGAGTGATCGGCCTGGTCAGCTACCACAAAAACACTCAGATAACACCACTGTATTCTTAACTGTGAAAGGTAATGTTGTGCATGTTCTAAAAAGCAAAGGTGGTCATTACAACCCTGGCGGTCGGTGTTAAAGCGGCGGTAAAAACGCCAACAGGCCGGCGGTAAACAATTTGGAATTATGACCGTGGCGGAAACCGCCAACAGAGACAGCCACTGTAACACTCCGACCGCCACGGTGGTACAGACAAACAGCGCGGCGGTCACTGCCAACAGACAGGTGGAGGACAATGTACCGCCCACAGTATCACAACCTACCAATCCGCCACCTTTTCCGTGGCGGATTCACCACAGATAAAAACATGGCGGAAACAGACATTTCAAAGGGAAAATGCTCACCTCTACACACTCCACGAGGAACGACGACACCATGGAGCCGGAACTCCCTATTCTGCCAGCGATAGTCTTCCTGCTCCTATATGAAGATCAACAACGCCGGCGGCGAAGACCACGGTGAGTACTGCACCTACGACATAGGGGAGGGGGAGGGAAAAACACAGGGACACACACAACCAACATCCCAACCCCCACCGACCCTCACCCACTACAACACACACACCAATGCATATCCAAACATTACAGTGACAACCCCCAACCCCCCCGGAAGAATGCAAAGACAAAAGGAAATGAGTTCAACCATAGTAATATATCAAAATACAGTAACCAAATATATGCATATATATATATATATATATATATATATATATATATATACACATTAAACAAAATATACACCACGATTAGTAGTGCAGGTAATGCACCATTCATTTTCCGTGGACCACTGGGCCCAAAATGCATGGGCGAGGCCCACACTAGATACCTGATCAAAACGGAGAGAACACTGCAGGGGCATCAGATAGAAATACAACAGGCACCTCAGGGGGAAGGGAAGGGGGGGCACCTCAGCCGTATGAGTGCACCACGCTAGATCCACTAGGGGGCTCCATGCCCATTGATGTATCTGGGGAGTGCAAAGCCACAGTCTCTCAAGTCTCTACAGTGGGTGGTTTGCCCACTGTACCATCCTGGGGAGTGTAAAGTCACAGTCTTTCAAGTTTCTACAGTGGGTGGTTTGCCCACTGTACCAACCTGGGGAGTGCAACGCCACAGTCTCTCAACTCACTACAGTGGGTGGGTTGCCCACTGTACCATCCTGGGGAGTGCAAAGCCACAGTCTCTCAAGTCTCTACAGTGGGTGGTTTGCCTACTGTACCACCCTGGGGAGTGCAAAGCCACAGTCTCTCAAGTCTCTACAGTGGGTGGTTTGCCCACTGTTCAATCCTGGGGAGTGCAAAGCCACAGTCTCTCAAGTCTCTACAGTGGGTGGTTTGCCCACTGTACCATCCTGGGGAGTGCAAAGCCACAGTCTCTCAAGTGGATGCATGTCTCCACTGGTTCTGGACGGGGACTGGTGCCCAGAGTGCTTCATCCTGTGCAGGACAGATGGAGTGGATGCATGTCTCCACTGGTTCTGGAGGAGGACTGGTGCCCAGAGTGCTTCATCCTGTGCAGCACAGATGGAGTGGATGCATGTCTCCACTGGTTCTGGATGGGGACTGGTGCCCAGAGTGCAGCACTCACCCGTGACGGTCCCAGTTGCGTCACTGCCCCTGCCGCTAATGGGCTAGCGGTGCTCGCCTTGGCGGTCTTTGCCCTGTTCGGCGGTGCTTGAGTTGGCAGTTTCTGACCTGTTCAGCTGTGCTTGCCCTATTCAGCAGTGCTTGCCATGGCGGTCTTTGCCCTGTTCAGCGGTGCTTGAGTTGGCAGTTACTGACCTGTTCAGCAGTGCTTGCCATGGTGGTCTTTGCCCCGTTCAGCGGTGCTTGAGTTGGCAGTTACTGACCTGTTCAGCGGTGCTTGCCCTGTTCAGCAGTGCTTGCCATGGTGGCCTTTGCCCTGTTCAGCGGTGCTTCAGTTGGCAGTTTCTGACCTGTTCAGCGGTGCTTGCCATGGCGGTCTTTGCCCTGTTCAGTGGTGCTGGAGTTGGCAGTTTCTGACCTGTTCAGCGGTGCTTGCCATGTTCAGCAGTGCTTGCCATGGCGGTCTTTGCCTTGTTCAGTGGTCCCTGGCCTGTTCAGCGGTGCTTGCCATGGCGGTCTTTGCCTTGTTCAGCGGTCTCTGGCCTGTTCAGCGGTGCTTGCCAAGGCGGTCCTTCATTGCCCAGCAGGCCTGTGGCTGGCGGTCCTTCATGGGTCAGCTGGACTGTGGCTTGCGGGGCCCTCCTGGCCAGTGACTCTGGGGCTGGCGGTGGCCTCCTGGCCAGTGACGTTGGGGCTGGCCTCCTGGGCAGTGACGATGGGGCTGGCCTCCTGGGCAGTGACGATGGGGCTGGCCTCCTGGGCAGTGACGATTGGGCTGGCCTCCTGGGCAGTGACTCTGGCAGTGACCTCCTGGCCAGTGACGATTGGGCTGGCCTCCTGGGCAGTGACTCTGGCGGTGGCCTCCTGGCCAGTGACGATTGGGCTGGCCTCCTGGGCAGTGACTCTGGCGGTGGCCTCCTGGCCAGTGACGATTGGGCTGGCCTCCTGGGCAGTGACTCTGGCGGTGGCGTCCTGGCCAGTGACGATTGGGCTGGTGGTGACCTCCTGGGCAGCGGGGATGATGGCGGTCTTCTCCGCCGTGCTGCTCCTCCCAGACTTTGGAGATTTCTTCTGCCCCTTCCCCACCTTGGGAGGAGTCACAGCTGAGTCGACACTACCCCCGGGACCCTTGTGAGCGGCTTTGCTGGCTGGAGTCTTCCCCCTCTCCCGCCGGGCACTGTCCAACTTCTGGTGCTTCACACGGGGGGACTGGCTGTGCTGTGGCTCCGTGCCACACTGGCTGGCCTGGTGGCCGGTGCACTCCACGTACCTGTAACAGACACCACCGGTCCAGGCGATTTTTTGGCTGAGGTGCTAGTACGGGACCAATGAGTTGGAGGGGGGAGGGGTGGTGGGAAAGAGGTCAAGGTTGGCCAGGAAAAGTTTCTTAGGAACACTGGGATGGGTAGCTGGAGGGGGTTTGGGAGTGGAGGAAGAGGTAGTGGTTGTAGGAGATATACGTTTGGTGACTTTGGGTGAAGGTGCATGGGCTGGAGGCTGTCGTGAGGTGGATGGCTGTTGGGTGGGTGTGTGCCTGCGTTTGTGTATCTTCGGAGGGGGCGTCACAGACACACTGGGAGAGGATACAGGGGACATGGAAATGGGAGTGGGGGTGGTGACTGCACATGAGCGGGGTGTGGTGGTGGGTGTGCTGGTGCGGGACGTAGTGGCTGTAGTGGTAGTGCATGCAGGTGAGAGTGTAGACGAGACTGGGAGGGAGGAGGGAGACGACGAGGAGGGGGACACAGCGGAGGCAGTGGCTGTTGATGTGTCTGTATGTGTATGATGCTTGCGTGAGTGCCTGTGGGATGTATGGTGCCTATGTTTGCCTGAGCTTCCCTTGTGTGGTGAGGTGTGTGCAGGCTGGTCTGATGGTGTGCTTGGGATAGGCTGGGGTACAGGGGACTGGGTCTGGGTGGAGGAAGTTGGAGGGGGGAGGCTAGAGACAGGGACAATGGCTGCCATCAGTGCTGAGGGCAGACTTTGCAGGGTTCGATGAAGGGCAGCCTGACCAGAATGAATGCCCTCCAGGAATGCATTTGTGTGTTGCAATTCCATTTCTAAACCCTGGATGGCATTCAAAACGGTAGACTGCCCAACAGGGACCTGAGGAGGTCAATGGCCTCCTCACTGAGGGCAACAGAGGTGACAGGGGCAGGGGCTGAGGTGCCTGGGGCGAAGGGGATGCCCACCCTCCTGGGTGAGCGGGCACGGGCGAAGGCTGAGGGGCTGCTGGGAGGGCGGTGTTGGTAGGGGGGGTGGTGGCTGTACCTGTAGAAGTGGGGGTCACAGATTTTGCCGCCACCACAAAGGAGCTCCCATTGGAGGACGAGTCCGTGTCGCTGGTTGCTGGTCCTGTGACCGCCGTGTTGCTCCCCTCGCCCTCCATCCCGCTGGTGTATTCTGAGTCCGTGGTGTGGCCCTCCATGGCCATGTGGGATGCAGCTTCCTCGTACTCCGGTGCCACTGTACCTCCGCCTGATGATGCTAATGCACACAAGAACAGGGAAACCACAAAAGGGGGGGGCGACAGAAGAAAGACAGGTTGAGTGCATGACTTCCAGCTACCATTGGAGGACAACACAGACACAGCAGCCCCCTGCACTATGTCTTGCTACAGATGCAATTCCTGGGATATGTCCTACATGGCTATGGTCGACATCTGCACACATAGATGACACAGGGGCATGTATACCTGTACTTGGCACTCTACAGAGGTTGGGGTGGGGTGCCACATGGCATGCATTACGGAGGGGCCTAGCCTATGGAACTCGCCCTGGCCTAGGGAAACCCACAGCCCTCCTCCCCCACCCAGACACCTTCACTGCGCGCAAAGTCCGCTGAATGATGTTGTACTCACCCTCTTGTGTCTGCTGTGATGCCCTCAAGCGCCCATCCAACTCAGGGTAGGCCACCGCCAGGATCCGGAACATCAGGGGGGTCATGGTTCGATGGGCACCCCTCCCACGTTGGGAGGCCATCCCCAGCTAAGCCTCCGCCGTCTTCTTGCTCCAGCGGCGAATGTCCTCCCATCTTTTCCGGCAGTGGGTGCTCGGTCTGTGGTGGACCCCCAGGGTCCGGACGTCCTTGGCGATGGCACGCCAAATACCCTTCTGGTGGGCGCTGACCTACATGACATGTACAGGGGGAAGAATAGAAGTCATTACCAACTGCACCGTCGAAGTGAGTGGCCCACATCCCTACCCTTGCCATGTGGCACATGCATTCACAGTCCTTTATGCATGCAGAACTGTGCCCCCTTCATTCTTACAACCAGCCCTCTCCACACAGGCATAGCCCATACAACGTGCTCCCTGTGTACTTACCTGTTGGTCTGGAGGACCGTAGAGTAGCGTGTACTGGGAGAGGACCCCGTCCACGAGCTTCTCCAACTCCTCTGCAGTGAAGGCAGGGGCCCTTTCCCCAGACGCACAAGCCATTGTCTCTTCCAGACCGAGGTCACAGCAGCACTTGCAATGTAGGTCCTCTCCTGTCGAAGATCAGGTATCGAGTGATTGAACAGATAGAAAATGGCGGTCACGTCCACAGCAGTCACGTCCACGGCGGTGCGCACCATCACCTCCAGCGTACATCGTCATTGGCTCCTGGGACCCATAGGGTCCAATGTTAACCAATGCAGCATTGCCAGCGCAGTTACCTCACATCCCATTGTCCCACTTTAGAGGTCAGGCAGCCACCATTTCAGGGGCCCACATGGCCTAATTATAAACTGCGTCACACAGACCTAGGCCTTGTCGCGCAACACAAATACAGGCCTGATTTTGTGTATGAATGGTGTTCTGTGTAGACTGTGGGTACATACCTCTGAGTTGTTTGACTCTGTGGTCGCTGTTGTCATTCCTAGGCACCGTCCGCTGGGACATGTGAGGAGATGGTGGAATCCTCCGGTGTACCGACCACTGGTGGACCTGTCGACAATGGAGGAAAGACATTTGATCATCACCTACAGGTTTGACCGTGCCACAAACCAGGAACTGTGTGCCCAGTTGGAGCCAGACCTGATGTCAGCAATCTGCCATCCCACAGGTATCCCCCCTCAAGTGCAGGTGCTATCAGTGCTCCATTTCCTTGCAAGTGGGTCATTTCAAACAACAGTGGCCATTGCATCAGGGATGTCCCAGCCTATGTTTTCCAACGTGTTGTCCAGAGTGTTGTCTGCCCTGCTGAAACACATGCGGAGCTACATCGTTTTCCCTCAGGTGGAGGATTTGCCTACAGTTAAAGGTGACTTCTATGCCCTTGGACATATCCCCAACATCATAGGTGCCATTGATGGGACCCATGTAGCTCTGGTCCCCCCCCACAGGAGTGAACAGGTGTACAGGAACCGGAAGAGTTATCATTCGATGAATGTACAGATGGCATGTTTGGCAGACCAGTACATCTCCCAGGTAAATGCTATGTTCCCTGGCTCTGTGCATGATGCCTACATCCTGCGGAATAGCAGCATCCCTTATGTGATGGGTCAACTCCAGAGGCACCGGGTGTGGCTATTAGGGGACTCTGGTTACCCCAACCTCTCATGGCTACTGACCCCAGTGAGGAATCCCAGGACCAGGGCAGAGGAACGCTACAATGAGGCCCATGGGCGGACTAGGAGGGTGATCGAACGCACCTTCGGCCTCCTGAAGGCCAGGTTCAGGTGCCTCCATATGACGGGTGGTTCCCTGTTCTACTCACCAAGGAAGGTGTGCCAGATCATTGTGGCCTGCTGTATGCTTCACAACTTGGCTTTGCGACAACAGGTACCTTTTCTGCAGGAGGATGGTCCAGATGAGGGTGTTGTGGCAGCTGTGGAGCCTGTGGACAGTGATGAGGAGGAAGCAGAGGAAGAAGACATTGACAACAGGGACTCAGTTATCCAGCAATATTTCCAGTGACACACAGGTGAGAACACATTCCTACCTACTACAAGTACTTTAACACTTCTACCTCTAGCCTGTCTGTTGATTTCAACCAGTATATGGTAACTGAGTTGTACATTTCCCTTACGGTTTCACAGGTGTGGTTTCCAACGTGTGTCATCTGCTTAGATTCCTCATGGACTTGAGATGTGTGACATAGGTATGTTCACATTACATTTGAAAATGCATTTTGTCACTGTCATTGCTAATACACAAATTCAAAATCACAGACTGACTCCAGATTGTTTTGTGCTTCAATGGTGTTTATTGAAGTGCTCAATATTGGAAGGGGTTGTAAAATGGTGAAGGGTGATAGTCGAGGAATGTCCATGGCAGAGTCCAGTCTATTAGTCTCACAGGTGCATTGCCCATATAGGCATAGGAAGTGGAGCTGGGGCAATTCCAATATGGACAGGGTTACAAAGTGGGACAGTAGGATGACAATCAGGGTGGTCTCATTTCTTGCGGGGGTCTTGGCATTGTGCTCTGTCTTGTTCCTGGATCTCAGGGACCGTTTGCAGGGTGGTTCTCGTCTGCAGGGGGTGGGGTGCTGGTGTGGTGGTCCTGTGGCGGGGCGTCCTTTCCACTAGCGCCGGCAGAGGTGGTGGGCAGTTCATCGTCCATACTAGTGTCAGGGGCCCCTTGGAGTGCCACAGTGTCCCTCCTGGTGTTAAGTATCTCCTTCAGCACCCCTACGATGGTGCCCAGGGTGGAGCTGATGGTTCTGAGTTCCTCACTGAACCCCAAATACTGTTCCTCCTGCAGCCGCTGGGTCTCCTGAAACTTGGCCAGTACCGTTGCCATCGTCTCCTGGGATTGGTGGTATGCTCCCATGATGGAGGAGAGGGCCTCGCGGAGAGTGGGTTCCCTTGGCCTGTCCGCCCTCTGTCGCACAGCAGCCCTCCCAGTTCCCCTGTGTTCCTGGGCCTCCGTCCCCTGGACCGTGTGCCCACTACCACTGCCCCCAGGTCCCTGTTGTTGTTGGGGTGGTGGGTTATCCTGGGTTCCCTGTAGTGGTGGACACACAGCTGATTGACGTGTCCTGTGGACGGAGGTATGGGCCCGCTGGGTGGGTGCTGTGCTGGTGTTACCAGAGGGTGGAAGGTCTGTGGTGGCCTGTGACTGGGTGTGGGGAACTGACTGTCCCGGGGCCCACGATGGTCCTGGCTGGTCATCTGGATCTAGTTGGACAGAGCTGCTGACATCACTGTGGGCCTCTTCTGTGGGTGGGGTGGAGATGTCTGGACCCTCCTGTCTGGTGACGTTGGGTAGTGGTCCTGCAGGGGTGTAAAAGCATGATTATTGCATCTGTGTGTGTCATGTTGGGCAATGGGTGGGTGAGCGTGTACCCCAGTGCTAGCATTCCTGTGTGGGGGCTTGTGTGATGATGGTTGAAGGGGGTGTTATGGGTATGTGCAGTGGGCATGCTTTAGTGATGGGTGTCAATGCTTTGTTGTGTTATGCAGGGCTTGGTGTTGGGATGGGTGGTTTGTGTTATTAGTACATTTGTGAGGAGTTGGAGTGATAGGGGAGGGGGCGAGGGTGGGGGTCTGTGATAGCATGCAGGTAGGGTGGGGGATATGATAGTTAAGATTTGACTTACCAGAGTCCATTCCTCCACCGACTCCTGCGAGGCCCTCAGGATGCAGAATAGTCAAGACCTGCTCCTCTCATGTTGTTAGTTGTGGGGGAGGAGGTGGGGGTCTGCCACACAACACAGGGGAACTGGGAGGGCTTCTGTGCGACAGGGGGCGGACAGGCCAAGGGAACCCACTCTCCACGAGGCCCTCTCCTCCATCATGGGAGCATACCACCACTCCCAGGAGACAATGGCTACGGTCCTGGCCAAGTTATAGGAGACCCAGCGCCTGCAGGACAAACAGTATTTGGGCTTCAGGGAGGAGCTCAGAACCATCAGCTCCGCCCTGGGCACCATCGTAGGGGTGCTGAAGGACATACAAAAGACCATGAGGGATGCCGTGGCACTCCAAGGGGCCCCTGACACTAGCCTGGACGATGAACTGCCCACCACCTCCACCGGTGCTAGTGGACGGGACAACCCGCCACAGGACCACCACACCAGCACCCCACCCCCTGCAGACGGAGAAACACCCCGCAGGCGGTCCCTGAGATCCAGGAACAGGACAGAGCAAGATGGCAAGACCCCCGCCAGGAAATGAGACCACCCTGATTGTCATCCCACTGTCCCACTTTGTTACCCTGTCCAGATTGGAACTGCCCCAGCTCCACTTCCTATGCCCATATGGGCAGTGCACCTGTGAGACTAATAGACTGGACTCTGCCATGGACATTCCTCCACCATCACCCATCACCATTTTGCCACCCCCTCTAATAATTAGCACTTCAATAAACACCCTTGAACCACAAAACAATCTGGAGTCAGTCTGTGATTTTGAAAATGTGTATTAGCTATGACAGTGAGAAAATCCATTCTCAATAGTAATGTCAACATACCTATGTCACACATCACAAGTCCATGAAGGATGCAAGCAGATGACACACGTTGGTAACCACACCGGTGAAACCGTAATGGAAATGTACAACTCAGTTACCAAATACTGCTTCAAATTGACAGACAGGATAGAGGTAGAAGTGTGAAAGTGAATGTAATAGTAAAAAAATAATTCTCACCTGTGTGTCACTGGAAATATTGCTGTATGACTGACTCGCTGTTGTCTATGTCTTCTTCCTCAGCTTCCTCCTCATCACTGTCCACAGGCTCCACAGCTGCCACAACACCGTCATCTGGACCATCCTCCTGCAGAAAAGGCACCTGGCGTCGCAAAGCAAGATTGTGGAGCATCGAGCAGGCGATGATGATCTGGCACACCTTCCTTGGTGAGGAGAATAGGGAACCACCTGTCATATGGAGGCACCTGAACCTGGCCTTCAGGAGGCCGAAGGTGCGTTAGATCACCCTCCTAGTCCACCCATGGGCCTCATTGTAGCGTTCCTCTGCCCTGGTCCTGGGATTCCTCACTGGGGTCAATAGCCATGACAGGTTGGGGTAACCAGAGTCCCCTAATAGCCACACCCGGTGCCTCTGGAGTTGACCCATCACATACAGGATGCTGCTATCCCACAGGATGTAGGCATCATGCAGAGAGCCAGGGAACATAGCATTTATCTGGGAGATGTACTGGTCTGTCAAACATACCATCTGTACATTCATCGAATGATAACTCTTCCGGTTCCTGTACACCTGTTCACTCCTGCGGGGGGGACCAGAGCTACATGGGTGCCATCAATAGCACCTATGATGTTGGGGATATGTCCCAGGGCATAGAAGTCAGCCTTTAACTGTAGGCAAATCCTCCACCTGAGGGAACACGATGTAGCTCCGCATGTGTTTCAGCAGGGCAGACAACACTCTGGACAACACGTTGGAAAACATAGGCTGGGACATCCCTGATGCCATGGCCACTGTTGTTTGAAATGACCCACTTGCAAGGAAATGGAGCACTGATAGCACCTGCACTTCAGGGGGGATTCCTGTGGGATGGCGGATTGGTGAGATCAGGTCTGGCTCCAACTGGGTACACAGTTCCTGGATTGTGGCACGGTCAAACCTGTAGGTGATAATCAAATGTCGCTCCTCCATTGTTAACAGGTCCACCAGCGGTCAGTACACCGGAGGATTCCGTTATCTCCTCAAATGTCCCAACTGACTGTGCCTAAGAAGGCCAACAGCGACCACAGAGTCAACAAATTCTCGGATATTTACCCACAGCTACACAGAACACGACACCAAATACAAAACTCTTCCTGTATGTGTGTTGATTTTAGGCCTAGATATGTGTGACGCAGTAGTAAATGAAGCCATGTGGGCCCCTGAAATGGCAGCTGCCTGACCTCTAAACAGGGACAATGGGATGTGAGGTAACTGCGCTAGCGTTATACACCGTCGCGGTAGGCGGTCGTAGACCGCGGAGCAATGCTGCATTGGTTAACATTGGACCCTGTGGGTCCCAGGAGCCAATGATGAAGTGCGCCAGCGGTGATGATACGCACCACCGCGGACATCACCGCCGCGGATGTGACCGCCATTTTCTATCTGTTTAATCACTCGATACCTGATCTTCGACAGGAGAGGGCCTACACTGCAAGTGCTGCTGTGACCTCGGTCTGGAAGAGACAATGGCTGCTGCGTCTGGGGAAAGGGCCCCTGCCTTCACTGTTCAGGAGTTGGAGAAGCTCGTGGATGGGGTCCTCCCCCAGTACCCGCTACTCTACGGTCCTCCAGACCAACAGGTAAGTACACAGGGAGCACGTTGTATGGGCTATGCTGGGTGGAGAGGGATGGATGTCAGTAGGAAGGGGGCAGAGTTCTGCGACCATGAAGGACTGTGAATGCATGTGCCACATGGCAAGGGTAGGGATGGGGGCCACTCAGTTCGACGGTGCAGTTGGTAATGACTTCTCTTCTTCCCCTGTACATGTCATGTAGGTCAGCGCCCACCAGAAGAAGGGTATTTGGCGTGCCATCGCCAAAGACGTCCGGACCCTGGGGGTCCACCAGAGACGGGGCACCCACTGCCGTAAAAGATGGGAGGACATTCGCCGCTGGAGCAAGAAGACGGCGGAGGCTCAGCTGGGGATGGCCTCCCAACGTGGGAGGGGTGCCCGTCGCACCATGACCCCCCTGATGTTCCGGATCCTGGTGGTGGCCTACCCTGAGTTGGATGGGCGCTTGAGGGCATCACAGAAGACACAAGGGGGTGAGTACACACTCATTCTGCGGACTTTGCGCGCAGCGGAGGGATCTGAGTGGGGGAGGAGGACTGTGGGTTTCCCTAGGCCAGGGCGAGTTACGTAGGCTAGGCCCCTTCGTAAGGCATGGCCTGTGCCCCCCCCACCCCACCTCTGTAGAGTGCCAAGTACATGTATACATGCCCCTGTGTCATCTATGTGGAAAGATGACACTCATAGCCATGTAGGCCATATCCCAGGAATTTGCATCTGTAGAGGCCAAGAGCACGGCGTAGTGCAGGGGACTGCTGTGTCTGTATTGTCCGCCAACGGTAGCGGTAAGCCATGCACTCAACCTGTCTTTCTTCTGTCATCCCCCCCCTTGTTGTGCTCTCCCTGTCCTTTTGTGCATCAGCATCATCAGGCGGAGGTACAGTGGCACCGGAGCACAAGGGAGCTGCATCCCCCATGGCCATGGAGGGCCACACCACAGACTCTGAATACACCAGTGGGACGGAGGGCGAGGGGAGCTTCACGTCAGTCACCGGATCAGCAAACATCGACACGGACTCGTCCGCCGATGGGAGCTCCCTTGTGGTGGTGGCACCATCTGTGCCCCCCACTTCTACAGGTACAGCCACCACCCCCCCTACCAGCACCGCCCTCCCAGAAGCCCCTCAGCCTTCGCTCCGTGCCCGCTCACCCAGGAGGGTGGGCATCACCTTCGCCCCAGGCACCTCAGCCCCTGCCCCTTTCACCCCAGCTGCCCTCAGTGAGGAGGCCATTGACCTCCTCAGGTCACTCACTGTTGGGCAGTCTACAATTGTGAATGCCATCCAGGGTGTAGAAAGGGAGTTGCAACACACTAATGCATTCCTGGAGGGCATTCATTCTGGTCAGGCTGCACATCATCGAACCCTGCAATCTCTGGCCTCAGCACTGATGGCAGCCATTGTCCCTGTGTCTAGCCTCCCCCCTCCAACTTCCTCCACCCAGACCCAACCCCCTGTACCCCAGCCTATCCCAACCACACCATCAGACAAGAATGCACACACCTCAACACACTAAAGTAGCTCAGGCAAACATAGGCACCACACATCCCACAGGCACTCAAACAAGCTTCACCCACATACAGACACAGCAACATCCACTGCCTCCACTGTGTCCCCCTCCTCGTCGTCTCCCTCCTCCCTCCCAGTGTCGTCTACACTCTCACCTGCATGCACTACATCTACAGGCACTAGGACTCGCACAAGAACACCCAGCACCACACCCCGCTCACCTGCACTCACCACCCCCACTACCATTTACACGTCCCCTGTGTCCACTCCCAGTGTGTCTGTGATGCCCCCTCCCAAAGTACACTGAGGGACCGTCATGCCACACACCGCTGCACAGGTCAGAGACAGCAAAGGCAAGCACCGTTGAACAGGGCAAAGACCGCCATGGCAAAGCACCGCTGAACAGGTCATAGTCAGCAAAGGCAAGCACCACTGAACAGGGCAAAGACCGCCATGGTGAAGACCGCTGCACAGGGCAAAGACCGCCATGGCAAAGCACCACTGAACAGGTCAGAGACAGCAAAGGCAAGCACCGCTGAACAGGGTAAAGACCGCCATGGCAAAGCACCACTGAACAGGTCAGAGACAGCAAAGGCAAGCACAGCTGAACAGGGCAAAGACTGCCATGGTGAAAACCGCTGAACAGGGCAAAGACCGCCAATTCAAGCATCGTTAGCCCGTGTGCAGCTGGGACAGTGACGGAACTGGGAACGTCACGGGGAGCGTGATGCACTCTGGGCACCATTCCCCCTCCAGAACCAGGGGAGACCTGCATCCACTCCTTCTGTCATGCACAGGATGAAGCACTCTGGGCACCAGTCCCCCTCCAGAACCAGTGGAGACTGTTATCCACTTGAGAGACTGTGTCTTTGCACTCCCCAGGATGGTACAGTGGGCAAACCACCCACCTGAGAGACTTGAGAGACTGTGGCTTTGCACTCCCCAGGAAGGTACAGTGGGCAAACCACCCACTTGAGAGACTTGAGAGACTGTGGCTTTGCACTCCCCAGGATGGTACAGTGGGCAAACCACCCACTTGAGGGACTTGAGAGACTTTGGCTTTGCACTCCCCAGGATGGTACAGTGGGCAAACCACCCACTTGAGAGACTTGAGAGACTGTGGCTTTGCACTCACCAGGATGGTACAGTGGGCAAACCACCCACTGTAGAGACTTGAGTGACTGTGGCTTTGCACTCCCCAGGATGGTACAGTGGGCAAACCACCCACTTGAGAGACTGTGGCTTTGCACTCCCCAGGATGGTACAGTGGGCAAACCACCCACTTGAGAGACTTGAGAGACTGTGGCTTTGCACTCCCCAGAATAAAGCAGTGGGCAAACCACCCACTTGAGAGACTTGAGAGACTGTGGCTTTGCACTCCCCAGGATGGTACAGTGGGCAAACCACCCACTTGAGAGACTTGAGAGACTGTTGCTTTGCACTCCCCAGGATAAAGCAGTGGGCAAACCACCCACTTGAGAGACTTGTCAGACTGTGGCTTTGCACTCCCCAGGATGGTACAGTGGGCAAACCACCCACTGTAGAGACTTGAGAGACTGTGGCTTTGCACTCCCCAGGATAAAGCAGTGGGCAAACCACCCACTTGAGAGACTTGTGAGACTGTGGCTTTGCACTCCCCAGGATGGTACAGTGGGCAAACCACCCACTGTAGAGACTTGAGAGACTGTGGCTTTGCACTCCCCAGGATAAAGCAGTGGGCAAACCACCCATTTGAGAGACTTGAAAGACTGTGGCTTTGCACTCCCCAGGATACATCAATGGGCATGGAGCCCCGTCGTGGATCTGGTGTGGTGCTCTAATCTGGCTGAGGTGCCCCCCCTTCCCTTACCCCTGAGGTGCCTGTTGTATTTCTATCTGATGCCCCTGCAGTGTTCTCTCCGTTTGTGGACAGGTATCTAGTGTGGCCTCGCCCATGCATTGTGGGCCCAGTGGTCCACGGACATTGATATGTGCATACCTGCAGTACTAATCGTGATGTATGATTTTTAGAATGTTTATATATATCTGTATATATTTGGTTACTGTATTTTGATACATTACAAAGTTTGAACTGATTTCCTTTTGTCTTTGCATTCTTCCGGGGGGGTTGTGGGTTGTAACTGTGCTGTTTGGAAATTCATTGGTGTGTGTGTTGTAGTGGGTGAGGGTCGGGGTCGGGGTGGGGGTGTTGCGTGTGTGTGTCCCTCCCCCCCCCCATGTCGTAGGTGCAGTACTCACCGTTGTCTTCGGCGCCTATGTTGCTGGTGTTCGTAGAGGAGCAGGAACACAAGCGCAGGGAGTATTTGTAGTTTCGGCTCCATGGTGGCCTCCTTCCTCGTGGAGTGTGTTGAGCTGAGCGTTTTCCCATTGTAAGAGCTGTTTCCGCCGTGTTTTTATCCACGGTGAATCCGCCCCGAAAAGGTGGCGGATTGGCGGGTTGTGATACTGTGGGCAGTACATTGTCTTCCGCCTGTCTGTTGGCGGTGACCGCCGCGCTGCTTGTCTGTACCGCCGTGGCGGTCGGAGTGTTAAAGTGGCTGTCTATGTTGGCAATTTCCGCCACGGTCATATTTCCCTTTTTTTTGTCCGCCGTCCTGTTTGCGGTATTACCGCAGCTTTAACACCGTCCGCCAGGGTTGTAATGACTACCTGTGTCCCTTTTTAAAAAGCAGCTATATTCTTCTATAATTAACTTTTTGGATTAGTATCATAATAACCTAATCAGAAAGACTTAAATTCCCTAGAGTACCCGCGAGTGTTCTATTAAAAATGTCCAGGGCCAAATGGCCGAATGTATATCTGCCCTCTTCATCTGACATTCCTTCACATAAACGAGGGCAGAGGTTTTTTTTCTAGCTTGCTCTGCTCCAAAGCTATTTATGAGGCCAACAGGGTCTGCACCTCCATGGGGGTGGAGGAGCATCGTCCCCCTCCCCCGCCAGCAGTGACAGCTACAAAACATTTACCAAACAACGACAATAAACTTTGTTTATTATCGTTGTTTGGTAAAAGGGGCATCAGTGATGTTCTTGCAAAATAAAACAAAATGTATAAATCAGTCCTAAGAGTAAGTTTCTGGCTCGTCTACAAATCTTGCACAATACAACATATTATGCCCGCTGTAGGAACGCAAGTTGCACCATGTGGCACACTGTAGCATCCTGATCATGTTTGTTTTTAATTTCCCTGTGATTTCCCCCTGTGGATGTGTGAGCCCAGTAAAGGTGGGACACATTTTGTGTTGCTCCACAGAAGAACACAGAGATCTGCGTTTCGCACACTCAAACTGATTCTGAATGCTGAATGCTGGCCCATTAGAAGGAGGTTGGAGAGTGACGGAGCGAAACGGTTCATGGTGGTTTGTCGTTAATGCAGGGGTCAGCGCCTTTCTACCTGTAACTTTGGGAGCTGTGCAAGTAAAAAGACGTGTCATAAAACATGAACAGCACAAACTCTTCATCACTCAAGCCTAACCATGTAATCTAACCTCCTAAACTCCCTCTAAACATTGCCTAGTAAAAATCCTCTGCAAGGTTGCTGTGCGCCAAATATAATTCTTAGACATTTCCAAACCACACTCTGTACTTGTGCATCTCCCTGATTTCAATCATTCAGTCAGTATGGACTATGCTCTTCATGTTAAGTTGCAGGCAATGTCCTTATTTCTGCCTGAAGACTAGATAATCCAACCAAAACTGCCCTGAGCTTTGCTTGCACACTACGGTATGTGGAATATGTAGCGGAACGTGTGAATGTAATGCGTTCTGCTGTTAAATATGGCATGCCAGCGAGCTGCTAACACCAGAACACTCCAGCTTCTGTCACATCCAATATCTTCTTTTATACAGGCTTTGCATTTGCCTTTTACAAGAGTGAGATGTTGAAACTGTGGTTGTTGAAAGAAAGCAAGCTTCCAATTTCTCTTCATATAATTCTTGCTTCTTCCATCAGGTAATGATAGTGATAATTAAAGGATGAGGTGGGTGAAAGCCTTCATACCCACTTCACCCGGCCTGTCAGGGTACAGGAGCAAAGCAACAGACTACAGGCAGACACTGGCTTCACCCTACCTCCTTTTTAAATGTGTGAGGAATTTCATAGAAAACGGTGGTCTTGAAGAATATATATTAAAAAAATATGTGCTTACGACCAACCAGCTCAAAGTCCAAGCAGTAACCTGAAAATTCCTATTGCTGCCAGAACAAGAGCCCACTGGTCTGTTCCAGAATGCGAGGATTCACTCAAAGGAAAAGACTGTAAGTAAAGCTCTACATAAAACACAGTTTGAAAACATGAGGGCGAACACAGTTTAAAACCCAATACAAAACACCTTTCCCTTTAAGGCAAACAAAATTAAACGAATCCCAAACAAATAAAGGTATGTTATTATTACATAAAATAATCATTGAATTTACTTGATGCTTTAATCACGCGAGAACTGACTTTCTTCTGACCAGTACAAGGTGTCACAGATTCTCTGTCAGAAGAGGATACTGACACTTGCTCAGGAACATATGGGTCCTGGAAAATGTCCTCAGCTGAGTGGTTATGAACAACAACACCTGGATCTGGCCAAGCTAAAAATCAGTCTTACAACATGCATTTTCCTTCCCCTTAATCACTTCAATTTGCTGTTGAAAAATCTTAACCAGACTTCTCTTATTCCATCACCTCTTTCCCTGAAGAAGGACGGCACCTTTAGAGACTCGTAAGTCACGAACTGATAACGTTAGCTTTGATTCACCTTTGCTGACCTTACAAGACTTTTTTATGTAATCTTTTTATTTAAATTCTGCTCAGTACACCAACTTAACATCATCATGTACCAATATGTCGACACAGTCAAAAGAGAAAACCATACACCTTTCCTCATCTTATTCCAATATTGTCTTACAATGATTGACAGAAATACTGACCATCCCTAGGCGTCAACCCCACCTCCCCCACCCCTACTCTCCTTTTATGGACATTATCCAAGAGTTCCAAATCATTTCATATTTTTGTAAACATCCTCAGCTTTTATAAATTACTTGCTCCACTCTTTGGCACCAATCCATGTCTCTCTTCCACTTCTGTATCCCAGGGGGCTAATTTATTCCCCACGACCTTGCTATGTTTCGCTTTGCCACCCCCACTGCCAACTTTAACCATGCCTTCTTATGTCTGGGCCACCCCTCCTCCCCTGTTACGTGTAGGATGAGCCAGCGGGCTTCCAGGAGAACAGTGTTCCCAGTGACCCTAGTCATTATGTTCGTCACCTTTCACTTGTATTCCTCAATTGTGGGACAGGCCTACAAGATGTGAAAAAAGTACCCTACCCCTCCGCAGTCTCTATCACAACTAGGGGAATCACAGCACCCCAGTCGATATAGTAGTGTACCGGAGTAATACGCCCTGTACAATATCCGGAGTTGTATTAATCAGAACCGTACTCTTATTGCAGTCTCTCTTGGGCTCTGGGTTGCCTCTGCCCAGTCATCCTCCCCGAGCGGGCCCACATCACCCTTCCAGGCTTCCTTCAGCATGCAGAGAGTCTGGGGAGTTGTTCATGATATTTTTGTATATCAGTAAAATAGCTTTGTCCAGCATGGGATCTAACAATAAGCAATCTTCCAGTGGGGATGATTCTGGGAGTGCGTCCCCATCCATCATATGGCAACACAAGTATTCCGACTATCTCATATCTTATTCAGTGTGCAGGTCCTTAAAGAAAATAAACTTCCCCACTTTCCAAATGTCTCTGTGGTGTTCAATTCCCAACAGGCTCCATTTGCGGTATCCCTTCAAATGCCCACCTGTCCCAGAGTGGGGTCATATCTGTACACCTATGCTCCCAACCCAGGAATCTGGTGGCTTCTCTCCATATCCTCACCACTGATTGTGTATGCCTCGGGAGGCAATTCTCCCAATTCCTGACATAAAGGATTGAGGGGTATCCCCTGCTGCCCATAGCTTCCCTGTCGACTCAGTATGCAGGTTCCTCAGTATCTGCTAAAACCCACTCATTAATTATGGCCAGTTGCGCTGCCCAGTATTATAGCTGCACATTAGGGACTCCCAACCTATCCTAGAACACCCCTCTCTGGAGCTTAGTAAGTTCAATGCAGGAGCTGCCTCCATTCCCGGGGAGCCACCCCAACTCACCATTGATCTTACGGAAGTAGTCTGTCCACACCCGATACAGGGTATTCTGCAAAACATTTAAGAGCTGGGGGAGCGTCTTCATTTTAAAGAGCAGCCGTCAGCGAACCAAAGACACAGGGTGGGTTCTCCAATGGTCCACATCCCCGTGCAACCGCTCCAACTATGGAGTCAGGTTTTTCACCAAGAATGATTCTGTACTAGGTATTATATAAATACACAAATATCAGAAACAATCCCTCACCACTGGAGCCTCGCATCTGGGTGGGAGGGTAGACTTTCTCCTTGCTAGGGTGAAAATAAGAGATTTGTCCCAGTTGATGTGATATCCAGAGTAGCTCTTGAATACCTGAAAAACATGAAGTATCTTATGTACTGTTTTTTGGGGGTGGGTCCCATATATTAGTATGTTGTCCATAGATAGAGAGATGCTCTCTTTCCAGCCTCCGTTCCCTGAGATTTCCCATATAAGGGGATCCTTCCTCACCCATGTTGCCAATGGCTCTAATGCCAATGCAAAAATCATTGGGGACAGAGGGTAGTCTTCTCCGGTGCCCTTGTGGAGAGAGAATGGCCGGGACAGTGCTCCATTTACCTTTGCCTTTACCAGGTTATCCTGATATAGTAGCCTCACTGAGGCACAGAATCGTTGACCAAAGCCCAGCTTGTCGAGGACTGCAAATAAGTTTGGCCACTCGATAATGTTGAATGCCTTCTATGTATCCAACAAGAGTAGCATCGCATAGCAGTCATAAGGTGGCCTGGCCATGTGCATGACTCCAAAGATTCAACGGAGATTCAGTCTTGTGCCCCTGTGTGGCATAAACCCAGATTGGTCTGGGTGGATCACCGTAGTGTAATCTATTGGCCAGAATCTTTGCTAGTACCTTGACTTCCGCATTGAGGAGTGAGATCTGTCTGTATGATCTACATTCAGCCGGGGGCTTGCCCTGCTTAGGGATTACAATGACAGTAGCCATTCTTTGGTCCACTGGAAGGCGGCCTTCTTGTTTAGCAGTTTGAAACATTGCTAACGTGTTTAGCAGCTTTGGTGGATACACAATTTTACAGCTCCACAGGGAGGCCAGTGGGCCCGGTGCATTTCCGGGCTTGAGCTCCCTGATAACTCTCCCAACCTCATCCACTGTCAAGTCCTAATATAGAGCCACCCTATCCTCTTTGAACAAAGAAGGGGGAGTGAAGTCTCCATGAAGCTCAGTGCATTCTTCTGTCTGATAGGTGGTTGTAGTTGTGAAGGTGTCTTTGTATAATCTTGCAATGGACTCGTCTATGGCCTCCCCTGTAACCTGCATCTCCCCTGTTGCGTCTCTTATTTCAACTACCCAGTTCCTGCCTCTATCCCGCTTCTCCAGCCGGGCCAAATGTTTGCCGACTTTGTCGCCAGTGTCATAGAACCTGAACCGCTAGAGCGTGAGTCCTGGCAGCAACCCCAGGTCTTTGAGCTCCCGCTGCCAGAGTCAGAGCTTATGAGTTAGGGCGGGATCGGCTTCTCATCCCGGTAACCTGCATCTCCCCTGTTGCATCTCGTATCTCAACTACCCAGTTCTTGTCTCTATCCCACTTCTCCAGCAGGACCAAAAGTTTGCCAGCTTTGTCGCCAGTGTCATAGAACCTGAACCGCTGGAGCGTGAATCATGGCAGCAACCCCAGGTCATTGAGCACCCGCTGCCAGAGTGGGAGCTTATGAGTTAGGGCGGGATCAGCTTCTCACCACGGATAATTCTGCCTCTACCTTTTGAATATCCTTCTCCAGAGGCCTGCATTACATGAGTCTTTCTTTGTGTGCACTGCCTATCAGCGTCTGGGCGTGACCCATCAGAGCTCTCTTGGAGGCTTCCCACAATGTGGTGGCCAATCCACTATGCCTTTGTTTTCCTGGAAATATTGTTCTGTGCACTCTTGGAGCTTGTGTTGTATTCTCCTATCCTTTAGTAGCCACAGGCTTATCCTGGGGGGCAGGGTCCAGGACCTAGTCCTTACAAGAATTTTTAATCATTAACCAACCACCAGTACAAAAAGTTTTATCTTGTGAAATGTTTGTTGTATCAAAATAATCCTTCCTCAGAGTATGTTGTAAAGCTACAGTGGATGCTATTTCATCATTACCCATTCCATGTTCATTACTGCCACCTTTGTTATCCAAGCACACAGGAAATAAATTAATATGAACCTTACATCCATGATTAAAGGAAAAGGGTGATTCCCCGATAGTACGTTGAGATATTGTATTGTATCCCCATATCTGGAACTTCAGAAATTTATGAACATTATGTCCTGATGCTAAAGTTGTTTGAATCCTTTCCTTGACTATCCTATTTGGTCTCTCTCCTCTAAACCACTAGAAGACGATGAATAGAGAGCAGTTTTCAAATGTTGACTTCATGTTATTTAAAAAATGAGCAAATGTGATCTACCAGGAAATGAGTACCATTGTCAGTGACATTGTGTTTCTGTGTACCTTTCATGATAAACACACTCTCTAGAAATGTGATAGAACCAGTACTAGATGGATCAACAAAAGATCAATATTTCCATTTTGAATGATAATCAACAAACAAAATAAAATACCTAGTGCTGCTTGGCAAGACAGAATAGGAGCCAGAAAAATCTAATGCTGCCTTGTCCCAGGCAGTGTCAGGATGAGGAACAGGATGCAATGACGATTCACTAGTTTTCTGATGTTTGCCTAAAAGAAGACATTCAAAACACTTATTGACGGGGGACCAATAAAATTGCTTCAGAATTTACATGTTTTGGTAATTCCAAAATGACCTTGATGCAGCAATAAATTCAGACCATTTCTCAGACTACTTTCAAGAGGTAAAAAGATGACACTTCTCATGATCATGTTCTTGACAATAGACAATTCCTCTGAAATTTGAAGAAACATTTTAAAATCACCTGACAAGTATCTACTTTCAGGCGAACCATTCATATTAAACTGTCTCACTTTCTGCAACTTTTTCTCAGACAGATACCTATCAATCAATCGATAAATCAATCAATCACAACATTTGTAGAGCGCACTACGTACCCGTTAGGGTTTCAAGGCGCTGAAGGGGGGGGATGCTGCTACTGGTCGAAGAGCCAGGTCTTAAGAAGTCTCCTGAAGGTGAGAAGGTCCTGGGTCTGTCGCAGGGAGGTCGGGAGTGTGTTCCAGGTCTTGGCGGCAAGGTAGGAGAAGGATCGGCCACCGGAGGTCTTGTGCTGGATGCGGGGGACGATGGCGAGGGCGAAGTTGGCAGAGCGGAGTTGGCGGGTGGGGGCGTAGAAGTTGAGTCTGTTGTTCAGGTAGGCTGGTCCGGCGTTGTGGAGTGCCTTGTGAGCGTGGGTGAGGAGCTTGAAGGTGATCCTCTTGTCCACGGGGAGCCAGTGGAGGTCTCTCAGGTGGTGGGAGATGTGGCAGCGGTGGGGTACGTCGAGGACCAGCCGGGCGGAGGCGTTTTGGATGCGTTGGAGGCGTCAGATGTCTTTTGCTGGGATGCCTGTGTAGAGTGCGTTGCCGTAGTCTAGTCTGCTGCTGACGAGGGCCTGGGTCACCGTTCTTCTGGTTTCCGTCGGGATCCATTTGTAGATTCTACAGAGCATGCGGAGGGTGTTGTAGCAGGAGGAGGCAACTGCGTTGACCTGCTTGGACATGGTGAGGGCGGAGTCGAGGATGAAACCCAGGTTGCGTGCGTGGTTGGCTGGCATTGGCGGGGCTCCCAGCGAGGTGGGCCACCAGGAGTCGTCCCAGGCGGAGGGGGTGCGTCCGAGGATGAGGACCTCCGTCTTGTCAGAGTTCAGCTTCAGGCGGCTGTATCTCATCCACTCGGCGATGGACTTCATTCCCTCGTGGAGGTTGGCTTTGGCGATGTGTGGGTCTTTGGTGAGGGAGAGGATGAGCTGGGTGTCGTCGGCGTAAGAGAGAATGTTGAGGTTGTGCTGACGGGCCAGTTGTGCGAGGGGGGCAATGTAGATGTTGAACAGCGTAGGGCTCAGTGAGGAGCCTTGGGGTACGCCGCAAATGATGTTGGTGGCTTCGGAGCGGAAGGGTGGGAGGCAGACTCTCTGGGTTCTGCCGCAGAGGAATGAGGAGATCCAGTTGAGGGCTTTTTCTTGTATTCCGGCTTCATGGAGGCGTGTTAGCAGGGTGCGATGGCAGACCGTGTCGAAGGCTGCGGATAGGTGCAGGAGGATGAGGGCTGATGTTTCGCCGTTGTCCATTTGCTGTCTGATGTCGTCTGTGGCGGCGAAAAGTGCAGTCTCGGTGCTGTGGTTGCGTCTGAAACCGGACTGGGAGGAGTCCAGGATGGAGTTGTCCTCGAGGTGGTGGGTAAGCTGAGCGTTGACGATCTTCTCGATGACCGTCGCCGGGAAGGGGAGCAGGGAGATCGGTCTGCAGTTTTTGAGGTCGTTGGGGTCTGCCTTGGGCTTCTTAAGGAGGGCGTGGATTTCGGCGTGCTTCCAGCTTTCCGGGAAAGTTGCGGTTTCTAAGGATAAGTTGATGACCTTTCGAAGTTGGGGGGCGATGGTAGAGTCAGCTTTGTTGTAAACGTGGTGGGGGCATGGGTCTGAAGGGGATCCTGAGTGAATGGAGTTCATGATCTTGCGTGTTTCAGTGTTGTCTACGTAGGTCCAGGCGGTCAAGCGGTTGGTGCAGGTGGAGTTTTTTGGGGTGGGGTCTGCCGGAGGCGTGGTGTTGAGGCTGTTGTGGATGTCGGCGATCTTCTGATAGAAAAAGGTGGACAGGGCGTCGCAGAGTCTCTTTCTGATACCATACCAACACATTCACTAACCTTATCCAATACTCCTTCCATACATTCAGTGTCATCCAACATATCATCATTATCACAATATTCTAGTGACATGTGTGCCAAACAATCAGCGTGGAAGTTCTTCCCGCAAGGAAGATGTTTAACTCGGAAAATGTACTCTGAAGTTATGACACCAATCTAACCTATCTCGCAGACATGTTGCTAGTACAGCCTCCACTATGACTGTGAACCAATGGTTTGAGATCGGTGTATAGCTCAAATTCACTACCTCAAATGTACATTCTGAATTTTTTCCCTGTCCATATGCATGGTAATGCACTATTATCCATGGTGCTGTAGAGCTTCTCAGAGTGCTCCAATGTCCTGAAGGCAAACGGTACCGTCCACACTTTCCTAGCTACCAGTTGACTGAGTACATCCCCGAGCCCAGTAAACTAGCAGTCTCAGAGATCAAGCACCTGTTCCTAGTCCTAAAAACTTTAAGGCTGGTGCATCTTTAATTAACTTTTTGACTCTTCCAAAGGCTTTGTCCAAAATGCTTGACACAAAACTTCACCCCTTTTCAACAGATTTCTCAATGGTTGAACAACTTGAGCGTAGCCTTGAACGAAAAAAGCATAATACTAAGCAAAACCTAGAAATGATCGAAGGGCATCTCTATCCTTGGGAGGAGCAGCATCCCTAATAGCCTTGATTAGACAAAACCTGGGTTTAATGCCTGTGGAAGAAATTGTGTGCCCTAAGTGTTCCTATTCTTGCACACCAAACTTACACTTACTACTTCTGATGGGCATTTCTGTTTTCAACAACACATTCAAGACTTTACTTAAAATAACATTATGTGACTCAAGACTCTGCAAAAATAAGTACATCATTTTGAAAGGCTTGTACACCTTACATATCCCTAAATAAATTGTCTTTAACTTCTGGAATACACAAGCTGCCGAGGATATACCAAAAGTCAACCGGAGATGTTTATACACACCAAACAGTCATAAAAGTCATGACTTCTTGTGACTCTGGTGTGAGTGGAACTGGTGATATGCCAAACAAAGCTCAATTATGGAAAATAAATTCTCCTTCCTCCCCAGGTTAGCTAACAGCTCATGTATCTCAGGAAGGCGATGACAATCAATGAAAATGTTTCATTAAAAGTGTGTAAATTGGCATACAATCTTTTCTCTCTCAATCTTTTCCTTGCCCCAACTATGGGAGAAACCCATTCACGTAATTTAGTGGGTTTAATAATACGGTCAGAACATAACCCTCTTAAAACCTGTTTAATTTCTTCTTTAATACTGAGCGGCACTGGACTAACTTTGTGAACCACAGGTGGTGCTTGTGGTTTGAGTTTGATACAATGCTCAAAGCCTTTGACGAATCCCACTTGTTCATGAAACACATCAGCAAATTCATGTGGAATACTGTCAAGTATGGAACCACGATTAACATTCTCAACCCAGGATATGAGCAACTCACCAAAAACTAAAGGATTCTCAGCACCTGGTTTAAGATATACCCCATTTTTGCCAAGTCCTGCCAACCAGTAATGTTTTTACCCTTCACAGTGTTATACATTTTAGTGGTTGTGGTTCTTCCTAAACACTCAATACTCGACATAAATTGACCAAGCATATCAATATCCTTCCCAAAAAAAAGCTTTGGATTGATATCTGTGGGTACGCATTCCGTTGCAGTGGACCGCAGCGCGATCTGAGTGTTTGGCTCGGGGCGTGCCGCGGTTCCTGGCGGCCAGGTGTGCCGTACCACGCCCCTTCTGTTCTCTATTTCCTTACACGAGGACCCAAAGTGGGCATGGGGCCTCGGTGAGTTTTGGCCGAGGCACGCCCTCGATATTTGCCATGAGCACCCTCCCCGCAACCCCTCACTTACCTACTGCAGCGTGTTCCTTTCTTATTTTTTCCCTTCTTTCTCCTTTTCCTCTTTTCCTTATTTTTATACTCAGCAGCCATGTTCTTCTTTCTCCCAGCATGCCTTTCTTTTTCCTGCATGCCTTAGGACCCTTTCCCAAAATGGCATCTTTTCTCTATGTTCTCCTATGATTTTTTCCCAATCCAATGTGGTGCCTTTCTTCTTCCTGTTGGTCGTTTCCTGTTTTAGGGTATATAAGGTGTGTGATTCTTGTTCTCCTTGCGCTGCAACACTTCCTTTTGTGGTGATCTTCGCTCCTGGTGTTTTTTCTCCAGTTTTTTCCCTCACTTGTTCCAGTTTCTTCCAGTATTGTTTTCTTGTTGAAAGACTTACCTTTTTGCTTCTTTTTTGTTCCAGGGAGTTCCTGCTATAGAGGTTTTTGCCTTTGCGTTTTTTTCCTCTGGGACTCCTCCTGGAGGGCACGGACTGCCTTTTGGCATTCCTTCGTCAGCAGCACCGTGGCTACCAGAAAGGGTCACTGTTTGACCTGGCCCTTTTTGCAGGGTCATCCCCAATCTTTTTGCCTCCTTCCTCCTATTTTTCCTGGCCTGTTTTTGTTGGCTTTTGAACTCTGAGCACTTTACCACTGCTAACCAGTGCTACAGTGCATATGCTCTCAGTGTAAATTGTACTGTTAATTGCTTTTTCCATGATTGGCATATTTGATTTACTACTAAGTCCCTAGTAAAATGCACTAGAGGTGCCCAGGGCCTGCAAATCAACTGCTACTAGTGGACCTGCAGCACTGATTGTGCCACCCACATAAGTAGCCCTGTAATCATGTCTCAGACTTGCCACTGCAGTGTCTGAGTGTGCAGTTTTAAACTGTAAATTCAACTTGGCAAGTGTCCCCACTTGCCAGGCCTAACCCTTCCCTTTTCCTACATATAAGACACCCCTAAGGTAAGCCCTAGGTAGCCCCATGGGCAGGGTGCAGTGTATGGTTAAGGTAGGAAATATACTATTGTGTTTTATATGTCCTGACAGTGAAATACTGCCAAATTTGGTTTTCACTGTTGCACAGCCTATCTCTCTCATAGGTTAACCTGGGGGCTGCATTTAAACATGATCAAAGCTTGGCTTCTCTTTGGGAGCAAATAGACATGTGGAGTTTGGGACCTCTGAACTTACAATTTAAAAATACAGTAAAGTTGGTTTTAAGATTGTGGGGGTGATTCTGACCCCGGCGGTCCTTGACCGCCGGGGCCAGGGTCGGCGGGAGCACCGCCAACAGGCTGGCGGTGCCCCGCAGGGCATTCTGACCGCGGCGGTTTGGCCGCGGTCAGAAGAGGAAAACCGGCGGTCTCCCGCTGGTTTTCCGCTGCCCTGCTGAATCAAGCTGCGCCGCCATGGGGATTCAGACACCCCATACCGCCATCCTGTTCCTGGCGGTTCGCCCGCCAGGAACAGGATGGCGGTATGGGGTGTCGTGGGGCCCCTGGGGGCCCCTGCAGTGCCCATGCCAATGGCATGGGCACTGCAGGGGCCCCCGTAAGGGGGCCCCACAAAGAATTTCAGTGTCTGCTTAGCAGACGCTGAAATTCACGACGGGTGCAACTGCACCCGTCGCACCTTCCCACTCCGCCGGCTCCATTCGGAGCCGGCTTCCTCGTGGAAAGGGGGTTTCTCGCTGGGATGGCGGGCGGCCTTCTGGCGGTCGCCCGCCAGCCCAGCGGGAAACACAAAATAACCGCAGCGGTCTACTGACCGCGGTGCGGTATTCTGGAGGGGGGAACTCTGGCGGGCGGCCTCCGCCGCCCGCCAGAGTTAGAATGACCCCTTGTGTGTTTGAAAATGCCACTTTTAGAAAGTGGGCATTTTCTTGCTTGAACCATTTTTGTGACTCTGTCTTTTTGCGGATTTCCTGTCTGGGTTAGTTTGACATTTGGGCTTTTGGCATCTCTCTACAGACAGTGACACAAAGGGGGCTGGGGTGTAGCCTGCATATTCTGATGAGCCATTGTGCTAGGAGGGAGGGAAGGAGTGGGCACTCGCACCTGAATGGGCTGTGCCTGCCCTCACACAATGCAGACTCCAACCCCCTGGTGTGTGTCTGAGGCAATGCCTGGGCAAGGCAGGATTTCACAAACAAGTGAGACTTTTCCTTTGAAGTAAGCCTACTACAATGGCCAAAATGGGTATAAGAAGAGGACCCAAAACCACATACTTTAGACACTTCTTGGGGTAGAGACTCTACCTCACAGACACTTCCTGGAGAAGAAAACTGGAACCAGAATCTGCATCCTGCCAAAAAGAACTGCCTGGCTGCCCAAAGGACTCACCTGACTGCTTTCTGTGAAGGACTGCTGCCTTGCTGTTGCCCTGCTGCCTTGCTGCTCTCTGGCTGTGGTGAAGAAGTGCTATTCAAGGGCTTAGATAGAGCTTGCCTCCTGTTCCCTGAAGTCTCAGGACCAAAAAGACTTCACTCTTGCAACTGGACTCCTTGTGCGGTGAAAATTCAATGCACAGCTTGCTAAAAACGACATACAGCCTGCCATGTGGTGAGAAATTCACTGCACGCCGAACTGGAACAACGCAGCATGACTTCACAAGGAGAAGATCGACGCGGCACCTGCGTTGTGACCGGAACTTCGAGACATTGCCCACCGGATTGACGCACTGCCGACCTGGGATGATGCAGCCCGACTTCCAGAGGGGAATCGACGCAGCGCCTGCTGTGTGGGAGAAAATTCCCTACAACGCAGACCAGATCGACGCAGCACTTGGGACTTCGCTCCGCAAGCCCAGGATTCCACTCACGGATCCTAGGGCGTCTGAAAACCGCGCAAACCGAAGAGGATCCACGATCGAGCACTGGAAATCGCCGCACAGCCATCCCTGCATGGAAACTAAACGACACATCGCTGTGTGCAGCCCGAGAAATCGACGCACACCCCTTTGTTTCCACGCTTCTCCTCCTCTGCGGCCCTTTGTGGAGGTTTTTCATGCGAACCAGGTACTTTGTGCTTGAAAGAGACTTTGTTTGCTTTAAAAAGACTTAAGACACTTTATATCACTTTTCAGTGATCTCTACATTTACTTATTGCATCTTTGATCGTGTTGACCTGCAAATATCCAGATAAATATTATATATTTTTCTAAACACTGTGTGGTGTATTTTTGTGGTGCTATTGTGGTGTTATTGTATGATTTATTGCACAAATACTTTACACATTGCCTTCTAAGTTAAGCCTAACTGCTCAGTGCCAAGCTACCAGAGGGTGGGCACAGGATAATTTGGATTGTGTGTGACTTACCCTGACTAGAGTGAGAGTCCTTGCTTGGACAGGGGGTAACCTGACTGCCAAACGAATACTCAATTTCTAACAGTTGCCCTTAACTTGGTCAAGGCAGAACCTACAAGGATCAAGTTCACTCTGCAGTTCAAGTTGGCCAGAGACAGAAATGACAAGTAGCCCATGACAGATTGCAGCGCAAAACCAACCAGACTTCATCGAACAGTATGGAAAGTACCTCAACGGCTGCTGCAGAACCCAACCAGTCGTTACTCTTAACCATTCAACAGCAAGCCCAGGAACTGCAGCAATAACGAAATGAAAATGCGGGTTTACGACAAGCCCTGGTATCCCGAACCACAGATGTTCCCACTGTCTCTGCTACCACGCCACGTTTTTCAGGAGATCCAAATAAGCTACAAGAATTCCTCAATGCTCTGGCAGTCTATTTTGCCTTTCGACTAACGCAATTTGCGCAAGAGAAAACTAAAGTGGGTTACCTCATCAGTGCCTTGTCTGGTCCTGCCTTGGCCTGGGCACCTCCGTTAGTAGCCTCCAATGACCTGTGCTGTCTGACTATTCAGTTTGTGTCACTGCATTTAAACAAATCTTTGAACACCCGGGATTGGAGGCATCAGCGGAGGAAGCTTTATGTGATATTCAGCAAGGTACCCAAGATGTTCTCCAATATAGAACGTGCTTTAGACAACTGGCAGCAGAGAGGACATGGGTAGAACGTACCCTGGTGACTCTGTTCCGTAGAGGTCTACGAGATGAAATAAAAGATGAACTAGTACATTCAGCTAGAGTGGAATTTACGAGGATTGATGGATTTAGCGCTTTCCATAGAGTATCGTCTACAGGAACGCCGCCTGGAAAAGTGGAAAACTTGTGAAACTTCTCATGCAGGAAACCCGCATACAATGGTCCATCGTTCCAAAGAGTCTTGACCAGAACTAAGAGAAGCAATAGAAGGGGGACCAATGCAAATAGACGCCGCTTGTGGCCCTCTCATGGCTAGTGAGTGTGAAAATAAATGAGGAAGAGAATTATGCCTGTACTGTGGATCTGCTGGCCACTTGCTTCATGGTTGCCCAGTCCATTCTGTGAAGTCCTTGTGAAACGCCAATTACCGTCCTCTTTGAGAAGGGAGGAGACGGGATTCTCTGAGATACCTCCAATCTGTTCTTCTAAAGAAGATGCAACTGCCCTGTTTTTGTTACCAGTTACCCTGCAGTTACCTGAAGTAGCAAAGAAAGAGATTTGGCATTATTAGACTATGGAGCCAGTGGAATTTATCTGGATGCGACCTGGGCCAAGAAACAAAAAATTCCCCGACTACTGAAGGACGTTCCAGAACAGGTCAATACTGTAGATGGATCCTTCTTAGCATCCGGTCCTGTCATCAGTACTATTCCTACCCTACGTCTACACTTTGGAAAGCAACAGGAACATGTCTCTTTTGACTTAATCTCCTTTCCTAATCATACAATAAACTGAGGAATGCCCTGGTTTACATGGTACAATCCTTATACCAATTGGGAAACCAGAACTATTTCTCTGTCTTCCAAATTCTGTCAAGACCATTGTTATGTCTCTGAAACCTATTGGTCCCCAAAGAAGATGTTATCTACAGAACCTGAATTAGGGTGTTCCATAAACTCTATTTCATGGGTACCTAGCCATTATCTGGATTATATAGGCGTGTACCATTCTCCTGGAACCTGAAGCGGTTGTACCCTTTGGTAGAATGTACTCTCTTACGGAACCTGAAAAGAAGATACTCTAGCACTACCTGCAAGAAAATCTACAGAGAGGTATCATTGCACCATCTTCTTCTCCCGCTGGAGCTCCCCTCTTCTTCGTGCCCAAAAAGACAATGAATCTACATTCCTGTTAGACTTTCGTGGAATAAATAAAATCACTATAAAAGACCAATATCAACTACCTCTCATCAAAGACATATTGGAGCAGTTAGGGGGGCACAGATCTTTTCAGAATTAGACCTTCGGGGAGCGTCCCATCTTTTAAGAATTAAGGAAGGTGATGAATGAAAGACCGCTTTTGGTACACCTTTTGGTCACTACGAATATAGGGTAATGCCCCTTTGGTTTAACAAACGCCCCATCTATTTTTCAAAGATTCATCAACTCTACTGAACCCGAGAAATGTGAATTTGACAAGACAAAGGTAAAATATTTAGGATATCACATTAGTCAGATCGGTATCTCCATGGATCCAGAGAAAGTTCAGGCCATTTTAGAGTGGTCATCCCCCTCGTCCATCAAAGAAACTCAGTGTTTTTAGGACTGGCCAACTTTTATCGCCAAGTTATTGCAGACTTTTCTCAACAAACTAGGCAAATCACCAAGACTCTTAAAAAAGATAGTTTGCAAAACGGTTTCATCTGGACGGATGTGGCTGAAAACGCTTTCCAAAACCTAAAACAAGCTTTCACCCAAGCACCTATACTATGGCATCTGGACACCAGCAAAACAATTTATTGTAGTCATTGATGCTTCAGAATGAGCTATTGGGGCACCATTATTACAAAGACAGGACGATGACGGATTAGAACTTCCAATATTTTATGTCTCATGTACTCTCTGAGTCTGAGCAAAATTATTCGGTGTTGTAAAGAAAACTTTTAGCACTAAAAACAGCAGCCATGTTCTTCTTTCTCCCAGCATGCCTTTCTTTTTCCTGCATGCCTTAGGACCCTTTCCCAAAATGGCATATTTTCTCTATGTTCTCCTATGATTCTTTCCCAGTCCAATATGGAGTCTTCCTTCTTCCTGTTGGTCATTTCCTGTTTTAGGGTATAATAGGTGTGTGATTCTTGTTCTCCTTGCGCTGCAATACTTCCTTTGGTGGTGGTCTTCGCTGCTGGTGTTTTTTCTCCATTTTTTTCTGTTGCTTGTTTCAGTTTCTTCCAGTGTTGTTTTCTTGTTGGAATACCTACCTTTTTGGTCCTTTTATGTTCCAGGGAGTTCCTGCTATAGAGGTTTTTCCCTTTGGGGTTTTTTCCTCTGGGACTCCTGGAGGGCATGGACTGTCTTTTGGTGTTCTTTCGTCAGCAGCACTGTGGCTACCAGAAAGGGCTGCCCTTACCTTGGTCAAGGCAGAACCTACAAGGATCAGGTCCACTCTGCAGTTCCAGTGGGCCAGAGACAGAAACGACGAGTAGCCCGTGACACAGTCAATGCCATTCCTCCCATAGTAATAAAATGTTGAATCTTTCAATATTGTTATTGGAGATTCTGAATTAGCCAAGACCTTCAAAGAAGCTTTGTTCATAATGGCATTAACTGAAGGTCCCTTTACTATACTTGAAATAGTCACAGAATTGCATTCCATTGTGAAAATAACATTACTAAGGGCCTCGTTAGGAGTTTGGCGGGTGTGCACTGTGATGGTGGTGGTGGCGGCTACGGTCCCACTACCATCGGCTTGGCGGTCGGACCACTGTATTACAAATCATGAAATCCTATGGAGCAAAGGCCACTGTGGTCCCACTGGTACCACCAGACAGCGTAGACTGCCGCTGTGATAAGGCAGCACAAGTTTCCTCCAGACACAATATGAGGTTGCACACTGCCAATGTGACTGTGGCAGTCCAACCATCAAGTCCCAGCAGGTGGAAACGGAGAGTATAAAGGGAGCAACTCACCTGCAGGCAGTGTTACACGTTCTATGCCACCATGGAGCCCATCACACACTTCCTGTCGCTGCTGATTGAAGGTGCACAAAATCCACTCAGCTGTGGATGCAACTGACCACACCTACCTATGTCATTACACTCAACAATAGATCGTCGCACCATCCACATGATATGGGGGTCACGCTGTGGGCATCAAGTGCACTTATCATTGTGTACACAGTCAGAGTCATTCACAAAGAATGACACATTCACAGCCAGTATATGCCCCCTTTGAGCAGGTCACTCACACTGCACTGTAACACTACACAAAAACTCACATCTGCAAATCTTAGACACAAGGACAATGAAGTGTACATAACATTGTGTCACACAACACCAACAACACAGAAACATCACATCCACAAATACAACTGACATCCTCGCATTGCACACATGCCATGGACTGTTGTCAGA
This sequence comes from Pleurodeles waltl, assembly GCF_031143425.1. Classification (NCBI taxonomy): domain Eukaryota; kingdom Metazoa; phylum Chordata; class Amphibia; order Caudata; family Salamandridae; genus Pleurodeles; species Pleurodeles waltl. Next base: position 672,538,988 of record NC_090445.1, read on the forward strand.
CTCAACACACATAAGTATGGATGTGTCATGGAACACAAACACCACTCCCATTAAACATCCCTGGTGTGAACCTACACATCACCCACACTGCAACACAATGGAAGCACAATGGGATGCATAATAGCCACAGAGACAAATAAACAAAGCTCACTATGCAAACAATATCTGCACATTAGGGATAGGGGCATCAGGAGCACTCAGGGAAGGATGCTGCACCAGGACATATATCACTTTGCACATGCCACTAAAACAACATTTGCACAGGAACTGACCGTATTTGTATCTCAGGGACAAACAATACTAGAGCCAAGTGACATGCCTATCTCCAGAATGTAGAAGTGCAAGTCAAGAAAGCAAATACAAGAGCAGCTACATGGACCATACATCTAAATGAAGTAGCTGCAAGGTACACACAGCAAAATAGACACATGCACAGTCAAATTCGAACAAAGTTAGCACAATCACACACCGTCCATGTCTGCACAAAGAAAACTCAAGCTGCCACACATGAGACCAATATACAATCCATATCAGGGGGACAATTTTAACACAATACATTCTGATATTAGACAACACAAGATGAAATACTTACCGTACCAAGCAGAACACAATGAAGTGACACCCCAATTGCATCATCAAATACATATCCATACAGTCAACATCTGCTTTTATCCTGGGTGACACCAGCACTGCTCACAAAGTCATATTTTCATAACAACAGCAAATAGATAAGCAATCAGGCTGAAACACACACAACTGTAGGCAGACAACACAAATCACTATGAAACAACGTAAAGGTAGAAAAGTAATTGTAGCACAAATGTGTACCCAAAAAAACAACAATTTCGGTTTATTTGAAACAAAACGATTATGAACAAAGGCCATTGGCCAGTTTATCATAAAATCATTGCACAGTACTGTGCCTAAACTTCACTCCTATAACTGCAAGGGAACCTCCACAAGAAGGGGCATCAAGTGGGCAGACAGGCACCTCAGAGATCATGCTTGGGGGATCAGATCTAGGATGGGTGGGTTTGGATTTGGGAGGAATGGAGTCTTTCTTAGGAGGGATGGGCTTCTTCTTGAGAGGGAGGGATATGGGTGCTTGCAGGGGGGCAGGTGGGACAGGGGAGGGCTTGGATTCAGAACAGATGGGTTAGGATGTGGGTTGAGCCTCTTAGGTTTGGCACAGGTGGAGGGAACAGGGGAAAGGGCAAGTTTCAGAGGTTGAGGGAGTGGACAACTGGTTTGTGGGTGTAGATGTGTGTGCGTGTGTGAGGTATACTTTTGTTTGGGTGGTGTCTATGGTGTGTGTGAATATGGGTGTTTGTGCGTCTTGAGAGACTTGGAGATGGAGGTAGTGGGTGATGGAGCAGTGGCTGTGTGTGTCTGTTGGGGTGGTGTCTGCAGGTATGATTGTAGTGGTGGATGTTTGTGTGTCTGTCAGGGTGGTGTCTGCAGGTATGGTGGATCTCTGTGTGTCTTTTGGGGTGGTGTCTGCAAGTATGATGAATGTGGTGGATGTCTGTGTGTCTATTGGACTGGTGTTTGCAAGTATGGTGGGTGAGGTGGATGTGTTACTGTTGGAAATGGGGTCTCTGGTTGGCAGTCAGTTTGCACTCTGTCCAAGCAGAGACCCTCGCTCTAGTTAGGGCAATGGCAATACACACTTAGATAGCCCCTGCCCACCCCCTTGGTCGCTTGGCACAAGCAGTCAGGCATATCTCTAAGGCCATGTGTAAAGTATTTGTACCAACACAAACAGTAATACAGTGTAAACACTACAAAATGGACACCACCAGTTTAGAAAAATAGCCAACATTTATCTAAATCAAACAAGACCAAAATGACAAAAATCCAACATACAGAAGTCAAGATATGATTTTTTTTTAACTAAAAAGAGTCTTACTCCATAGAAAACTTTGGAAATGTTTTTACACAAAGTACCTGCTTTGTATCAGAAATAAAGCCACACTGGCGAGCCTGCATCAGAAAAGTCAGCGATGCATTGTTTCCATACTCGCAAGTGAGGCCATGCGATGTTTCTTCCCCAGTCGGGTAGGCAATGCATCATTTTTCTCTCCCACAAGAGGGAGATGCATCGATTTCTGGTTGGGACACCACGGATCTGTGCAAGTTCACACTGATTTTGATGCCCAGCGATGATGCATGTGAAATCCATCCGCACAGTGCTGTAAAACTGTGCTGCGTAGGGTTGTGTCGCTTTTACTGCTACAATGCAGTTGGTGCTTCAAAGTTTTCCTTGCACGGCATCCTGTGCGTGGATTTCAGGTCTTTTTCTACCACCTTCATCTTTCAAGGGCTCAGGCACTGGTTAGGGCACCACTTGGCACGGCAGTTGTCTCGGCAGAGAGTCAGGTGCTGGCAAAGGACGTTTTTGATGGCCGTGAGAATTCAAAACAGGAGGCAAGCTCAACCCAAGTCCTTGGAGATTCTTCAAAAGCAGGAATATACCACAAAGTCCAGTCTTTGTCCTCTTTCAGGCAATAGCAGAAACTGCAGGCCAACACAGCAAAGCACAGTCACAGTCAAAAGGGCAGTACTCCTCCTTCAGCTCTTAAGCTCATCTCCTTGCAGAGGTTCCTCTTGGTTCCAGAAGTAATCTGAAAATCTGGGTTTTTGGGTCCACTACTTATACCCCTTACTGCTTTTGAAGTAGGCAAACTTCAAAGGAAAGTCTCTGTTGCTCACAAGATCCTTCCTGCCCAGGCCGGCTCCAGACTCACACCAAGGTGTTGGAGACTGCATTGTGTGAGGGCAGGCACAGCCCATTCAGGTATAAGTGACCACTCTTCCTTCCACTCTAGCCCAGATAGCCCATCAGGATATGCAGGCTACCTCCTAGCTCCCTTTGTGTCACTGTCTAGTGGTGATTCACAAACAGTCCAATTGTCAGGCTGACCCAGACAGGGAATATACCAGCAGGTAAAGTCACAGAATGGTTTAAGCAAGAAAATGCCCACTTTTTAAAAGTGGCATTTCCAAACAGACAATGTACAAAACAACTCTACCAAAAGATGTATTTTTAGATTGTGAGTTCAGAGACCCCAAACTCCACATCTCTATCTGTTCCCAAAGGGAAACTACACCTAAAAGTTATTTAAAGGCAGCCCCCATGTTAACCTATGAAAGATATTTGCCTTGCAACAGTGAAAAACAAATTTGGCAGTATTTCACTTTTAGGCCATGTAAAACACACCAATGTGCCACCTTTAACATACACTGCACCCTGCCCATGGGGTTATCTAGGGCCTACCTTAGGGGTGCCTTACATGTACAAAAAGGGAAGGTTTGGGCCTGGCAAGAGGGTACACTAGCAAGGTCAAATTTTCAGTTTAAAACTGCACACACAGACACTGCAGTGGCAGGTCTGATCCATGTTTACAGGGCTACTCATGTGGGTGGCACAATCAGTACTGCAGGGCCTCTAGTGGCATTTGATTTACAGGCCCTGGGCACTTGTAATACATTTTATTAGGGACTTACTAGTAAACAAAATATGCCAATCAAGGATAAACCAATCACCAAAACAGGTTACACAGAGAGCACATGCACTTTAGCACTGGTTAGCAGTGGTAAAGTGCTCAGTGTCCTAAAGCCAACAAAAACTGGTCAGAAACATTAGGAGGAAGAAGGCAAAAAGTTTGGGGACGACCCTGCAAAAAGGGCCAGGTCCAACAGTCACTGCCTGTTGTGGTGGTACCTGTGGGTATGTGGGTTAGTGGGGGTGGTGGGGTCTGCTGAAGTGGTGACTGATGTATGTGTGGATTTATGTTGAGTGCCTGTATGCCAGTGGGTCTTGTGGTGTTTGTGTTTATGTGTGCTGCTTGTGTGTGTTGAGATGGGTGCGTGCAGATGCATCTGTGTTCTTGGGATAGGTAGGGGAATGGGGGATTTGGACTGGGAAGAGGGAGGTGGAGAGGGACAGAATATGGGGGTTGGCTAGCTGTCATCAGTGAGGAGGCGGGAACCTGAAAAGATCTTTGTAGGCCAGGCACTATGAATGCCTTCTGGGAAAACATTGGTCTGCTGAAGTTGGCCAAACATTGGATGGCATTCTTAATCGCAGCCTGACCCACAGAGATGTTCGTCAGGAGGTCAATAGTCTCCTCACTCAGGGTAGCAGGGATAACAGGGGCTGGGGTGGAGGTGCCTATGCTGAGGAGAAGCCCACCCTCTTCGCTGAGTGGGCATGGCCAACTGGGTAGGGAGCAACAGGAAGGGTGGCAATAGAACTAGGGGTGGCAGACAAAGATGGTACAGGAGTACATCCTGATGGGTCAGCCACCACTAGGGAGTCGCCACTGGTGGTAGAATCAGAAGATGAGGATGTAGACCTGGTCTCCTGCATAGCACTTTTCCTCACTCTCGGGCCACAGGGTCCCTCTGTGTCAGTGGTGTCTTGACCTGAGACACCATGGCCAGATGCTTCCCCACTTGGCTGTGCCCTGTCTCCTTCACTTACATAGGATGGTGCTGAAAATACAAAGAAGAAAAGGATCACCACATGTTTCTGATCACACTGGAACAACAGCTGTGATTAGCAAACATTAACATGATGTCAAGTAGGCCCCAGGAACACACTCCACTTAAGTGGCCCCTACATGTACCCCACACAAGGCCATGCAGACATTTATTTTTCACAAACAAAATAACACAACAATGTGAAATGATGCTCCCAGAACATGCCATGGTGCTGACAACAGTACAATAGCCTGAAGAAGGTGACATGGAATTACATGTGTCACACTGGAAACAATGCATACTTCACCAAAATACATTTTTCCCTATGGAGTCATGGAGGTAGTACCAATGTTGCTCTGATATGCCACACATTTGGCATGGAAATGTACACTGTAGACACCATGGGCAAATTGACAAGGAGATATGTCCCTAAAATCCATAACACAATGAATCAGCAAGCCCCAGGGAACTACCCACTAATATCTGGCACCCCTTAGAGTTACAAACTCTGATTGCATCATTAGAAGCCATTAGTCCTTTGTACGTTGGAGGGACACAGAGATTTGCAAGTACCTGTAGTAGGCCCTCAACATGGTGCCCAATGGGAAGCTACACCACTGTCTCTATTTTGGTCGTGCAAACCCAGGCATCTGTGGATGAATGGTTGTACCCAACTACATGGGATTTCAACATAACTGCAAGTCACTCCATTGACGTATGACAATAGTCAGGTTACAAACCTTCCCCATTACACAAGAGCAGCACACTTTACTACATGATGCCACATCAATGGCCTGGAAGTGCACATTGTGGCTAAAACATCTAGTCATACACATCTTGTCCCTCATTGCTAATGTAGTTGTAAATGCCAAATGACATGCAATGATGGTTGAGAGTATATGTCAGCCAACAATCAATGGTGACACACTAGTTTCTGTGACACTACATAAAATGTACTCCCATTGCAAATGCCCTATGCCACACACAGGTTGGCATGCACATATGTGTGAGGGAATGCATTACTCATCCCATGAATACAGGTAGACCATGCATGAAACAACAGTGTACACATTTTTTTAAAAGAGAAATGGATACATGCTAACATGTAGGCACAAGGAATGTTGGCAACGGTGATGGCACACAAATCATGTCCATGGACATTCCCCACTTACCAAGGCAAAGTATTGACCTGAAGTTGGCCCTAAGAACTATGCATGCTCTGTCACAAGCATGATGGCTATCTTCACATCACAGACAGTAGTGAGGAACACAAAACCCTCACACACTAAAGACAAGTAGCCTCTGAGTGGCAGATGCCAATATACTCATTTGACCAGACACATGGCTGAGGACAGTGCTCCATCACTTCCTTACATTTGGCCTGTAACACTGAGGTGTAGTGGTCTGTTGCATAGAATTTACACCCTTTATAACAACAAACAATATTTGATTAATCAATGTACACAGTCATGTGCTGTTCCTGGGGAGCAAATTGTTTGTGGATTGTAGATAGTTGTGTCCTAGGTCCCTGGGACAATAGGCAAAGCACATCAGTATGCACCACATGACATATCTACACAAACAGTCCCTCATCTATTGTGTCACACATGACACAACCCTAATCGTCAGGGGGATATGTCAGAACCTAACACATGAACTTGGCAATGTGACAGGCAGGGTTATGCCCTGTACTCTCCCCCTTGTGGCTGATGTTCTCCCATCAAACGCTCATCAAGGTCCATGTAGGCCGCCACCAGAATGTGGGCCATTAGGGAGGTTGTCGTCCAACATGCGCTTGCTGTGCTGGGAGGAGAGCCCCAGCTTGACCTCAGCGATCTTTTGAAACAAGCTTCTCAGGTCCTCCCACCTCTTACGACAGTGGGCGCTTTTCTGGCTATGGACCCCCAGGGTCTGAACCTTCTGTGCGATGGCTCTCCATATCTCCTTTTTCTGATGTGCGTTGACCTGCATGGATGTAAAAGACAAATAAAGAGTTTGCAATCACAAGATATTACACAAATGGTTGAGCCACACATGTTCGAAACACCAAGGTAGAAATCTTCAATTGGTTAACACATGACAAATGTAAAGCGTACAAGCCCAAACGTACAGAGACATGGCTACAGACTTATATATCCATCTGCAGACTAACCCACTACCCTGCTCAGGGCCTACAATGACTAAGCAGGCCTACTGACATCAAGTAGTCCATGCTCCAGCAACATGTACTGATATGTGAGCCACAATGAAACACTACACACTTATGTGGCTTCTGAAGGGTAAACGCCTTAGGCCTGAATGGACCAACACTTTCACATTCTGTGAGATTGACTCACTGCACACAGTCCCTACAGGCAACTGCCATAGTACATACTTCACCCTTACACTTAAGTGACAATGAAGAGGCTGGCAGGGTGGACATGCCTTGTGCATGTGTGGACAAGTGGCCTACTAAATGCAGCCTTATGCCACTATAGGTGATGGGTTCTGTTGTATGTGCGTGTGCCACAGAACACTCCCTTGGACATATGTGTCTATCGTACAGAGATGGCATCAAACATACAAAGGTATGTATTGTACAATTTCTGTTATGTGACTAAGGTACTGACTTCCATATCATGGCCTCCCAGGAATTAACACACAGTCGGCGCTGCAGGACTGGCATTAGTGCAATAAGCCTGTACAGGACAATTATGACTTATGTGAATGTGGCAACAGAGCTGTGTGAGTAAGGGATCTGTCATGTGTCAAAGACACACAATGACAATGATGTATAATGCACATATGGACTACTTCTGGGATGCACCTCAGTATTCATTCCTAATTTAATCAATGGACTGGGACATTCAAGGCAGGTTTTGCCACTAGAGCATCATGTTGTCCACATGCCAGGATCTGCTGGTGTAGAGAGTGGGCACAGTGCCACAAATACATAGCCAAAGTGACTCTACTCCAGCCCGGACTATATCCCATTCTGGGAGTAGGCAGAACCTACATGTCATTCTCATTTCCATCTGTTCCATGCATGACAGTACATGATGTGGCCATCAGCAATTTGGCTTGTGGTGTGTGTGGCAACTTGAAGGGCAGAGTGAGTCAGGATATGGATTTCAGACTACAGTTTGGCAAGGAGAGATGTACGTTGAAAGATCTGTGTTACTATACACATTGCTTACAACATCCTCAGATGTCAGTGGATGGCAGTAAAGAATCCGTACTTAGTTATGTGGGTCCAAAACAATGAGGATCTAGGACCCCAAAAACCTCACACAACACACTGTGACTGAACGTAACACATATTACTGGCCACCAGTACCTGCACAATGTACATCCCATTGATGCCACACAGACTGCAACAACAGACACACAAGAAGTCTAAATGGCAGACCTATGGCAGTTGACAGCAGTACACGGTCCACCACCGGCAGTGGTCATTTTGACGGTCAGAATAAAAAGTCACATTTAGAGGAGCAATTGTGTAGCACATCTTTAAGTTTCGTCCAAATCCATGTTGTAGACATGTGTTGACAACCATGGGGGTCACATGTGACCGTGGTGTGTTTTTGGAATGCATCATATATGTTGCTATGGACACACGGACTAATTTTACAAATCATGTCTTGTCACACATAGATACCCTGGGAGAGGTCGGATGTAACAACCTCTCACCTACTGTCCTTTGCCAGACCTTCAGACAATGGTGCAACAGCATATTGTTATGTTATACTGCTTGGATAGGCAAACAGTAGTGGATCTTATGCCATCAGCTGGAGACAGATCTGATGTCAGCTATTAGTTATCCAACCTGCAACCTACCTATTGCTCAAGTCATGTCAGTATTGGACTTCTTGGCCACAGGGTAATTCCAACATGTAGTGGCCCTATCTACTTGTATTTCCCAACCTATGTTCAGTCTGGTGTTGAAGGATTTTCTCTCAGCAATGTTGAAACACATTGACAGCTATATCAGGTTCCCTCGATGTGAGGAGTTAGCCAGTGTGAAGGCTGAACTCTATCACAAAAGAAAGAACTTCCATTCAATCAATGTGCAAGTTGTCTGTTTTGTGGGGCTCTGCATCTCATACGACTGTGTTCGTTATCCAGGATAAGCCCATGATTCATTCAGAATTCGGAACATCACTGTATCCCAGCTGATGTAACAACTGTACCCAGAGAGGGCCTGGCTGGTTGGTAAGTCATGTATGTCCTGATTGTGTGTGCAATGTCAGGTGCTATGATCATGAAGTGAGTGACTCATTGTTGCACTTATATCCCATTCCTTGACAGGAGACTCTGCATATCCAAACCGTCCTTGGTTGTTGATGCCGCTGAGAAATCCAACTACTCCAGGGAAAGCTTGCCTCAATGAGACCCACGGAAGAACATGGCAGCCAGTGGAGTGGGCTTTTGGCCTCCTAAAGGCAAGGTTTTGCTGTCTGGACCGGGCTGGTGAATCCTTCCTCTGCTCACCAGGGAAAATGTGCTAGATCACTGTGGCATGCTGCATGCTCCACAACATTGCCCCTCGGAGGAATATCCCGTACATCCCAAAGGAGGGGGAACCTGCAGTGCCACCAGGTGAGATTCCTGAAATGCTAAGTGAGGATGACAGTGGTAAAGAGGAAGGAGTTGACTTGTGGGTAGATCTTAACAACAGCTTCTATTCATGAGTGTATGTCATGTGATGTAATGACTGACTGTACAATGATCTGTAGTTGTGAGAATGTGTAGTGTTTTAGAAACGGCTAAGGAGCTGATACTCTGCAATATTCAGCCAAAGGCTGCTTGATAAGATATTTTTTGACACATCCCCACCTGGATGATGTTGCTTTGTTTGTGTCAGTTTCTTTATTTTCCAGTTGCTTGCTATGTGACTTGTGTCATAGGTATGGTTTCAAGCCTATACTCATTGTTTTGTCCGTTGTACAGGTACCTTCACCATGGTATCTTCATGTGGACTTTTCAGAGTTGCGACATTGGCAGGTATTTGATGCTGGTCTGACACAGAAAGTGGGCATGGATTGCTCCAGGTAATGTAGGTCCCGGAGTTTGGATGTATGAGACAATGAGTGTTTGGTTGGATGTTCATAAATGCATGTTGCACTTGTTTTGTGTCTTGTGGTGGGGCTGATGCATCATGTGTGTCATCATGTGGTCAAAAAATATGTAGTCCCAGCTTCTGACCTAGTCATTTTTCCTTCACATTGGCTAAACACTCTTTTTGTATGATCTGTATATAGCTCTAGATGTGGTTTATCCTTGCAGGCCACAGTGCCTGTGCCACATAAACTGACATATGTTTATGTCATAGCACCAGATGCATGAGCATTGGATTCTGATGTCCCTGTGTACTGCCATATGTCTATATCTCTGATTATGTGATGTTGGATTATTTATATGTGGCTTATGATGAGGCTCAAGCTGCTGACATCAGCCACTTAAATGTTTGCCTTCTCTATAGGACAATGTCCGACAAATCCCTCCATTCCATAGTCTGGGGGTCTTTACCTTGAAATATGTTCATTTAATCAGTGTGAGCCACTCATTCTTGTTTCTAAGAGTTCAGGCATATTGACAGCCTATGTGCTGAACACTGTGATAAAATGTTTGGTTTAACCTGACACTTGTACTAATGTGTTGGTGTATAATAATTGTAATCCTAAGCTGGACACTGTGTCTCTTTAGCATATCACTGCTTGCACAAGTAGCTTGTATCTTCATCATATGGTTCACATGGCCTCACACCTTTACATAGCTAAATGTGACAATTAAGCAAACAGGCAATGAGTTTGTGATGGGTGAATTCTTCCAATGTTAATACAAAAAGTACATTTAGGACAGAAAGTAACAAAAATGTAAAGTGAAGGGGTCAGTCATGGTGAATGAAATCATTGGAGTAGATGCCACACAATTGAGAGTCCGGAGTACTCCTCCCATTGGAACTGGTAGGTGGTTGAGGATCAGTAAACAGAGTGCATGTGTGACACACAAGGGAGGTCCTTTAGGAAGAGGTCACTTACTGGCAGTGGTGGGTGTCTTGTCATCTGAACCTACTAAATTCTTAACTGGACATCCCCGCTTGCATGTGGGGGATTTGTTACTACAGAGATAGGGGTATCTGGGGCTGGTTCTTACTCTGGCAGGGCCTCCCTTACAGCGGCTGACACCAATGTTGATGTGCCTGGTGTTGATGAGCCAAAGGAAGGGGTAGACTGTTGTTGATAAGCCCTGCTCAGGTTAGTGTGTATTTCCCTCAGCACCTCTGTTAGAAAGGACATGTTGGTAGTGTGGACCTCCATCTGTTCCTGCATGTCTCTGTGCATGTCCCTCTGTATCTGCTTGATTTCCTGGAATTTGGTCAACAACTGGCCCATCATTCCTTGGGACTCCTGATAGACCCCCAAGAAGTGGCTACGGTGTCCTGGCATCAGCAGCCCCTGTGGCCTTACCCTGCTGGCCCACAGCATCCATTCCACACACCGTACCCCCACAGGCCTGTACCCTTGCCACAAGGTGCCCTCTCCAACTTGGTCCTGGAACCTCACTGTCTGAAGTGTTAGGCTGCAACTCAGGATCCAGGAATGGGGGGCACAAGATGGTAGACACTGTGGTAGGTACACAGGTTGGGGGCGAATGGTTGCCTGTGATGTTGAGGCAAGCAGGCTGGGAGGTGTTGATGTGAGCACAGTGAGACTCACTGTTGCTGTCTGACAAGGTTACCCAGATGGGCTAGAACAGTCCTCCACGTCCAGATGTCCAGGAGTGTATTCTTCATGGAGGGCTTCATCCAGGAGGGCAGTGGAAGTCTGTTTTGTGGCCTCTGTGTGCCCAGTGGCAACTCAACCTGTTGATGTAAAACATGCAATGTTACTGGTTGTATTGTGACGTCTACCTCCAACAGTTTAGAGTTACAGTAAGCAGAGACCCTGTACAAAGTTAAGTTGCAGTTAATCCTTTTGTGACAAGTAACCACGGTATTACGGTATTGGGTAAATTGACAAGACGTGTGAAGCATGCCAATTCATTTTGACGTATGCAACTGCTGAAATGTGCAGATCATTAGCATTTGGGAGTATGGCTTGAAAATGACATTTTGCCACCAGTGCAGGCAAACCAGAGGCTAAGCAAGATCCGGCTTTTCCCATTTGGAGGCCTAGTTTTGTGTGTATTTCAGGCAAACCCTGAACTTTGTTGTATATGTGATTGGAGTCATCATGTGTACAGTGGAGTGTGAATGTGTCTGCTGCAAATACCAATCTGGTGAGGTATCTTGAGGCCTTATGTATACTCGTTATACCCACTGGGTAAGGTGTCATTCCCGTCCTCAAATATTTTATCTTGGGTTAGCAAGTCAAGATGGAGTTGTGTTGACAGATAAGTCTCTGATTTGGGCATGATCTGTGCTTGATCACTCCAAGGTGAGTATACTTCATTTGAGAGTTGACAAACAAGGTTTTTAAGGACATGTGGTTGGAGTTAGAGTAACAGGGTCCATTGGGCTTTGCAATCATATTTCTACCTCTTCTACCAACACTTAGCAAATGGTATCTTCCCAGGTGAGTAGTCTTCAATTGAAAGTTGCCAAACAGGTGTCTCTGGTTAAGTGAACACTGGTCTGGTGTTTGGAGTTAAGGAAACAGTGCCAACCGGGAGTTGCAGTCAGGTTATTCCCTTTACTTCACACACTTGACAAATAGTATGCTCCCAGGTGAGTAAACTTCAATTGGGAGTTACCAAACAGGGGTTTGGACAAGTGTACCCTGGTCTGGTGTTTGGAGTTAGTGACACGAGGCCTCCTGGGTCTTATCACTCTCTCTACTACACACAATATACACATTGTATCCTTCCAGGTGATTACACTTCAATTGAGAATTGAGGGACAGGGGTATTAACGCTGAGCTGGTTGTTGGAATTATAGATACAGGGCCTCCTGGCCTTAGCTGTCATGTCACTCCCTGTACTACACAGACTATACAAATGTTATCTTCCCAGGTGAGTACACCTCATTTATGAGTTACCAAACAATGGTATTTGGACAAAAGAACACTGGGTTGGTGTGGAAAGTTACAGTAACAGACCTCCTAGCCTTAGCAGTCATGTCACTCCCTGTACTACACACACTATACAAATGTTATCCTCCCATATTAGTTTACTTCAACTGAGAGTTACCAAACATATGTATTGGGGCATGCAACCACTGTACTGGTGGTTGGAGATACAGTAAACAGGGTCTGCTGGGAGTTAGTCATTTCACTCCATGTAGTTCACACACTATACAAATGTTATCTCCCCAGGTGAGTACACTTTGTGAATTACCAAACAGCGGTATCTCAGCAAGTGTACACTGGGCTGGTGGTTGGAGTTAGAGAAACAGTGCCTCCTGGCCATAGACATTAGGCCACCCTCTATACTCCCACACTTGACAAATGGTATCTATAGAAAGCTGCTCTGTATATATTATACCAAAATGAGGCATAATGTTCACAGAGTCCAGGGATTCCCCAGAGGCTTAGCAGAGGCTAAAGTAAATACTACTAATACTCTCTTTTGTGGTAGTGTGGTCGAGCAGTTAGGCATATCAGCGGTAGTGCAAAGCATTTGTTGTACACACACAGCCAAGAAATGAGGCACACACTCAATGACTAAATCCAGACCGATTGTTACTTTAAAGCAAAAATATATGTAGTTACTTTATTACTAGAACCAGCTGAACTTTGTTGAAGGTAAGTACAGTTGTCAATAGGTATCAAGCATATGTATCAAATGTACTTTGTTTGGTTTTTGCAAATAAAGTAGTTTACAGGTAAGTAACACTTTTCTATTTCAAAAGTTGACACTGCAATTTTTCACAGGAGTCAATAGAGTCCTGAGGGGGGAAGTGTTAGCACACTTAACAGGTAAGTATATGACTTACGATTCCAGTCTTCGGGGGTTAGGATGTCAACAGATCAAAGTTTAGCCTGACACCAAAAGTGCACCACCAGCAACATGGGGCTGGCTGGGTACAGATGTCAAAGTTGGCATCTGGTTTGCCATGGAATCCTATGAGGTGCTCAGTAAAAAACAGATTGCAGGTAAGTACCTGTGGTTCCAGGACACAGACCTGGGGGACTTAGGTCAGCACTGGGGAGGGGGGTGGGGTGGGGCACAGGATCACATCAAACACACACCCTCAGCGGCACAGGGGAGGCCGGGTGCAGGGTGCAAACACAGACCTGGAAGCCCAATGCTTTTCAATGGGGGGACTGAGCGGGTCACAAAGGATGCTGCAGGCTGGGTCAAGGAGGTGGGTTCTGGGAAACCAAAAGGCTGGACAGGCAGGAGAGGTGCCCCCTAGACATTGTTGGACAATCAGTCAGATTCCCTAAGGCCAGGGGGCTCCGGTGCAGGGGTCTCCTTGGGCATCAGGAAACTTTGTTGGATCTGTTCGTGGTCAGGGGGGTCCTCGGGATTCAAGCTGCAAGCGTCATTGTGTTGGTCAAGAGGGGTCAACTCAGGGTGAACTCAAGGTCCCAATCGCCTTGGCCCCCTGTCTGGACCAATAGGCCACCTGGACTTAGGTCATGGGTGTCCGGTGCAGAATGGGATGGGCTCGTGGATCAGGGGCGGTTCTTGAGTCCTTTATGGTGGTTTCTTCTGGAAAGGGCCACAGTCATCTGGAGTTCTTGGTTCTCTGCTGGGCAGGCAGTCCTCTGGGGGTTTTCAGATGTCTCTGGTCCTGCAGGATGCATCGCCTTCTTGAAGCAGGGGTCTTTAAAGCTGCAGGCAGACCTGAAGGGCTGGAGACAAGTTAGTTGTTGTATGTAGTCTTCACTGCTGGGGTTGGCTTAGCAGTCCTTCTTCTTTCTTCTTCTTCCTGAGGTTCCCAGGAATCTGTTGAGAAAGGTTCAAGGGTGTCCCTAAATACTAGATTTAGGGGCAAAACAGGGGTCATAGGGCAGTAGCCAATGGCTACTGTCTCTGAGGGTGGCTACACCCTTCCTGGGCACATTCCTAACCCTATTGGCGTCTCCCTCCAAAGCAGGGTGGAGGATTCTGCCTGGAGGTGGTCATTTCAGTTCTGGGCACCCATGGTTGGTCCCAGCTAAAGTGGCCATTCCTCCTTGTTTTTTCTAATTTTCACACCGGACTTGCTGCTAAAAATGGGGCTTGATCTAGGGGACAGGCACCTCCACTAGCTGGAGTGCCCTGGGGCAGTGTAACACAAGGAAGGAGTCTTTGAGGCTCACCGCCAAGTGTTGCAATTCCTGCTTGGGGGAGGTATGAAATACCTCCACCCAGAGCAGGCTTTGTTTCTGACCCCAGAGAGCACAAAGGCTCTCACCCCATGGGGTCAGAAACTTACCTGTTAGTGGCAGGCTGGTACAGACTGGTCAGCCCTGCACTAAACGATTTGATAATATACAGGGGCCATCTCTAAGATGCCCTCTGTGTGCATTGTACAATAAATCCAACACTGGCATCAGTGTGGGTTTATTGTGTTGAGAAGTTTGATACCAAACTTCTCAGTCTTCAGTGAAACCATCATGGAGCTGTGGAGTTCGTAATGACAAACTCCCAGCACATGTACTCAATATGGCCGCACTGCACTCACAATGTCTAAGAATGGACTTAGACACTGTAGGGGCATATTGCTCATGCAGCTATGCCCTCACCTGTGGTATAGTGCATCCTGCCTTAAGGCTGTAAGTCCTGCTAGAGCGGTGACTTACCTATGCCACAGGCAATGGTTTGTAGTCATGGCACCCTGAAAGGGATGCCATGTGGACTTTACCTTTTTCTCTCTACTATCACACACAATCTGCAACATACATTTGTTTGGTGAGGGATCCCTTAGGGTGGCACAATACATGTTGCAGCCCTTAGGGACCTTCCCTGGTCACAGAGCCCTTGGTACCACTGGTACCTTTTACAAGGGACTTAGCTGTGTGCCAAGGGTGTGCCGATTGTGGACCAGTGGTACAGTTTAGGGAAAGAACACTGGTGCTGGGGCCTGGTTAGAAGGATCCCACCACACCCTCAGTCAAGTTAGCATCAGATATCAGGCAAAAAGTGGGTGGGGGTACTTCAAACAAGGGGCTAATTTCATACAGTATCCTCCCAGGTCAATAAAATTCGATTGAGAGCTACCAAACAGGCATCTTTGGACAAGTGAACACTGGTCCGGTGTTTGGAGTTAGAGAAATAGTGCCTCCTGGGAGCTGTAGTCAGGTAACTAGCTGTACTACACACACTGTACAAATGGTGGTTATTACATATGTGTATGCAGACTGCATTTAGGTTTGGGCATGCATTTACCTGTTGAGACATACCATGAGACCTGGGATTATTATTGTATATTGAATGACTTACAGGCCCCATTTTGACCAATGGCATGTGATGGACATTAGTAGCTGTGTTGTTAGGCTCAGCAAAATAGATCAACCGTGTTTAAACTCAGATACTCTGGGTATTGAATGTTGGTGGTGTACATGAACAAGACAGTGGCAAAACGTGAGCATGCATGACATTGTATTTTGGTGACAGTTTTTGTGTTGTGACTTACCAGACTCCACTCCTCCAGGTATTCCTGTCAAGCCCTCAGGATGCAGGATGGCCAAGACCTTCTCCTTCCAGGGAAAGAGATGTAATGGGGTACTGGGAGGGCCACCACCAGTCTTCTTGGGCTGCAGATCAGATGGTGCCTGGAGACCAGCGAATGGACCTTGGCCCATAGGTCATTCCACCTCTTCCTAATGTCCTCCTTTGTGCGCAGGGTGGTGCCTGTAGCATTCACTTTTCAACGATCTTGTCCCACATTTTGATTTTCCTACTGAGAGGAGTATGCTGCACTTGAGCTCCAAACAATTGTGGCTCTACTCTTATGAATTCACCCACCATGACTCTTAACTCATCTTCTGAAAATGGTATTTTTAGAATGTGTCATGGTGGAACAAAAAAAAAGGGTGGCAGTGTCAAACAGGGAAAGTGCAAAATGGTGTGCAGGGTGTTTTATGAGATGGCGGAAAAAGGGGCGCCTAGTATATTACTCTTTGGAAAAAAGGCGTTCTGGCATCTGTGTTCTGCAGTGGAAATGCAAAGGATTGTGGTCTCTGCAGGGGTGTGTTTTATAATGTCCTTTGCAAGTGCATCCACTGTGGGAATGTGTGTCAGCTGTGTTCTTTTCAAATTCATCCAATGTGCAATTGTCTATTACTTTGCTGACCGCGATCCTCCGTATTTTGAACCGCCATTGGCTGACTGCTATGAAGGGTCTGCCATGGCGACTCTGTGCTTGTAATATGCTCCGTGGTTTGTTTTGGTGCTGGAGGTCGGACTGGCTATTTCCAGGCCTCCCTGCCGCTGACAATCTGCCATTTTTGATTGGCAGTCAGTGGTCCTGTTTGTATAACTCGTAGTAACCTGGACTGGAAGACTGCCAACATGGCAGTCTTTGCAGGACCCCCAATATGGCAGAATGGCGGTCCAACCCCCAAACTTGTAATGAGGCCCTAAGTTTCTCAATTTAAACATTTTCTGCAAAATCTATACTGCTCATTTTCAATGAGTTTTTTATACTTCTGAGCTTTTGATACTTCTACATGTAGTCTCAAAATTACCATTCTTTTTCCATGACACGCCAAGTTTTTCAATAACTAGGCAAGTAGGATTGTTGCTCAGAAGATTTGTAGATCCACAGCTATAAAAAGTATAAGTAAACATTTTCAAAAAATTGACATTTTCCCACTTTTGCCCTTGTTTTATTGAACAAATTGAGACCCTTGTTATGTGATTGGTGGTAAAAACCGCCTACCGCCACGGCGACTGCCGCCAAAAGACTGTCGACGTGGCTAACATCTGTCTGCCATAATATGACCCAGCCAGATTTCCACCACAGGAAGGGCGGAACTCCGGCTGGGGTCATGCTGCCGGACAGTGTTAAGGTGGTGCTGCTACCACCAGCAGCGCCATGCCAGTAGATCGCTGCCAGCCGTATTATGAGAAATATTATGGCTTGATGGTGTTCTGATGGCGGGTGCTGCTGGCGATAGCAGCGTCCCGTCCCTTCCCCTGCCGGAAGACCCCTGGATTCAGGTAAGTCAGGTTTCCGACAGGGGAGGGGAGTGGGGGGTATTGTGTGTGTGTGTGTATGAGTGTGTGAGTGTATGCGTGAATGAGAGTGTATGTGTAGTGTTTGCGTGTTTGTATGCATGTGTGAGAATGCGTGTACATATGGATATGTGAATGCGTGTCTGTGTGTCAGTGTGATTGTGGTGTGGATGTGTCCATGAATGAATGGACGCATGCGCGTATGAATGTGTGTATGCC
Organism: Pleurodeles waltl; assembly: GCF_031143425.1. NCBI lineage: Eukaryota > Metazoa > Chordata > Amphibia > Caudata > Salamandridae > Pleurodeles > Pleurodeles waltl. The sequence goes on from NC_090445.1 coordinate 672,556,781, forward strand.
TGTGTGAGTGGATATGTGTATGCGTGGTGCGTGTCTTTGTGTGTGTGTGTGTGTGTAGGGGTGTGGGAGATTTGAAGGGGGAGTGTGGATGGAGGGTGGGTGGGGGGCATCTCAGGAGTTGTTGGGGGCCTCCTATCAGTGACAGGGAAGGAACACAAAACCATGGCGGTAGGCAGGGTCAAAATGCCTGAGGTGGTACAATAGCGGCCGCTGGGCTGGAGATTCTTATCTCCAGCCTGGCAGCTGCTACCACCACGGTGGTCGGAGTGGTACATTGGCAGCTTGGCTTCAGCCAACCCACCAATGTCACAATATGGCGGTATGTACCGCCAGGCTATTGGCGGTACTACCGTCACATTACCACCGACCGCCGGGGTCATAATGACCCCCTGAGTCATTGTCACTGACAGGGGCAGTGGTAGTTAACATGGTCACCAGAACTTCTGCATTCAATGCTTTGGAGGAAACCACGGAATGTTCAATTGCTTTGGAGGAGCCAATAGCTTCCAGAAGAGTGGGACTACAACAACACAACAATCATTCCTGAACTTACCTTGAAAACCAGTTGAAAAATAATTGTTCCAGAATATATCTCTCAGTGTGACCACCAAATTTATAGGTTGAAGCAAACACTCTTAAGACTGATACATATTCATGTGCATGAAAGCACACCGTCCATCTTAGAATGAGTTTCATTTTGCTTTAACAAAAGTCACTCAAAGATGGCCACAGCACATGAGTGTGTGTGCATGGCAGCATTTGGGAGAAAATAAGCATTACCAAAGCCAATAGGGCTAATCTGGTGCGCAGATGACTCCCACTGGCTTTCCAATAAATGTTTATATGTGAAATAAAACTTGTTCATTGATCGACAGTTTTAGTGGGTCTGGTTCTGTGGTTGTTAGACTCAAGTGTGAGAATGAATCACTGGGTGAATAAATGAGTAGGTGAGTGAGTGCTTAGATGGATTTATGAGTGCCACTAAGCCATTGAGCAATTGATGGTGTATAGATGGATGAAGTAAGGAGAAATTCAGATTCCTACCACTAACAGGACCACTGACAACTCTGCCACTCTCATCTTGACCACTCATTAACTCATTCATTACCCTACCCAGTCACCCACCCACTAAGAACTATTTTATCCAAACATAAAAACTATTTTATCCATATATGCACTCAAAACTGTTTTATTCAGCTGTGTACTCAAAATTCTCTTATCCACCCACACACTCACTTTGCATTTCATCCATCTATCTTGTTAATCTTCCTTTCAATTATTTTTTCATCTACCATACCATTCTTTTATTGACTCATCCATTTATCCACGCATTCCCCTTTCCAAGCATTCATTCACTCATTGATTTATCTATGCACTTGGTTTCTCACCCATTGATTCATTCATGCACTCATCATTCTTTGAGTCATTCTCTCATCCACCTGCTCACCAATATGCACAACCACTCAACCAAATTGTCAAACAATGATAAAATGTTTTCATTAAAAAACAATATATATTGACTATACCAATCCTTGTTTTTGCTATAGTCTTGATTGTTTAGATACGTTCAATCACAGCTTTATGTAGATGTTGTAGAAGGGCACAGAGGGGAAGTGCCACAGGTCAAAGGGCAGAAGCAAGACTATCCTCAGGGGTTGAAAATGCACTGTCCACACTGTGCCCCCCACCCGGTCCCACATTTGAATAGGCAGGCAAGGATAAATAGGGCAACTTATACTCAAGCAGCAGTCCTATAAACGTCCCACCCACAATGATACAGCTATGTATTTGCACAAAATACCTTGTTTTATTGGAATGTTTTTAATAATGCTGTTAAATATACCATGGTAAAAAATATTGTTGTTAGTAACGTGTATTTTTTTACATATTTAAAAGGTGTTTTAAATATATTATTTAATAATATGCAATTTATTTTACTTTTGCATTCATGTTAAAACAAAAGTAAAAATACAAAAATAATAAAAAATATGGCAATAGTAGCAGGATCTGGATTTATAGTGCTAAGGTGGGGAGAATCTTTTTTATGTAATGAATATTTTTAAATACAAAATTACATTATAAAAATAGTTATACATTTTATATGTGTTAATATTGTATTTCAAATTGGTATATTTTACAGCATTAGTCATGTTTTCATAGATGTATTTTTTAATTTATATGGGCTGTTTTTGCATATCATTTTGTAATTATGTTTTGAATATAAAATATAACATATTCCATATATATATATATATATATATATATATAAAAATCCCAATTACTTGCTTGGTTCCAGTCGCTTTCTCGTGGCTCCTTGGAGCCCTTCACACGTGCAGTAGCTGCAGAAACTACAGTGGCCGTGGACTGTATGGCTGAGGTGCTGGCCTGGGTTCTGCCCACCCTGGCCCGAAGTGAAGGACTGGGGGGGAGCAGGGAATAGGTCAAGGATGGAGAGGAAAAGCCTTTTAGGGACACTGTGGCTGGAAGAGGGTAAAGGTTTGGGAGTGGAGGAAGAGCGAGGGGTTGTAGGAGGCTGTGTTAGGGTGCAGGTGCATGGGCTGGATGCTGTCATGAGGTGGATGGCTGTTGGGTGTCTGTGAACTTTGGGAGGAGGGGGCACAGACACAGTGGAAGAGGACACAGGCGACATGTGCATGGATGTGGGGGTGGTGACTGCTGTGAGGGGCGTGTAGTGATAAGCGTGATGGTGGTAGTGGGTGAGGATGTAGTGCATGCAGGTGTGAGTGGAGACGCTACTGGGAGGGAGGTGGACAACGAGGAGGAGGGGGACACAGTGGAGGCAGTGGATGTTGGTGTGTCTGCATCTGGGTGGTGCTTGTGTGAGTGCCTGTGCGATGAAGTGTAGTGCTTGTGTTTGCCTGAGCCACTTCTGTGTGTTGATTTGGGTGCATGCTGGTCTGAAGGTGTGCTTGGGATAGGCTGGGGTTGAGGGGAATGGGACTGGTTAGAGGGAGTTGGAGGTAGGAGACTAGAGACAGAGACAATTGCTGCCATCAGTGATTTGGCCAGAGCCTGGAATGATCTCTGTTGGGCCGCCACGGCAGAGTGAATTCCCTCCAGGAATGCATTTGTTTGTTGCAAATGCCTTGCTAGACCCTGGATGGCATTCAGTATGGTTGACTGCCCAACAGATAGGCATCTCAGGAGGTCAATAGCCTCCTCACTGAGGGCAGCAGGGCTGACTAGGGCAGGGCCTGAGGTGCCTAGGGCGAAGGAGATGCCCACCCTCCTGGGTGAGCGGGCACGGGAAACTCAACGAGGGGCTGCTGGGAGGGCGGTGCTGGTACGGGGGTGCAGCTGTACCTGTAGTTGGGTTGCCACAGAGGTGTCCGCCACCACCAGGGAGCTTCCCTTGGAGGAGGTGTCGCTGTCAGAATTGTCCCCTCCTGTCTCCGTCGTGGTGCTCCCCTTGCCCTCCATTCCACTGGTGCCCTCACCGTCGGTGGATTCGGCCTCCAGGCCCATGTTGAATGCAACTCCCTCAGTTGCCTGTGCTCCTCTGCCAGATGATGCTAATGCACACAAGGACAGGGTGACAAAACATAAACGGTGGGGAAGAGACAGAGGATACACTTGGTCAATACCAGCAACAACACTACAGTTGGCGTACACAACTCGAAGGGAACAGCCCTATGCACTAGGCCATGCACTACCAGTTACAATGCTATTCACCAGGCCATGGAGCACAATGCCTAACACAATTAGCTGCACACCTGAAACCCACAGGACCCTGTCCAGTAGTAGATGCCCACTAGCATATTTGAGGTTGGAGTACATCTGAGCCTGCCCATCATGGAACTTACCTTGCAATATTCGTCTTGGCCTAGGGGCACCCAGAGACCCACATCCCCCACCCAGGTAACACCTCAACGTGCGCTACTTCATGATTCTGAATCTGTACTCACCCTCTTGTGGCTGCTGTGATGCCTTCAAGTGCCCATCCAACTCTGGGTAGGCCACAGCCAGGATGGCGAACATCCGGGGGGTCAGGGTACAACGGGCACCCCTTCCTCTTTAGGAGGCCATCCCCAGCTGGGGCTCTGCCGTCTTCCTTGCCCAGCGGTGCAGGTCCTCCCACCGTTTGCGACAGTGGGTGCTCCGCCTGTCAAAGACCCCCGAGGTCCGCACCTCCTTGGTGATGGCACACCCAATACCCTTTTTCTGATGGGCGCTGACCTGCATAAAAAGATGCATAAGAAAAGGTATTAGTCATACCCTCCGAACTGTTACACTCATGGCCCACCATTTCCCTCTCATCCCCTTACTCACAGACATTGCCCACCAAACATGCAGCACTCTGCCCAGGACCCCTCAGCCCCCCCTACATGAGTCTTACACACACAGCACTCCATATATTCATGCCCCACGCATCGTGCTCACAGTGTACTCATCTGTTTGTCTGGAGGACCATAAAGTAAAGGGTACTGGGGTAGGACCCCATCCACTGGTCTCTCCAAACTCCTCAGAAGTGAAGGCAGGGGCCCTTTCCCCAAACACTGGAGCCATGGTCGCTTCCAGACACAGGTCATAGCAGCACTTGCAGTGTAGGTCCTCTCCTGTTGAAGGTCAGGTAGCAAGTGAGTGAACAGATAGAAAATGGCGGTCACGTCCTCGGCGGTGCGTACCGTCACTGCCGGCGTACATCACCATTGGCTTCTGAAACCCTTAGGCCCCAATGATAACCAATGATAACCCATGATGTGTTGCACGGCGGTCGTCGACCACCTCGCGCAACGGCGAACAACGTTAGCAAAATTACCTCATTTCCACTTGTCCCTCCTCACAGGTCAGACGGCCACCATTTCAGGGGGGAACAGGCCATGGTACCTAACTGCGTCACAGCAGACATAGGCACTTCAATTGACCTACACGTTCACCTATTGTTTCTGTAAAAAAATGCAAGGCATATTAATCTGAGGATATGCTTGAATATGACCATCTGCCCACTGTTTTTCACTCTAGAGTTCAACCGGTGAGGATGAATAGGAGATGGAGACATACCCCCGTGTATAGACCCCTGGTGGACCTGGCAACAACGGAGGACAGGCACATTATCCTAACCTACAGACTTGATAGGGCCACAATCCAAGAGCTGTGTGCCCAATTGGAGCCAGACCTGATCTCAGCTACCGCCACCCGATTGGTATCCCCCCTCTTGTGCAGGTCCTGTCAGTGCTCTATTTCTTGGAAAGTGGGTCCTTCCAAGCGACAGTGGCCATGGCAGCAGGGATGTCACAGCCTATGTTCTCAAACGTGCTGACCAGAGTGTTGTCTGCCCTGATGAAACACATGCGCAGCTACATCATATTCCCCCAGGTGGAGGATTTGGCCACAGTGAAGGCTGACTTCTATGCACTGTGACATATCCCCAACATAATTGGTGCTACTGATGGTACACATATTGCCTTTGTCCCCCCACCCGGAGAAATGAACAGGTGTTCAGAAATCGAAAGAGCTTTCACTCTCTGAATGTGCAGATAGTGTGCCTGGCAAACCAGTACATCTCCCATGTCAATGCAAAGTATCCTGGCTCTGTGCATGATGCATTTACTTTTAGGAATAACAGCATTCCATATGTGATGTCTCAACTCCAGAGGCACAGGGTATGGCTAATAGGTGAGCCCATGGTCCCCACCCAGTGTCTGTTGGTATATGGGTTGGGTTTGGCCCTAAGGGTGATTGTCTGGCTAACAGGTATCTCTCGATAGTTGCAGGTGACTCTAGTTACCCCAACCTCTCATGGCTACTGATCCCAGTGAGGAATGCCAGGACAAGGGCAGAGGAACGTTACAATGAGGCACATGGGTGAACAAGGAGGATCTTTGAGTGCACCTTTGGCCTCCTGAAGGCCAGATTCCGGTGCCTCCATCTGACAGGTGGATCCCAGTGCTACTCAAACAAGAAGGTTTGCCAGATCATCATTGCATGTTGCATGTTGCACAACCTGGCCTTGAGACGCAGGTGCCTTTTCTGCAGGAGGATGAGGCTGGAGATGGCCGTGTGGCAGCGGTGGAGCCTGTGGACAGTGATGAAGAGGAGGCAGCGGAAGAGGATGTGGACAACAGAACAACTATAATTCAACAGTACTTCCAGTGACACACAGGTAGACACTGTAACTTCACCTTTCATTGCAGTTTTGTGTTGCACATTGTACATGGCAGCCTGATTTTCCAAAATCTATAGCCACTTACTGTAGCCTTTGGCATCTCCTTTTTCAGATATCTGTGCCCCACTCTGGCTCCTGGTGTGTTTACTGCTGCCACTACAGGTTATACCTATGTATATATAACTGTACAGTTGAATTGCAATGTTTACAGCATGTTACACGACTGCATTTTTCAATCAATTGACAGAGTCCATACTTGTATTAGTTCCAAGGGTGTTTATTTATGTGCTAATAAGTGTAGGGGGTATTGCAATGGGCTGGGTTGCTGATGGAGGAAATTCCACGATAGAGTCCACTCTATTAGTATCACAGGTGCAGTGTCCAAGGGAGCATAGGGAGTGGGGCAATGATAGTTCAAGGTGGACAGGGTGACTGAGTGGGACACAAAGGTGACATTCAAGGGAGTCCTATTTCCTTGGAAATGTTCTCTGGCTTCTGCCTGGATCGCAGGGACCTTTTGAGCGGTGGTTCTCTTTCTGCAGGGGTAGGGGTGCTGGTGGCCTGTTGTTCCTGTGGCGGGCCTCCTGTCCACTAGCGTCAGTGGAGGTGGAGGGCTGTTTATTGGTGTGGCTAGTGTCAGGGGCCCGTTGGTGTGCCACTGCCTCCCTCATGGTGTTGGCCATGTCTGCCAGCACCCCTGCAATGGTGACCAGGGTGGTGTGAATGTCCCTCAGGTCCTCCCTGATCCCCAGGTCCTGTCCCTCCTGCAGCCGCTGGGTCTCCTGCAACTTAGCCAGTATCTGGCCCATGGTCTCCTGGGAATGGTTGTATGCTCCCAGGATGTTGGTGAGTGCCTTGTGGAGAGTGGGTTCCCTGGGCCTGTCCTCCCTGTGTCGCATAGCAGTCCTCCCTGCTTCCCTGTTGTCCTGTGCCTCTGTCCCCTGAACCGTGTGCCCACTGCCACTGACCCCAGGACCCTAATCGTCCTGTGTTTGTGTGGTTGCCTGGGGGCCCTGTAGTGGTGGACACACTGCTGTTTGAAGTGTCCTGGTGCCAGAGGTATGGGCCCGCTGGGTGGGTGATGTGGTGGTGTTTCCTGAGGGGGGAGGCTCTGTGGTGGTATGGGACTGTGCCTGGGTCACCGACTGTCCAGAGGTCCCTGATGGGCCAGGTTGGTCATCCTGATCCAGGCGTGCAGAGCTGCTGTCATCACTGTGGGCCTCTTCAGGGGGGTGGGGGAGCTGGATGTTGCTGGCACCTCCTCTCCTTTGACGTTGTGTGGGGGTCCTGTGGGTATGTAAAAGCACTGTTATTGTATCTGCATGTGCCATCTTGTGCATGGGTGTGTTTCCCTATATGGTTGTGATTGTCCTGTCAGCTTTGCCTTGTGTGCGTGGTGATTTTGTGGGCTAGGTGATTCTCTCTAATGGGCATGCTGTTGTGATGGGTGTCCATGCAGTTCTGTGATGGAGGCCCATGCATTGGTGTTGCATGCAGGCTTGGTCTTGGGATGGGTGGGTTCTGATGGTGGGGTATATGTGAGGTGGTGGAGTGATGGGGTGAAGGTAGGGGTGGGAGTTTGTGATGGCATGCAGGTAGGGGGGTGGTGAAAGTAGTACAGCTTTGACTTACGAGAGTCCAGTCCTCCTGCTACTCCTGCCAGGCCCTCAGGATGCATGATTGCCAAGACTTGCTCCTCCCATGTTGTTAGTTGTTGGGGAGGAGGTGGGGGTCCACCACCAGTCCTCTGTACAGATATCTGGTGTCTTGCAACCCAGTAGGTCGTTCCACCTCTTCCTGATGTCATCCCTTGTTCTGGGGTGCTGTCCCACGGCGTTGACCCTGTCCACAACTCTCTGCCATAGCTCCATCTTCCTAACAATCGTCGTCTGCTGCACCTGTGATCCGAATAGCTGTGACTCTACCCGGATGATTTCCTCCACCATGACCATTAGCTCCTCCTCTGAGAACCTGGGGTGTCTTTGTGGTGCCATGGGTGTAGTGTGCGTGGTGTGTGTGAGGGTGTGTGGGGTGATGTGTTGGGGTGTGTGCTGTGAGGTGCGTGGATGGTGGTTGGGTGATGGTGTTTCTGTGGCTCTGGGTGTGGTGTGTGTATGTGTGTCAGGTGTGTGTAGTTTGAATTGTCGAATATGGTGTTGTTTTTTTAGGTTTTGTGTATTTTGCGCTCGGCTGTATGTACCGCCAATGGTTTACCGTGGTTCAATGTCCACCACTGTGATTCGTGGGTCATAATGCTGTCGGCGTATTTCCGTTGGTGTAACGGTGTGGGTTTTGGTACCGCCATTTTATCAATGACCTTTGGGTAGGCGGACTTGTGTGTGTGTCTGTATAGTGGCGGATTTCTATGTGTGGCTCATAATACGCGTAGCGGTATACTGCCGCGGTCATGGTATGTAGGCGGCAGTCAGCATGGCGGTAAGCGGCACTTACCGCCAATGTCATAATGAGGGCCATTGTGTTTGCAAGACTTCAGCCATGCAATTGCAGTTGTATGGAATCCTAATTAGTCTGTGAATAACTTTGGTAAGTCCAGATGGCATGCATGCATATGTTATGGCACATGAAGTTGCCACTTTGGTGAAAGATTTTGATGAAGCCTACTGGACATGATGTAATTTTTTGTCAATCAGAGTTGGGATTTAATTGTTATCATGTATATGTTATGACCATATTTCTCATTCTTCTTGCAGCATCAGCATAGGCAGGTGAAGGAGACAGGGCACAGCCACGTAGGGACTCATCGGGCTTTGGGAACTCGGGTCAAGATTCCGTAGACACAGAGGGTCCCAGGGGCTTTGAGGGTGAAGGCAGTGCCACAGGAGATGGTATCTACATCCTCATCATCTCAAATTGTTGGTACATAATGTAAGTGCAAAATAGATGTGTGCATAAACTTGTGTGTGAAATATGAAAAGCTACTTTTCAAAGTGATAGGATTGTAGGCTACATGTTACCTGTGGTCTGCTGCATGTGGCACAGCTGTGAGGATGGAGTGGTCACGTAGTTGTTGTATGGTTTTGTGTTTGGAAGACTTCAGCCATGCAATTGTAGCTGTCTGGTATCCTGATTAGCCTGTGAGTAACTTTGGTAAGTCCAGTTGGCATGCATGCATATGTTATGGCACATGAAGTTGCCACTTGGTGAAAGTTTTTGATGAAGCCTACTTGACATGATGCTATTGTTTGTCAATCAGAGTTGGGGTTTAAGTTTTATCATGTACATGTTATGACCCTATTTCTTATTCTTCTTGCAGCATCAGCACAGGCAGGCGAAGGAGACAGGGCACAGCAAAGTGGAGAAGCATTTGGCCATGGGAGCTTGGGTCAAGATTCCATAGACAGAGGGACCGAGTGGCCTGGAGGGCCAAGGCAGTGCCACAGGGGAGATGGGATCCACATCCTCATCATCAGATTCCTTCTCCAGTATCCACTCCTTAGTGATGGCGGACCCACCAGAGACCTCCCCAGTACCATCCTTGTCTGCCACCCCGGTCCTATCACGGCCCTCCCTCTTCCTCCCCATCTAGTTGGCTGTGACCGCTCACCCAAGAGGGTGGGTGTCTCCTTTTCTGCAGGCACCTCCACCCTAGCCCCTGTTACCCCTGCTGCCCTCAGTGAGGAGTCTACTGACCTCTTGAGAACAATCTCTGTGGGTCAGACTGCCATTGTGAATGCCATCCAGGGATTGACAAGTCAGCTACAAAACACTAATACATTCTTGGAAGGCATTCATGGTGCAATGTCTGGCCTACAGAGATCTTTTCAGGCTCTGGCCTCCACACTGATGGCAACCAGTCACCCCGCCAGCTTCTGTCTTTCCTCCAGCTCCCTCTTCCCAGTGCAAATCCCCTCGTCCCCTATCTATCCAAAGCACACAAACAGATCCTCATGCATCCATCTCAACAGGGAAATGTAGTGCACACAAACATATGCACCAGAAGACACATTGGCAAGCACACAAACAACATCCACCCACAAACACAGCAACATTTTCAACTTTCCCTGATACCCCCATTACCCCAGCATCACACACACATCATTAAGCATACCCACAGACTCCAGCCCAATAGTCACTGACACAGCCACCACACCCATCCTACCCGCAGACATCACCCCAGCAGACCCTCAGACATCCACAAGCACCATGTCTGCAGACAACACAACTACAGACATCCTACAATCACCACATCCACCAGACCTGCAGTCACCACCCCCCACCTACCACGCACCCCCAGCACCTCCCCCCGTAAGTCAAAGACAGATAAACACCCTGTTGGACATGACCCTTTTTGCAGGGTCGTCCTCAAACTTTTTTCCTCCTTCCTCCTATTTTTTCTGACCATTTTTTATTGGCTTTAGGAATCTAGGCACTTTCCTACTGCTAACCAGTGCTAAAATGCATATGCTCTCTGTGCAAATTGTATTGGTGATTGATTTATCCCTGAATGGCATATTTAATTTACTAGTAAGACCCTAGTACAGTGCACTAGAGGTTCCCAGGGCTTGTAAATCAAATGCTACTAGTGGGCCTGCAGCACTGGTTGTGCCACCCACAAGAGTAGCCCTGTAAACATGTCTTAGACCTGCAACTGCAGTATCTGTGTGTGCAGTCTTTCACTGCCCATTTGACCTCGTAAGTGTATCCACTTGCCAGGCCCAAACCTTCCCTTTTTATACATGTAAGGCACCCCTAAGCTAGGCCCTAGGTCGCCCCATGGACAGGGTGCTGTGTATGTTAAAGGTGGGACATGTGCTTGTGGGTTTTTACATGTCCTAACAGTTAAATACTGCCTAATTTGGTTTTCACTGTTGCAAGGTCTATCTGTCTCATAGGTTAACATGAGGGCTGCCTTTAAATAAAGTTTAAGTGCAGTTTCCCTTTGAGAGCAGATAGAGTTTTGGAGTTTGGGGTCTCTGAACTCACAATTTAAAAATACATCTTTTGGTAAAGTTGTTTTTTAAAATGTTTGAAAATGTCACTTTTAGAAAGTGGACGTTTTGTTACTTAAACCATTCTGTGACCCTGCCTGCTTGTGTATTCCCTGTCTGGGTCAAACTTGCATTTGGGATGTTTGTGAATCCCCTCTAGACAGTGACAGAAATGGAGCTGGGGTAGAGTTGAGGGAGGAGTGGTCACTTACACCTGAATGGGCTGTGCCTGCCCTCACACAATGCAGTCTCCAACCCCTGGTGTGAGTCTGAAGCCAGGCCTGGGCAAGGCAGGGTCTTGGGAACAACAGAGACTTTCCTTTGAAGTTTGCCTACTTCAAAGGCAGAAAGTGACATGAGTAGTGGACCCAAACCCCCAGATTTTTAGATTCACTGTGCTTTGTTAGGCTATCCTGCAGTTGCTGCTTCTGCCTGAGGAAGGGGATACAGACTGGACTTTGTGGTATATTCCTGCTTGTTAAGAATCTCCAAGGGCTTGGACTGAGCTTGCCTCCTGTTTAGAAGTCTCAGGGCCATCAAAGACTTCCTCTGCCAGCACTTGGACTCTCTGCTGAGACTCCTGCCCTGCCCAGTCCTGCTCTATCCAGTCCCTGGGATCTTGAGAGGTGAAGCTGGTAGAACAAGGACTGAAATCTGCGCACTGGAAGCCGTGCAGGGGACATTTTGATGCACCACCTGCAATGCAGCTGTAAAAATGATGCGCCACCCGCCTCATGGCTGATTTCAACGCATCACCTGCATCGTGGCTGGAGAAATGATGCAACACCCACTTGCGGCTGCTTAAAACAACACAAACCTCATGCAGCATGGTTTTCCATCACTGTGCGGCCGGATTTCTCACTCTGTGAACCTGCACTGATCTCAGGTGCCATGTCCGGAAATCGATGCATCGCTCTCTTGTGGGAGCGAAAAACAATGCATTTCCTACCCGGCCAGAGAAGAAAATGTGCACTGCCTCACTTGCGAGTAAGAAATTGACACATCGCTGAGTTTTACAACGCACGCTCGCTTGTGTTTTCTATGGAGTAAGACTCTATTATTTAAAAATGTATAACTGTACTTGTGAATGTTGGATTTTTGTTGTTTTGGTTTTGTTTGATTTAGATAAATATTGCCTATTTTTCTAAACTGGTGTGGTGTCCATTTTGTAGTGTTTTGACTGTGTTACTGTGTGTGTTGGTACAAATAACTTACACATTGCCTTTGAGATAAACCTGACTGCTTGTGCCAAGCTACCAAGGGTGTGAGCAGGGGTTAACTTCCTTACCCTGACTAGAGTGAGGTTCCCTGCTTGACAGAGTGCAAACTGACTGCCATCCAGAGACCCCATTTGTTTCTAACATGCACTCACCCACCCAACCGACACCCGCCACACACAAGCACATCTCGCATAATCATGCACCTGAGACATTCACACCTACGCAGCCTTCAACCACTTCCTAAACCTGCACATCCCTTCCTCCTTCTGAAGACCGTCCCCATGAATCCCAGATTTTTTTTTTATTTAGACTTAACATTTGCCCTGTCCCCCCCATCCCAGACCCCGAAGAGCCCCACCCAGCTCCCAGCCCATCCCTTCTACCTCCATGGCCTCCCCTGCCTCCCCCCTGAAGAAGCTCACCACTTCTAAAAAAGAAACCCACCCCTCCCAAGAAGAAGACTACCCCTCCCCAGCCCAAACCCCCATCCTAAATCCGATCACCCACCCCTCCGGAAAATCCCTGAGGTGCCTGTCTGCTCTCTTGATGTCCCTTCCTGTGGAGGCTACATGGCAGTGAGGAGTCAAGTTTGGGCACAACAGTGTGACATTATTGCCACTTTTCATGGACAGGCCAATGGCCTTTGGAAAATCATAGTTGTTCCAGTTAATAAACCCAACAGTTGTTTTGTTTTGGGTAGACCTATGTTCGGCAGTTCCTTTTGTAGTTTTCTGTTGTCCATGAGTAGCTTTGAATGTGTGCCTGCAGTTATGAGGGTTGAGCCTGCTTGCTGCTCCAGTTGCTGTTGTTAGCAGTATGTCAGTTTTTATGCAGTGCTGTTGTGTGTATAGTTATGTGGGTGTAAATGCAATGGTGGTGTCATGGTACTGTGCACTGTTTGGTACGGTTGTCCCTCTGACTTGGCTTATGTTTAGATGTGATGTGTGTCAACTTGAGTTTTGAATGTGAGTGCATGAGTGTGAGTGCATGAGTGTGAGTGCATGCGTGTGTTGAATTGTGCTAACTTTGTTTACATTTGGCTGTGCATGTGTCCATTTAGGTGTGTGTCACTTGCAGATGGTTCCTGTAGAGGTATGCCCCATGCAGTAGGAGTTATATGTGCTTGGTTGACTTTCCCTTCCCCACTGTTTAGATGTGTATGACAATTGGTTTTGGTATTGCTTGTCCCTGAGACCAATGTAGTGCCATTTCCTGTAGACATGTTGTTTGAGGGTCCTGTTCAAAGTGTTATATGTCCCAATGCAGTCTCCTTCCCTTTGTGTCCCAGATGGCCCCATCCAAAATGTGTAGGTATAGTTGTTATGTTGTTCTTCGTGTATTTGTCTCTCTGTCTTTTATGCATGCCATTGTGATTCCAGTGTGCTATGATGTGTGTAATGTATGCCCACTGCAGGGCTGTTTACTGGTAGTGTTGTTTGTGTTCCATGCCACATCAATAGATAAGTGTGCTGTGTGTGTGGACAGTCCCTGGCCACTGTGGAATGTGAGTGTGTCAGTTGTATTTGTATATGTGCTGTAGGAGTGTTGCTTTTGCTGTGTGTGATAATGTTGTTTAGCTTTTAGTGTCCCTTTTCCTGAGCTCTGTGGCTGTGTGTATTTCTGTAGTGTTGCATTGCAGTGTGAGTGTTCTTGCCAGAGTGTGTGTATCGTGTGTGTACGTGTCTGTGTTGATCAGTGAATGTGTGTTGTATGAGACGTGTGCCTGCTGCCCATGGCATACCCCCCATGATCTGTTTGCCGGCACTACCAGCTGTTTTGAAAGGTTGATGATACAGGTAGGTGTGTGTACTTACGGTTGATGGCATCCACGTCGATGATGATTTTGTTGTCTTACGACAAGCAGCAGCAGTGGCATGATGTTTGTGGATGGCTCCATGGCAGTCCTGGATGGGTAAAGCTGCCTGCAGGTGAGTGTCTCCCTTTATACTGTCCATTTCTGCCAGCTTGTACATGGTGGTTGGACCATCACGGTCACATTGGCTGTGTGCAGCCTCGTAATGGGTCCGGCCTGTTTGTGCTTCCTCTGTACCGTGGCGGTCTGTGTTGCCTGGTGGTGCCGGCGGACAGCTGGCAGTCTTCTGTTTGTAAGACTTCCAAACTCGTAACATGGCAGTCCGCTCCGCCAGACCGTTGGCGGCCAGACATCCACCACCAACATGGCAGTCACGGGACCACCAAACTTGTTATGTTTTATTTTTTATTTTACTAACACATTTTTTAATATTTGTTGCATACACCTTTTCATTGTTTGTCTTATGCATATACATTTATTACAGCAGACAAAAATTACATTTTACTTTTGGATATATATATATATATATATATATATATATATATATATATACATTTTTATTCATATATTTTATAAGATATATTTGTCATTTTTAACATGTTACATATTTATATCCTCATATATATGCATTTTTTAAAGTTCATTGCATGTAAACATTTTTGTAACAGTATTTACATACTTTGTTCCATTTTTATTACTTGGTACTATTGTTTTATAATGTGCATTTCATAGTGTGTATTTTTTGTGTATGTTTATTTTTATAGAACTTTTTAATATGTAAGTTACATATTCATTAGGGTTGGTTTATGTTTTATTATTTTTATATTGTATCTTTCCGTTTGCTTGATAGGAAAATAACCTTTTTTAAATGTTTTTTCGGCTGCAAGTTTTTCACTATGTATAGATTGTACTCTATTTACGTGAATGTTCGGTGTTTTAGTTTCAGTTAGTCATGGTTCCCAGCTTAACAATTAAGGTATGACTCATTTTTATTTTATTGTTTAGTCTATTAGCATTCTAGTAAAATCTAGTGTAATGTGTTAGGGCTTGCTATCACTTTTTCAGTGTAGTTAGCCCTAATAGCAATTATAGTTTCATTGATAATGCTTGATATGTAATGTTGTAATGTTTGTAATGTGTTTTGGGTGTATCTTTTGAGGGTGGGTATGTTATTTTTAAAATAGGCTGTTGAGTCACAGCTCAGATTTTTTGCGATTTTGGATGCATTTTTATCAAATATTTTTTGCTGTCTATATGTCACAGGACAAAATGTGAAAATGTAACTACATTTTTTGGCTTTCCTGGAGTGTTTCTTTATTTCGTTTTTGGGAGGTTTTATAATACCCTAGGATATGGACAATTTCTTTGGATTTATTTTTACAACTTTAAGTTTTGCATTCTTTAATGTGGACTTAGTTAGATCATGGGCATCAACTACACAACCATAAGTGTAATTGTTTTATTATATTTTATGTGGGTAATGTCATTGTTGCAATACTTTATTTACATGCAAATTAAAATGTCATGTATTATTTTGTTTGTATGTGATGTGGAGTTTTCAATGCATTGTGATTGAATACTAAGTTGCTATCATATGTTTTGAGAAATATTTTTAATAATTTTCTATATTGGTTTAATTTGTTTATTTACATTTATTTTATAGACCAATGAATGAAGATATCAAATATTAGTATGTTGTAGGTGGTTTGTGTTGAGTTCTACTGCTAGTGAGCTACATAGTTTGGTTAGAGTATTGTTTTAACTGTCACTTCAAGGTACTGTAGACCTTTGTTATTTTCAAAGAGTTATACTTTGAGTTGTAATATTTTGTATAACTCTTTGGTCGTTTTAGACATTTAAGTTTTGATATGGCTTACTGGCTCTTCTATTCTTAGTTTTTGGTTGTTTTTTTCTTTTTGCATTATTTCTAGGATTTTTTATTGGACAGGGTGGCTTTGCCCTAATGTTGTTTGGATGGCACTGTTCCAACTTTCCACTTTCTTGTAGGTTTTTGATTGTTGAGCGATGGCACTGTCGTATATATTCCATCATGGTAGCTCAAACATGGGTTGGTGTCTGTGGCCTGAAGGATTCAGCCTGTCAGCCCAACTGTCTTTAAAGTAGACCATGAGGGGACTTAGGGCCTGATTAAGAGTTTGGCGGTCATTCGAGCTGACTGTCAAACTCATGGGGATGAGACCACCATCAACTTGGCGGTCTCACCCCACCAGGCTGAATGGAGGGAACATGTACTACGGAACAGTGCTACGGTATTGGCTGTAGGGAGCCGAGGTCATTACTGTAGCACAACAGCACCTTCTGCAAAGCGGACAGTGCGCTATCCGAGGGTGCTGGGCAGGGGGCCCCTGCTCTGCCCACAACATGGTTGAAGGCACTGCAGGGTTCCCCCTGTGGCCACAGCTCTTCTTTTCTGCCAGCCTTTTCTGGCAGTTAAACCACCATGAAAAGCCTGGCAGAAACGGAACTTGTGATCTGCATGGCGTTACTGAACTCAGCAATGCAGTGGCTGACCATGAGTCTGACCACCGTCAGCCCGTCGGGAACCATGGCGGGGACGTTGGTCCCCTGGTGGTCTGACTGCCAGGGCTGCAATGTGGCATTCAAAGCGTCAGGAGTGCTGCAGTCCAACTGCCACTGTGATGCTGGTGGTCTCAAGACCGCCAGCCTCATTATATGGCCCTTAGTTTTGGTTTACTCTTCAGTAGTATGGGGATTCTATTAGCATGCTATAGTTTGAGCTATTTCTGTGACTATTACATAGGCTAGGGCTATTAATTATTTCAGGTGGATTTATTATGAATTTTCAATAAGGCTAACTATAACAAATGTAAACTCAACACATTGTTTAGTTTGAACAATTTGAAAACAAAAACAGTGATCTCCATATTTTTAAACTCTATTACTTTAAGATGCATCACATTTGTGTGTGGCCACATACTAAAATCCATTCATTCTAAAATGGGTTTTGCCTACAATTCTATTTATGTGCTGTGCAGAGCTGCAGCATCTACTAGTTTCATTTTGCCTCAGATGGACATCATGCTCACTCAGAGAAGAGGTTTCCTGATTCTCACCTTCCCAGCTTCCAGGTCTGCCCTCATTTTGTGGTCCCTTTCCCCTGGTTCCATAGACCACAGTTGTTTCCTGGACCGCCCTTTCCTTGCACTGCTTCACTCTGTGGCCTGCTCCATGTCCCACCTCGATCCCCCTCCTAGCCTCTGTTCATGGAGGGGAGCAGTAGGTGCAGCTTCGGCACAGGGGGAAGCCAAAGTTGGGCTGTTGTGGTATTATGGCCAGTAAGAGGGTGGAGAAGCAAAGGTTCAGGGGGAGCTTTTCAGATTGGAGCTGCAGTTGGCTATAGCCAGAAAGCATCTGGCCAGAAAGCTTCTGGTGTGTCTTGTGGGCAGAGGGCATGGAGATAAAAAAACAAGCATTTGCAATGCAATAGGTCTCGCATTTGAGAGAGTTAGAGCTATTGGCGTGGTAAATGCATAACTGGACTTTTCTTGCCACATACATTGGCCAGCCCTGCGTCATAATTTGGTCCTCTCTGCCACATAATTCCAGTAGCCCTGCAAATAACTTAAGCACTTCCATTTACCTTCTTCCTCTATCTTCAGCAAAAAATACAAATATTGACATTTAGCATCCTAATTTAAATCTGCTAGGCTGATTAGAATAGAATACTACTTTCACTGCCCCAAAATGTACAAAAATATTAAAATAACCAAATTGTAGGCCTTGAAATTTCAGGATTTATGAAACACTTGTAAAATAAAAAGTAAAAAACGCAGCATTTACTGGTTTCGTATGATGATGTGTCTTGGTGATTTTTATTTTTTTTATTTTGTATTGTGTTGTTTTTATGCATTAATAGTGCTTACCAATAACTTTTTGTTCCTTTCTGTTGTGATTTCTGGTACAGGGCTACCGCGCCTTGCGCTGACGTGACACTAATGAAAGTATTTATATTAAAAGAAACCATGCACCTTGTCACCTCTGCAGAACTACCATTCACTGCAGACTGCATATAGTATTATCCATGCCCTGCACATGGTCTCCTGGTTCTGCATATATTAAAGAAGAAAGGAGATCACAAATAACACACACGCACACTCTTTGGAAGACAAGACACCAGCTATGAAGAACGAGTTGGAATTCACAGAGATGGCCTCATTTCCATCGGAAGTGAAAGTAAGAAGGCTTGAAACACAGTCACACATGGCGTAGCTTTCGTGTCATGTGCCCTAATCATGGAGCTCCTCCAGAGAACTTGCACGTTATTAGTACACTGAGGTAAAATTGTGAAGCAGGCCAGCAAACAGGGAGGACCTAGAACATCTTTTCCAACTTATGCTAAGATTTTATCTCCCCACACCTTTCCATAGGGCACAACCTTCTGTATGACAACCTTTTGGATAAAAAAAGGAAACATTCCTCTGGCATGCAGCCCTTATAGAAAGGGCAGGGCAGCATGCCATGGCCCCAGAAATTCAGGGAGCTGAAGGTGAATGCGCATAATACCTCTATGTGCTCTCACATCCCTGCATGCTGCCTCTGGGACCAGGACAGTTGACAATATTTAAGGAGTCCACCCTTCCTACGAACCCTGGGTTAGAGAACTCGGCTGTGCATCTTCTGTTAGGTCTGTTGTCTCTTTTCATAACTTCTGCCACCTTATTGTAACAACTCTTTAAACGCTATCACTCGTTGACACTTGGGATTAATGACAGTTCAGTACGTGTGGCATACAGAGTTAGAAAAGGGACTACTGGTGATCAACCACGCAGAAGAGAGGTAGTGCAAGCAGTAGAAGCATAAACATTCGAAGGCACATATGACACATGTACAGCTCCGTCTTCTCTTGCATCTTGGGCGTTCAGCAGCAATGCCGATTTGCTCACATACATTGGATTCATATCAGTGGCAGCAGCAATGTACACTGCTTAGAATGGTGTGCTGTAGTCTAAAAAGCAAGCCAGTCCTGTAGCTGCCATTAGCATGGTACTGAAACGTAGAAAATGAAAGGGTGTGAAAATATTGTAAAGCCAAATGCGATTTCTTAAAGTGTCTCTCACAGCTGCTTTCTTTGCAATCTGCTGCCTAAGTAGCTTTCTGGTGAATGGCGATGCATTGAAGCACCATTTCTCCCCTCCAGGACACAATCAGGTCAGGTCAGCAGTCCCCGGCACCAAACCTGCTGCCCGTTACAAATGCCACCACCTCGGTACCACTGCCTGGCCGTCTTACTCATTGCAACTTTGCACAGATTCCCATCAGTAAAACATGGTGGCAAATGTTTACAGAGCATCTGTTCCCATGCAGTATTAAAGCACTACAAAAAAAGTGTTGATACATTACCACACAGCTCTAAAAGAGCGGAGAAAGTTGGGCCTCCGCTGCTCACAAATCTAATCAAGAAATTGAAGAATGTTCCCCACAACACCAGTAGAAACTGCAACAGATAAATAAAGCAATACACCAACTGTACGCTGTTGAAAAAAAAATACCATACATGAGTGGTACGAAATCGGAACAGAAAACACAAGTTTATTGAAGCAGTTTTCTTACTAAACAAGCATATCAAATGTCCACATACAAATGGCAAATCCATTAAATCTCCCCCACTAGGAATGAAACCTTAAGCTACTTAGAAAACATGCATCTGACTGCTTCACTTTTTGCTTACCTTTTTTCTTACCTTGATAACAAATGTTTTTCCCTTGGCTCTAAAAGTTTAAAGCTGTCTACAAGCAGATCCGCTGTCTGCAGCCAGCATTCCTGCAAATTGTCAACCCGATAAAATAGCTCTAATTGTTTTGATTACGTTCGGGGTGTGCCCGAACAAATCCATTTACAAGATACCCATCATTTCACTAACACTTCCTCTAGAGCTAGTCCTTTCTCTTTCTATCAAATGTACCTGCCTCCTGCGCGAACAATGATGTCACTGACTTGATTTGTATATCCATGACCTCTGGGATTTTTATAAACTGAGACACCAATTTTATTCTACAGCATTTTTTTCTTTGTGATACAAAGAAACTACGTTGTGAAGAGTAACAAAGGAGAAGTGTATCAACTGCAATTTTTTTTATATTCCAAAAGCACTCTAACTTTAGAATCATCTGATATTCAGCCTTTTTATACCAGTATGCTACCATTTTAAGTTGTGCTTGCTTCAGCAGCACATATACTAAAATTGGAGCAATAAAGTAAATTGACAAAGCAATCCACGCCATTCCACCTGCTATAATTCTAAAAGCAGGAAGAGCAACTCTACAAATAAGAGCAAACAGGAACCTAGGGAGGAAGCAATTAAAACAAGCATTTGGAATGCAATGATCTTGTGTTTGCTCCAGTTAGAGCTCTTTGCATTGTAAATAACTGACTGGACTTCTTGCCACACAAACTGAAAACAACAAGAGAAAGAGAGCAAGGGCATGCTGGCCCTGGAAAAGCCCCCTCTGATGTTGGTTTATTTTTACAGAGGGAGCTGGTGGGGAGGAGGGACTGAACACACACCCACAGTGTAAGAAAAACAGGCAAATACTAAAAAAGAAGTCCCCTACAGAAGAGATAAACAGGACATAGCGTAATTAAACAGTACTTTGTGCTGCTCCCAAATAGGAAAAGGCAGGACAAAGAGGCAGAACAGACCACTAGCAAGCAAGGATTTTTAAAGGACACTGGAACCAACAAATGAAATCGCTTGAATTTGCTTGAACCCATATTATTATATGTATACTTAAAAGTATACAACACATCGAACGCTACGCTCGACCTCAAAACCAAAACTTCAGGGCTGGAGTGAGTTGGTTTTGACAGAATCAAAGGTAGGCTGCAGTGTCTGCTGTTGATATTGTTGGTATCGATGCGACTGGAAATTGATTATCTCACCTGTCCTTCCTCCTTTCCTTTACCCAAATTGACAAAGTGTTGAATCAGTCCGTCAAATAGTAAACCAGATTCCTGCCTGTTACCCGCCCTGACACCATTCCTGGGACCTTGTACAGCTCTTGTTTAGAGTAATATTAGCATAACAATACCACTGTGCTATTATCTCTATTCTCTTGTCTCCGCTGTAGACAATAAGGTGTGACAGCCACTATAGGAACAGTGCACAAAAACGTGCAAAAAAAAAAAAAAACAGCAGCAAAATGCTAGAACACACAGCTCAAGTTCAACATCTCCAGTTCATATCTCAAGCAAAGACTGAAATACTTACAAGACCAACAAGGACCCCCAGTTAGAAGGGATAGTAGCAGAGGCAAAAATGAGTTCGTCATCAAGCCTTTCAAATGCTGACCCTGCTCCTGACACTGTCTCCGACACATCTAATGCTATAAAACACAGTGCAGAGAATTCCTTGTCTCTCCCCTCTGTTTCTTTGTCTTTGCCAGTGACCTCGTCCTCACACAACAACCAGCCTGGCTCTTAGGCCTCTCGTGTATCTCTGGGATCTCCAGGAGTCAGTAACAATGCTAAGTCGAATGATCTATTAAAGCTTGGCTTGAACATCACCAGTCTGCTGTAAGAAACCAACCTCTTAGCACCCTCTCCGTATCAGAGGTCCTCTCCGGAGGAAGGGGGGCTCTGCACCTCAAGCCAAATCTGTTTTAGTGGCTAAGCTAGTTAATTTATCAACTCAATTGGCAGGTTCGCATATATCCCAACACACATCCCAACCAGCATTAACTTTGACTTTGTCATTGAAAGAGCCCATCAGCTAACACCATTTGTGATTTTCAATATCTCTAAGTCCACGTCTGAAAGTGATCCCATTGACAGCAGAGAATACCAGGATGACCAGATGAGGCTCTGGATGTGGCTGAAGAGCCTCTACAGAGCTTCCTCCTAATCCATCTAAGGGGATTATCTTGCATAGATGTTCATATTACAGCAAAAACAGCTGAAGCCAACTCGGAACAACTTGCCAGCTCATTGGACAACATGGGCCCCATGTTGATATGGAGGCTTTAGCTCTGAATGCTACCATTCACCCTCTCTGGCAGGCTGAGAAAGAAGAGGTAACAGAAAACAATGGGCCCAATCCATGCATCCTTAACTCCATTGAGGAGCTAACTCAACCAATGTATCCGCTGCTTTCAGCAATGGGTGTCATAAAGTCAACTATCACGAAAAGAGCAGATACACTAGTGGCTCACTCACCTATACTGGAACGGTCTCTGTATTGAAAACTGTCCTGGTAATTCTAAACAACACTTACAAAGCATTTGAAAGTTTCGAAGAGAAAGTTTGCATTAAAATATTTGCCATTCAAGAAAACACTTCCAGTGTGACCAGAATGGATTACATAATTAGCCTCCTGCAACTACTCACGATGAAAATATGCGCAACGTGAAACACAGATACTTCTCCCAACCCCTGTGAAAATTATTTCCTTTTGTCCACACTCAGCATCAACTTCACAAAGGCCCAGTCGATTAGTCCCTGTGCACAAGGCAGGTCAGGCACTAATTAACATGACTTGCCTCCACCCAAGCCTTCTCTGGCCATATCAAGTGGAAATCAAATAGAAGCATCTTCAAATGAGTCAGAGAAACGATGATGATGGTGAGATTTCCACCTGAAGCTCAACAGACCTGGCATCCTTTGAAACGTACACCAGGTAGCAGTGATTAAAACGACTGAAAAACTATATAAATCAAAGGAGGCTCTTTCCACTGGCATCTTTAACCTTCCATTGAGTCACATATTCTATCCCATTTTCAAGGCTAAGGGGCATGCTCCCATTGCCCCATTCACACTGGACAATGCACCTGCAATGCTCATTAATGTTCCTGTATTAGGTATTTTTCAATGATAGACCATTGCATCAAGTAGGAAATGGATTCTCTCTGCTAGTCAATCGCTTATGCAGCCAGGGCACTGAAGACTGTCCACATTTGACTACAATCATACTATCATGAACACCACCTCCAGCAAACCAAGTGTAATTGAGATGTGGCCCAGCTTTTCCTGGGAATTCTACAGCTACACTAGATCCGGTTCTGAAACACTCTACTGAAATAAACTATTCGGACCTAAAAGCGGCCCTGGACATGAACACTGGTGCTATCAGTGGTCAAGCTCTTCCTGACACCACCACAAAACGTAACACACCCACAGAAAGCTGATGCTTAGTTTTCCTGCCCCTCTGTCACACTAGAGGGCGTCAAGATGTTTTGCACTGAAAGAACATTTTAAAACTAATAATTACCTGAACTCAATACAGTGATTTCCACAGTGAGTCTATTCCCTGACAAGAATTATGGACAACTTGGATCTCAGAGCGTTTAAAAAATCTGGACAAGGAGTGAGATGCTAACAGAGTATGGATCATCTGTCCACCAACCTGTAAAAGCAAAGTATAAAATGTAAACCATCAATTCAGGTGTTCTATTAGGCACCTGACCTACCCAAACAACATCGGTTACAGTAACCAGCATACCTGGCTCCAGTAGGTAGGTCTTTGAGTATGGACAGCCAAAAATGGCAATCTGTTCATGGAATGTCACTAGCGTCGCTTGCCAACTCACTGACTCCAACAATGCCCTGACTTCCTTTTAAACAGTCATCATATACTATTCTTGCTTGGAAACCACAAGTTTCAACATACCTAACTTCACAACTTTTGGGAAGAATGAAAAATAGGTATGAACATCCAGCAGACTGATCACACTGATAAATTTGTCTTTTAATATGGTCAAAATCACCTCCAACTTCACCTTGGTGGTTCTAGTAAGCGATCCCCAAAAGGAACGACTACTCACTATCAAGATTTATTTACCTATTGCTCTAACTGACTACGCAGCTCTTGCCCCAATTCTGGCTGAGCTCGAATTTCTCATTGATGCTCCACAACAACTGTCTATGCAATGTCAATAAAGTGGGACCCAAAGGATATCTGAACATTCCACCACCTGTTATGCATAGAAGCCTCTGGAGACTAAGAAATCTAAACTCCATTCAATATACTACAAGCTAAATTTCACTATGTTCTAAACTACAGCTGTTAGACAATAACTGTCACATTTAAACATGATTTCATTAATTGATTAATGAGGTGTGTAGACAGGTCACAGTTGCATCTGGGCTCAGTATTAGCGTCTGTCGTATACTTCACACCGATGTAGTCTTTCCGACTAGCCATGTAAATATATGTGTTAAAATAACATTAAATCTGAGGCAGAAGCGGTAAAATCAAGGGCTGTATTTTACATTCGGTGTTTTAGGCATTCAGGCCCAGTTAGTAAACTATTGTGGTGCACTCTGTAGAAATGTTACCAACCAACTGCAGGCTGCTGAGCAGCGCTTCCTGTGCCACTAGTTGGCTGCTATCAAGATAACATCTAGAACCTCTCAGCTCGGATCAGCAACTAGAACAAGCATTTGCAATACAATGGGTCTCATGTTTGCTCGTAATCACAGTACTGGTAACCCCAGCAGTGGTAACCCCTGCAGGGGTAATCTCTGAGGGAGTAATCACAGTAGTGGTAATATCAGCAGTGGTAACCCCTGCAGTGGTAATCTCAGAGGTAGTAATCACAGTAGTGGAAATGTCAGCAGTGGTAATCTCAGAGTTAGTAATCACAGTAGTGGTAATCTCAGCAGTGGTAATCCCTGCAGTGGTACTCTCAGAGGTAGTAATCACAGTAGTGGTAAGCACTGCAGTGGTAATCTCAGTGGTAGTAATCTTAGTGGTAGTAATCTCAGTGGTATTAATCACATCATTGGTAATCTCAGCAGTGGTAAATGCTGCAGTGGTAATCTCGGCAGTAGTAATCCCTGCAGTGATAATTTCAACGGTGGTAACCTCAGAAGAGGTAATTACTGCACTGGTAATCTCAGAGGTAATAATCACAGTAGTGGTAACCTCAGCAATGGTAACCCCTGCAGGGGTAATCTCTGAGGGAGTAATCACAGTAGTGGTAATATCAGCAGTGGTAACCCCTGCAGGGGTAATTTCAGAGGTAGTAATCACAGTAGTGGTAATATCATCAGTGGTAATCCCAGAGATAGTAATCACAGTAGTGGTAATCTCAGCAGTTGTAATCACTGCAGAGATCAATTTAACTGTGGTAATCTCAGAAGAGGTAATTACTGCCCTGGTAATCTCAGAGGTAATAATCGCAGTAGTGGTAACCTCAGCAGTGGTAACCCCTGCAGGGTAATCTCAGACATAGTAATCACAGTAGTGGTAATATCAGCAATGGTAATCTCAGAGATAGTAATCACAGTAGTGGTAATCTCAGCAATGGCAATCCTTGCAGTGGTACTCTAAGTGGTAATAATCACAGTAGTAGTAGTCCCTGCAGTGGTAATCTCAGAGGTAGTAATCAAATCAGTGATAATCTCAGCAGAGGTAAAGCCTGCAGTGGTAATCACAGTAGTAATAATCCCTGCAGTGATAAATTCAACTGTGATAATCTCAGCAGGGGTAATCCCTGCACTGGTTATCACAGAGATAATAATCACAGTAGTGGTAACCTCAGCAGTTGTGACCCCTGCAGGGGTAATCTCAGAGGTAGTAATCACAGTAGTGGTAATCTCAGCAATGCTAATCTTGCAGTGGTGCTCTCAGAGGTAATAATCACAGTAGTGGTAATTCAGCAGTGGTAATCCCTGCAGTGGTAACCTCAGTGGTAGTAATCCCTGCAGGGATAATTTCAACGGTGGTAATCTCAGCAGAAGTAATCCCTGCACTGGTTAACTCAGAGGTAATAATCACAGTAGTGGTAACTTCAGCAGTGGTAACCCCTGCAGGGGTAATCACAGAGGAAGTAATCACAATAGTAGTAATATCAACAGTGGTTATCTCAGAGGTAGTAATCACAGTAGTGGTAATCCCTGCAGTGGTAATCTCAGGGGTAGTAATCTCAGTGGTAGTAATCACATCAGTGGTAATCTCAGCAGTGGCAAACCTTGCAGTGGTAATCTCAGTAGTAGTAATCCCTGCAGTGATAATTTCAACTGTGGTAATCTCAGCAGAGGTAATCCCTGCACTGGTTAACTCAGGGGTAATAATGACAGTAGTGGTAACCTCAGCAGTGGTAACCTCTACAGGGGTAGTCCAAGAGGTAGTAATCACAGTAGTGGTAATATCAGCAGTGGTAATATCAGAGGTAGTAATCACAGCAGTGGTAATCTAAACAATGGTAATCCTTGCAGTGGTGCTCTCAGTGGTAGTAATCACAATAGTGGTAATCTCAGCAGTGGTAATCCCTGCAGTGGTAATCTCAGTGGTAGTATTCACAGTAGTGGTAATCTCAGCAGTGGTAATCCTTGCAGTGGTACTCTCAGAGGTGGTAATCCTTGCAATGGTAATCCCTGCAGTTGTAATCTCAGCGGTAGTAATCACAGTAGTGGTAATATCAGTAGTGGTAACCCCTGGAGGGGTAATCTTAGAGGTAGTAGTCACAGTAGTGGTAATCTCTGAGTCAGTAATCACAGTAGTGGTAATCTCAGCAGTAGTAATCCCTGCAGTGGTACTCTCAGAGGTAGTAATCAGAATAGTGGTAATTCAGCAGTGGTAATCCCTGCGGGTTATCTCAGCAGTAGTAATCCCTGCAGTGATAATTTCAACTGTGGTAACCTCAGAAGAGGTAATTACTACACTGGTAATCTCAGAGGTAATAATCACAGTAGTGGTAACCTCAGCAGTGGTAACCCCTACAGGGGTAATCTATGAGGGAGTAATCACAGTAGTGGTAATGTCAGCATTGATAATCTCAGAGTTAGTAATCACAGTAGTGGTAATCTCAGCAGTGGTAATCTATGCAGTGGTACTCTTAGAGGTAGTGATCACAGTAGTGGTAATCATTGCAGTGGTAATCTCAGTGGTAGTAATCTTGGCAGTAGTAATCTCAGTGGTAGTAATCACATCAGTGGTAATCTCAGCAGTGGTAAACCCAGCAGAGGTAATCCCTGCACTGGTTAACTCAGGGGCAATAAAGACAGTAGTGGTAACCTCAGCAGTGGTAACCTCTACAGGGGTAGTCCAAGAGGTAGTAATCACAGTAGTGGTAATATCAGCAGTGGTAATATCAGAGGTAGTAATCACAGCAGTGGTAATCTAAACAATGGTAATCCTTGCAGTGGTGCTCTCAGTGGTAGTAATCACAATAGTGGTAATTCAGCAGTGGTAATCCCTGCAGTGGTAATCTCAGTGGTAGTAATCACAGTAGTGGTAATCTCAGCAGTGGTAATCCTTGCAGTGGTACTCTCAGAGGTGGTAATCCTTGCAATGGTAATCCCTGCAGTTTTAATCTCAGCGGTAGTATTCACAGTAGTGGTAATCTCAGCAGTGGTAATCCTTGCAGTGGTACTCTCAGGGGTGGTAATCCTTGCAATGGTAATCCCTGCAGTTGTAATCTCAGCGGTAGTAATCACAGTAGTGGTAATATCAGTAGTGGTAAACCCTGGAGGGGTAATCTTAGAGGTAGTAGTCACAGTAGTGGTAATCTCTGAGTCAGTAATCACAGTAGTGGTAATCTCAGCAGTAGTAATCCCTGCAGTGGTACTCTCAGAGGTAGTAATCAGAATAGTGGTAATTCAGCAGTGGTAATCCCTGCAGGTTATTTTAGCAGTAGTAATCCCTGCAGTGATCATTTCAACTGTGGTAACCTCAGAAGAGGTAATTACTACACTGGCAATCTCAGAGGTAATAATCACAGTAGTGGTAACCTCAGCAGTGGTAACCCCTGCAGGGGTAATCTATGAGGGAGTAATCACAGTAGTGGTAATGTCAGCATTGGTAATCTCAGAGTTAGTAATCACAGTAGTGGTGATTTCAGCAGTGGTAATCTATGCAGTGGTACTCTTAGAGGTAGTGATCACAGTAGTGGTAATCATTGCAGTGGTAATCTCAGTGGTAGTAATCTTGGCGGTAGTAATCTCAGTGATAGTAATCACATCAGTGGTAATCTCAGCAGTGGTAAACCCTGCAGTGGTAATCTCAGCAGTAATAATCCCTGCAGTGATAATTTCAGCGGGGGTAATCTCAGAAGAGGTAATTACTGCACTGGTA
The DNA here is from genome assembly GCF_031143425.1 of Pleurodeles waltl. Classification (NCBI taxonomy): domain Eukaryota; kingdom Metazoa; phylum Chordata; class Amphibia; order Caudata; family Salamandridae; genus Pleurodeles; species Pleurodeles waltl. The sequence continues at coordinate 672,584,943 of NC_090445.1, forward strand.
ATCTCAGAGGTAATAATCACAGTAGTGGTAACCTCAGCAGTGGTAACCCCTGCAGGGGTAATCTCAGAGATAGTAATCACAGTAGTAGTACTATCAGGAGTGGTAATCTCAGAGATAGTAATCACAGTAGTGGTAATCTCAGCAGTGGTAATACTTGCAGTGGAACTCTCAGAGGTAATAATCACAGTAGTGGTAATCCCTGCAGTGGTAATCTCATCAGTAGTTATCACAGTAGTGGTAATCTCAGCAGTGGTAATCCTTGCAGTGGTAATCTCAGAAGGAGTAATCGGAGTAGTGGTAATATCAGTAGCGGTCATTTCAGTGGTAGTACTCACATCAGTGGTAATCTCAGCAGTGGTAATCCCTGCAGTGATAATCTCAGGTAGTAATCCCAGTAGTGGTAATCTCAGCAGTGGTAATCCCTGCAGTGATCATTTCAACTGTGGTAATCTCAGCAGAGGTAATTCCTGCACTGGTAACCTCAGAGGTAGTAACCACAGTAGTGGTAACCTCAGCAGTGGTAACCCCTGAAGCAGTAATCTCAGAGGTAGTACTCACAGTAGTGCTAATATCAGTAGTGGTAATCTCAGAGGCAGTAATCCCAGTAGTGGTAACCTCAGCAGTTGTAACCCCTGCAGGGGTAATCTCAGACATAGTAATCACAGTAGTGGTAATATCAGCAATGGTAATCTCAGAGATAGTAATCACAGTAGTGGTAATCTCAGAAATGGTAATCCTTGCAGTGGTGCTCTCAGAAGTAATAATCACATTAGTGGTAGTTCAGAAGTGGTAATCTCAGTGGTAGCAATCACAGTAGAGGTAATCTCAGCAGTGGTAATCCTTGCAGTGGTACTCTCAGAGGTGGTAATCCTTGCAATGGTAATCCCTGCAGTTTTAATCTCAGCGGTAGTATTCACAGTAGTGGTAATCTCAGCAGTGGTAATCCTTGCAGTGGTACTCTCAGGGGTGGTAATCCTTGCAATGGTAATCCCTGCAGTTGTAATCTCAGCGGTAGTAATCACAGTAGTGGTAATATCAGTAGTGGAAACCCCTGGAGGGGTAATCTTAGAGGTAGTAGTCACAGTAGTGGTAATCTCTGAGTCAGTAATCACAGTAGTGGTAATCTCAGCAGTAGTAATCCCTGCAGTGGTACTCTCAGAGGTAGTAATCAGAATAGTGGTAATTCAGCAGTGGTAATCCCTGCAGGTTATTTTAGCAGTAGTAATCCCTGCAGTGATGATTTCAACTGTGGTAATCTCAGATGTGGTAATCCCTGCACTGGTAATCTCAGAGGTAATAATCACCATAGTGGTAACCTCAGGAGTGGTAACCCCTGCAGGGGTAATCTCAGAGGAAGTACTTACAGTAGCGGTAATAGCAGTGTTAATCCCAGAGTTAGTAATCACAGTAGTGGTAATATCAGCAGTGGTAATCCTTGCAGTGGCACTCTCGGAGGTGGTAATCCCTGCAGTGGTAATCTCAGCGGTAGTAATCAAAGTAGTGTTAATCACAATAGTGGTAATCTCATCAATGGTAATCCCTGCAGTGGGAATCTCAGAGGTAGTAATCTCAGTTGTTGTAATGTCACTAGTGGTAATATCAGTGGTAGTAATCACATCACTGGTAATCTCAGCAGAGGTAATCCCTGCAGTGGTAATCTCACAGGCAGTAATCCCAGTAGTGGGAACCTCAGCAGCGGTATCTCCTGCAGGGGTAATCTCAGAGGTAGTAATCACAGTAGTGGTAATATCAGCAATGGTAATCTCAGAGTTAGTTATCACGGTAATTTCAAAGGTGGTAATCTCAGCAGAGATAATCCCTGCTCTGGTAATCTCGGAGGTAGTAATCACAGTAGTGGTAACCTCAGGAGTGTTAATCACTGCAGTGGGAATCTCAGAGGTAGTAATTACAGTTGTTGTAATATCAGTCGTTTTTAATATCAGTGGTGGTAATCACATCACTGGTAATCGCAGCAGTGGTAATCCCTGCAGTGGTAATCTCAAAGGCAGTAATCCCAGTAGTGGTAACCTCAGCAGCGGTATCCCCATGCAGGGGTAATCTCAGAGGTAGTAATCACAGTAGTGGTAATATCAGCAGTGTCAATCTCAGAGTTAGTAATCACAGTAGTGGTAATTTTAGCAGTGGTAATCCCTGCAGTGGTACTCTCAGAGGTAGTAATCACAATAGTGGTAATTCAGCAGTGGTAATCCCTGCAGTGGTAATCTCATAGATTGTAATGACAGTAGTGGTAATCTCAGCAGTGGTAATTTCAAAGGTGGTAGTCTCAGTAGAGGTAATCCCTGCACTGGTAATCTCGGAGGTAGTAATCACAGTAGTGGTAACCTCAGGAGTGTTAATCCCTGCAATGGTACTCTCAGGGGTAGTAATCACAATAGTGATAATAGTGGTAATTCAGCAGTGGTAATCCCTGCAATGGTAATCTCAGAGATAGTAATCAGAGGTAGTAATCACAGTAGTGGTAACCTCAGGAGTGGTCCTCTCTCCAGTGGTCATTTCAGAGGGGCTCATTTCAATGTAGTAGAGTCTATGTAGCGGTATATGGACTCCGTTGTATTTTAGGTGGTGACATACAATCCTTCATGCTGGGTCCTCGGTCTGATATGTTCGTTGCATTTGTGTGTGAATAATGCTCGCAGTGAAACTTATTGGCAAAAGTGCAATTATCCATTTAACCACAAAAGCGCAATTATCCATGTAACCGGCCATGTAACCGGCAAAAGTGAAAATATCCATGTAACAGAGTCAATGTCATGCAAAGCACACTATTACTGCCCTGCGAGATTGCGCTACCTACGCAAGAAAGAGGAAAAATAGTGCAGAAACCACACGAAAAACATGGAGCCTCGAATGTTTTCAGTAGTTGGCCGGTGCGCTCGGGTGGGCTAAACACCGGAAGAGGCATGACGTATTCATGACTTCCACTAATGAAATCAATCAAATTTTAAAAGGCAATCCCATGAACTAACCAAACGGATGGGCTTGACATGGGCGTGGTTAAAAGCTAGGGCAAAAGAGATAACATGGAGGGAGCGCAGTGAAAAAAAGCACTGACACAATTTTCTAGTTCTGTTTTGTTACCGATCTGAGAGTTGGTTGGATAACTGAAAAGAAAAAACACACAAAAGTATTTTTTTTTTTAAACGGAATCGAAGCAAAACACGGGGCAGGATCAACATGGGGGGCACAGGGGAGTGGAACAGAAGCAATGTGCAAAAGCGAAATGTAGAGTGGGTGAGGGAGAAACATGGGCTAACAGGCAGCAGGGGAGTATGGGGTTTGCAGAGGAGAGGAAGGCGCAGGTGGGGGAAACAACAGGGAAGGTGGGGGATGTGTTGAGAGGAGAAGCAATGGACAAGAGAGCAATGTATAGCAAGAGGAAGAAAAGCACATGAGCGTGAAAGCAACAGCAGAGGTACGTAAGTGTGAGCACAACATGGAGGGGTGGAGAGAAGCACATGGATGACAGAGTGCAACCTGGAGAGCAGGAGAGAAAAGTGCATTTCCTCATGTGCTAATTAACCTACCAATTCTTTGCCATATTTCCTGGATTGTACGGAGAACATTTTTATATTCCATCCTCGACAAGAGACTCGACCTTCACATTTGCATAAAACACATGCCTAAGTGTACTTTTCCATACAGTGCTTCGACTAGATGTGAAATGATATATCCAGGAAAAGGCCCTCTAGGTACTAGTTCAGTCACTAGTACTGTCAAGACTAACTATGGAACCTTCCTTCTCACTTTGAGTCTGAAGTCGCACATTGCAGCTCTGAAAGTGGTTTTAGATGCTGTTAGAGCATACCACGTCGCTGTGAGTCAACATTTTGAGCATATCACTACTTTCCCTATCCTGCCCCAGTGGTTACCAAAAGATGCATGACGATTGCTTGATGTAAAATTAAATACTCACTGCTGCCCCTCCACGTAGCGCAGAAATAGCCGTTTTTCCGGAGCTCTGCTTCCTAGAAGCTACAATCTCCCAGATATAAAATACAGGAGACCATGTGGGTCATTATGAACATGGTGGCAAAGACCGACATGCCGGCGATGGCGTAAATTACCGCACCGGCATGGCATTCTGGACTACCATATTAAGAACACTGGGGGACCGCCACAGGTGGCCCTCTGCCACCGGCAGGTTACCGCCACCAGGCATCCTGACGATGGCGGAGTTCTCTATCTGACAGGGCAGCGCTGCCTCCGTGGTCCTCCAGCCTTTCCCTGATGGTTTCCCTGCCAGGGAAGGGCTGGCGGAAGGGGTGCTGTGGGGCCCCCATGCACAGCCCCGTCGCGCAGGTCACTGACCGATTTACAGGCAGTGACATGCGTGACGGGTATTGCTGCACCTGCTGCATTGCAGCATTGACGACGGCTCCATGTGGAGCTGTCAGCATTGTCCAGGCCCAGCATTTCGCTGGCCAGCTGGTGGAAACACTGTTTCCGCCCGCCGGCCCTGCAGAATGTTCTTTATTGGGCCAGCAGGGTCCTCAGCAGGCTGGCGGTGTGTTTAGAGGGCTAGCATGAACATGGCGGAAAATACCGCCGTGTTCATAATGAGGGCCCATTTAACAGATTCTCTCAGGTTGTGCTCTGAATGCGTGGAACTCCCTCGGACTCCAGAAAACTGCCTGTCACAACACATTCAACAAAGATCTGAAACACCCTCTCTTTGAAGAGCATTTGCAACAAGGATATCTTAAATACTATGGCCTTCATTTAGGTTTAGACAAGGTGTAACAACTTTCTAAATGCATGTTCACGATGGTACATGTTGGGCAGTTGAAGCTATTAAGAAAGGTATAATTTAGATCCATTAATGATGACATCAAGTAGTTTCATGGGAAATCACGAGCACCATGCCCTGTTTGCTTCTTTACAGAGAAGAATAAACGTAATGTATATATGTGTTCGTTATTAATAATTCCAAAATAGCTTCTGTTTCCTAGTGTGTGCTGCAGTGTAACTATAAGCAGGGACATTATAAAAGATGTTTCATAAACTGGTAAAGGAAAAATAGCTACATTTGTTTTCCCTCATTATAGTGAATGGGCTCCATGGGCTAACATGGGGAGAATTTATTTTAAATACAGTATCAGAAGGAGCTACATATTTCAAGTTTGGTATCAAACTTATTGTTATAATAAATCCAACAACCTACCATTGTTGAATTTAATATAACTAACTCAGGGAAAACGTTTTAGAACTCTACCTGAAAATTACCAGTTTCAGCTCTGTAGTGTCCTTCTCTGATTGGCCAGCCTCTGGCAGCCTGGCCTGGTTGCCTTGATGAGGTGTGGCGTGGCCTGGGTTGAAGCAAAGGAAGTGCCTGGGGGAGGAGAACTGCCTCAGCAGATAGTGAAACAAGATGGGGGGGTGAGCAGCCAAACTGTACTTCAAAGGAGGTAAGGACATTTGGACCTGCAAGTGGACCTCCCCCTTTTCCTGCCAAACCAGACAGCCAGGTGCTTTTGGGAGAATGTTGCTCCCTGGGATTTGTTTTTTCCACACTTCCTAGGAAGTGGTCACTCGAGGATGATGGCCTGCACACTTCTTACCGCTGTAGTCTGCCAGTCTCGGGGCACCACCTAGTTTCTTGCTTGCTCTGGATTGACCAAGGTAAGGGCGACCCTTTCCAGTAGCCACAGTGCTGCTGGCAATACAACACCTAGCAGGCCGTAAACTCCAGAAGGAGTCCAAGAGGAAAACCCAAAATTGGGAAAAAACCTCAGATCACAGGAACTCCTGAAAAGAGGCAAAAAGAAAAGCTGACAAGAATTAAGAATTAGGAACAACAAAACTGCAGGCAAAAACAGGATAGGTCCAAAAAAACGGGAAGCAGGAACGAGAAGCACCACCAGGACAGAAGTGTTTGCAACGCAAGGAAAAGTAGACCTTCTGTGCTTTTATACTGACAAACAGAAAGTGACATGCGAGAAGAACTAAAGATACCATCTTGGATTGGTAAAGCCACATACAGGTGTATGGGAAAATTGCCATTGTAGAAAAGGTAGTAAGCAATGCATGCAGGGAAGGAAACACAGACACCAGAGAAGAAGAAAATATGGCCACAAGAAGAGAAAGGAAAAAGAAGAAAAGAAAAAAGAAAAAGAAGTCCAGCAAGCAGGTAGGAAAAATTACAGGGACCGCAAGCGAATGCAGTGTGACCAAGAGCCCAAGAGAGGACTCCTGAGTCACACCGCAGTCGACAAAACAAGTTGAGGTCCAAAAAGCCACCCATGGCAGGACCGGCCCCCCGAAATGCGGACCGTCAATGCAACAGCAGCCCGTGAGGGGGACACCGCGGATCCCTGCAGCATCACAATGATTGGTCAAGAGGCCCATCCTGCTTCCCACCCCAGGAGCAAGGATAAAATTGGCAGAGCTGCATCCCCATCTCAGATCCCTCCAAGGAACAAGACAAAGAAGAAGAAGGACTGCCCTACTGGACCCCTGACCTGCACCTGGACACTGCACTCTGAAGGACTACACTAGCTGCACACTTGGGCTTCACCATTAAAAGGACTTTGCATATTGAAAACTGCTTCAAGAAGTGACTCCCTGTTTGCTACCAGTAGAAAATAGCTGACCAGGGTCCCCTGCATCAAGCCCTGAACAAAACTACCAGCTGACCAGTGGCATTTTTGGATTAGAACCAGGTGCATTCTGGGAGTTGAAGTCCTAACAATCAAGGAGCAACTCAGAGCTTCTGGAACCTTGGGGTGAGTTGTGGACTTCAAAGACCTTCTGGAGATCCAGAACTTTGGAGCAACTTTGAAAATAAGCTCCATAAGTGGACCAACGCGACGTCGTGAGTCAAGCCAGCCTACGTCGACCGCAGCCCAGCCTGACTTGAAGGTTCATCCTGCTGGAAAGCTCCAGAGCCCCAAACTTCCAGAATTTCACCGGGGCTCATGGAAAGGCAATCCGACGATGGTGACTCGAAATCGGCTTGCTGTGAATGGTTATCCGACGCCAAAGAGAGAAAGCTCCAAAAGTATTTTTAAGTTAGAACGTAAAAGTTGACTGAGGTTTCCTGCGCAGCGTATTTGAAGAAGGCTCCAGGGAGTTCGGCTTCAATTTCAAGTTTGGCCTGGAAGAAGATTTCCATCCCAAAAATCGTCTAAGACCGTAGGTAGATTTCTTCACAGAGGTCTCCTGCAACGGGTATCTGAAGAGGGCTCCAAGGAGGTCATATCCGACTTGCGACTTTGTCCCGGTGAACAAAATATTAAAGGAAAAGACTAAGGCCCTCATTACAATATTGGTGGGAAAAGCCACTTACCGCCGTGCAGAAGACCGCCAACACACTGCAACGGCCGCGGAATTCTGCTACAGCTATTACGACCCACTGCTCAGAAAGCGCCAAAATCTAGACACCCACACAAGTCCGCCACACCAAAGGTCAGTGATAAACTGGTGATAACAAAACCTCCACCGTCACGCCAACAGGAATATGCCCACACTATCACGACCCACGAATCCACGCGGCGGTCGTTCAACCGCGGTATTCCATTGGCAGTAAACACCGCCGCGCTCAAAATACACACACTCTTACAAAACACTACCACATTGGACAAATTGAAATATACACACACCTGATACACATACACACACCACTCCCACACACCCAATACAATATAAACACACACCCACATTACCCACAAACCCTTACAACCCAAAATTTTGAAGAAGGCTAGAGAGACAGCAAAGACAACACCAGCATACAGAGGCACACAACACCATTACACATACACATCTACGAACAAAACACCACACACCCCTAAACATCACCCCACACATCACAACACACACCACCTCACACATCACCCACTGCACCCCATGGCACGGCAAAGACACCCCAGGTTTTCTGAGGAGGAGCTCAGGGTCATGGTGGAGGAAATCATCCGGGTAGAGCCACAGCTATTCGGATCACAGGTGCAGCACACCACCATAGCTAGGAAAACGGAGCTATGGCGCAGAATCGTGGGACAGCACCCAAGAACACAGGATGACATCAGGAAGAGGTGGAACGACCTACGGAGGAAGGTGCATTCCGTGGTCTCAAGACACCACATTGCGGTTCAGAGGACTGGCGGCAGACCCTCCCCTCCTCCCCGACAACTAACAACATGGGAGGAGCAGGTCTTGGCTATACTGCATCCTGAGGGCCTCACAGGAGTAGCTGGAGGAATGGACTCTGGTAAGTCAAATCTTAACTACTTCATCCCCCACCCTACCTGCATGCTATCACATACCCCCACCCTCGCCCTCACCCCCATCATTCCAACTCCTCACATATGTCCCACTATCACAAACCACACATCCCAACACCAAGCCCTGCATGCAACAACAAAGCATGGACACCCATCACCAATGCATGTCCACTACACATACCCACACAGACCCCTAAACAATTATCACACAAGGTCCTACACAAGAACGGAAGCACTGGGGTACAGGGTCACCCACCCATTGCACACCATGGCACACACAGATGAAATAATCATGCCTTTACACCCCTGCAGGACCCCTACCCAACGTCCCCGGACAGGAGGTTCCAGACATGTCAACTCCACCCACAGAAGAGGCCCACAGTGATGACAGCAGACTGGATCTAGATGACCAGCCCGGCCCATCTAGGAACTCGGGACAGTCGGTTCCCCTGGCACAGTCACAGGCCACCACAGAGCCTCCCCCCTAGGAAACACCAGCACAGCACCCACCCAGCAGGCCCATACCTCTGTCCCCAGGACACGTCAAGCAGCAGTGTGTCCACCACTACAGGGAACCCAGGCTAACCCACCACCCCAAGAACAGCAGGGACCTGGAGGCAGTGGTAGTTGGCACACGGTTCAGGGGACAGAGGCCCAAGAAAACCGGGGAACTGGGAGGGCTGCTGTGCGACAGGGGGAGGACAGGCCCAGGGAACCACCTCTCCACGAGGCCCTCTCTAACATTATGGGAGCGTACCATCATTCCCAGGAGACTATGGCAACGGTACTAGCCAAGTTTCAGGAGACCCAGCGGTTGCAGGAGGAACAGTATTTGGGGTTCAGGGAGGAACTCAAATCCATCAAAACCACCCTGTGCACCATTAGAGAGGTGCTGAAGGACCTCGTAAACACCAGGAGGGACACTGTGGCACAACAAGGGGCCCCTGACACTAGCCTGGACGATGAACTGCCCACCACCTCTGCCGGCGCTAGTGGACAGGAGGCACCGCCACGGGACCACAACACCAGTACCCCACCCCCTGCAGATGGAGAACCACCCCACAAGCAGTCCCTGAGATCCAGGACAAAGACAGAGCACCCAAGAACTAGGGATGACATCAGGAAGAGGTGGAACGACGTACGGGGGAAGGTGCGTTCTGTGGTATCAAGACACCACCTTGCGGTTCAGAGGACTGGCGGCGGACCCTCACCTCCTCCCCCAGAACTAACAACATGGGAGGAGCAGGTCTTGGCTATACTGCATCCTGAGGGCCTCGCTGGAGTAGCAGGAGGAATGGACTCTGGTAAGTCAAACCTTTAACTACTTCATCCCCCACCCACCTGCATGCATTCACATACAACCACCCTCGCCCTCACCCCCATCACTCCAACTCCTCACGTATGTCCCAATATCACAAACCACACATCCCAAACTCAAGCCCTGCACGTAACACCAAAGCATGGACACCCATCACCAAAGCATGGCCACTACACATACCCATACACCCCCCCTAAACCATTATCACACAAGGTCCTACACAGGAATGCAAGCACTGGGGTACACAGTCACCCACCCATTGCACACCATGGCACACACATATGCAATAATCATGCCTTTACACCCTGCAGGACCCCTACCCAACGTCACCGGACAGGAGGGTCCAGATATGTCCACTCCACCCACAGAAGAGGCCCACAGTGATGACAGCAGCTCTGTCCAACTGGATCAAGATGACCAGCCCGGCCCACCTGGGACCTCGGGACAGTCGGTTCCCCTCACACTGGCACAGGCCACTACAGAGCTTGCCCCCTCTGGAACCACCAGCACAGCATCCACCCAGCGGGCCATACCTCTGTCCCCAGGACACGTCAATCAGCAGTGTGTCCACCACTACAGGAAACCCACCAGGCTAACCCACCACCCCAACAACACCAGGGACCTGGGGGCAGTTGTAGTGGGCACACGGTTCAGGGGACAGAGGCCCAGGAACACAGGGAGGGCTGCTGTGCGACAGGGGGAGGACAGCCCAGCGAACCCACTCTCCACGAGGCCCTCTCCAACATCATGGGAGCGTACCACCATTCCCAGGAGACAATGGCAACGGTACTGGCCAAGTTTCAGGAGACCCAGCGGCTGCAGGAGGAACAGTATTTGGGGTTCAGGGAGGAACTCAAAGCCATCAATTCCACCCTGGGAACCATTGTAGGGGTGCTGAAGGAACTTGTGAACACCAGGAGGGTCACTGTGGCACAACAAGGGGCCCCTGACACTAGCCTGGACGATGAACTGCCCACCACCTCCACTGGCGCTAGTGGACAGGAGGCACCGCCACAGGACCACCACACCAGCACCCCACCCATTGCAGAAGGAGAACCACGACGCAAGAGGTCCCTGAGGTCCAGGAACAAGACAGAGAACAATGCCAAGACCCCCGCCAAGAAATGAGACCACCCTGATTGTCATCCTTCTGTCCCCCTTTGTCACCCTGTCCATCCTTAAATTGCCCTAGCTCCACTTCCTATGCTCCTTTGGACAATGCACCTGTGAGACTAATAGACTGGTCATCACCCCTGACCCTTTTCCAACTCCCTCCACTATTTAGCACTTAAATAAACACCCTTGAATCACAAAACAATCTGGAGTCATTCTGTGCTTTCACAAAAGTGTATTTGCAATAACTGAGGGAAATAGCAATGTCCATTGTATTGTCAACATACCTATGTCACACAGCTCTAGTCCATGAGGTAACATAGCAGAGGTCACACAGTGGGACCCACATCTGTGGAAATCGAAAGGGAAAGTGACAAATCAGGGTCCATACACTGGGTGAAAGTGACAGACAGATGAGAGGTCGAACAATTTTATCAGATGTAGGAGGCAGTGATGTCTTCTTACCTGTGTCTCACTGGAATTATTGCTGGATCACGGTGTTTCCGTTGTCTATGTCCTCTTCTTCTGCCTCCTCTTCTTCACTGTCCACAGGCTCCACAGCTGCCACAAAACCTCCTTCAGGACCATCCACCTGCAGAAAAGGCACCTGTCGTCGCAAAGCCAAGTTGTGCAGCATACAGCAGGCCACGATGATCTGGCACACCTTCTTTGGTGAGTAGTACAGGGAACCACCTGTCATATGGAGGCATCGGAACCTGGCCTTCAGGAGGCCGAAGGTCCTCTCTATAACCCTCCTAGTTCGCCCATGGGCCTCATTGTAGCGTTCCTCTGCCCTTGTCCTGGGATTCCTCACTGGGGTCAGTAGCCATGACAGGTTGGGGTAGCCAGAGGGCACCTGCAAATGTCGAGGGACAACTGTTAGGCACACACTAACCTTTAGGGACAACCCCAGACCCAGAAAACTATTCACACTGGATAGGGTCCATGTACTCACCTAATAGCCACACACGGTGCCTCTGGAGTTGCCCCATCACATAAGGGATGCTGCTATTCCTCAGAATGTAAGCGTCATGCACTGAGCCAGGAAACTTGGCGTTCACATGGGAGATGTACTGGTCGGCCAAACACACCATCTGCACATTCATAGAATGGTAACTCTTCTGGTTTCTGTACACCTGTTCACTACTGCGGGGGTACCAAGGCCACATGTGTCCCATCAATGGCACCTATGATGTTGGAGATATGTCCCAGGGCATAGAAGTCACCTTTCACTGTAGGCAAATCCTCCACCTGAGGGAAAATGATGTAGCTGCGCATGTGTTTCAGCAGGGCAGACAACACTCTGGACAACAGGTTAGAGAACATTGGCTGGGACATCCCTAATGCAATGGCCACTGTTGTTTGAAAAGACCCACTTGCCAGGAAATGGAGTACTGACAGGACCTCCACTAGAGGGGGAATTCCTGTGGGATGGCGGATAGCTGACATCAGGTCTGGCTCCATCTGGGCTCACAGTTTCTGGATTGTGGCATGATCAAGTCTGTAGGTGACTATTACATGTCGCTCTTCCATTGTCAACAAGTCCACCAGCGGTCTGTACACCGGAGGATGCCGCCATCTCCTAAGGTACGAAAAAAACTACTTTAATGCACACATTTGTCAATCCGCTATGTGCCTGTCTTAGTGTTTATGCAAGGCCTATATATGTGTGACACATTTAAAATTAATGCCTTGTGCCCCCCTGAAATGGTGGCTGCCTGACATGTAATGTGGGACAAGGGGATATGAGGTAACTGCGCTGGCGTTGTACACCGTTGCGGTAGGCGGTCGAAGACTGCTGCGCAATCCTCCATGGGTCCCAGGAGCCAATGACGATGTACGCCGTCGGTGACGGTATGCACCGCCGCGGAGGTGACCGCCATTTTCTTTCTGTTCACTCACTTGATACCTGATCTTCGACAGAAGAGGACCTACACTGCAAGTGCTGCTGTGACCTCAGTCTGGAAGTGACAATGGCTCAAGAGGCTGGGGAAAGGGCCCCTTCAGTTCGAGAAACTAGTGGAAGGGGTCCTCCCCCAGTACATGCTACTCTACTGTCTTCCAGACAAACCGGTGAGTACACTGTGAGTATGCTGTATGGGCAAGGCCTGTTTGGAGTGGTGTGTATGGGAGATGGGGGGGATGAGGCATGCATGATACAACGGTGAGTGTATGTGCCTCAGGGTAAGGGTGGGAATGTGGGCCAATGACTGTGACGGTCCGGACGGTTAATGTTGTACCTTTTCCCCTGTACTCTTCCTGTAGCTCAGCGCCCACCAGAAGAAGGATATTTGGCGTGCCATCACCAAGAACTTCTGGGTCCTGGGGGTCCACCACAGACGGAGCGCCCACTGCCGTAAAAGATGGGAGGACATTCGCCGCTGGAGCAAGAAGACGGCGGAGGCCCAGCTGGGGATGGCCTCCCAATGTGGGAGGGGTGCCCGTCGCACCATGACCTCCTGATGTTCTGGATCATGGCGGTGGCAGATCCGTAGATGGATGGGCGCTTGAGAGCATCACAGCAGCCACAAGGGAGTGAGTACACTCACATCCATCTGATTCAGCATGCATTGGAGGTGTCTGGGTGGGGAGGTGGGCTGTGGGTTCCCCTAGGCTAGGTCGAGCCTTGTAGGCAAGGACCCTTTGTGAGGCAGGCTAAGTGGCACCCCAACTCCACCAGTAGTAAGAGCCATCTACACCTAGTCGGGCTCCTGTGACTTCCATGTGTGCAGCAAACGGGCATAGGCCTTGTACCCCATGTCCCTGTGATCAATTAGGGAACTCTAAGTGCATGACGTAGTGCGGAAGGCTGCTGTGTCTGTAGTGTCCACCAACGGTAGCGGTTTGCATGCACTGAACATGACTTTCTACTTTCTTCCCCCCCCCTTCTTGTGCTCTCCCTGTTCTTGTGTGCATTATCATCATCAGGCGGAGGAGCTGTGCCACCGGAGCAGGAGGGAGCTGCATCCCACATGGCCCTGGAGGGCGATACTACGGAGTCAGAATTCACCAGTGGGACAGAGGGCGAGGGGAGCTCCACGGTGGGGAGAGGAGCAGAGACCAGCGACACCGACTCCTCCTCTGATGGGAGCTCCCTTGCGGTGGCGGGCCCCTCTGTGCCCCCCGCATCTACAGGTACAGCCACCACCCCCCCTACCAGCACCGCCCTCCCAGCAGCCCCTCAGTGTGTTCCCTGTGGCCACTCACCCAGGGGGTGGGCATCTCCTTCGCCCCAGGCACCTCAGGCCCTGCTGCAGTCAGCCCTGCTGCCCTCAGTGAGGAGGCCATTGACCTCCTCAGATCCCCCACTATTGGGCAGTCTACCATTCTGAATGCCATCCAGGGTGTAGAGAGGCAGTTGCAATGGAAAAATGCATACCTGGAGGGCATTCATTCTGGCCAGGCAGCCCAACAGCAAGCATTTCAGACTCTGGCCTCAGAACTGATGGCATCCATTTTTCCTGTGTCCAACCTCCCCCCTCCAACTTCCTCCACCCAGACCCAATCCCCAGTACCTCAGCCTATCCCAAGCACACCATCAGACCAGCATGCACACACCTCAACACACAAGGGTAGCTCTGGCAAACATAAGCACCACACATTCCACAGGCACTCACACAAGCATCATACCCATGCACACATACCAACATCCACTGCCTCCACTGTGTCCCCCTCCTCCACGTCTCCCTCCTCCCTCTCTGTCACGTCTCCACTCACACCTGCATGCACTACATCTTCAGCCACTACCTCCATCACCAGCACACCCATCACCACACACCGCTCACGTGCACTTACCCCCCCACTACCATTCACATATCCCCTGTGTCCTCTCCCAGTGTGTCTGTGAGCCCTCCTCCCAAAGTACACAAACGCAGTCATACACCCACCCAACAGCCATCCACCTCACGACAGCCTCCAGCCCATGCACCTTCACCCAAAGTCAGCAAACGAACACCTTCTACAACCACTACCACTTCCTCCACTCCCAAACCCCCTCCATCTACCCATCCCAGTGTGTCTAAAAAACTTTTCCTGTCAAACCTTGACCTCTTCCATTTACCTCCCCCACCCCTTCCGTCCCCAAGGGCCCACCTTTCCAAGTCCCAACCCAGCACCTCATCCACCACATCACCGGGCACAGTGGTGCCAGCAGTAACCGGCTTCCGGAGTGCGCCAAGCAGCAGGGCTGCCAGTGTCCCAAGAAGCGAGGCCAAGGACATTCCCCCACCTCCAAAACAAAAGATGTTGCCCACATCCTGGAGGGAGAAGGCCAAAACACCTGCCCTCAAGGGCTCAGCCAAGACAACAGTTGGGAGTGGCAAGACAGCTGCACCCCCATCCAAGGTGGGGAAGGGCCAGAGAAAGAAAGGCAAGTCACCGCCAACCTGCACGGCGGACAAGACCGCCACCGGCACCGCCACATAAACCGCCGCCACCAGCACTGACACTCATGAGCCCCCCACGAGCACCGCCGCTCATGAGACCGCCACCAGCACCGAGGTCAGTGAGCCCCCCCACCAGCACTGCCACTCATGAGACCAGCACCAAGGTCAGTGAACCCCACACCAGCACCGCCGCTCATGAGACCGCTGCCAGCACAGAGGTCAGTGAGCCCCCCACCAGCACCGCCGCTCATGAGACCACTGCCAGCACCGAGGTCAGTGAGCCCCCCACCAGCACTGCCGCTCATGAGACCGCCGCCAGCACCGAGGTCAGTGAGCCCCACACCAGCATCGCTGACCAATGACCGCTGCAAGCACCGCCGCTACTGAGCCCACCGCCATCGGCTACGCCACATCCTGAGCCAGTGGCAGCACCGCAGACATGGCTGCCATCCCCAGTGGTCATTTGTACGAGGCTGGTGGTCACTTCCAGGGGCATGGGCAGCTTCCATGTTGCCACTACCTCAGTCCTTGGCAGGATGAAGCACTCTGGGCACAAAGCCCCCTCCAGAACCAGTGGAGAAAGGCATCCACTACCTCAGTCCTTAGCAGGATGAACCACTCTGGGCACAAAGCCCCCTCCAGAACCAGTGGAGTATCACATCCACTACCTCAGTCCTTGGCAGGATAAAGCACTCTGGGCACAAAGCCCCCTCCAGAACCAGTGGAGAAAGGCATCCACTACCTCAGTCCTTGGCAGGATGAAGCACTCTGGGCACAAAGCCCCCTCAGAACCAGTGGAGACTGTTATCCACTTGAGAGACTGTGGCTTTGCACTCCCCAGGATAAAGCAGTGGGCAAACCACCCACTGGAGAGACTTTTGAGACTGTGGCTTTGCACTCCCCAGGATAAAGCAGTGGGCAAACCACCCACTGGAGAGACTTGTGAGACTGTGGCTTTGCACTCCCCAGGATAATGCAGTGGGCAAACCACCCACTGGAGAGACTTGTGAGACTGTGGCTTTGCACTCCCCAGGATAAAGCAGTGGGCAAACCACCCACTGGCGAGACTTGTGAGACTGTGGCTTTGCACTCCCCAGGATACATCAATGGGCAGGGAGCCCCCTCGTGGAGCTGGCTTCGTGCACTCATCCGGCTGAGGTACCCCCTGTTCCCTTCACCCTGAGGTGCCTGTTTTATTTCGATCTGATGCCCCTGCAGTGTTCTCTCCATTTGGATCAGGTATCTTGTGTGGGCCTCGCCCATGCATTTTGGGCCTAGTGGTCCACGGACGATATAGGTGCAGTACATTGACTTGAATTCTTGGTGTGCAAATTTGTTAATAGTGTATCTATGTTTTTGAGTAATGGATTTTTCTTGATTACATTCGTTCAAATCATTTCCTTTTGTCCTGGCATTCTTCCAGTGAGGTTTGGGGGGGGAATGTAACGTTTCAGCATGTATTTGTGTGTCTGTTGTTGTGGGTGAAGGTGGGGGTGCTCCTGGTAGAGGAGCAGGAAGACAATGGCAGGGAGTATGTGGAGTTCCGGCGTCCTAGCATCCTGGTTCCTCATGAGGTGTGTAGAGTGTTTCCCCTTTCAAGTCCTGTTTCCGCCGTGTTTTAGTTTGCGTTGAATCCGCACCGGAAAAGGTGGAGGATTGGTCTGTCATAATAGTGTGGGTGGTACATTGTCTTCCGCCTGTCTGTTGGCAGTGACCGCCATGCTGTTTGTTTGTACCGCCGTGGCGGTCAGAGTGTTAAAGAGGCTGTCTATGTTGGCGGTTTCCACCACGGTCATGGTTCCATTTTTTCCGCCAGCCTGTTGGCGGTCTTACTGCCGCTTTAACACCGACCGCCAGGGTTGCAATGAGGGCCTAAGTCGGAAGGTAAGTTTTTGACCGAGGCCTCACGCTCACTGTAGCAGGGCTTCATCATGGTCGGCCTCAAATTTTAACTTTGCCCATGTTGAGTGAGTCTAGATGTCCAGATTGGCACTTTTAGTTTCTATGCGCTAAAAAAAATTTAGACCGTCATTATGACATTGGCAGTAAGTCCCACTTACCGCCAGGCTGACGCCCGCCAATTTACCGCCACCATGGAGGATATCCGTTCACCATGCTATGACACACACACACCAATCCGTCAGTATTCAGCCACATACACAAATCCGCCACACCAAAAGTCAGTGATAAACTGGCGGTATCAAAACCCACACCATTACGCCAACAGAACTACACCCACCACATTATGACCCACGAATACTACAACGGACATGCAACGGCGGTAAACCATTGGCGGTACATACTGCCGTGCTCACAATGGACACCCATATACAAAACAATACCACATTAGACAATTCAAACAACACACAGGTGGCACCCACACACCACCACCACTGTAAAACACACACCCACATCACCCAAAACCCTTTACAAACAACAATTACTGGCAGAAGATTGACACTAAAACCACTGACACAACTAGAGCCACACACTATTTACACCAATACACCACTCACACACTACACATCACACACCCCAACACATTACCAAACACACCCTCACCAACACACCTCACATAGCACCCATGGCACCACAAAGACAACCCCATTTCACAGAGGAGGAGCTAAGGGTCTTGATGGAGGAAATTGTCAGGGTAGAGCCACAGCTGTTTGGAGCACAGGTGCAGCAGATATCTATAGCTAGGAAGATGGAGCTATGGTGGAGAATTGTGGACAGGGCAAACTCCGTGGGACAACACCCAAGAACTAGGGATGACATCAGGAAGAGGTGGAACGACCTACGGGGGAAGGTACATTCCATTGCAGCAAGAAACCAGCTCGCGATCCAGAGGACTGGCGGTGGACCCTCACCTCCTCCCCCACAACTCACAACATAGGAGGAGCAAGTCTTGGCAAGACTGCATCGTGAGGGCCTGGTCAGAGTCAGAGGAGGACTGGACTCTGGTAAGTCAACTCTACTAGTATCACCCCCTTACCTGTATGCCATCACAAACCCTCACAATCACTTCCATCACTCCACTACTTCCCACACACCCCACACTCACATCCCACTCATCCCAATGCCAAGCCCTGCATGCTGTACCAATGCATGGCCCCTCACAGCCCTCCATGGACACTCATCAATAAAGCATGCACACCATAGAGAACTAACAATCCCACCATACACTAACATACACAAGTGAAAGCTGCCAGGGCAAATCCAACCAAAGAGGGGAAGCCACGGATGTCGGACACAGAAACCATAACGCATCATTTACATCCCCACAGGTACCCCAGCCAATGTCAGTGGAGAGAAGGTGCCAGCAATATCCAGTGCCCCAGCTGAAGAGGCCCCCAGTGATGACAGCAATTCTGGTCTTCAGGATCTGGATGACCTACCGGGCCCATCAGGGACCATTGGACAGCTGGTTACCCAGGCCCAGTCACACACCACCACAGAGCCTCTCCCATTAGGAAACAGCACTGCAGCACCCACTCAGCGTACCCATACCTCTGTCCCCAGGACACGTCAATCAGCAGTGTGTCCACCTCTACAGGGACCTCGCCCACAAGACAATCAGGGACCTGGAGTCAGTGGCATTGGGCACACGGTTCAAGGGACAGAGGCACAGGCCACCAGGGACACTGGGAGGACTGCTGTGCACCAGGGGAGGACAGGCCCAGGGAACTGACTCTCCAGGAGGCTCTCGCAGAGATCCTGGGAGCTTATCTACATTCCCAGGACACAATGGGCCAGATCCTGGACAATGTGCAGGAGAACAGGCTGCTGTAGGAGGGACAGTACCAGGAGATCAGGGAGGACTTGCAGGCCATTAACAACACCCTGATCTCCATTGCAGGGGTGCTGGCAGACATGGCCAATATTATGAGGGAGGCAGTCTCACACCAGCAGGCCCCTGCCACTAGCCAGACATCTGAACAGCCTTCCACTTCCGCTGCCGCTAGTGGCCATGATGTCCCGCCACAGGACTCACAGGCCACCAGCACCCCTCTCCCTGCAGAAGGCAAACTACGCCGCAAACGTTCCCTGCAATCCAGACAGAAGCTAGAGACACTTGCCAAGACCCCACCAAGAAATGAGACTCTCCTGATTGTCACCCTTGTGTCCCACTCTGTCACCCTGTCCGCCTTGAACTGCAATTGCTCCCCTTCCTATGTCCCCATGGACAATGCACCTGTGCTACAAACAGACTGGAACAGTACCCTGGACTTTGCTCCATCATCACCCCCATCCCATTGTACTTGCCCTTCCACAAATTAGCACTTTAATAAACACCTTTGAAAAATGTAAATATGTATTCATTGTAACAGGTATAAACATTGCAAATCAACTGTACAGAGAATGAGCATAGATTAATGACCTGTAGCTGGCTGTAGTGATCACACCAGGAGTATATGTCAGGTCACCAACATCTGCAAAATGAATTGCCAGAGGGAACAGTAAGTGGGAATAGAAGTTGAAAATATCAGCATGCCAATGCCACACAATTTCAAACAAATGTCATTGAAATGTGAAGTAACACTGTCCTACCTGTGTGTCATTGGAAGTATTGCCAGATTACATATGTTCTGTTGTCCTCATTCTCATCCTCTGCCTCCTCATCTTCACTGTCCACAGGGTCTACTGCTGCCACATGGGCATCTCCAGCCTCCTCCCCTTGCAGGAAAGGAACATGGCATCTGAGGGCCAGGTTATGCACCATGCAGCATGCCACAACTATCTGGCAGACCTTCTTGGGTGAGTAGCATGGGGATCCACCTGTCAGATGAAGGCACCAGAACCTGGCCTTCAGGAGTCCAAAGGTCCTTTCAATGATCCTTCTGGTTCGCCAATGTTCCTCATTATAACATTCTTCTGCCCTTGTCCTGCCATTCCTCACAGGGCTCAGCAGCAATGACAGGTTTGGGTAACCTGAGTCACCTGCAAATATCGAGGGACAATATTTAGCCACACATTATCCTATATGGGCCACACCATACCCAACATATACTGGGTGGGAACCAGGGCTCATCTATTAACCACAGCCTGTGCCTCGTTAGTTGGGACATTGCATTTGGCATGCTGCTATTCCTCAGGACAAAGGCATCATGCACTGACCCTAGATACATAGCATTGACGTGGGAGATGTACTGGTCTGCCAAGCACACCATCTGAACATTCATAGAGTGGAAACTCTTCAATTCCTGAACACCTGTTCATTCTTGCGGGGGACGGACAAATGCATTATGTGTTCCATCAATCGCCCCAATTATGTTAGGGATATGTCCCATTGCATAAAACTCAACCTTCACTGTATCCAAATCTTCAACCTGGGGGAAAACAATGTAGCTGCACATGTGTTCGATCCGGGCAGACAACACTCTTGTCAGCACTATTGAGAACATTGGCTGTGACGTTCCTGCTGCCAAGCCCACTGTCACTTGGAAAGAACCAGTTGCCAGGAAATGCAGTACAGATAGAACTTGCACAAAAGGGGGGTTCCCAGTGGGGTGATGGACAGCAGATATAAGGTCAGGCTCCAATTGGGCAGACAGCTCTGTGACTGTGGCCCTGTCAAGTCTATAGGTGAGGATAACGTGAGGATAAGGTGTCTGTCCTCCAGTGTTGCCAAGTCCACCAGGGGTCTGTACATGGGGGTACATCTCCATCTCCTATTCATCTGCAGCAGTAGGTTTCTAAGTGACAAAAAAGTGAGGATCTGGTCACAAACTGAACAATGGAATTACAAAAGAACTTTGCATCCTCTATACATGAAATGGGTCATTGTGATTTGTCCAGTATGTGCTAATATCAACTGTGATGCAGCATTATTCCAGGGCCTGCCCCCCCACCCTGAAATGGAGTCCACCTGTCCTGTGTGGAGGGACAGGTGGAATTGAGGTAATTTGGCTGACGTTGTGCGCCGTTGCGGGAGGTGGTCGGAAACCGCCCTGTAACTTCTCATTGGCTAACATTGAGCCCTATAGGGTACAGTGCCCAATGGTGATCTACGCCGGCGGTGACAGTATGCACCGCCGCGGACGTGACCGGCATTTTCTATCTGATTCCTCACTTGTAACCTGACCTTCCATAGGAGAGGACCTACACTGCATGTGCTGCTTTGACCTGTGTCCGGAACCTACCATGCCGTGTGACCAAGGAAGGGCCCCAGCCTTTACTTCGGAGGAGTTGGAGAGACTGGTGGATGGGGTCCTACCCCAGTACGGACTGCTGTATGGGCCTCCAGACCAACAGGTGAGTACACTGTTAGCACAATGCATGTGGCATGAATGCATGGAGTTGTGTGTGTGAAGGCCTCATGTAAGGGGGGTGGATGGATGTCCTCTTGGTGGCATACAGGTTGTGTGATGGGCCATGTGTGGGTAAATGGTGATGTGAAGGGGTATGATGGGCCATATGTGTAACAGGCAGGACTGTTTGTCTAATTCTATTTTCCTGTGTGTATTGCCTTTGCAGGTCAGCGCCCATCAAAAAAGGGTATATGGCCTGCCATCGCCAGGACATGCAGACACTGGGGGTTTAAGGAAGGTGGAGCACCCACTGTTGCAAACGGTGGGAGGACCTGAGACGCTGGGCACGGAAGACGGCAGAGGCCCAGCTGGGGATGGCCTCCCAACGAGGAAGGGGTGCCCGTCGAACGCTGACACCCCTGATGGCCCGCATACTGACGGTGGCCTATCCAGAGCCGGACGGGCACTTGAGGGCATCACAGCAGCCACAAGGGGGTGAGTACAGTGCCCATCATTACAACTTACGCATGGTAGGGTTGTATCCGGATGGGAGATGTGGGTCAGTGCGTGCCCCTAGGCGAGGCCTGACATTGCAGCGTGGATCCTCTGGTGGCTAGGGTTCAGAAGGGAACATTTTGCTACCTAGGCATCAACTACTGGTCAGGGCTGCATGGGTCCCAGGTGTGCAGCATTTGGCGGTCTGTGCCCATCCCCATGCCTCGGTGGCTAACTATTTCTCTGGTAGTGCAATGCAAATTGCGTAGGCATGTTCCGTGTGTGTGAGGGTGATGTGTACGCCAACTGTGGTGTTGGTGCAGCCATTGACCTAGTGTATCCTTTGTCTCTTCCCCCCCTTTCTTGTTTTGTCATCCTGTCCTTATGTGCATTAGCATCATCTGGCGAAGAAGCAGAGGTACCGGTGACGGAGGGAGCTGCATCCCACAGGACCCAGGAGGCAGGTCCACCAACACTGAAGGCACCAGTGGGACAGAGGGTGAGGGGAGCACATCGGAGGCCGGAGGGGGCAGTTCGGACACAGATACCTCCTCTGATCGAAGTTCCCTGGTGGTGGCAGACACTTCTGTGACCACCCCAGCTACAGGCGCCACCCCCGTACCAGCACCGCCCTCCCAGCAGCCCCTCAGCGAGTTGCCCGGAGGGTGGGCATCTCCTTCGCCCCAGGCACCTCAGACCCTGCCCCAGTGAGCCCTGCCGCCTTAAGCGAGGAGGTTATTGACCTCCTGAGATCCATCTCTATAGGGCAGTCAACCATTGTGAATGCCATCCAGGGGCTGGCAGCCCAGATGCAGCAATCTAATGCATTCTTGGAGGGCATTCACACTGGATTGGCAGCCTAACAGAGATCAATTCAGGCTCTGGCCTCTTCTCTGATGGCAGCCATTGTGCTTGTTTCTACTAACCCCCTCCAACTACCACTGCCCAGTCCCATTCCCCTCAACCCCAACATATCCCAAGCACACATACAGACGAGCATGCACCCAAGAGTGTCACAGGCAAACACAAGCACCACACTTCATCCCACAAGCACTCACACAAACACCATCCAGTTGCAGACACAACAACATCAACTATTTCCACTGTCTCCCCCTCCACCACCTCCCTCCCAGCCACGTCTACACTCACACCTGCATGCACTACATCATCATCCACTACCAGCATCATCACCACACCAAGCAAAACACACACCTCACTAGCAGACACCTCCACAACAGCCAAGCACACGTCCTCTGTGTCCTCTCCCACTGTGTCTGTTCCCCCCTCCTAAAGTACACAAGCACTCAGACACCCAACAGCCATCCACCTCACAACAGCATACAGCCCCTGCACCTGCACCCAAAAGCAGCAGACACCTCCAACAACCACTCCCTCATCCTCCACTCCCATTCCTTCTCCCTCTTCCCACCCCAATGTCCCTAAAAAAACGTTTCTATCCACCATTGACCTCTTCCCTACCCCTCCCCCCAGCCTGCACATATGGGCAGGGTATCACAAACTCAGCCAAGCACCTCAGCCACACAGTCCACAGGCCCAGTCCTAACCGCACCCCCTCATGGTGGAAAGGGATCCAGGCCACATGTACTGGAAGGGAAGGAGCCTGCACCAGCTAGCCTAAAGGGGAGGGAGACTGCCCCAGCTGGCAAGAAGGGCAAGGAGCCTGCACCTACCACCCGAAAGGCCAAGGAGTCTGCCCCAGCAGGCAGGAAGAGCAAGGAGCCTGCACCAGCAGGCAGGAAGGGAAAGAAGCCTTCACTTGGAACTGTGATGCAGCCCCCACCACCAACCATGGTTGTGCATCTGTCTGAGGATGCAGGGAATGGGCAGGAGCCTCCCCCTACCAGCAGCACCACCACTGTGCAGCCATCCGAGGTTGCAGGTGATGGGCATGAGCTTCCCCCCACCAGCAGCACCACCACTGTGCAGCCATCACCGCCGGCGGACGGTATGTAATCCTGCCTCCATGGGCTGCTGTGTGGCCTGTCCACTCCAGAACCAGTAGGTAACACACCACCTAAGAGACTGTGATCTTGCACTCCCCAGGATCAAGCACAGGGCATGCTGCCCCCTCCAAAACCAGTGGGTAAGATACCAACCTAAGAGACTGTGGCCCATCACTCTCCAGGATCAAGCACAGGGCACATTTCCCCCTCCAGAACCAGTGGGTAAGACACCCAGCTGAGAGACTGTGGCCCATCACTCCCCAGGATCAAGCACAGGACAGGTTGCCCCTGCCAGAACCAGTGGGTAAGACATCCACCTGAGAGACTATGACCTTGCACTCCCCAGGATCAAGCACAGGGCACACTGCTCCCTCCAGAACCAGTGTGTTTTATGTTTTACTTTTGACTGTTTTATGATTTTTAAATGCTTTACACACCAATCTCCTAAATTAAGCCTAACTGCTTGTTGCCAAGCTACCAAGAGTTGAGCTGGGATTAATTTATTGAGACCCTGACTGGACCTAGTTGGGGTTGGTGGCCTATTGCTACGTGTAGGTACTTACCTGCCCTTACCAATAATCCAGTTTACAACACCAGTCCTTTTGGTGCAGATGCTCATGATCATATTTTCATTGTACCCAAGTCTGAAACATGAACAGTTTCATAAGTGCTTACTTGCCATGTAAGCAGGAATAGGGCCTATATTACCTACTCACATTTGTGATGGAGCATCACACCTAAAGCACTCTTAAAGTGGGGCATGTTTGGTACAAATGTCCCTCATAACTTGGAGAAAATACAGGTACCCCTTTTTCACATACAGTTGTGTCAGCTGAAAACAGTTCTTGGCTTGTGATGAGGAATCTAGTGACAGCTTTTAGCCCAAAACAATGCACTAAACACAGCATCAGACACCGTCTGAGAAAGTTATACCTCCAGAAATCATTGTCTGCATTGGATGTATGTCAACTGTCATGTTGATTCCAAACAACATTGCTAGAAATAAAACTGATTAAAGAACAAGGTTAGCTACATACAATAACTCATCCACTTGATCCTGATGTTGGGCCCTCAACTGCCCATCAAGCTCCGGGTGGGTCAC
Organism: Pleurodeles waltl; assembly: GCF_031143425.1. Lineage (NCBI taxonomy): Eukaryota > Metazoa > Chordata > Amphibia > Caudata > Salamandridae > Pleurodeles > Pleurodeles waltl. The sequence continues at coordinate 672,609,808 of NC_090445.1, forward strand.
CACAAGGATAAGGGCCGTTAGGGAGGTCAGGCTGCGCGCATGTGCTTTCTTCTTTGGGAGGCCTGCCCACGCTGGACTTCTGCTGACTTCCTGGTCCAGCAAAGGAGGTCCTCCCGCATCACTTAATGACTCCTAGGATCCACTCCTTCTTTGCAATGGCCTTCCACAATTCCCGCTTTTGATGGGCGTTGACTTGTATGGATGAGAACAAAATACAACAAAAGATGTTTTGAGTGATTTTGTTTGTCTGTCGTGCAGTGACACAACTTTGTTGCATCTCTCACAAACATTTCAAAGTTCCTAAGAAACACTAATTTGCAGTGAACTGTAGAGCAGCCTCACACTTTCTTTCTCCTCATTTTACCAATCCAAGACACAAACATCATCTAAGCCAGAGATAGGAAACGTTTCATGTAGTGAGACACACTGCAGGCTCATTGTGAGCTACTAAAGGCTAAATAACCTCTAGATTATTTGTACATAACCACATGCACAGCTACATTGTTTCTATGCCTATCCTTCTAAGAGTCAAATACTATGGTTTGTGCCACATACAGTGAATAAGGGCAGTATGGGAGGGCTGTTATGTGTCAGTGAGACTATGGCTTCGGGTGATGTCTGGAAACGTGTGTGTAGTAATGGGGCATACTTGTCTGGCTGACTGAGAGCTTGTATAATTTAGCCTTGCAGCACAGGAAATACCTTTCCCCATATGTGGGACCATGACATGGTAGAAATATACTGATACTCTTATTTTAAAATAAGGGATGCAACTGTACTTGACAGAACAGCATCAGACAGCTCCACAACTTTGAAGAATCTTCTTGCACTTTACATTTCACTCATTTTGACATGGACTGTATGTTTTTACTTATACTATTAGTACAGTGTCTATTGGCCACTTGAAGTAAGGGCCTGCAGTTTGCCTAATGAAATCTGGGATTTTGAGCAACATGAACTGAAAATTGAGCTTATTCCTTCAGGTGACTTTATTTCAATGTACAGATATTTCTAATATTGCCAAACAACATTCTGTACCCAGCTAAATCATTCTGTTCACTACACTCCAATGACAACACTCCACACATGAACAAAAGGGGAAAAATTAGCCTGTGTACAAAAGAAAAACAAGTTAATTTGTGAAACATTTCCCATTCAAACATGTACCTGTTCCTCTGGGTTCTCATACAGCTGTCTGTACAGGGATGGAACGTTTCTGGTGAGGATCTCCAACTCCTCCAAGGAGAAGGTAGGGGCCCTGTCACCTGCTTTGCCTGGCATACTGGCTCACAGAGATCGGTAACAGAAGCAAAAGTTGAGGAGTTGTTGTTGACTGCAGTGTTAGGCGACAAGTGAGCTGTTTCCAGATGCTGTGTACAAGTACACAGCGGTAGTGTCCTGCAGTGGAGACGGACACAGCCATTGGCTTTCATGCATAGCCATCACACGTTAGCCTATGGGAGTATTCTTCGTGGAGTGTTCTACCTACTATGCAGTTAATGGCTGTTGGATAGCTAATGTCCTGAAGGCAAGGTCAGGAACCTGTCATTTTAGGACGTGTAGCTGTGTATTTTTAAATTGTTTGTGAGTCACTAACACTCATAAAAGTGTCAACATTCTTTACAACACTGTTTTTGGCAAAAGATGACACAAAAAAAAGTGAACCGTCACTGTTTTTGACATCAGTAGTGCTGCGGTGTATGGAATTCTTCAGTTGACAGAAAAACAATGTAAAAAAATAATGTGTCATAATAAATTTCAAATGTATTATTCACACATTATTTGTAAAAAAGTGTCAGACATATTTTAAAAATATATTGATTTGTAGTAGCAAACATGTTTGAAAACTATGGTAACATATATGACACAATAAGATCACTTCTCTAACCGAGTCATGAGGATTGTGTGGATTTTGAAAGCCTTGTGTGACAATTTTTATTGATAGTCTATTATCCTTATATGCAAACATATGAGCCCAAGGATGAGTAGAAGAAGACGTCCTCAAGACTTAAGACCGTTTCCAGACTTTGCCACCTTGGAGGAAAGGGACATGCTCAAAAGCTTCTTATTAAATAGGCAATAGGCAAACTATACTGGATTGGTGTCAGCAGGTGGATCCTGATTCATACCTCACAATAGGAATACAAAAGCAATAACACCAATAGTGAAACTCATGGCAGTACTTCATTTTGTGGCCAATGGCTCTTTTCAGTACACTGTGCCAGTATCTGGAGGCATGTCACAGCCAATTTTCAGTGGCGTGCTACAAGAAGTCCTTGCTGCAGTGATGAGAGACATCAACAGCTTCATCCAGTTTTCAAGAGCTCAGGATTTGGCCAATGTGAAGGAAGAACTTTATGGTTTGGGTGGCCTACCACATGAGGTTGGAGCAATTGATGACACACATATTGTCCTGGTGCCACCAAATGCAAGGGAACAGGTCTACCACAATCAGAAGAACTTCCATTCCATCAATATGCAAGTTGACTGCTTACCAGATTCATGCATCTCACGTGTGTGTACCCGCTTTCCTGGGTCAACACATAATTCCTTTGTACTACGGAACAGCACCATACCCCTGCAAATATCACCACTGGGACATGAGAGGACCTAGCTTGTTGGTAAATACAAAATGACTTGAGAATAATTTCCTTTAATCCTAGTTTAGGAATGTACAATGGCTTGATAGGATTTTAAACTATCAATTTATTGCTTCCATGTAGGAGATACAGCATATCCTAACCGACCATGGTTGTTGGCACCACTGAGGATTCCAACAACGCTAGGGGAAGTCCAGAATACAGAACCCAGTGGAGCAGGCTTTTAGGCTCCTGAAAGCCAGATTTAGGTCTCTGAACAAGACTAGTGGAGCCCTTCTCTACTCACCCAATAAGATGTGCCACGTCACAGTTGTCTGCTGCATGTTGCACAGCATTGCCCTGCGACAGAACATCCCAATTATCGCAGAGGATAGAGACCGTGAAGAGCCACCAGGTGAGGATGTTGAAATGCCTCATGAAGATGACAGTGGTGAAGAGGCAAGAACTGAACTATGTCAAGATGTCATTGACCACTTCTTCACCTCAGGGTGAGTGTATCCTTACATATTGTGACATACAGTGTCAGCAAAACTTGTGACATACTAAACATATCAGTTTGCAATGGTAACCTGGCAAGAATGGTCAGTTCAGGAAAGTCCAAGGCAATGCTGTTTGTGGATCAGAGTCTTCCTACATTGACTACTGTTTTTATTGGCATATATGTGTCCTCCTATTGTATCATTTGAGTGAAATTATATTAGTGAAATCATTAACTTTCCTTTGTTTTTCTGTTTCAGGGTCCTTCACCATCTCATCTTCATTTGGATATTTCAAGGTTGTGACATTTGCAATGATATGTTGCTGTTGGGAAGTACAAAGTGAACATGTATTGATCCTGGGACAGACACCCGTGTGGGATGTACAGATTTTGTACAGAGACAACTTGCACTGTGATTGAATGGAAGTTCTTGAGATTGTATCAGACCTGTTTTCTGTGGGGTTTTGCCACTAAGGCAATATGTGCAGCTTAACTTACTCTAAGCATGTGTATTTCAAGCCATAGGTCTCTCTTTGTAGTGAATCCTATTTAGTTTTATTGGGGCTCAGGATATTAGCTTAGGCTTTGGGTTGCAGGCCTGTGACCCCGTCACCTAGTGACTGTTAACCTACTTAGCTTGCTCTGTCTTAGTACATTTATTTTATTATTTCTTTTAAGATGGCTGCTATTGTTTATAGTTAGAGAAATGTTTTGATTTGCGTTATCAGTGCCACTCTATGAAGGCATCACTATTGGCGTCATACTCAAGTGATGTACGCAGATATTCACATCATGTCCCTTTCTCACTTACGTGTGACAGAAACATAAAGGACACTTTTTGGGGTTTGGTTACATAATTGCCACCACAAGTCTACCTCCTTATGAATTGTTTGAGAACATACCTACGACAGGGGTCCTACATGATCTGTATAAATACATCTGACACAGACAAGGTTATCAGAGGGATTCCTTGCAGATGCCATCTAAGCCATCTATGCTGCATGTTACCTGGCAGCACAACTCAACTTTCATCTCACCGTGAAGTATGACATAGAGACCTCATTCCAAGGAAACAAGGGTTGGGGGGCACTTTTCATGGACAGGGTACTTACAGATTCGGTTTATCACACCTAGCTGTCATTAGGTTAGATATTGGGTTTTCTATGCTAGGGATTTTACATTTCGTGCTTTTTGCAAAATGGTGTTTTTTTTATATTCACAACTCTCATCTTCACAATTATGCTACTTTTATTGCACCTCATCCATTTTACAGTAGATTGCAGTATTTTCAATACATCTATTAAAAACTTCCTGCATCTCCTTCATTGCCTGTGTGTGACTGAGACTTATTGCTAACGAGAGAAAAAGGGTAACTTCCATTCCACCTCAACTCTACTGAGATGTTGCACTCTAGAGTCCATGCGTAAGGCTGTTCGAAACTACCTTTTACTGTTTGGGTTTTTGGTGAGTTACTGCTTGTGAGCCTGGAGGGTTGGGCCTACAGTTGCAACTTGTTGTAGGAGTGACTCCGTCACCTACAAACAAAAGTGCTGTCATCCCTAAAGCAGCAGTCTCACCTAGGAGCGAGAGTCCAACTACGACACCTTCACATTGCCTAAATGTTCAATTTGTATTCAGTGTAGGAAGCTGTTTTTTTAGGACACCATGGTGGTTGTAACATTGTACCACATACTGCCTCAGTGTCCTGAAAAGGTCATGTGGCCTCCAATTTTGTTACTGCTGTGATGTAGATTACTGGTGTTATTGATCTAGGATTCCTAATGTGAGAGCAAGATGTTTGGCTCCAGTTGAGGTCATGAATCAATAATAGTTGACCTATGTAATTTGATTTCATGAAGTATTACCTTTCTTCCATAGTGTCATGGATCTGGATTGTCAACTTCTAAACGGTCCAGACTGTTTGGGTTCCGTGTGGTTTGCGAAAAGCATATTTGATTGTGTCACAAACTTGTTACCTAAGAATGCAGGACATCAATACATTCAGATTTCATTGTTTCCTTTTACATTTTGTTTACATGGGAAACACATTACCAAGTTGGTATCACTTATTTGTTTTAGTATCATATTGTTTGACACAATTAAAAAATGATGGGGTACGGAAGACATAGAAAAGGAACTACAATAAATATTTCACCAGTTTTGACTTTGTTTCCGTGCATTTATTTTGAACAAAAATATCAGTGAAATACCTTTGAAATCAGAATGAAAAACAAAAGTCCATCATTGTGGATAAAACTATCTTTATGGAGCACAAATTGTTTGAAGACCAGTGTATAATCTGCACATCTCCTAAAATCCATGAAATAGTCCACAGAGTGAATGGTAGACACACACTGGAGGGAATTAGGTTCTGTGTCTATTGGAGGTGGTGGTGGAGGTCATGCCATCCTCTCCTGGTGGTCCGGATGAACATCCCCTCCTGGGTAAGGGAGGGGGCACAGAGACTGGGGTTGGTGGATTGGTTTCCTGTGGTGGCAGGGCCTCCCTTTCTGTAGCTAAGGAAGGTTTATTTTGTCCCAGTGTAGAAGGACCATAGACAGGGGTAGATGGGACAGCTGCACAAGTAGTGATAAATGTCAAACATCACCTCTGTCAAGGAGCACATATTAGAGTTGATATTCTGCATCTCAACATCGTGCTCCCTCTGAACCTGCTTAATGTCCCGTAGCACTGTTAGGACATGGCCCATGTCTTGGGAATCTTGTATTGAACCCAAGACTCGGTCAATCGTGGTCTGGGTGACAAATATGCCAGTGGTCTCAATTTCCTGGCCACAGATTCCCACCCATTACACCTACCCCCACTACTCTATGTCCTTGAGGCAGTGTGCCCTATCCCACTGGGTCCTGGCACAACTGAAGTTGATGATGGTGGTTGCTCAACAGTAGCTGGGACTGGGAGGCACAAGATGGGAGTTGTGTTCTTCTGGACAAATGAAGTAGAGGTATCCATAGGTGTAGTTGTTGTGGCAGCTTGGATGGGAGATATAGGTGTGGGCCTAGTGTGACTCACTGGGGCTATCTGTCCCGTCAGACCGGATGGACCAGGCATCCTTTCATTATCCAGGACTTGTAGGAGTGGTGTCCTCACTAAAGGTTTCCCCCTTGCCTGGAGTGTAGGTGCCTTCAGTTGCAGACAGTGGTCCACTGGCCCTGGGTGTTCTTCCTAATCTGGATTACAGAATACATTAAAGGTCTGTATTGTACCTCAAATGTTTTTTCGGCTACAATTGACACAACCTAAAAAGGAGTCATTATGATTAATGTGATGTTAAGGCCTTTGTGTGATTTTAAACTTTTTACTCATGAAGGTTAATGGAAACAGAGGCACACTTCAGTATCAATAATGGAGACATGTCCTAAAATGTAAAATGTTCTTAAGTGTCTGGTACTTTACATGTACCAGACATGCAGCTCAACACAGTAGAGAGCATATTTGAAAGCTGAGCCATTTCAAGGCCTAGAAGCTTCAAAAAACAAACCATTGTATGACTTATTGGATTGAATGGCATTGGTCACTGCTACGTAAATTGTGTATCAATTCTACTTTTAATTGGCATGCTATAGAATTTGTTTGGAAACCTTTGGATGTATGCACTATGATTTATGCAAGCAAGTAGATCAGTTCAATGGAGGAGCAAGAAGGTGACAACATACTAAATCAACAAAGCAGATGAAATGTTGCATACAGACATAAAATGGTGAATGACAACTACGTAAAGCTTTGACTTTTGTGCAAATGTGTAAGGAAAGGGAGGTTGTGCAACATCACATTGCACTATTGTTTTACAAAGACAAAAACAGGGCATCATGGTAGGTGTAGTCATTTGTAAACACTATTGTCAAAACGTGTGAAAACAGTGGTTAACACAAACCTATATAATTGTATGCAGTGAAAAGTAAACACACATTTACAATAGGTACACACGTATGTGTATAATGTGAATAGGCTAAAATGCCACTTACAAGCACTATACCTTCATGTGCATATACATAGAGTTTAGAATCTGTTTTTTGAAGTAAAATAACCTACGTTGAGATACAGCAAAGGGCTGGGAAAATGCATGAGGTAATCCATGGAGGACAACACACAATCTGACAATACATATTGGTCATTGTTTAATATATTGTAAAAACCATTATGCTGCTGATTTGGATTGCACAATGTAGTTTGGTAACTGAAGTTTCAATATATACGTTTTGATAGGTGTCTAGAAACATTTTGAAGAGCTAAAATTAAGAGTAAGGGCTTCACTTGTGATTAGTGAGACCTACAGAGGTGTAACTTACTAGTCTCTACTCCCCCAAGGTTTCCTGTCAAGCCCTCAGGATGGATGATCTGCAAGACCTTCTCCCCCCAGGGAAAGAGTTGTAATGGGGAAATGGGAGGACTGCCACCAGTCCTCTGGACCTCCAAGTGATGAATGGAGGCCAGGGAATGGACTCTAACCTGCACGTTCTTCCACCCACCTCTTCCTAATTTCCTTCTTTGTGTGCAGATTCTTAGGTACAGCATTCACTCTGTTGACTATTTTGTCTAACATTTGCCTTTTTGGAGAAATGGTAGTATATTGCACTAGTGCTTCAAACAATTGTGGCTCTACTCTAATAATTTCATTCACCATGACTGTCAATTCTCCCTCTGTAAACAGTGGGTTCCTCCACCCTGCCATAGTGATAAAAAAATATATACTAGTGTCCCTGCAGTTATGTGAAAAATAACGAGAAAGTGAAAAAACAGAGGGAGAATGGAAAAACAAAAACTAACCAGGCTGTTCAGTGGTAAGGTCATCCTCAGAACGGTGGTTAGTAGTGAAATGGCAAAGGATCTGGTCTGGAATGGAGTGTGTTTTATAGTGTGTTTTACAGCAGTTCACAATTGTACAATATATATTAGGTGTGGGCTGCAAGCATCCATTCAATAGCCACAGCCATAGTCCAATGCTAAACAGGTCCCTCGATGGACTCCCGCTGTCATTGGACCCCCCGCTGGTACACCGCCAGCTTGACAGTGTTACCTAAATATGTTTGCCACAATGTCACTGTCCCGATGGGGATGAAATGCTACTTGCCAGCATTGGAGTCTGCATGTTGGCAGCGAGTTATAGCTGGCATGCTGGCACGACGGAGTACAATCTGTTGATGCCGATGGCTGCTAAACCACCATAGATCTAAATACAGTAGCCGGAACACCATCAGCTTGATGGTGTACTTAGGACTGCCGCGGATTGGCGGTAATACCGTCAAGATTTAAATCAGGCTTCTAGTCTTTAAACCAGGATACTTTACACACATCTCTGTTATACCATTCAGGGTAGGTAGAGCCTCAAGAGTATTCCTAATTTGGCTAAATATGTAAGGTGCAAGAGCTTCATCTTGATGCTGCTCTTGACAATGCCTACAGCCTCCAGATACAGCTACATGGTAATAATAAACATTTATACCTGTAGTGTTCGGGCAACAAATGAATCCTCTATATGGCATTCACTTGTGGTACTACTGGACCAAATTGACACAAAATCCCTAGTAAACAAATTAAGTGATTTGTACATGACCTCTGAGCCCCTACATACCATGAAGGTCCTAACAGACAAGGAAGATGAGGAGTGGGGCATTCCATTATTGGCGGCTCCACTTTTTAGACTGCGCCCAGTAGTAGGACAGCAACTACTGTCCCTGACCTAACATATGGTTTTCCTTCTGATTGGAAGCAAAACTATGCTTTTAGGAGAGGCCTAAGCAACAGTAAAAGTGACCACAAATCTCCAACTGTGATCCTTCATGGCAGCAATGACCACTACGCCCTTCATTTAACAATGCAGAGGACTGAACTAGGATTTCTGGATTGTGAACACTATGAAAACACAACACTTCCATTAGTCACAAATAATCACAGATGCTTCAAATGGGCAAGAATTGTAAATGATCATAAGACACTCACAAGACTCTAGTCAACAGTCCTAGCTGCCTTAGTGCCCTATGAGAACATTCAGATTGGCTAGATTGCAGTCTCCACAATCCATTCAGAATTGTTTGAGTGCCCAAAAGAACATTTCCTCACACATATAGATTAGTTTTCAATCATGAAAAACAGACGTAATGGTACACTAAGGATTGTAGGAGGACAAAATCTAAACTAGTATTGGTGATAAAAATGCATAACTAATTTATTGATAGGACTCGAAGAATCAGGGAGGATGATAACTGGTCCGGTATGTTAGACGCACTGAAAAGAAATGGCACAAGATACTTCTGGCATATCGTCGCCCATTGTATCTTAAAAACTAATATTTTAGTGGAAGCAAATGTCCCTCTAAGCTCCTGGGAAAATCATATCACTGCCTTCTCTACAGAGTTTAACAAAATAACTGTTAGAAAATGAGGAGATGGGAGCTGAAGCGCATAAAGATGGACGCTGGGCTTTAGTTCTCCTGCCTCCTCCAGAATCTTCGGTCATCTTTCAGAGGCTGAATGGCCTTTTCCATTCAGTAGATTAATAGTGGAGGGCCCATATCAGATGAGGAGTGGCTGGGTATGTTTTTAGACCCTCAAAATGGTTTCCTTCTTCACTTAACAGTTTATGACACCGCTAATCACTCAGGGCTGCCACAGTCACCATTTTCTTTATTCCTTTCTTAATTTGCTCTGCCTCTTCTCCTTCTAGCATCTCACATGAGGATCCCTCTTGAATTACTAAGAAGGGGTCAACGATATTATCTAGAGTGCCTATTATACACCAATAAGTGATTGTGGAGGATTTTGGGGTCATTCGGAAGGTATTAAGTCTTCATGGAAGGACAGTGGCTTAAGATCATTAAAACACACATTTAATTCATCAGCTTACAAGCTATTACGCCCACAGAGAACACTCCTAACTGGTAACAAAGAATTACCTAATGGAACAGGCAGGAAAAGAAAATTACACCTAGTCTCACTGAGATCATTTCTGTTTGCTGGTGATTTTACTCACCTTTCAAGATATACTTGATTGCTTAATTGAATAGTTTTCCTGGTTTGAGCAATCATTATACACTATGGATTATCTGCAGCCTTGAACATCGAAGTATTTTGCCACTCATGTGTTCTCAGTAATCACCAAGAAAGAACAAACTGGCAATGTTAATCTCCTTTACCACTAACTGAGGAAGTCATAAGGGATGAAATAAAAAAAGTTAAACCTTTTATAATTGGAACAAATGCCAAACTTCAAAGAATTGAGGAGAAATTGTCTAACATTGACTATAGGGTTTCATACATTAAACAGCATATCAGTGATGCACAAGAAGTTATGACTTAAGTGGACTTGATGCCTAAGAAAATTCTTAAATTAAAAAAACATACCAAAGTCTTGGAAAATCGCAACAGATCTTATAATCTCAGAATTTATGGACTTCTGGAAGGATCAGAGGGCTCAGACATGATAGCCTTCCATTAGGTTCATATTGCTAAAATTGCTGGGCTATGGGACCTTATTATCCTCAGCTTTCAGAGAGCACACTGGGTTGTCTCATCATCTCATTCCAAACTAATCCAGCATCCCCATGAAGAATCATCACTTACTTACTTCAATACTCAGACTTAATGAGTGTGCTCTCAGCTTCTAGGCAACAGAAACAAATGTGTTGGCAGGTCACAAGTTTTCTTCACACAGGATGTTGCACGTTGCATGTTCTATGGCTTTCAGACAGAAAGAATTCCTGTATCTTCGACTTGCTTTGAGATCTATGAATGCTTGTTATGCCTCAGCCATCCATGTCTTTTTAAAGTTGTTTATGAAAACCCAGAATATTTTTAAAAAATCATGAATTCCAACAAGAGTGTCATAAATGACTTTAAATTAATGCTGTTTAGATATAAACTGTGATATGACATTTTCTATATTTCTCCATAGTTCCCTTGCTTGTCACAGACATTGGAGTGATGTGTCCTGTGAACCTGTATTTTGTTGTTTCCCCACCTCAATACACATCATTGGTTGTTTACCCCTTTAATGTTATGAGTTTTTTATTGTTCTGCACATGAATATATTGTGTTTTTTCATTTTTTCTTTACTGTATACTAGTAATACTCCTAGTTTACTTCTGAATGTTTGCCCTATATATTAATCTTTGTTATTCTTTGCAGTGCCCTTTTTCTGTTGCAGGGGTGGATTCCTGGATGGTCTCTGTCCTTGTGCTCCACCATCTTCTTAACTGATTGTTATTGTTACTACTTAAGGTCCAAGTCTTGGAGCTTGTTTCCATCTTTGTTTCAATCAACAATGGGAGTTTGTTGATTTCCCAACCATTTTCATCCCTTAGCTTTTCCCCTTCCTCTTCAACCTTCTGTGTTATTTTTTATTTTTATTCTCAATTTATTTTTCCATAGCCTATTCATATGATATTTTTATGTTTCCTCGTGTCAAATTTATGGATGATCTCTCCTTTTATTTCAGAAAATGAATTTTATACCATTGTATGTTCCCTATGAATCACTTACGAATTATTCCATAGGAGTTTAAGGGCCTTCGCAACCCTATAAAAAAACAAAGAGTTCTGATACTCTTACCTAGATTAAAGTGTAACATTGCTCTATTGCAAGACACCCATCTTTTAGAAAATGATATGACCTCTCTAGAGAAAAAGTGGGTAGGATATGTTTTCTGCTCTCCTGTAATGAACAGGTAAATGGTGTCATAATTTTAATTCTCTGGTCTTTGATATTGATACTGAAGTCAAGGATGAAGAAGGTAGATAGCTTCTTCTGACTTTAAAAAGTATCTCTTTTTATATACAATGTTTATGGTCATACTAGTGTTGATTTTTAATTCTGTTACAAGTTGTCCTCTCTATTACACGCATGTCCACTATACAAACTGATTGTAGGAAGGAACTGCAATCAACTCATGGACCCTTTCATAGACCAACACCCTCATTCAAAATATATTCCTAACAAAATGCAAACATCTTTTACAAAAGCAATTCACTTTTGTGGTTTAGTTGATGCTTGGAGGCCTCTTCAAACTCAGAGCTAACTATTTAAGTCAAAACCCAAAAATCTAAATTCAATGTCATAAAAGACAAACATTTTGTCGATAGAAACACTACCTATAATTTGTAATGATGGTCTGCTATTTAGATGTAGTACACATTCTTGCTTGAACTGCATAGCTTTATGTTTGTTCTTTGTTATGTTTAAAAATGATAAATGAAATTTAAAAACAAATAAAAGGCAAACATAAAACCACCCATCATACCAACCCCTGACATTTTAAAATTCTTCCTTGACGTCTACACAAATCTGTGTAGATCAGCAATTTCCTCTTCAGAAGAAGGATTAGATATATTTTTTACTTCTGTTTCTAGAAATAACCATGTCGGTAGATTAGTCTTTACTAGAAAAGGGCATCACAGGCATGGAGCTTGCTGAGGCCCTATCTAAATTACCTAAAAACAAGGCCCCTAGTCCTGAAGGATTTTCAGTAGAAGTGTACAGTGGATTTTCATGAATTCTTATTCTCAGACTCCTAACATTTTTTACAAATTTCTTTCCATTAACAAAACATAAGGTACATACCTAGAGGCTATGCTTTTTTGAGCCTTAAAAAAGATAAATATTTAACACAGTGTGAGAACTATAAACCAACTCGCCCATTAACACTGTAAGATCCTTGCAAACATTATGGACCTGTACCAACCTTATCAGCATGGAACAATCTGGCTTTGTCAAAGGCTGTAACATTACTTACAATTCTAGAACCTTCTTGAATATTATTCAATTACCCTAGATGCAGAGAAAGCATTTGACAGACTTAACTGATAACTGAAACATTATGTTTAGAGTTTGAGATTGCATGGAAATGGGCCAGAAATCTTAAAATATAGAAGATCACTTCACTCCTCACCAATAACTAACATCTTTGTTAATAGTCAATTGTCTCCTTACATTCAATTACATAGAGATACGTGCCAAGGACATCCTCTCTCTCCCTTATTATTTGATTTATCTCTGGAGTCATTTTTAGAGAAATTAAGAAGCTCAAATAAGTTTGTACAGTAGACTTCAAGCAAAAGGATATGGAAGTTAAATTCACCACCTATGCTGATGATGTCCTTCTGTTGGAACAGACTCATGCAAACTATTCTGGAATGTTTTACCTTAATGAGGAAGCATTTGTCAGTATCTGGTTATAAATTAAATATAGATACGTCAGAAGTGCTTCCTTTAAAAAACATTGTCATAAAGAAATGTTTGCAGATTCAAGCTTTACATGGAGTACTACAAATATCAAATGTTTAGGAATTAGACACTCCTAATTTATATAGGATACCTTTCAGGTCAACATGGCTACAGTTTTTTAAAAAATGTATGAGAATTTCAGCAAATACATAAGAGTAGACAACATAACAATGACACTCATGGACATAGAAAATCATTACGGCACAGATTTATACTTGCTTTGTGCCAAATCATGCGGAAGGGGGCCTTAAATAATGGCGCTAAGCTTGCTTAGCGCCATATTTAATGCTTGGGTCACGGAAGGCATTAGGAGACCTGTAGACCTGTGGGCCTATTTCCATGGTCCAAGCCCATGTAATAGGCCCATAGGTGCTCTTCCCTGGCCCCAGGAATACCCCCACCCACACCAGAGGCACACCAAAGGATGGGGAGACCCCATCCATGAAAGTAAGGTAAGTACAGATGAGTATTTTTTATTTTATTTAAAAGCGCCATGGGGAGGCCTACCTTGGGCCCCCCTTACAGGGGCATATGTCCCCTCGGCATGGTCCCTGGGGTGGTGGGCATGACTCCTGTCTTTACTAAGACAGGAATCAAGTACATGGGGTTTTACATAAAATAATTATGCTGCTCTGGTTAGAGACATTTTTATGCCTCTTACCATACTAGCGTCATCCTTTGACACAAAATCTCCTGTTCCCCCTATGCCTCCTCCAACCTGGCTAGCGCCCTTTTCCATGACGCTAGCCAGGCCTTACCACTGGCTACAGTCATTCCATAAATATGACGCCTGGCTGGCGTCTTGGAATGGTGCTAGCCGGCGGTATACTTTTTAACGTAAAACTGAATTAGTGCAGTTTTGCGTGAAAAAGTATAAATATGGGCCTACATGTTTTATTTGAGAGATAGCAGTACATAAGAAGACATTATGCATCAGTTTTTGGGGGCTGCAGCATTTCGCACAGTGAGCATGAAGATATGGTATCAGCGGTGGGAAAGGAGAGAGCGGAGGCAGGTTGCATGGGTCGGTAGCATCCTAGTCAAAGGTGAGCAGCTATACCTATGAAGGTGACCATTTATCCTTAGGGCGAGAGGTGAGGGGTTGTAACTGGGCAAAATCTTCACTAATTGCAACATACTCTTCAGCCAGACAGACTCGACTTGGCAGCAACTGCTACCCCAGTAGATTGCTATCTCCTGCTTCGCAAGTAGGAGAGTGATGGAGGCAAATCTGTGATTGCCCACTGGGACATGATGAGTGTATCTCAGAGGTGCCATCAAAGGGGTGGGTGAGAGCACAATGCATATCATAGTGGATATCAGAGAAAAGATAGTGGACTGGTATTGAATAATTTGCAGGCAGGTCCAGGTAAGATAAGCAAAATCTGCATTGGGCATGACATTTAGGGCATTGGGATGAATGTGTGGAGTCTATGAGTGCCAGAGCCTTGGAGATGGAGTAGGCCCAGTGAAGGAATTTAAAATGTAGTAGCTTGTGTTTCTGATTGATGGAGATGAGTATAATCTGTGGACAGCTATAAAAGCATATTTAGTCCGAGAGTGGGTGCCCCAAATCGGCCTCCCAGCCCACCCGGGCACGTACCGTGGTGTCAGGCTTGATGGCTAAGCAGGTATGGTAAAGTCTAGAGATCCGTCACCTGCCATCATTGTCTGTAATAAGCAAAGTAAAGGGGGGAGTCATCCGGGGCCAAGGGGTAGGAGGGAAACTTAGAACATAGCGTATTATGGAGGCAACAACGTAGGAAATGATCCAGATGGGTGGCATTGTGAAATTTGGTATCGTCTGCATGGGAAACAAGAAGGCCATAAGGAAAAAGGTCACCCAAGATATGTAGGTCATGACGAAGGAGGAAGTGTTGAACCAATTTTTCTCTAGTGATGTGGGAGCCAAAGGTTATCGCTCAGTGGTACATTCGGGGAGTATGGAACACCTCCTCCCAGGATCCGATTAAGTCAACGGCAGGCTCAGCTAGCTGTGGACAGTGTTTATACATCAGATGGGCCCAGTGGATCCCATCCGGAAGTATAGAAGGGTTGGGTAGGTCATCGGCCTGGTCTCGCTTCGATTTGAGGCACAAGCTACTACATGCTTGTGTATCTGTGTATCTGGGTAGTACCAGTGATGCATGTTTTGGCAGCCAGGTAGTTAGGCTGGACATCAGGAAGCCCTAAGCCACAGTATTTTTAAGAGGGGGTCAATGTGCCCCAGTGGATACGAGGTTGGGGATCTCGAGAGAAGGCTGCGCCTCGGGGCAAAGAAACACTGCGCCAGGGTCAATGGAATATTAAGGAATATGTAGATAAAATAGGGGAGGACCATCATCTTGATAATGGCTCTTCCATGGAGTGTGGGAGTTTAATCAATTATTCCACCTGAGCGGTGAGTCTATCAACGGCTGGAACATAGTTATGTCAGAGGACGTGTTTTTTACCCTTCTGGATGTGCACGCCCAGGTATTTGGTAGAGTTTGGACACCAGGCTAAAGGGTATTCGATGGTCACCGGCCAGGTACAGTTGGTTAGCGGAAATAACTCAGACTTAGTCCAGTTAATTGGGAAGCCGGGGTAGGTCCCAAAGTGTGCTATCTTACGGATTAGTGGTAGGAGATTATCAGAAGGGTAGCGAACAAATAGTAGTATGTCATCGGCATATAGTGAGTGTAAGAGCGGGCTGTGAATGAGCTGTAGACCACAGTACGTATGCCACTCCTGAAGGTGATGGGCCCAAGGGTCCATCGCACTGATAAAGAGGAGGGAGGAAAGGGGGCAGCCCTGCTTGGACCCTCTGGCTATGGGAAAGGGATTAACATGGATACAGTTAAACAAATTACTCAGGGGGTCATTACAACCCTGGCGGTAGGTGTTAAAGTGGCGGTAATACCGCAAACAGGCCGGCGGACAAAAAAAGGGAATTATGACCATGGCGGAAACCGCCAACACAGACAGACACTTTAACACTCCGACTGCCACGGCGGTACAGACAAGCAGCGCGGCGGTCACCGCCAACAGACAGGCGGAAGACAATGTACCACCCACAGTATCACAACCCGCCAATCGGCCACCTTTTCCGGGGTGGATTCTCCGTGGATAAAAACACGGTGGAAACAGTAACTGCAATGGGAAAACGCTCACCTGAACACATCCCACGAGGAAGGAGGATAGCATGGAGCCGGAACTCCAAATCCTACCGGCCCTTGTATTCCTACTCATCTACGAAGGCCAACGCCTGCGCCGGCGACGACAACGGTGAGTACTGCACCTATGACATAGGGGAGGGGGGAGGCAAAAGTTAGGGGGACACACAGGCAACACCCCCACCCCCACCCTTGCATATTACAACACACACCAATGCATTCACAAAAATCACAGGAACAACCCACAATCCCCCGGAAGATTGCAAAGACAAAACAAAATCAGTCCAAACATTGTAATGTATCAATATACATGTCTCAAAAATATACAGATATATTAGAAAATCATACAAAAGTATATACAATCCGAGAAGTAGTTCAGATATGCACATAGAAATGTCCGTGCACCACTAGTCCAAAAATGCATGGGCGAGGCCCACAATAGATACCTGTCCACACACAGAGAGAACACTGCCGGGGCATCAGATAGAAATACTACAGGCACCTCAGGGGTAAGGGAAGGGGGGGCACCTCAGCCTGAGGACTGCAAAGCCAGATCCACGACGGGGCTCCATGCCCATTGATGTATCCTGGGGAGTGCAAAGCCACAGTCTCACAAGTCTCTACAGTGGGTGGGTTGCCCACTGGACCATCCTGGGGAGTGCAAAGCCACAGTCTCTCAAGTCTCTACAGTGGGTGGTTTGCCCACTGTATCATTCAGGGGAGTGCAAAGCCACAGTCTCTCAAGTCTCTACAGTGGGTGGTTTGCCCACTGTACCATCCTGGGGAGTGCAAAGCCACAGTCTCTCAAGTCTCTACAGTGGGTGGTTTGCCCACTGTACCATCCTGGGGAGTGCAAAGCCACAGTCTCTCAAGTCTCTACAGTGGGTGGTTTGCCCACTGTATCATCCTGGCGAGTGCAAAGCCACAGTCTCTCAAGTCTCTATAGTGGGTGGGTTGCCCACTATTCCATCCTGGGGAGTGCAAAGCCACAGTTTCCAAAGTAGATAACAGCCTCCACTGGTTCTGGATGGGGACTGGTGCCCAGAGTGGATTAGTCTCCCCGTGGAAGTTCCTGTCCCGTCACTGTCCCACCTGCACATGGGATAACGATGCTTGATGTGGCGGCCTTTTCATTCTTACCCGGTGCATGCCCTGTTCAGCGGTGCTTTGCCATGGCGGTGCATGCCCTGTTCAGAGGTGCTTTGCCATGGCAGTTCTGGACTGTTCAGCGGTGCTTTGCCATGGCGGTGCATGCATTGTTCAGAGGTGCTTTTAAATGGCGGTTCTGGACTCTTCAGCAGTGCTTTGCCATGGCGGTTCTGGACTCTTCAGCGGTGATTTGCCATGGCGGTTCTGGACTGTTCAGCAGTGCTTTGCCATGGCGGTTCAGGACTCTTCAGCGGTGCTTTGCCATGGCGGTGCATGCATTGTTCAGAGGTGCTTTGCCATGGCAGTTCTGGACTCTTCAGAGGTGCTTTGCCATGGCGGTTCTGGACTGTTCAGCGGTGCTTTGCCATGGCGGTTCAGGACTCTTCAGCAGTGCTTTGCCATGGCGGTGTCTGGACTGGGCATTGGTGTGTGGCATGACGTTCTCTGGACTGGGCATTGGTGTGTGGCATCCCTCATGTGTTCCCTCATTGTCCAGCGGGGCTGTGGCAGCCGGGGCCCTCCTGGGCAATGACTCTGGCGGTGGTCTCCTGACCAGTGACGATACTTGGGCCCTCCTGGGCAATGACTCCGGCGGTGGTCTCCTGACCAGTGACGATACTTGGGCCCTCCTGGGCAATGACTCCGGCGGTGGTCTCCTGACCAGTGACGATACTTGGGCCCTCCTGGGCAATGACTCCGGCGGTGGTCTCCTGACCAGTGACAATACTTGGGCCCTCCTGGGCAATGACTCCGGCGGTGGCGGTGGTCTCCTGACCAGTGACGATACTTGGGCCCCCCTGGGCAATGACTCCGGCGGTGGCGGTGATCTCCTGACCAGTGACGATATTTGGGCCCTCCTGGGCAATGACTCCGGTGGTGGCGGTGGTCTCCTGACCAGTGACAATACTTGGGCCCTCCTGGGCAATGACTCTGGCCGTGGTCTCCTGACCAGTGACGACGGTGCTGGCGGTGGCGTCCCGACCGCCGGGAAGAATGCAGCCCTTCTCCGCCGTGCTGCTCACACTAGGCTGTGCAGACATCCTCTGGCCCTTCCCCACCTTTGGAGGAGTCACAGCTGACTCTGCAATCCCCCTGGAACCCCTGTGAGTTGTTTTGCCTCCAGGAGTCTTCACAGGGTCCCGTTGGCCACTTTCCAATTTCAGAGCCTTTACAGGGGGTGGGCTGCCAGTGCCTTGGCTCCAGGTCACACTGCCTGCCCTGGTGGCCGGTGCACTCCACACACCTTGAACAGGCACCATTGGTTTTGGAGGCTTTTTGGCTGAGGCGCTACGACGGGACTGATGAATTTGAGGGGGGGCAAAAAGGTCAACTTTACACAGGGACAGTTTCTGACGAACACTGGGGTGGGTAGTTGGAGGGGGTCTGGGAGTGGAGGAAGAGGAGGTGGTTGTAGGAGGTGTCACTTTAGGTGTTTTGGGTGCAGGTACTGGAGGGTGTCGTGAGGTGGATGGCTGTTCGGTGTGTGGGTGCCCGCGTTTGTGTACTTTGGGAGGGGGCGTCACAGACACACTGGGAGAGGACACAGGGGAAGTGTAAATGGGAGTGGAGGTGGTGAGTGCAGGTGAGCGGGTGTGGTGCTGGGTGTACTGCTGCGAGTCCTAGTGCCTGTAGATGTAGTGCATGCAGGTGAGAGTGAAGACGACACTGGGAGGGAGGAGGGAGACGACGAGGAGGGGGACACAGTAGAGGCAGTGGATGTTGCAGTGTGTGTATGTGGGTGATGCTTGCGTGTGTGCATGTGGGTTCTGTGGTGCCTATGTTTGCCTGAGCTACTTTTGTGTGTGGAGGTGTGTGCATGCTGGTCTGTAGGTGTGCTTGGGAAAGGCTGGGGTACAGGGGATTGGGTCTGGGTGGAGGAAGTTGGAGGGGGGAGGCTAGACACAGGGACAATGGCTGCCATCAGTGCTGAGGCCAGAGATTGCAGGGTTCGCTGAAGGACAGCCTGACCAGAATGAATGCCCTCCAGGAATGCATTACCGTGTTGCAACTCCCTTTCTACAACCTGGATGGCATTCACAATGGTAGACTGCCCTACAGTGAGTGACCTGAGGAGGTCAATGGCCTCGTCACTGAGCGCAGCAGGGGTGACTGGGGCAGGGCCTGAGGTGCCTGGGGCGAAGGTGATGCCCACCCTCCTGGGTGAGCGGGCACGGGGCGAATGCTGAGGGGCTGCTGGGAGGGCGGTGCTGGTAGGGGAGGTGGCGGCTGTACCTGTAGAAGTGGGGCACACAGATGGTGCCGTCACCACAAGGGAGATCCCATCGTCGGACGAGTCCGTGTCGCTGGTTGCTGATCCGGTGGCCGACGTGCAGCTCCCCTCGCCCTCCGTCCCACTGGTGCATTCTGAGTCCGTGGTGTGGCCCTCCATGGCCATGTGGGATGCAGCTCCCTCGTGCTCCGGTGCCACTGTACCCCCGCCTGATGATGCTGATGAACAAAAGAGGGAGTACAAAAAGGGAGGGGGGAGACAGAAGAAAGACAGGTTGTGTGCATGGCATACTGCAACCGTTGGCGGACAATACAGACACAGCAGCCCCCTGCACTACGCCGTGCTCCTGGCCTCTACAGATGCAATTCCTGGGATCTGGCCTACATGGCTATGGTGGACATCTGCACACATGGATGCCACAGGGGCATCTATATCTGTACTTGCAACTCTACTGAGGTGGGGTAGGGTGCCACATGGCCTGCATTAAGGAGGGGCCTAGTCTACCTATTTCTGCCTGGCCTAGGTACACCCACAGGCCTCCTCCCCCACCCAGACCCCTCCACTGCGCGCAAAGTCAGCAGAATGAGAGTGTACTCACCCCCTTGTGTCTGCTGTGATGCCCTCAAGCGCCCATCCAACTCAGGGTAGGCCACCGCCAGGATCCTGAACATCAGGGGGGGTCATGGGGCGACGGCACCTCTCCTACGTTGAGAGGCCATCCCCAGCTGAGCCTCCGCCGTCTTCTTGCTCCAGCGGCGAATGTCCTCCCATCGTTTACGGCAGTGGGTGCCCCGTCTCTGGTGGACCCCTAGGGTCCGGACGTCCTTGGCGATGGCACGCCAAATGTCCTTCTTCTGTTGGGCGCTGACCTACATGACATGCACAAGGGAAGAAGAGAAGTCATTACCAACCGCACCGTCAATGTGTGTGGCCCCCCTCCCTATCCTAGCCATGTGGCACATACATTAACATGCATTGATGTTGCCTGAACTCTGCCCCCTTCCCTCTTCCAACCAGCCCTCTCCACCCAGGCCTAACCCATACAAAGTGCTCCCTGTGTACTAACCTGTTGGTCTGGAGGACCGTAGAGTAGCGTGTACTGGGGGAGGGCCCCGTCTACCAGTTTCTCCAACTCCTGAGCAGTGAAGGCAGGGGCCCTTTCCCCAGACGCAGCAGCCATCGTCGTTTCCAGACCGAGGTCACAGCAGCACTTGCAGTGTAGGTCCTCTCCAGTCGAAGGTCAGGTATCTAGTGATTGAACAGATAGAAAATGGCGGTGACGTCCGCGGGGGTGCGTATCATCACCGCCGGCGTACTTCCTCATTGGCTCCTGGGACCCCCAGGGTCCAATGTTAACCAATGCAGCATTGCGCCGCGGTCTACGACCGCCTACCGCGACGGTGTGCAACGCCAACGCAGTTACCCCACAATCCCATTGTCCCAGTTTAGAGGTCAGGCAGCCGCCATTTCAGGGGTCCACATGGCTCCATTTACTTCTGCGTCACACATAGCTAGGCCTACACTCAACCCACATACAGGAAGGGTTTTGTGTTTGGTGTCGTGTTCTGTGTAACTGTGGGTACATACCTGGAAAAAAGTTGACTCGATCCTCGCTGTTGTCCTTCCTAGGCGCCGTCAGCTGGGACATTTGAGACGATGGCGGAATCCTCCGGTGTACTGACCGCTGGTGGACCTGTTGACAATGGAAGAGCGACATTTAATCGTCACCTACAGGTTTGACCATGCCACAATCCAGGAACTATGTACCCAGTTGGAGCCAGACCTGATGTCACCAATCCGCCATCCCACTGGAATCCCCCCTGACATGCAGGTGCTGTCAGTGCTCCATTTCCTTGCTAGTGGGTCTTTTCAGACAACAGTGGGCATGGCATCAGGGATGTCCCAGCCTATGTTTTCCAACGTGCTCTCCAGAGTGTTGTCTGCCCTGCTGAAACACGTAAGGAGATACATCATTTTCCCTGAGGTTGAAGATTTGGCTACAGTGTAAGGTGAATTCTATGCCCTTGGACATATCCCCAACATCAAAGGTGCTATTGATGGGACCCATGTAGCTCTGGTTCCCCCCCCACAGGAGTGAACAGGTGTACAGGAACAGGAAGAGTTATCATTCCATGAATGTACAGATGGTATGTTTGGCAGACCAGTACATCTCCCAGGTAAATGCTATGTTCCCTGGCTCAGTGCATGACGCCTACATCCTGCGGAATAGCAGCATCCCTGATATGATGGGTGAACTCCAGAGGCACAGTGTGTGGCTATTAGGAGACTCTGGTTACCCCAACCTTTCCTGGCTATTGACCCCAGTGAGGAATCCCAGGACCAGGGCAGAGGAACGCTACAATGAGGCCCATGGGCGGACTAGGAGGGTGATCGAACACACCTTCGGCCTCCTGAAGGCCAGGTTCAGGTGCCTCCATATGACAGCTGGATCCCTATTCTACTCACCGAAGAAGGTGTGCCAGATCATCATCGCCTGCTCAATGCTTCACAATCTTGCTTTGCGACGCCAGGTGCCTTTTCTGCAGGAGGATGGTCCAGATGACGGTGTTGTGGCAGCTGTGGAGCCTGTGGAGCCTGTGGACAGTGATGAGGAGGAAGCTGAGGAAGAAGACAACGACAACAGGGAGTCAGTCATACAGCAATAATTCCAGTGACACACAGGTGAGAACATTTTCATTTTTAACATTACATTCACTGTCACACGTCCTACTCTATCCTGTGTGTAATTTACTGGGATTATTTGGTAACTGAGTTGTTCCTTTCCATTACGGTTTCACAGGTGTGGTTACCAACGTCATCTGCAAGCATCCTTCAAGGACTTGTGATGTGTGACATGTGTGATGTGTGACATTGATATTTTGCCTTAACAACTATAAACAAAAACATTTTGACACTGTCATTGATAATACATTTTACAAAAACATAGACTGACTCCAGAATGTTTTGTGGTTCAAGGGTGTTTATTTAAGTGCTCAATATTGGAGGGGGGTTATAAAATGGTGAGGGGTGATGGTGGAGGAATGTCCATGGCAGAGTCCAGTCTATTAGTCTCACAGGTGCACTGCCCATCTGGGCATAGGAAGTGGAGCAGGGGCAGTTAAAGTATGGACAAGGTAACAAAGTGGGACGGTGGGGGGACAATCAGGGTGGTCTCATTTCCTGGCGGGGGTCTTGCCATCTTGCTCTGTCCTGTTCTTGAATCTCAGGGACCGCTTGCGTGGTGGTTGTCCGTCTGCAGGGGGTGGGATGCTGGTGTGGTGGTCCTGTGGCGGGGCGTCCTGTCCACTAGCGCCGGCGGAGGTGCTGGGCAGTTCATCGTCCTGGCTAGTGTCAAGGGCCCCTTGGAGTGCCACGGTGTCCCTCAAGGTCTGCTGTATGTCCTTCAGCACCCCTACGTTGGTGCCCAAGGCTAGGCTGATGGTCCTGAGCTCCTCCCTGAATCCCAAATACTGTTCCTCCTGCAGGCGCTGGGTCTCCAGAAACTTGACCAGGACCGTCGCCATCGTCTCCTGGGAGTGGTGGTATGCTCCCATGATGGAGGAGAGGGCCTCGTGGAGAGTGGGTTCCCTTGGCCTGTCCGCCCCCTGTCGCACAGCAGCCCTCCCAGTTCCCCTGTGTTCCTGTGCCTCTGTCCCCTGGACGGTGTGCCCACTACCACTGCTCCCAGGTCCCTGTTGTTGTTGGGGTGGTGGGTTATCCTGGGTTCCCTGTAGTGGTGGACACACAGCTGATTGACCTGTCCTGGGTACGGAGGTTTGGGCCCGCTGGGTGGGTGCTGTGCTGGTGTTACCAGAGGGTGGAAGGTCAGTGTTGGGCTTTGCCTGTGCAAGGGGAACCGACTGTCCTGAGGCCCACGATGGTCCGGGCTGGTCATCAGGCTCCAGTAGGGCAGAGTTGCTATCGTCACTGTGGGCCTCTTCTGTGGGTGGAGTGGAGATGTCTGGACCCTCCGGTGTGGTGACGGTCCTTCGTGATCCTGCAGGGGCATAAGAGCATGATTATTGCATGTGTGTGTGTCATGGTGTGCAATGGGTGGGTGTTTGTGTACCCCAGTGCTAGCATTCCTGTGTGGGGGCTTGTGTGATGATGGTTAGGGGGTTGTTCTGGGTATGTGCAGTGGGCATGCTTTGGTGAGTGGTGACCATGCTTAGTTGTGTCATGCAGGGCTTGGTGTTGGGATGTGTGGTTTGTGTTCTTAGTACATTAGTGAGGAGTTTGAGTGATGGGTGAGGGGGTGAGGGTGGGGTGTGTGATAGCATGCAGGTAGGGTGGGGAATATGATAGTTAAGATTTGACTTACCAGTGTCCATTCCTCCGCCAACTCCTCCGAGGCCCTCTGGATGCATGATGGTCAAGACTTGCTCCTCCCATGTTGTTGTTGTTGTTAGTTGTGGGGGAGGAGGTGGGGGTCCGCCTCCAGTCCGCTGTACTGCGATGTTATGCCTGGAGACCGCTGAACGCACCTTCCCCCGTAGGTCGTTCCACCTCTTCCTGATGTCCTCCCGATTTCTTGGGTGTTGTCCCACAGCGTTGACCCTGTCGACTATTCTGCGCCATAGCTCCATCTTCCTGGCTATGAATGTGTGCTGCACCTGTGATCCAAATAGCTGTGGCGCTACCCGTACGATTTCCTCCACCATGACCCTGAGCTCCTCTACGGAAAAGCGGGGGTGTCTTTGGCGTGCCATGGGGTGGTGTGTGTGATGTGTGAGGTGGAGTATGTGGTGATGAGTGTAGTGATGTGTAGTGATGTGTGGTGTTTTGTGCGTGGATGTTGTGTGGGTGATGGTGTTGTGTGCCTCTGTGTGGTGGGATTGTCTAATCAGTGCTGTCTCTCTGGCCTTCTTTCAGAATTGTTGTCGTAGGGGTTTGTGGGCGATGTGGGTGTGTGTTTTATATTGTATTGGGTGTGTGGGAGTGGTGTGTGTATGTGTTTCAGGTGTGTGTATTTTGAATTGTCCAATGTGGCGGTGTTTTGGAGATGTGTTTGTATATTGAGCGCGGTGGTGTGTACCGCCAATGGAATACCGCGGTTGAAAGACCGCCGCGTGGATTCGTGGGTAGTAATAGCATGGGCGTGTTTCTGTTGGCGTGGAGGTGGAGGTTTTGTTTTCGCCAGTTTATCACTGACCTTTGGTATGGTGGACTTGTGTGGGTGACTGAATTTCGGCGGATTCCGAAATGTGGGTCATAATAGCTGTGACGGAATTCCGCGGTCGCGGCGGTGTATTGGCGGTCTTCTGCACAGCGGTAAGCGCCTTTTACCGCCAATGTTGTAATGACCCCCATAGTCTCTCAGAATAATGGTCCTCTCTATTTTAATCCTGGTGGGGACGGGTGGACACCATAAAAATTATGTTGTTACCTATAATTGATTTACTTATTCATGCTGCCGGTGAAACTCCCTTTTTTCAATTACTGAGTCATTCCACAATAAAGTTTTTGTGGAAAAACAAAGAAAGACCATGGGCCTGATTACAACTTTGGAGGAGGTGTTAATCCGTCCCAAATGTGACGGATATACCACCAGCCGTATTACGAGTTCCATAGGATATAATGGACACGTATTACGGCTGGTGGTATATCCGTCACTTTACCGTCACTTTTGAGACGGATTAACACCTCCTCCAAAGTTGTAATCAGGCCCTATATTTCTTCGCATAAGCTTCAACAGTTCAAAGTTTCTGGTGGGGTAAGCTTTCCCTGTTTCCAAAAATATAACTCTGCTTTTATTCTTATCAGATCTGGACTTCTCAATCTGAGGATTTTGAAGACGATCTCTGTACACTCCATTTTCCTTTCACAATCTAGTTTGCATCTCACAATCTCATAAATGCGTTTCTTGACCTCTTATTACCTTTTCAATATCTTTAGCAAAACCTCTTATCTTACACTTATACTCATTTAAGTATTTTTTTTTAATTCACACTTTGGTATAATTAGCATTTTACAATACAAAATAGAGTGCTATCCTAAAAGGAATGGGCACAACAGGGAATTGACAGTAAGTCAGGTTTATTCAGATTCTGATCTTATTCTTACTTCTTCTGTAGTTCAGAATAATTATGGCCTTCCATTATCCTCTTTTCCTAAGTATCAACAAATTAAAGCCCATTTCCCTCATTCTATGTCATTATCACACATTACAGATCACGCCCACCATACTAATTTACCTCTTCTTAACTGTTCAACAAAAGCCTCATGCATATATGATACACATTATTAATAATTACCTTAGCAACCCCCCAAAATCTAAAACTGAGTCCCGTTGGAAAGATGATTTCCAACAGGTCTTCTCCATACAATTATGGAATCATATTTGGACTAAAATTAATTCCATTTCTCAAGCCAGATACAGTTTTCAAGCCTAGACCTCTTTCCAGTACTCAGGAGGTTCTACAGCTTCCTCCGGACAGCTTGCCTCATGTTTTAGTTCTAGCTAATGTGCCCACTCTTGATCATACCCAGAAGGAAGATACTCATGCTCTAATAAGGAAATGTGCACATTGGATAAGCCGAAAATTTAGATATCAAGACGATCTAAATAATAGAATAATTATGGCAAGAAGGGTGAAGTGGGTAGGTTTTTCTAAAAAAGTTCACGAAGGTGATTGTATAGTGATCAATTTTGCAAATTCTCACTTTGTTAACTATCTGCTGGCAACTCTACCATTGTGTGCGAAAGGGGACGGTGGGATCAAAATGTATTAATTAAGGTTTTTTTTTATGGGCTGACCACTCTATCACTTCCTCCTATGAAGGTTCCCCATGGACAAAGTACCGTTCTGCCAAAGGTACCTTCTTGTAACCCCACCGTCGATCCTGAGGGCAACAAAAACCAGTCCTCTCTTGATGCAATCGATTGACAAATGGAGGGGCTGGGGCTTCTAAATGATACTATACAGGTAATCGAGTTGGCTGGAGGGCATACACTTTTGGAACCATCTACAGGGCCTGATGAGCCAGTTAGATTACCACAGAATATAACAGACATAACTAAGGGGCCTGGGACAATGTCCCAGCAAAGTAATGAATTTCTATCCTTAATTAGTTGGAACATTGCTGGTCTCCGTTCCAAAGTTGAAAATTTAGAATGGTTGGAGTTTGTATCCACTTTTGATATCATCTGTCTTCAAGAAATTTGGCATACTGCACCTTTTTATTTAGATGGCTATTATTCTGTGTCCCAGGCAGCTCTTCCATCCAGAGCTGGCAGAGCAAGTGGCGGGCTCCTGGTACTTGTGTTATTATTACTCCCAAAAATTAAGATTTCTTTGATCTGGTCCTCTTCCTTTTTCTTGGTGGTTTTATTATCAATGACTGGGAGGAAAGACATTTTACTTTAAAAATTTTATAACAATATTCCGAGTACTGCCCTCCCAGGAACCCTTGAAGAGCTTACAGATTACTTAGACTCTGCTGGAAAACTCCAGGACAGGGAATTTGATATGATTTGGGTTGGAGATTTTAATGTTCAATTGTGCAATCATGAATTACCCCATCTGTGCGGTGCTTCCACAGAAGGCAGAGAGCTACTCACCCATTTTATCCACTCTAATTTAGGTAATGCCTTGAATACCCTTATTTACAAATTTGATCTTACCTTTGCAAGGGATATGACAAATAGTCGGTCAAGGCAAATACCCACCTATACAGAGAGCACGAATGGCAGTACTATTGATTTTATCCTTATTTGTCCTTCACTTTCGCGTTCAATGGTGGATTTTAAAATTAAACCTCATTGTGCCAGCGATCATAATCCTTTGACCATAAAATTAGCTCTTAAAACTAGGGAAATTTTACCTAGAATAGTATATAAAGGTAAAGAGGTTTTTAAAAGAAATTCCGGCCCCCGCATGAGATGGGAGAGAGTAAACCCAAATACTTTTCACAAGGCCCTCATAACTCAAAACAAGGCCACATTAATACTTGTTTGTCCCTGCAATCCACTTGTGACCATCTTATAATTGCTTTTGAGTCTTTAATCTGTGCTATTTCTGAGGCACTGAAGTGCTCCCAACATTCCAAAGGCGTACAACCCCAGCGGTGGTTTAATTCGGCCTGTACGGCTGCCCATAGAGATTTAAAGACAGCTATCAAAACTATTCCATTCAGCCGCGATTTAGTTAAACAGGCTAGGAGCCGATACAAGTTAGTTCTTGAGGAAAGAAAGAATGAAATACGCACTGGTGCTTGGGAAGATCTCATGGCAGCCACAGAATTGCGGGATCCCTCCCAATTTTGGAAGGTGGTTAATCACCCATATTTTTCAGGGCAGGCAAATAGGGAGGATGACTGTCTGATACCAGAAGGGGTCTGGGTAGAACATTTCTCAGCCGTATTTCAGTCTGTAAATAACTCTAACCATGGTATGGAGGTATGCGTCCTCCCACGCTCGCCCACTTCCATTCCAATTAAGAGTAGTATTTTATTTGAGGCATATGAGATCAGTGCAACAATAAATAAAATGAAAATAAGGAAAGCTCCCGGCCCCGATGGGATTCCAGTGGACTTATTTAAATCTTTACCTGATTTGTGGGTTCCACTAATTACAAACGTTTTGAACAGTGCTATTCAAAGCGCTATCCCTCCCTCATGGTTAACGGCAATACTCATCCCGATATTTAAAAAGGGTAATAGGCTTGACCCCTTCTGCTATAGACCCATCTCTCTCATTGACTCCACGGCTAAGATTCTGGAGAGTATTATTTTGACTCGCCTGGAGGAGTGGGCTGCAGGGAAAAACATTCTATGGCCAATTCAATATGGGTTTAGGCCTGGATTAGGCACAGTGGATCAGGCCCTAAATTTACATCTCATTCTTAGCAAATATGTTATTGCAAAAAGGGAATCTATCCACCTAGCCTTCATAGACCTGTCCAGTGCATTTGACATGGTGAACAGAGCAAAATTGTGGGAAATAATGGACACAATGGGGATCGAGCATGATTTGTTGGATTTGATTAAACGCCTATATTCTGACCTTACTATTATAATTCAGTTTGGACAACATGGCGAAAGATCCCATCCTCTTGCATCCAACCGGTGTGTCAGACAGGGCTGCACTTTGGCACCTTTTTTATTTCTGCTGTACATAAATGGTTTGTATAGTTATTTAGCCCAAAATGGCAAGGATTTCCCAAGGATGAGTTTTAGACAATTGCCGATTTTATTATACGCCGACGATGCCGTTTTAATTGCCCGCACGGCTAATGGCCTACAGCCCCTCTTGGATCTTTTCCTAACACACATACAAGAGCTTGATCTGAAAGTTAATTTTAAAAAATCACATGTTATGATTTGCGACCCTAAAAACACACGCACTAAATGTTTTATAATGGGGGGAAATGTTTTAACAAAGGTAAAAGATTTCTGTTATCTAGGTCTGTATTTTAGTACCACTTTGTCATGGAAATTTCATCTGAATTTTAAGCTCCAACAACTGGAAAGGAATGTTGAAGCAATTTTTCGCTTTGCCCGTAGATTAGGGCATAGACCGGTTCATCAGATCATCACGCTCTATAAGTCTAAATGTGTTTCGGTGGCGATTTATGGGAGTGGCCTCTGGGGATATACCAACTCAAGTGTATTACAACTGGCAGAGAATACATTTCTCCATCGGTTACTTATGGTGCCCAAGAACGTAGCAAATATTATATGCCATGAGGAGTTGAGAATCCGTCACATTACAGACCTGATAGATATTGCCCCACTTTTGTTATGGATAAATGTATGGTCAAATCCGGCGGCCATTTTAACACATGACTGTATAAAAGATTGCATCTTGTTAGCAAATTTTAAT
Organism: Pleurodeles waltl; assembly: GCF_031143425.1. Lineage (NCBI taxonomy): Eukaryota > Metazoa > Chordata > Amphibia > Caudata > Salamandridae > Pleurodeles > Pleurodeles waltl. The sequence goes on from NC_090445.1 coordinate 672,639,481, forward strand.
AAAATTCCATGTTTAAATTCTGTTCGTAATGGCTTTCGAAACTTGGATTTGGAGTATATGTATCTCAAACCAGAGCTTTTGTTTGCCAATGCGAAAGAAATTGTTAAACTCTGACATAAAGAGCATGTTATGAACCTTAGATATCAAGTGGCAGAGAGTTCTTTTAATCTGTATGTACAAATTTCATCTTTAGATTCGTTAGAACCTTATTTTGTTTGGTTCCCGATCCCCTCCTTATACTCTTTACTTGTACTTTTTAGATTTAACCTGATCCATTTTAGAGTGGCGTTTCCGACAAAATGTGCGTGGGAAAAAAAACTACCACCATGTCCTTGTGATAATTTTTCAAAACAAAGCACATGCCATTTTACTTTATTTTGTACACTTTATTCAGCTCCTAGGAAACAAATTTTACTACCTATTTTGCGTAACTTGCATACCCTTTCCTATAAAGAAGGACTAATTGGCATTCAAAGCCTTTCATCCAAACAAATGTGCAGCTCTATTTTAAGTTTTATCAAATCCGCTTTCACCATTAGGAACCGATATGAATCAGTAATGTGATTATCAATTAAGGAAATTTAGATATTGTTTTACTGTTGTATACAATTTTTAAGTATTTATTATTTTATATTGACTAGTAGGCTTAAGTGGTAAACTTAGATTTTATAGATTTGCAGATCTAATATATTTGTCTTTGAATTATACAAATAAGTACTGTATATTATGATGATTTATATGTATGTATGTGTACTTTTATGGCAGCATGCCGAATAAAGTTACTTTGACTGACTGACTGAATTCCACTTCTCACTCTGTGAGTACCACACAGACTCTATTTTAATTATACAATATGTTATTTCTTATTCCCTCTTTCCTTTATTGATTTAAATTATACAGAGATAGCATGTTTGTCCTGTACAGAAATTAACTAATTTTTCTTCTATGTTTTTAGATTGTCACCTTGATTTGGGTATTGAATGCAGTATGGCCTCTACATTCAGGACAAGGAAGATACGGTTGTAAAAGCAGCAAAGGGGGTGGGAGGTGTTGAGGTAAAGGTTTATAGTGATAATGTCACAATGCTGTTTTTTCCTTCTGATGTATTGATAATGCTGACACTTGGACCTGCAAATCATCAAATGTTTACTGATAATAAAAAACGGTATTAAAAAATGCTTTTTTGATTGTCCTCCTGTCAGTAGAATCTTGTCACAAGTATGGGTCAAACTCATGGGTATATGTTTGCTTTCAATTCAATTTTTTAACCGTTATATCTTCATGGGTGGTTCCTCTCCACTGTGGAACAAATCTGTAATGATGGGTAAGTTTCTCAATTTGTCACTATTAACCGCAATACACATTATTACATTTATTTGAAAAATGCTTATGAAATTACATTTCTTAAATGGTGGACTGTGCTTTGTCATCATCACAAACGGACACTGGCAATGTCAAATCTACACAACGATTAATCAAATGTGATTTTTTTTATGGTTACATTTTTCTTCCTTCAGACTGCTCCGTCTGATGTACAAGTATTATATAAACCCCCTTAAGCAATATTTCCATGATCATTATTACCTATATCAGGGCTCCATCTCTTTTTATTCCTTAGAATAGGCTGTCCTACTTTTTACTCTTTTCTCCCTCTTCTTTCCTCCCTAAATACAAAATCTTACAAATGATACGTTTTATCATTTTATTACTCATAAGAGTTCTATTTTTTACACTTATAATTTCTATTAGGTTACAATCATATTCTTAACCTGTTTGGTGCTGAGGACATAACGGTTACGTCATCAGCCACGGTGGTCATGTACTGAGGACAAAACCATTATGTCCTCTGAACATGACCACCAAATCCCTCTGCTTTTCGCAGCAGAGGGATTTCCTTTTTCTAAAAACAGCTTTGGGAGCTGTTTTTAGTTTTCACCAAAATGATGATCAGAGTGCATGACGCACTGACATCCTTTCAGTGAAAACGAAAGTGAAAAGAAACAATTGGCTCATTTCACTTCCACTGCCTCAGTAATCATGGGGCTATCACAGCCCTCCGAACAGCAAGGCAGATGGGAGAGGTACCACTGGAAAGGAGAGAATCTCCTGTTTCCAATGATAATCTTCCCTAGTTTATCCATGATTGGGGAGCACCGCAGGATGGGGATCTCCAAGCAGGGATCCATCCACTAGATATCAGGGAAGGGGAGTGTCCCCTTGGACAGGGGCTTTTGCTCCTCTTGTTTTTTTTTTTGCCATATTCATCCCCCCCCCCCAGGAGGTAGATGGGGGCAATAGCCCCTGATCAATAGGCCTCAGGGATTAAAAGTTTTTATACATCCAGGGGTGGGCGCTGTCAAGAATGGGCATTGTAATGCGCCCCACCCTTCCAAAAAATCAGCACAGTCTTCCTGCCCCCCCTGGGGAGCAGATGGGAACAATAGCCACAGATCTTTTTTTATTCATGTAGGATTGGGGGCTGCCTACCATGGACATGGGCATGCCCCCACCACAAATAAATGGGGACAAAGGCATTCCGCCCCCTGCGGGGCAGATGGAGATAATTAGCACAAATACACCACCTGGGGGGCAGACAGTACACTAGACTCCAGGGAATAAAATAAATAGAGGGCTGGGTATATCTCCCCTCCAACCGAAGGGGACAACAGTCTTCCATGTCAGCCTGCAGACTAAAGCATCTCATCCCAATGGCAAGCAAGTGGTCATTTGACTGTTTGGGGTGTTGATTTTACATATGTGCCAGGGGAGCTTGGATAACTCCCAATATTGTCCCACTTACAATGATGAATAGCTGCACCTTTTGGGCTTGGGTAGGCTGGCACCTGGAAACATCTACAAGACCTAGACACTTCTGAAAAGTACACAACTGGGGGAGTTCAGAGTGGTGTGCTTTACATGCACCCTACACCATTTGCTTACCCACAATGTCCTGAAAACCTTCATACATTTTCCCTACATCGAGGGCCAGCCATATGAGAGGGGCAGCAATTTTATTGCCACAGGTGGGGGACTGCTGGGTGGTAGGAATTTTGTGTATTCCTGAAGATTACAGAAGTTTCCATCACAGAAATTTAAGGAAAATGTGTGACTTCAGGCAATGTTTGAGGTTTGCAGGGCATTGTGGGTACAAAAAAACCCTAATGGGATCCAACCAAGTCATACCATCCGGGATTCCTGTAGGAATCTGACTTTCTAAAATGTACAGGTTGGCTAAGTTTCCCTAGGTGCAGACTGAGCTAGTGTCCAAAATCTAGAGCTACTCACATCGGAAAAGAGGGTCAGTTTTTGGTGAAAAAATGTGCTGTATCCATGTTGTATTTTTTGGTATTAGGTCTACTTACACAAGTGAAGTACCATTTTCATAGAGAGACTTAGAGGAATGCCAGGTGGAAGTAAGTTTGTGGTGCCCTGCAGATTCTAGAACTTTTGTCAAAGCAATGTGAGGAAAATGTGTTTTTTGGTCAATGTTTGAGGTTTGCAGGGGATTCTGGGTAAAACAATGTGGTGAGAGCCATGCAAGTCTGTCCACTCTGAATTCCCCTCGGTGTATAGTTTTACAAAATGCACAGCTTGGTTAGGTTTCCCTACATACCGGCTGAGCAAGGGTCCAAAATCTACAGCTACCCACACCGGAAAAAGGTCAGTTTTTGGTGGAAAAACGGGCTGCGTCCATGTTGCGTTTTGGACCTTTTCCTGATGCGGGCACCAGATCAGCCCACACAAGTGAGGTTACATTTTTATCAGGAGACTTAGGGAATGCCGAGTAGAAGGCAGCTTTTGGCTCCACGTAGATTTCAGAACTTTCCATCACAGAAATGTGAGGAAATGTGTTTTTTGTATTCAAGATTTGAGGTTTGCAAGGGATTGTGGGTAAAAAACATGCTTCAAGCGATGCAAGCCAGCCCGCCCTGAACACCTCTATGTGTCTAGTTTTCTGAGATGCACAGCTTGGCTAGGTTTCATTCGGTGAGGGCTTAGCTAGTGTTCAAAATCTACAGCTACCCACATCGAAAAAAGAAGGTACATTTTTGGTGGAAAAATGGGTTGTGTCCATGTTGCGTTTTGGACCATTTCTTGTTGAGGGTGCAAAGTACCTGATTAGGAGATCGGCAGATGGGACAACCCGTCTGCTGAACTTCAGACGAGGAGGTTGCTGCCATACAGGCTACTTCCCCGCCGGACCCATTACGTCTTTCCTGTTGAGCTGACAGACAGAAACATTGGCCCAGCAAGAAAGGGGTGGCATCATTGAGTCTGGCTCACAAATGAGCAAGCAGAAATGCTGCTACTGCTGCAGGGGGCACCAGCACCCTCGCAATGCTCACTGTCTGCACAGCAGATGTGAGCATTGCAAGGGCGCTTGGCAGGGGGAGCCCTTGCACCTGTTCCCCACCAGCCTTTTCATGACGGTGATATCGCCATGATAAGGCTGGCGGAAAACCAGGCCGTAATCTGACCTCCCCCACCACCAGCCTGTCGGGACCATCGATCCCGGCAGAGATGGTGGTACCCTGGCAGACTGACTGTCAAGGTCAAAATGTCAAGGTCGGACTGCCACAGCAGCGGCGGTCCTGACCACCACCGCAAGGCTGGCGGTCTGTAGACCTCTAGAATAGTAATGAGACTCTAGAACTGCCCACACAAGTGAAGTACCGTTTTTATCAGGAGACTTGGGAGAATGCAGGGTGGAAGGGAGTTTGTGGCTCCCCGTAGATTTCAGAACTTTCCATCACAGAAATAGGAGGAAATGTGTTTTTAAGTCAAGGTTTGAGGTTTGCAATGGATTGTGCATAAAAACATGGTGACAGCCACGCATGTCAGTCCACCCTGGATAGGAGTCTAGTTTTCAAAAATGTACATGTTGGCTAGGTTTTCCTAGGTGCCGGCTGAGCTAGGGTCCAAATTCTAGAGCTACCCACATTGGAAAAAGAGGGTCAGTTTTCAGTTGAACAATTTGCTGCATCCATGTAGGCAGTTATTTGTTGCAGGCACTAGGCCTACCCACACCAGTGAGGTACCATTTTTATCAGGAGACTTGGAGGAATGCCGGGTGAAAGGAAGTTTGTGACTCCTCACAGATTCCAGAGCTTTCCATAACAGAAATTTGAGAAAATATTGTTTTTTTGTCACAGTTAGAGGTTTGCAATGGATTCGGGGTAAATAAATGTGGTGTGAGCCATGTAAGTCAGCCCACCCTGGATACCGCTAAGTATATATTTTAAAAAAATGTTCCATTTGCCTAGCTTTCCATAAGTGCTGGCTGAGCTAGGTTTCAAAATCTAGAGCTACCCACATTGGAAAAAGAGCATCAGTTTTTGGTGGAAAATTGTGATGCATCTATGTTGCATTTTGGACCATTTCTTGTCACAGGTGTTAGGCCTACCCACACAAGTAAGGTACCATTTTTATTGGGAGACTTGTAGAGGCATAGAATAGTAGAAAATGTATTAATACCAATTGGATTTGCTGCATGTGTATAAGAAAGATGACATTTTGAAAAATACCTTCCAAATCATACGCTAGTACGGGTACCCACAAATTCAGAGATGTAGATGTAACCGCTGATTTAGAACGCTATATCTTGTGCCCATTTCAGATATACATACATAATACCCATTTTTCACTCTGCCTATTTCGATATAGGAATTGGTCAATACTCGGTACTCATTGAAAACCCTTGGGTGGTGCAGCTAAGTTGTTTGTTCTGATTACCTTGGGTTTTTTGAGAGCCTACAAACCTTATATATCCCCGCAACCAGAAAGGTCAGAGTGGATGTAATGGTATAGTGCTTTTGCCAATCTGTCATTTTGACAATAAGTTACAGTTGAAAATGCCCCAAATGCCTGTTTTCCCTACTCATTTTCAATCTTTCTTTTTTTAACAATTATTTTCCTTTAGAAAACCTTGAGGAAACTACACATATGACCTTTACTGAATTCGGAATTTTGTCCACTTTTCAATAATATATAGCTTTTCCTGATCACCCATAGGTTTCACACTGGTTTCCACCACAAACTGGAAGTTGGTTGGGAGCATCAAAATTACAGAAAAACCTCTTAGAAAAATGCTAAAGCTGTGGTACAAAATTTGGTGTTTTGATTCAGCTCTGCACGTTCGTAAAAGAAGGGAAGATGGTGACTTTAGTTCAGCAAACTGATTGTGGGTGCAGAAAAAACAGACACTTTTACCTGAAATACTTTTTCCCTATTTTTCCAAAAATCTCAAAATGTTGCTAAATTAGTCCTAATTTCTTAGTCTCCTCCTGGGAACTCCACAAACCCTGACACTCTTTTGAATTCTCAGGATATTTGAAAAAAAAGACACAAAGTTTGCGTGGATAGTTTATGTGCACAAAAGGTTAGGGAGGCCTAAGCACAAACCACCTCAAATAGCCAAAAAAGGGCTCAGCACTAAGGGTGGGAGGACTAACAGCGAAGAGGGTAAGTGTTAATGTTTATATCCATGGATTTGCTGAACAACTTGTGTTGTGGTTCTCCTTGTACTATACCTTTTCATAATAAAGAATTTTTAAGCATTAAAAAAGAAAATGAGGAGATGGGCTACTGTACCACTACAATAGTGTCTAATAATTCCATAGATTACCTGGTCTTCTCTCTACAGAACACTGAGGATGCTATTAGACCCATGAAAAAGGAGAAAACCCCAGGACCTGATAAAATTACATAGACCTATACTTATAAGAACCCCTGATCTTGGACCCTACATCGACATTTTGTCTAATGCTTTCACTGCAGGAGATGAAATCCCAGACACTGGAAAGGGAGAAGAAATCATTCCTATATGTGAAAAAGAGAGGAAGTAAAAACTAGCAAATTACAGCCCCTTATATTTAATAGATAATTTTCCAATATATATTTATCAAACAGTTGCTATCCAAATTAGAGGATTGGATAGATGAACAATGCATCCTGACTGATTTACTAGCTGGCTTTAGAGCAAGGGTAAGCACCATTGACCAGATTTTTAAATTGCTATCCCTATCCAAAAATGTTATTTCCCTATAGAAAGATATCCTTTATATAGTCTTTGATGACACTAGGGTGGACTTTGACTAGTACCAAGAAACTGATTTTGTGAGACGTTCTGAAAAGAATACAGCATACCAAATCCACTTCTAACATTACTGTATTATTACGCTTATACTCTGACACCTATGCACAAATGAGATGGTGTACTCACAGTGAACTCTCCAAATGGATTCCCACTGCAAGAGGCTTTCAGCAGGGCTGTTTGGCTCACTCCTACTAGGTTTAACTTGTACATTAATGGTGTCATCAATTTCCTACAGGATTGCCAGAATGATGTACTAACATCAGCTGAAGTAAAAATCCAATCATTAATGTTTGCATTTGAAAAATTATTTTTCTCAAGATCGCTGATCAGTCTGCCAGAATTCCTAATTCAGTTTTCCCTCTTTTTCTCTTTGTGGACTGGAGATCAACTAAAAAAATACCAAATATATGGGTGTAAATGGCCATTGAACTCTACAGAGTAGTATGGAAATATGTAGCATAGATAGGAATAAAAACTACCAAATATAATCGCTGAAGTATATACCGCTGAGGATCAAGATATTCTGGGTAGTCGAGCCACTAAGCCACATTTAAAACCTAAAAATGTAAGGTTGATGAGGGTTCTGTTAAAGAGAAATCTGCAACAGAATAGAAGTAGAAACAGAGGGGGAGAGAGCGAGTGAGAGAGAGAGAGAGAGGGAGAGAGAGAGAGAGAAAAGACAGACTGGATCACCCGCATCCCGGGAATCTAGTAGGGGTGGTTACAATTTAAGGGACCACATTAGTATTGAAAAATCTCAACTATGTCAGTATTCTGATAGTTGCTCTTCATGTTCTATTCAGGACATTGACGATAAATGAACAGAGAGAGGGGGATGATCTGAGTACCAAAGAAAGGAAGAATATATCAGAAAAAGTGAAGCAGGACATAAGACGGACGTCGCGTAAAGAGGGAGGATTGGACTCGAAAACTTCATTAAAGAAGAAAAACGTAGCAAGACTGTCTAAGAAAACATGCTGTTACAACTACGAGTCCTCCTGCGAAACAGTGCGCCAGAAGTCACAATAGTGTGTCAGTTTCTGGATGCAAATGCAACTGATGATTTTATACAAATTGAAACTGCCTGATGGACTTTATAATTTAAATATACCAATCGAAAGGGATATACCACATACCACTAAAGCAGCCTTCTCCTCCCACCCCAGGACCTGTACCTGTCCCCCCACCCTCCCTTTTCCCTGGAGGGGACGGTCATCCAGGCCACCAGGAAAAGATGGCAAGACCTCCACCACCACCTCCAAGAAATGCAGTTCCCAATTTTCTCCTGTATGTGCCTAGCATTCACTCTTTGGATTATTATTTGAGGGGCACATTTACCTTTTTTGAGAACAGTTGTATTTTGTTTATTGGACTACAACATTTTTTGCCTCTATAGCTATACTTTCATTCACTATCATAGACTTATTTTGGTTTTGTTCATTATTTTGTTGTTTGAAACACTTTTTAGTTGCTTTGTGTCACATGACTGTTGCTGTGTTTACTGTGGCATTTCATCTTTCATGTCTGTCATCCACCACCATTTTGTCAAATCTATTGAACAATTAATTGCAAAGGAAAATTAGATATGACAAACAGGTGTGTTACCCATTTCATTCAAACAAAGCAAATCTAAATCCCAATGTATTGGTGTCATGCATTTGTAGGTAATAACTCTTTGACAAAATCAGAGCTAAGATTCACAAACCATGCATAACCTCAATAGTCTGTGTCATTTAGAGGTTGACACTCCATGACCTTGACACAATGGAAGAAAGGGAATATTACATAGGGTCAAATTAAATAGGCAAACTATTACTGATGCATGACCTCAGCTGGAGCCAGATATCCGACCGTCACAAGAGGAACCAACAACAATAGTCTACATCATGGCAGTAACACAATTTGAGGCCATAACAGGACACTGTGGCAGTATCTGGTGCAGTACTAAAATCACCTTTTAGTGGTGTGCTAAAATGGTTCTTTCAACTATGAGGAGACACACCAACATCTTCCTATACTGAACACACATTGAAGATTTAGCCAATGTGAAGGAAGACCAGTATGCTATGGCTTGACATACACATGTGGTTAGAGCAAGTTAAGTAGCACGTATTGCCTTGATGGCGCCATCCCAGAGAAAACAGGTCAGATACAATCTCAAGAACTTCCATTCAATCACAGTGCAAGCTGTCTCTGTACAAGATCTGTCTATCCCAACTGGGTGTCTGTCCCAAGACCAACACGTGTCCACTCTGTACTTTCCAACAGTAACATATCACTCCAAATGTCACAACGTTGAAATGTCCAAATTAAGTTGCCATGGCGGAGGGTCCTGAAACAGAAAAACAATAAAGTTGACATGGTGGAGGATCCTGAAACAGAATAATAAGGGGAAATTAATGATTTCACATATACAATTTGACTGTAATGATTAGTAAGGAGGACACATATACTTAGCACAATCAAAGTTAATCTATGTCAATAAACACAGTAGTCAAGGCAGGGAACCTCTGATCCACAAACATCTTTGCCTTGGACTTTCCTGAACTGACCATTCCTACCACATTACCATCACAGACTGATACGTTCACTATGTCACAAGTTGTTCTGACATTACAGGTTACAATATGTAAAGGTACACTTGCACTCAGGTGAAGAAGTGGTCTATAACATCTTGATGTCAGCCCATTCCTTCTTCTTCACCACTGTCAAATTCATTGGGCAGTTCAACATCCTCACCTGGTGGATCTTCCTGGTCTTCATCCTCAGAGTTGATTGGGATTTTTTATTGCAGGGTGACGTTGTGCAACATGCAGCAGGTAACTGTGATTTGGCACACCTTATCAGATGAGTAGAGGAAGGCCCCATCAGTCTTGGCCAGGCACCTATACTTGTACAGAGCCTTCAGGAGCCCAAACGTAGGCTCCGCTGGCCTCCATGTTCGTCCATGGGCCTCATTGAAGCAGACTTCCCCGGGCGTTATTAGATTCTTCAACGGTGCTAACAACCATGGTCTGTTAGGATAAGCTGAGTCTCCTATATGGAAGAAATATATCAATAAGTTAATATAATATCAAACCATTGTTCCTTCCTAAACTAGGATTAAAGCAAATGATCATCTAGTCATATGGAATTTACGAATAATCTAGGCCATATCAGCTCCAAGATATGACATTTGCAGGGGTACGGTGCTGTTCTTTAATACAAAGGAATCACCTTTTGATCCAGAAAACTAGGCACACCCTTGAAATGTACAAATCCGCTAAGCAGATAACTTGCACATTGATGGAATGGAAGCTCTTTCGATTGAGGTAGACCTGTTGCGTGTGGTGGCACCAAGTCAATATGCGTGCCATCTATTGCTCCAACAACATGTGGTAATCCATCCAAAGCATGAAATTCTCCGATCACAGTGGCCAAATCCTGTTGTCGTGGGAACTGGATGTAGCTGTTGATGTGTCTCAGCACTGAAGAAAGGACTTCTTGTAGCAAATCACTGAAAGTTGGTTGGGACATGACTCCAGATACTGCCACAGTGTAATGAAAAGAGCCAGTGGCCACAAAATGAAGTAATGCCATTAGTTTTACTATTGGCAGTATTGCTGTTGTATTCTTATTGTGAGGCAGGAGATCAGGCTTCAGCTGGTGACACAAATCCAGGATAGTTTGCCTATTTAACCAAAACGTCTGAATAACAGCCCTTTCCTCCATGGTGGCAAGGTCTGGAAATGGCCTGAAGACTTGAGGCCATCGTCGTCTACCTATGCCTGGGTTCAAATGTCTGCATCTATGGAAAAGAAAATATCAGCTTAAATGGTCACACAATACTTTGATAATCAACACACATCTTATGTCCTGGTAATATTAGGAATCCCACTGTGTCATATATGCACACATATTGTTATCAAATTATTGTTCACTTTAAAAATCACTTTTCTACATGCCTTTTTTATTATGTGCAAATAACACATTTAAAATGTATTATTTGCACATAATTCTTTTTTTTTTTCAAAATACCTTTAACAAAGGTATTACTTCCCGCCACAGCACTATCGATGTCAAACACAGTCATGGTTCACTTTTTAATGTTTCATATCTTGCCAAAACAGTGTTCTTCATATCCAACATTTGTACATACACTAGCCTCCGTTTTGAGTGCTGGTGATGCACTAGCAATTAAAAAATACACAGCTTCATATCCTAAAATGGTGGCTGTCTGAACTTGCTGTAAGGACATGGGCTATCTGACAGTGGTTGACAGAAGTTGCCACTGCAGGACGTGGAACACTCCACAATGGACCCTGCGATAGGCTAACAAGAGTGAAGGCTGCGCACACAAGCCAATGGCCATGTCTGTCTCCATCACAAATTGCATCCACTATGTAGTTGTGCGTGGCGTATTGAAAAAAAACTCACTTGCCTCCTAACTCTGCAGCCAACAAGATCTCCATATTTTTGGCTGCTGTTACCAAACTCTGGGAGCCAGGATGTAGAGAGAAGCAGGTGACAGGGCCCCTGTCTTCTCCCCTGATGAGCTGAAGCACCTCACCAGGGAGGTCCTGTCCCTGTACAATCAGCTGTATGGGAACCCAGAGGAACAGGTACATGGTTGAGTGGGAAATGTTTGCAAAGTAACTTGTTCACTCTTTGTCCACACGCTATTTGGTCCCTTTTTGTTCATGATTGAAGTGATGAGTTGTGATTGGAGGATAGTGAATAGAATGATTTATCTAGGTGCAGGGTGTTGTTTGAGGATGTTAGAAATGTCTGTGCATTGAGACGAATAGTCGCATGTAAGAATTAGCTGAGTTTTCAATGCATGTTACTCATAATTCCAGGTATAATGAGGCAAAATACAACCGACTTACTTCAAATGGCTAGTAGGCACTGTACTACTAGTGTAGGTAGAACCATACAGCCCAGGTTGAAATGGTAGCTATCTAAATTCCAAGTGAATTGTCAGGTTCCAAAAATGAGGAGCTTACCTGGGGATCCACACTGTTTTGGTTCTCAGGGACGTTATGGTCCCAGCTCCTTGCACCCTACATGTCTGCCGGTGTTTTTTGCTATTATCACTGGGAAGTGTGGTAGGGCCTAAGGAGGAGGGCCGGGATGAAGGATGTCATAGTTGATGCCCAATGCAGTTTTCGGCCTTAAGAAATGAGAGGTAGAACTGTTATTCTATTTAAGAAGATTACCTGTTTTCCCTTTTTTGTTTTACACCCTAGAATTTCTCAACTTTAATCCTTTCTACCTGCAAGTCAACTGCATTAGTTTTGGATGTCCTGGGTGCATCAGTGTGGCATGTGTTCTCTGGTGGTTGTCTTTCTTATGTCTCCAGATTTGTCTCTGGGCTGCAGGCAAGACAGACTCATGCAAATGTCTACAAACAAACAACAGCTTCAATTTGTCATAGCCTTTCACTTGAAAACCCTTCTGTACATTGGTAACAACTTCAACAACAGTGACAATACATACTATTGTTCCTTGTGCCACACCAGCGCTTTAATCTTGAGTTTGTAAACGTTTTCAATCAGGCACTAGTTGTGTGCACTAGCACCTCTTTGTCCTTTACCAAATACTACAGCGATTAAAATGTTCCAAGCTCTTGGGGCTTTAACTCTATTACAGGTGAGTAGCTTCAGTAGTAAATGTTCTTTGACTTTTGGTAAGTTAGAAGGTTTAGTCAGTAGTCTTTACTGACAAATAAAAGAAATAAGTATTGTAGGAGGCTGACCTGGTTTGTAGTGGGTACCTTGGGTACTTACACCTTACACAAAGTCCAGTTATCCCAATTAATGTAGTAGTGTTTTAGAATCTTAGGCTGATAGAGGTAGCTATAGCAGAGCAGCTTAGGCTGAACTAGGAGACATGCAAAGCTCATGCAATAACACTTATAGTTACACAGTACTTATACACAAGTAAAGACAATACTCAGTGTTACCAAAAATAAAGGTATTTATTTGGGTGACACCGTACCAAAAATATCTTAGAGACAATACTCCTTCTGGAGGTACAGTATTATACACAATATATACACTTGACACCAAAAGTAGACAAGTAAATAGTCATAGAACAATGCAAACACTAGGAATACCTGTATAATGCAATGGGAGAAAATAGGTCTAGGGGCAACACAAACCATATACTAAAAAAGTGGAATGTGAATCACAAATTCCCCCCTAGACAAGTGTAGTGTGCGTAGAATCACTGGGAGAGTAAGAATACAGTAAATGTAAGTAAATTACCCCACACCAGAGCCCAGAAAAGCAGGAGTAAAGTGCTGCAAGTTTCCTTAGGACACACTACACCTTGTTTTGGGGATTTTGCAGCAGCCAACCAAGTCTGCAAAAAACAACTGCTGGATTATTGGACCTGAAGACCTGAAAAGGAAGGGGACCAAGTCCAGAAGTCGAAAGAAGTTCCAGGAAGGATAGGAGCCTCTGCAACCCAGAAGAGGGTGCAAAAGAAGAGTCCCCTGTTAGTCAAAGACTGCAGAAATGCACCCTAGGAAGATGCCAGCGGGTTCCTGCATGATGCAAAAGATGTCCTACAGCGTGAAGATCGTTGCAGATGAGATTTCATGTTGGAAGGTGCCAACAAGCCTTGGCTATGACAAAAGTGCATTTTTCATCACAATGGCGCTGGATGGACTCAGGAGGGACCTGGGGGCCTCAACTCTGTGTGAGGAGGAAGAGGGGGCTCACAGAACTTTAGATAGCCCTCGGGATGCCAGCCAGCACCCCCCAGAAGCCACAGGATCTGGGTTCAAAGCAGGTGCAAAACACAGTTGATGCAGCACAACAAAAAAGGTCCCACGCCGCCGGAGAACAACTCAGCTATTTGAGCGTTATAGGGTGGAGTGCTGGGGACCTGGGCCAGGCTGTGCACAAAGGAATTTTGCATAGATTGCACACAGGCCTCAGGAGGTGAAGAAGACACAGTACACAGGGGTACCATCTTTCTCGGGGAAGGCAAGGTCTTACATCCTCCAAATTGCATCAGTAGGACCTCAGGGCAGTCTTTGTCGATGATGTCCACCCTCTGTGTCCTTAGGAGCACGCTTGTCATTGTGAGAGGAGTCCCAGGGTACCTGTCGTCATCTTGGAAGGTGCCTGCTTGGAGCAGGGGAGTGATTCCATCACTCCACAGGAGATTTCTTTGGTTCTTCTGGTGCAGGATGAATACAGGGAGTCCCCAGAGCGTTCACACTGTGGAAACTGTTGCAGTTGCTCACTTGGAGCTGAGGTTGCTTAAGAAAAGTAGAAACTTTGTTGCAGTTACAGTGTTTCTTGGAGCAGGCTGCGGTTGATACGAGGCCAGAAGAGTCTGAAGTTGTTGCAGAAGATCCCTGAAGGAAACTTGCAAGCAGAATCTGAAGAGAACCCACAGGAGAGACCCTAAATAGCCCTGAGAGGGGATTGGCTACCTTATCAGGTATGGATCTATCAGGAGGGGCCTCTGGCGTCACCTGCTGGCACTGGCCACTCAGAGGCCTCCAGAGTGCCCCCACACCTTGCAAAGCAAGATGGCTGAAGTCTGGGACATACCGGAGAAGCTCTGGGCACTCCCCTTTCCTTTGTCCAGTTTCCCACCAGAGCAGGGGAGAAGGGATCCCTGAACTGGTATACGCTGGTTTACACACAGGAGGGCACCATCTGTGCCCTTCAAAGCATTTCCAGAGGCTGGGGGAGGCTACCCCTCCCCAGCCTGTAAAACCAATTTCCAAAGGGAGAGGGTGTAACACCCTGCTCTCAGAGGAAATACTTTGTTCTGCCTTCCTGGGACTGGGCTGTCCAGACCCCAGGAGGGCAGAACCCTGTCTGTGAGGTGGCAGCAGCTGTAGCTGCAGTGCAAGCCTCAGAGAGCTGGTTAGACAGTAGTGGGGGTCCATGGTGGAGCCCCCAGGATGCATGGAATTGGCTCCCCAATACCAGATTTAGAATGGGGGGACAATTCAATGATCTTAGACATGTTACATGGCCATATTCGGAGTTACCATTGTGAAGCTACATATAGGTATTGACCTATGTGTAGTGCACGCATGTAACGGCAATCACAAAGTCCGGGGAAATAGCCCTGAACTCTTTGGGGGCACCTTTGATAGTGCAAGGGTGCCCTCACACTTAGTAACTTTGCACCTAACCTTCAGCAAGTGAATGTTAGACATATAGGTGACTTATAAGTTACTTAAGTGCAGTGAAAATGGCTGTGAAATATTGTGTGCACTATTTCACGCAGGCTGCAATGGCAGTCCTGTGTAAGGGTTTGTCTGAGCTCCCTATGGGTGGCAACAGAAATGCTGCAGACCACATGGATCTCCTGGAATCCCAATGCCCTGGGTACTTAGGTACCATGTACTAGGGGCTTATAAGGAGGGTCCAATATGCCAATTGAAATTGGTAAATGACGTCACTGGCCTACAGTGACAAATTTAAAAGCAGAGAGAGCATAAGCACTGAGGTTCTGGTTAGTACAGCCTCAGAGACACAGTTAGGCACTACACAGGCATGCACATTAGGCCACAAACTATGAGCACTGGGGTCCTGGCTAGCAGGGTCCCAGTGAGACAGGCAAAACACACTGACATATAGGTTTTTATCTATGAACACTGGGATCCTGGCTAGCAGGATCTGAGTGACACAGTAAAAACATACTGACACACACTCACAAACAGGTCAAAAGTGGGGGTAACCATGCTAGAAAGAGGCTACTTTCCTACAATTATCAAATGAAAATGTAGCTTACTTGCACTGGGTACCTTGATGTCTTCCTCTTGAAAGGGTTAATATGTGATGGATACTTACAAGTGTTTTTTATTCTCTTTCTTGCAAGGAAAACAGTTGCTAAGAAGTGAAGTGGAAGTGGAGCCGAAAAGTCAGAGCCAGCAGAGAACAAGAGCTTCAAGGATATCCAGTTGTCATGCTGGAATTTATATGAGTGTTGCCTTCTCAGGAGGAGCAGGTTGGAGATTCCAGAGATGCAATGCTGCTCTGAGTAGTCCATTGAGGCAAAGCAGAGCTATGGTATTGGGTAGTGGCTTAAATACCAAGCTGTGCTTCTGTTGGAATGGCGATACGTGTACAGAAGTCTGCAGTGTCTACGCAGGGCAGTGACCACAGAGGCTTTTACACCTGTACAGAGGCCAGAGCATGTGTGTTCATATGAGTTTTAGAAGATGCATAGATGATATCAAAACCAACAATTAGTATACGGTAAAGCATAACACCAGTGATTCATGGTTTCAAACTTCACAACATTAATGATTCATGGTTTCAACCATCACAAGTTAGAGAACCTACTAATGTACTAACACATCATATATATGTGTGCTGGTTGCGCAGGTCAGTGTGTGGGTTTTTATGAAACCGATGGGTCTCTGGACTGGTTCCTGGGAGTCGTGACATGAATGCACCGACCAGATTTTGCAATTGGAGTATCTTTATATTTTAAACATGTCATGGTGCAATAAATGGGGAAAAGTACTTCCTGTGCTGCCAGTCTAAATTACAAAGGCTCTCATTCAGTCATACAAGTATACCCCATTACTACACATATTTGTTCATACATCACCCAAAACCATGCTCTCACTGACATATTGCAGCCCTCCCATACTACCCATAGTCACTGTATGTGGTCCAAACCATAGTAGGCATGAAGAAAATATAGCTGTGTGCATAGTTATGTGTAAATATAGATAGTTTAGCATTCAGTACCTCACAATGAGTTGGCCTAATCTAGAGTGGGTCTCACTATATGAAAAGTTTCCTATCCCTGGATTAGATGGTGTTTGTGTCCTGTACTGGTAATATGAGGAAAATAAATTTCAAGGCTACTCCACAGTTCTGGGAATGCCAGTGAGAGCTGCTATTAAATTGTGTCAATGCAATACAGACCAAATCACTCAAAACCTCTTTTGTTGTTATTTGTTCTCTTCCATAAAGGTCAATGCCCATCTGAAGCGTAATTTGTGGAAGGCGATCACGAAGAAGGTGCAGACCCTGGGGGTCTTTAAGCAGGGCAGCCTGCATTGTAAGAAGAGGTAGGAGGACCTCCATCCCTGGACCAGGAAGTCAGCAGACGTCCAGTCCGGCCAGGCCTTTCAACAAGTCAATTGCATACACCGCAGCCTGACCGCCTCAACGGCTGGCATACATGCAGTGGCCTACCTGGAGCTTAATGGGCCCAACAGCAGCATCAAGGGGGTAAGTTATTGTATAAAGCTACTCTTGTTTAACCTTTTTCATTTACATCAATGTTGCTGTACATCAACTTGATGGTTGACACACATCCAACACACTTGAGAATTTCTGGAAGTGTACGTTTTTCAGATGGTGTCTGATGCTGTGTTTGGTATATAGTATTGTGCTAAGGTTTGTCACTAGATTTCTCATCACAAGCAAAGTACTGCTTTGAGCAGACACATGGCAGCATGCAAAAAAGGGGTATCTGAATTTTCTCAATGATATGAGGGACATTTATACCAAACATGACCCATTTGAGGATTATGTGATGCTCCAAAACAAATGTGAGTAGGTAATGTAGACCCTATTACTGCTAACAGGACATAGTAAGAACTTATGAGATAGTTGCTGTTTCAGACTTTCCATTGGTTAGGTGGGACAATAAAAATATGACCATGAGCATCTGCACCAAAAGGAATGGAAACGTGTACAATGGCATCATTCCTTATCTGAAATCTGTTAGAAATATGTTTCAATACCAAAATTCAATTCATTTCATGTAGACAGTAGCAGATTGTCATGAAGCCTCATTCCTTCCCAAATTTGCATGTAAGCCA
The DNA here is from genome assembly GCF_031143425.1 of Pleurodeles waltl. Classification (NCBI taxonomy): domain Eukaryota; kingdom Metazoa; phylum Chordata; class Amphibia; order Caudata; family Salamandridae; genus Pleurodeles; species Pleurodeles waltl. Next base: position 672,657,378 of record NC_090445.1, read on the forward strand.
GTCTGTGTCAAACAACGTGAATTTTCATGCCAGAACGCACTGATTGAAACAGACAGAAATGCGCCCATATGGGTGACACAAAGTATCCCAAATAACATTAAGTGACTTAGTTATGTCTAGCTGAGAAAGCAATGATAGAGAGCAAACTGATTTTTGAAATGACAATTGCAGATAGAAGGTTCCATCACACAGATGTTGGAGTATCCCGACTGGATGATTCAATATAAGACCCAAAACATGTCTCTTTTGGATATGTGGAAATGTTTTTGCTCTGTACTGAGTAGTTTAGGGATGTATCTAGGCCTATGTATTTACTAATGCTGTAAAAGCCATTTGTCGCCCAAGAAATAAAATGGGATAAGGACAAAAGGCATTTATGTTATGGGAGCTAGCTTGTGGAATTTCTAAACTGTGAGCAAATGGTTTGTGGAATTTTTCCCTACAGGCATGAGATACTGATGTTTAAGAAACCAAGTATCTTGAAGCTAGTTTAATATGTAGACTTTGCAAATGTTTTATGAGCAAATTTCATGTTCAAATAGATTTACCCAGATACCATCAAACTGTTGTATCTTTCTTTACAGCATCATCTGAGCAAGGCAAAAGTGACAGTGACCACGTCAGCAAGGAAGAAGCTGGGCACTGTGGTCTTGGTGCGGACACCATCGACACTGAGGGACCCGGTCCCATGGAGGGTGAGGGGACAGGTTCAGAGGCTACGAGTAAATCAACATATTCTTCGGAGGCCTCCACAGACAACCAGTCCTTAGTGGTGGTAGATCCTACTGATAAGGTTCCACCTGCATTTCGTCCCCATCCCGTTTCCATTCCCACTGTCCCTCTTACTTCCCACCTAAGTTGGCTGTAGCTGTTTCCCTAAAAGGGGTGGCATCAATGCTGTAGGCACCTCCCATCTGCCCCTGTCTCCCAGGCTGCGCTTAATGAGGAGGTTATTGATCTATTACGGTTTCTCGCTGTAGGGCAGACATCACTACTGAATGCCATCTAAGGGCTTAGTGGTCAGATCGCCTAGACACTCACTGTGCCATGTCGGGCCTACAGCGGTCATTCAGGGGCTGGCCTCCTCATTGACTGCAGACGCCCACCCACCCCTACCCCAAGAAACACAACCACACTCACCACTAGCACACCCGCAGACATCACACCAACCACAACATAAACACACACACCCATAACCAGCACATCTGCAGACACCACACCCATCACATTACACACATGAATCAGCACATCCACAGGTACCACAACAACACACAGCACCTCCACAGCAGACCCATCCACACATACTGTACATAAACACCCACACCCACCCACACCCACCCACACAACAGACACCCAATAAAAAACACAAACCAAAACATACACCACTTACACCTAAACCTCAGGCACCCCCGCCATTAACAGACACAGGCACAACAGACATTGCCACTCCCTCCAAAGCCCAAATCCCTCCTAAACACCTTACTTGTTTCCCCAGGGAGGACTTAATGTTTCTCTGGCCCTGTCCCCTTCCTCATTTTAGACCACTCAACCCAAATATCTACGTACCCCTTCCACACCCCAACCCACTCCTTCCGCTCCCCAACCCACGCCTCCACACCCCAACTCACACATTCCACATCACAGCCCACCCCTTCCAAATCCAAACCCACCTCTTCCACATTCCAACACATCCCTTCCAAATCCAAACCCACCCCTTCTAATCACAACCTGCCCCTCCTAAATCCAAACCCACCTCTCCCAACTCCAAACACACCCTCCCAGATCCAAACCCACTCCTCCCAAATCCAAGGACCTCCACATAAGATAATTGAGGTCACCTTCCAGAGGAGGTTTATTCTGGCAGTCCATATAGGAGGAAAGATATGGGCATGCAACCCATACTGTCAAGTAATGTCCTAGGGCCTTTGCTTTTTCTTTGTACAAATATGTATTTTACTTATGAGAGAGTTATCTCATTTATATAAAATATTTGTATTTTGCGAATGCCCTTGCCCAGGCCTTATTGTTTTGATTGTTACAAATGTTTTGCTGATGATGCTTTTTCTGCTAATGTGTGTGCCATGCACTTACTTTCATGTGTGCCAGTGACAAGCATTTGTTGTATATTTCATTTATTTTTTAAATGCATACATTAGTGTTGTACATTTGTGATGGACATGTTAATTTTGGTGTAGCATTCATCATGTTACTGGACAATTACACCAATATCTTGTGTTTCTAATGTTGTGACTGCATGTGTGTTTATTTTATCATGATGTGTCAATAATATGCAATTATGGATTGCACAGGGAACATAACACTTTACATTTATATGCCATTTAATGTGTGTCATAAATTGCACAACCCAATGGGATATGTGACATTCATAAATCTCTGTCATGTTGGCAGTTTAGAGGTAAGATTGGTTACACATTCTGTGTATAACCACTCGTAGCATTCTGTAGTACAATCACTACATTCTCATGGATTTGAATGGGTCATACTGGGTATCTATATATGGAAGTTTCGGGAATAATATTGCATATGCCTGTATGGACACATTTCTATACTGTATATGTTTGCTGTGACTTATTGTGTCTGTGTCTATTGCCGTGAGGCAGTTAATACCGGATTAGTGGGTGTTATTAATATCTTGAGGTGTTCTTTAAAAACATTTTTCTAACTACAACATTACACACACATATGCACTGCATATCATTGTACTATTGCTTTGAAGCATTTTTAAACATGCACGAGTCCAGTGCTAATGTACTCCAACAATTCTGAGGACAACAGATAATAAAGTGACTTACCTTCTGTTCCGGAGACAACAGAGTTGATTTTTGTCTTGGTCCAGGAGCAGCAGCAATGGCAGGACTTGTATGACTGGGTTCATGGTGGCAGTAAATGTGAAAACTTACAAAAAAGTGAGTTTTGTCCTTTTACCCCTGCAATCCACCAACTCCTGTGTGGTTTAGCTGCCATAGTTGTGTTGGCGCAAGGCACTTCGTGATTGGCTCGATGGTAAAAGTGCCTGGTATCTCGAACCAGCCGCTTTTGCTTATGGTGCCGGCAACGCAGATGGAGATTCAGGGCGGTGACTGCAGTTTGTCAGCAATCTTGTGTCTGTGTACCCACTGACATCTAAATAGAGGGGGAGGAGCACCTAGTAAGCGGACACGAAATCTGATGGAAAATTGACCGCAGGACTGTTACCACCAAGATCTCAATCAGGCCTAAATATTTACAAACCAGAGATAATAAGACCAATCTGGTTACCAGAGTCAAGCCAAGTAACTCAGATTATACCTATGTAACCTACAATGAGGGATAGACTGTTTCTATTGCATACAAGTCTCACTTGTATTCCTCAGTCGAAGCATGGTTTGCTTCCACTGAAAAGATTCTTGCAGTTGTGCAAACAGCTATTTTGAAGGAGCACCCTTTGGAGCAGGGAAAACTAATGATAGTTGTTTCTCTCATACGGGCACTTAGGTCAGCCACAAAGGCAAGTATTCCTAATGCTCACACCTACACCTGAGATGGGTGCAGTGGGCCTCTTCTTTACGTGCAGTGGATGTAAAGTTTCAGTATGAAAGCTTTTCTCCAAATTGGACAAAATGTTGCTCCAACTCGGATTACCTTGCTCTTTGAGCCTTTTCACAGCATATTCGATATGGATGGATCTGCACAACCAGCAGTAGGAAAGTAATTTAGGTACTCCACAGCCTGTGAAACAAGGCCGGACTGACTGTACCAGGCATTGGGCATTTTCCGCCGGAGGTTGGAAGAGCGGGGGGGGGTACTTTTGTTACTGAGGGGCCAGAGTTGTAGCAGTGCAGCAGTTTTAAAAGCACTGCAGACCTCCTTGTATATCCAAACAGTTTTCAGATAACAATAAAAGTGGCAAAAAAACTCTGGCCATTAATTAATGTGCCCGGTTGGAGAGAGATGGAGTTTTGTCTAGTGGCAGTCATTTGATTCATCTAAGGTAGCACAGAGGGTTAATGCGCCTGCTTGAAAGAATGTCTACTATGCAGATCACAGAACAGTATTTTATGTGCATACCTCAGTGGGATACTGCTTTTGTCATGGATATCCTTTTGTTACTGTGCATAAGTTACAATCAAATTCTAGGACAGTGAGCTATGAACTGCCATGAAAGAAATGCATGCAAACAGCATGGTACAGGTTAGAATTTTATGTTTTTTTCCCGGTCTTTGATAATCTTAATTTTGCTAAAAAGGCTTTTTTTGGGTAGAAATAAATTGTTATTAGTAAAGTCAATTCTGACCACTGTGTTACATTCTGAATCCTGAGATTGTGCTTCCCTAGACCAAGCACTCTTAAAAAGTGCCTACCTTGTAGTCCTCTTTGTTTTATGGTACATTTTCTATACACTGATTTACACATGTATGATTCATTGTCTCTGTGTGTGATATAAAATGCTCCAACTTCCTACGCTGGTAAAAGAGGTGTTATAAAACAAATGAAATACATTCAGGGGGAGAGGGGCTACAGAGAGAGGAGAGGCTGTTAAAAAGTAGACCCAAACCCCCCTACTTACCTCATTTGGAGTCACAGGTCTACTCTATGGGCTCCCTATCCTATTGACACTCCGACAACAGAGAGAGAGAAAAGATTAAAACAGGATGCACCAAACAACGACAAACACCAACAAAGGAATACCATATTCTCGGACAGAAGGATAGGGTTACTGGGAATCTGGACCAATCATGAGAGAGAGAGGGGGAGGTGAAAAGGACATTGCAGCAACCCGGAAGGGAGACGAGGAGGAGATCTGGAAGAGAGGAGCTAGGCAGCAAGACACGAAGTGGAGAAGATCTGTATGAAACAGACATGCAGGAAGAGACTGCCAGCCCACATGAAGCGCTGATGTGTGGAGTGAAGAGTGGTATACTGCCCCGGAGGACAATGGAGAGCATAATGGGTGAGTCTTGGAGGGAAGGGTCTGCGTATGATTGGGGAGGTGGGGTGGTCACAGAGTGAGTTGCTGTCACTGAAGTCTTTGGGATGATACTTTTTTTTTTTTTACGATATTTTATTATCATTTTATTTCCGTACATTGATAATATAACTCTAACTTGTACATTAGACAGCATCAATCATTACCAACAGATGTTGTATTGTTCCAATCTGTGGACAGTGTCTGCACGAGCGTATTCATGGTCTATGTAACTTCTTAACAGACATTCTCTAGAACTATTTACATGATGATGGTTACTTTGAGGTGAATGTTCATAGTAGGGTGGATTAAAGACTAGTCATCTGGTATTACAGTTCTCCTGTTAAGTTTAAACTCTGTCTACTCGGGGTTATTTGGTCAGGTGGGTGGGTCCACGGTGTGGCTCCTGATCAGTCTTGTACAGTGTCTATTACCCCCAGGTGGTTGCTGCCCTCCTCGGCTACATTACACTTGGAGCTAGGTCCTTCGTACTTCCCCTCCAGGCCATAGTGTGTGTTTATGTGTTCTTGTCCGCTTAATTATTCCTGTCAGGATGTGGTCCCAGCTAATCTCTGTGTGCTTCCTCGTCACTATCTCGAGATTCCCATCTTTCTAATATTCCCTCCCACAAGGGGGCACTGGGTTTCTGGCGCAGTCCACTAATTTATTCGCGCTCCAGGACCTGGAGTTCTGCTCTGGCCCATTTTGTGACTTCACGCCGCCACACCTCCAGTGGGGGGGGGGGGCTAGAAGTCTTCCAGTTTAGTGTTATTTGCCTCCTATAGAGTGCCAGTTACTGTACCCAGCGCCAGTCCTGAGTGCAGGCCCAGCAGGCACAGCGATGGGGTCTGTGCCAGTCTGACAACCAGTGGTTTCTCAAGTTCGCCCAGAATCTGCTCCCAGGACCGCCGGACGCCCGGACGGTGCCACAGCATATGGTCCAAGTCTGCATCCAGCAAGTTACATCTGGGGCATGATCTGGGGTCGCCCCCATAGATGATGTTTAGTCTATGCGGCGTGAGATATGTTCTGTGCAAATAGTTAAATTGTATATATCTCAAACGTGTGTTCCTAGATACTGTCCTAGGGTATGCCATGGCTTTCTTCCACTCCGCCTCTGTCAGGGTACTGTCTAGTGCCTTTTCCCATCTCTCACGTAGCACTTGGAGGGGGGTCAGAGTGCACTCGTTTTGGGCCCTGTACAGTTTAGCGACCAGGTGGGTATCCTCGACCATGGTCAGGAGGGTATGTAGAATATTATGTGTTTCTGGTTCTGCATTGATCGTTCCCCAGTGTATTTTAATACGGTGTGTCAGGTGCTGGTAAGTTAAGAACTGCCCAGTCGGTACTTCATTCCTTTCAACTAGGTCCGTGAATGACCTTAGTACTCCGCCCTGAAAGAAATCTCCGAGAGTCCTAACCCCTTTACTCGCCCAGGTCCCTAGGCCACTGCTAGTCTTTGACCCGTCTGATGGGTTAGACACCAGCCACTCTAATGGAAGAGCCGGGGAACTTGCAGTCCCTATTCCCACTCTGCGTGAGCATCGCTTCCAGCATTCTAACGCAGTTTTCAGTAATGTACTCTCTACCTTGCGTTTCCCTGCCCGGGTGAGCATGAGTGCAAGCATCCAGTTTCCGCCTCTCCCCCGCTAGCAGTGAATCCCTCCATGCAACCTCTCCCCGCAAGCCATCCAGCAACCCACTGCAACTGACAGGCCAAATAATAGGATTTGAAATCTGGTACCCCGAGGCCCCCCATGATCGCTGGCCTGCAAAGGACAGGGAGAGAGGCACGTCCGTGGCCTCCATCCCATATAAGATCTCTGAGTAGGGTGTTTAACTCATGGAACCAAGTTGAGGGAACCACTACTGGTAGGTTAGTGAAGAAATAAAGGAGGTGTGGGAGCATTATCATTTTTGACAGGGATATCCTAGCCGGGATGGTCAGTTTCAGGGATCTCCAAAATCCCACTGAAGAGCGGAGCGCTCGGAGTGCCTTACCTATATTACCCTCGCGTAAGTCTCTTAGGTCGTGGAACACCTGAATGCCCAGATATTTAAAGGTGTGTGGAGCCCACACAACATCCAGAGGGCATGTCGATGGGCGCGCTCCGCCCACTTCCAGTGGGAAGACAAAGGTCTTACTTCTATTTGTCCAACGCCTCTAATGCCCAGGGCAGGCCTGTCTCACCCTCCCTCAAGTATATTAGGACATCGTCTGCGTAGAGTGAGATGATATTTTCAGTCTGTCCTAGCACTATCCCTCTGCCCAATCCGGCGGAACGGAATCAGGCGGCCAGGGGCTCAATAGCCAGGGCAAATAATAGAGGGGACAAAAGACATCCCTGTCTAGTGCCCCTGTAAACTGGGTATGCCTCAGAGATCGACTTTCCGGTCTTCACTCTCGCCAGGGGGGATGCATATAACAGATCCACCCAGCGCACCCAGTTTGTTCCCAGCCCCATTCAGAGCATCAACTGTCCGTAGAAAATCCCATCTTAGGGAGTCAAATGCCTTCTCGAAGTCTATTGCCAGGAGGGTTGCCCCTGGGGGCTTCTCAGTGTGTGGCATGTGCAAAATGGAAAACAGGCGCCTCAGATTCAAGGATGTTTTCCGTGCTGGGATCAGCCCATTTTGATCTTGGTGTATCAAATTAGGGATCTGATGAAGAATCCGATTGGCCATAAGTTTACTGAGGATTTTGAAGTCACAGTTTAGCATTGACAACGGGCGGAAGTCGGTCACCGAGAGCTCACCTGTGTCTCGCTTAGGCAGGGGGATTACCAGGGCCTCCCTCATAGAGCCGGGAAGCATACCCTGTTGGAATGCCTCTGGATATTTCTACCAGTCTGGGAGCTAGCAATGTAGAGTACTTTTTGTAGAAGTCTATCGGTAGCCCATCGGTACCTGGGGTTTTCCCGGCCGCTAACTGTGATTCCAGGTCTCACCAGCCAGGCCAGCATTCTCCCAGATCTACCCTCTTCTGCTTGCACTGAGGCCCAATATCTTCGTGCGCTATGTAATATCAGCTGTTCTTCAATTCGGGAATGCGAGGACCTTGCCTCCTTTAATCTGTCACCTCTTGTTTCTGTACCATTACTGTTCATTTCTACTTCATGGATGGCCTTTTCTAACTCAACCAGTTCCCTTTCTAGTGTGCGTTGGATTCCAGTCGTCTGGCTCATGCAATGGCCTCTCACTGCCACCTCAAGGGTTTCCCATTCGATGCCTCTAGATGATGCTGATCTAGCATTAAGAGTGACATGTTCTGTGATATGGGAGCAGAGTGACTCTCTGTATGCCTGGTCCTCCAGGGCAGACGGTCGTAGTCTCCACAGTGGGATGGGGGCCTATCCTCAGTTGCCTTCCATACCAGTAATAGGGGGTTATGATCGGACAGGGTGCGTCCTAAGTATTCCGTGTGAGTTACATTTTGTGCAGCCTGTGCAGAGCATAGGATCCTGTCTATCCTAGTGTGTAGGCGGTGTAGGCTAGAGTAGTATGAATAGTCTCTGTCTGTCGGGTGTTGGGCGCGCCAAGCATCTGTCAGTCCCCAACTCTGCATCCATTCTCTGGAATGGCTGGCTATTTTATATGTTATCGCCCCCATAAGTGGCGGGTGGAGCGGTCCATGACCACGTCCACCACACTGTTGAAATCTCCTCCGATGAATAACTCCTCCCCAGTTCTACGTGTAAGCTGTCCAGACAATTGCTGTAAAAAGGGGATTTGGTCCTGATTAGGGGCGTAAATACTACATAGGGTGGTTGGGACTCCGTGAAGGAGGCCCCCCACTATCACAAATCTGCCCTCATGGTCAATATTGGTGGACGTAACCTCAAAAGGAACCCCCGCTCTTATGCACACTAGTGCTCCCCTGGCATAGGCTGAATATTTGGTAGCGAAGATCTGACACCTCCATCTGCGCTTTAGTTTATCTGTCTCAGTAGCTGTAAGATGGGTTTCTTGCAATAGGCCGACATGCACCCCCCTCTGTTTCAAGTACGAGAGCACACGGTGTCTCGTAGAGGGTGAACCCAGTCCCCTAACGTTCCAGGTCAGGAATTAATAACTAGCCATGTCGGTGTGTGGTGAGCCGCCTTATTCTCCCCTTCCTTCCTGTGTCTGAATTCCTCACCCACCTCCTTAAGCTTAATGTGGGTAAATCGTAACCCCAGTGTCACCATCAATAAACTAAGTTGTAAACACCAACGCCCCAACACCGGGGCACCTCTCAAACTACAGGTTGCCCAGTTAACATTGCAACAGTGCAGTAATAATAACAAGTGGGTTTGAGTTCTCGCCATTCCAATTGAATGGCCGAGAAACCGGTTGAGGGGGTGGCTGGGAGGTCGTCGAGGCCTCTTCAACAATGCATCCTTATCCTCCGGGGGCAGCCGGGAGGATACCTAGGCCAGTTAATCCGATGTTTGAGGAGTCATACTAGGGGCGTCACCGGGATAGCTGGAGCCTCCCTCTGAAGAGACAGACGCTACGTCCGAGTCTTTTTCAGTATTGACTAGCGAGGGCTCGCTCCCGCACACTGAGGCCGCCGCATCCAGGGCCTCCATCTTTGCTAACTCTCTCTGAGCCCTGGTTGGCCCCATGGGTAGCCGATCTCTATTGCGCTGTCTCTTCCTTCCTCTGTGGGTGGCTCGTCCGGGCTGGCCATGTCGGCCCGGCGTTAGGCCCTTCGACTCCAACCATTCCCATGCTTCCTCTGGCGATTGTAGGAACACCGTTTTGCCATCCAGGACCACTCGTAGTTTGGCCGGGAAGAGGAGCAAGTACTGGATCCCCGCCTTGCGGAGGGCTTTTTTCACAGTTAAGAACGAAGCACGTTTCAACTGGACTTCCAAGGTGAAGTCTGGGAATAGCGTCACCGCGCCATTTTCAACCTCAAAGGATCCAGCTTCTCTGGCTCTGCGGAGCAGACAGTCCCTGTCTCTATAATGCATTAACTTCGCTACCACCACACGTGGTAGTCTCCCCGGTGCCAAAGGTCTCGAGGGGACTCGGTGTGCTCCCTCCAGGGAAAAAAAGGCCGTAAGGCTGTCCGGCACCACGACTGTGCGTAGCTATCCTTCAAGGAATTCCACCATGTCGGAACCCTCCACTCCCTCCGGAAGGCCCACCACCCGGATGTTGTTCCTGCGGTTCCTGCCTTCTACATCTTCCACGCGGCGTTCTAGGCGGTGTACACGGTCTGTCAGCTGTAGGACTGACGCTTTGAGGTTTTTCGTGCTTCGGAGTGAGTTCTGATATTGTTGCTTCTGTAGCTTTCACTCTGTCTGCCAGCTTGGTGTGATCTGCCCTCAGTAACCCCAGCTCCACTGCCACTTGGTTGATGTCCTGTCGTAAAGTTATTTTTGTGTCTTCAATGGCCCCTAGGATCTTCTGTAGAGTTGCCTGAACCGTTGGTTGCCCGAAATCTCCCATGGTCTTTTTCTGTTGTGTACTTATAGGATTACGATGCAATGTCTTGCTTCTGGTCTTACCCTTGGAAGAAATTTGGGACTCGTGTTACTGAGAGCTAGATGTCGAACAGGGCGGTGACCCACTCACCGACTGGGAATGGGTGTATTCAATCTCCCGTCAGGCCCAGTTTATCGGTTGCCAGGATGTGCAAGCCTGGTTCCAGTTGGTGTGCTCAGCAGGTAGGGTCCATATTAGGATATAGATTGCGGGTATTCTCTACATTAGCTTCTGGCAACTAGATTCACTACAGTTCTCCTCGTGGACTTGCCCCTCCTAGCATCCGTGGGCCCTCAGTGTGTCCGACACCAACCGAATCATCTGCATCCCCACTCCGGTCCAAGAGCGTCTGGCGACCAACTCCCATCCGAGTCCCGCAAACTGGTCCTCCCTCGATCGCCCTGGCCCAGTTCGTCCTGCCTGTTACCTCAGTGTATTTGAGAGCTGAAGCGATCTCTCGTTCCGATGCCGCAATAGTGTAGTTTTTCCTCCAGGATGCTGTCTATCCCCTTGGATAAGTTTGCGCTGTGTCCCTCCTTCGGGCAGGGGAACAGCCTTCCAGCCTCCAATTGTCAGGACCACCGCCGGCCGGTCTCGAAGGGGCGGGCCTTCAAGGCCCAGGCCATCGGGGCTCTACAGCGTCGGGTCCGCATCGGAGCCCGTTCATGGCGCCATGCCAGCACACCTCCTCCTCCTGCGGCCCTCATATTAGAACCCACCGGGGCCTTCCCGGCAGGCTTCCTTCCGGCGGTCACGGCAGCCGGGTCGTCGCTCCCCCGGGAGCAACCAGGGGAGCTCCACGTCTCCACTGCAGCAGGCAGCACGTAGCCTCAGCCTCACCCGGAGTCATTCACTGGCGCCCGGCTCTCTTCACCTCTGCCCAACGCTGCTTGCGCATCGTATCTCCGGCCCGGCCTAGCCCGGGTCCTCGCACGCGCCGGGTCTCGGGCGCCTGGATTCGTCCCTGCCGATTCTCCTCTTGATCCGGTGATCCCGGCGGTAAACCCAGCTCCGCAGCTTCAAGATCGCACCCCCGTCTCCCGGGAGGATGTCGATTTTCGCAGGATTAATTAAGGCCTCGGAGAAGCTCTAAAACTAAGCGTCCACCATGTTGGCCCGATCAGCCACGCCCCCGTCTTTGGGATGATACTTCACGATTATTGTTTTCTATTTTTGTTTGGTGTTTGTTTTTGTGTGTGGAAAGGACTACTTCCCCAATAAACAGCCAATGGGCTGGATGTAAGGTTTATAAACCGGTTCATGTGGAATGTGGAAGCATGGTAGTTCTGGCCTTGGAGAGGGGCTAGTTCCTAAAATGATCCAGTGAAGTTAACCAGACATATATATCGGAAACCCTGTAAACCGGCCTAAAAAAAAGAAAAGTGGGAACAGAGAGTGATCCCATGAAGAAAGAACATGACCCCAAGACATTAGTTTAGCTTCTTCCCGATATTTATTATTTGCATGCTGGCTTCAGCTCTGCCTCATGAAAGGGCCCCTACCCTACCCTACAGAAAATATAACCGTTTTGGGGACGGATAAATGTAGTACTATATCTAGTGCCATCCTGACGGAAGACCCTGTGAAACCAAAAGAAGAAGGATTATTATCAGTGGAACCAACATCAACCCTCCTACCATACTTGACTCCTTACTAATAAATATCACCATTCTAAATCCTATCCAGTCCCTGCATTTATATATCTGCCCAGCCCTCCCACACAAGCACTGTTAGAAGGTAGTGGTGAGGGAATCACTGAAGCGCTCCAATAAGGGTTGCCATTTCAGTCAACATTTACTATGCTTTAAAAACTGATACAATTGAATATATAATGCAAACTGTGCTGCAGAATGCACAGTTTCTGGAATTTTTCTCAAACTTCTTGGAAGGGAGACACTCTAGCCCCCATTGTAGTGGTCAAGCTTGCTCGCTAAGCACCCTATGGGGGCTGGTCTGACAACATTTGCCAGGGCTGCTTTGGGTTCCTAGTTCAGCCCTGCTGTGCAAAGGTGCAAGGTATAGTGAAAGATGGTGAATTCCATCAAAAATGCATCCACACTAAAATACTAAGTGACAACACTGCAAAAAGCAGAACTTCATGCCATTACTTTCATTACAGAAAGCTGATCTGTCAGATCCCACACTCATTGTGTCTGCCTCATCCTCCATGTGTGCAAGGTTAAAATGCTGACCTGCAACACTGATGTTTGAATTGATTTAAGAATTCAAAGGGAAAATCTATAAGGAAAAACAGCTTTGGGGGAAGGTAACTAGCTTACAAAATGAGCTTTCATTGGTCAGTGTTTGGCACAGTTTAGGCCATCAGCGTGATGATGTTCAAGCCAAAGAAAACGGTGTGGCCGACTTAGGTGCAAAGGCTGCAATTCAGTATGCTAAAGTAGCAATCCTAACTAGATCTCAAATGAGGATTGAAACAGATATCTTAACAGCCATACATTCAACCAAACAAGGTAGAAAGCCTCCAGCAGGCTTTCCTCCTAAGTACTCTTACACCCTCAATTCGGACTATCCTCCTGTAGTCATACTACCAGAAGTGGGAAAAAGAAAAAGCTAATAAGCTGTCCAGATTGGATTTAATCGAAGAATATCATGAGGTGTTGGCATCTGCCCATCCAGGGGTCAGTGCAACAATAGCAATGCTACAACAACACTTCTGGTAGCCTGGTTTACATAAACAGACTAGAGATTATGATAGACAGGGTAGGGTGACATTCGGTTAAACGATTAAACCTTCCACTGTCATGAGACTATTCCCCAACTCCTCACACAGTCACTAACATCCATTTCATAGTGATGTGTCTGGACTATATTATTCCAATAAATTCTGTTAACTGATATAAGTATCTATTGGTGGCAATCTATTCATGTTATCGATTGTTATAGATTTGGCTAAAGAGAAGTGTAAGTACTTCAGCAGTCGCAAATGATTTGCAGTGTCTGGTAGTGATAAGGGCAGTACATTCATTTCACTCAGATGACGGTCCTACATTCACCTCTATGGCTTACAGGGACTCAATATCTGCTCTGGGAGTTTGTTTGCAATTCAGCAATCTGTTTAAGGCTGAGTCGAATTCTTTAGTTGAAAGTGCTAACTGCTGATTAAACACGCTTTGACTGTAAGGGTACTATGTTCAGGTCTTAGTTAGTACCATAATCTGTATAGAGTCCAGACAGTATAAAGTAACTTGCCTAGATGAGTATTGGAAGTTCACAAGATGAGTATGGGGAGACTGCACTCCATACAACATTCTCTTCAGAGTTCGACTTGGAGAAATGTTTGAATGTTTTGAGGAGTATCTAAGAAGTCAGAGACAAGCTGTCTAATGTCAACCACACGGACACAGCCATCTGTGAATAGAAGGCTGCTGAGAGCTAGTTTACCTAAGTTGGGGACCTAGTTTGTGAAAATATACACAACAAACAAGCTTTTGAACCATCATACAGGCCGCCTGTTTCAGTTCTGGGGGTAAAAGACAACAGAACTGTCACCCGTCCTCCTCTGTCTGGTTTAAGAAGAAACAGACAGATGCCGATCAGTCATATGAAAAAGCACTACGTGGCTGGCCCTCTACACTAGACCATCATAGAAACCAAAAACGATTCAGGTTAGAGTCTTTAAGCTTCTTTCTACTCTGAATTAAGTACCCCTGAACAAAACAGTAACATTACTGCCTTGAGTTCTGAGCCAGGTATATTAGAGAACGATACGTCTCCAATCTTGAGGAGAAAATTACGTTCTACAGATGAATCTGGTGCTGCCATCACCACAGTTGTTACTGTTCAAGGTAACTCCATAGTTGCCTATGAACTACCACCTGACTCAATGTTATTTTGAGAGCTAATTATGAGAACAATATTGATATTGCACAAAGGAAGTTTCTTCACCCTCTACAGTCACTTCATGCAAAAGATTGTTCATGTTTATCATTGGTTTTATGACAGCCACTTAATTCTCCCTTAGTCCTACACCTGGAACGCTTCAGGAACTTTTATTTTCATTATGTGGCTATCAACTACGATCATTGTTCTACTACTACTGAATAGACACTTCATCCTTGCAAAAACAAGCGTACCACCTGTGGTTCATGAACTGAAGCTGCATTCTTTATCCCACAGAGCTCAAAGCAATATATGCCAAAAACACCTCAGTTTATCATGTGCCTGAAGACGTAGTATGGGAAAAGGTCACATGTCAAATAATGGGATCTACTGAAACATTGCAATTATCTTATGCAGTAACATTTTCAATGAATGTTATTCCAGGTTTTATTTCATTTGACTGGGACACAGAGGGGGTCATTATGACGTTGGCGGACATAGCTAATGTGGCGGTAGTACTGCCAACAGGCTGGTGGTACTTACCGCCACATTATGACATTGGCGGTTTGGCTGAAGCCAATCCACCAATGTACCATTCTGACCGCCATGGGGGTAGCAGCCCCTGGGCTGGAGATAACCATCTCCAGACCGGCGGCCGTCATTGTGCCGCCGGCAGTATAATGACCATGCCTACTGCCATGGTTTTCATGGTGTTTGTATCGCCAAGAAAACCATGGTGGTAGGCCCTATCAGTGACAAGGAATTCCTTCCCTGTCACTGATAGGAGGCCTCCTCCCCCTACCTCTCCAAACACCCCTACCCCCCCTACATCCATGCCCCCATTCACACACACACAGACACACACTCATCCACACATACATACATGCATCCATTCATCCATTCACGCACACATGCTCACACACATCATAACATATACACAGACACACATTCACATTTCAATACATACACGCACTCACACACATTCATACACGCACTCACACACATTCATACATGCATGCACACAACACTAAACACACACTCGCATTCACGCACACACTCACACATACATGCACACACACACACACACACACACACACTCTCTCACACACACACACACACACACACACACACCACACCTCCTACCCCAGTCCCCTGTCGGAGGCCCGACTTACCTGGATCCAGGGGGTCTTCCAGCATGGGATGGGACAGGGCACTGCTACCGCCAGCAGTGCACACCAGCAGAACACCACCAGGCGTATTATTTGTCATAATACAGCTGGCGGCGGTCTACTGGCGTGGCGCTGCTGGTGGTAGCAGCGCCACCTTACCGCAATCCTCCAGTATGGCCACAGCCGGAGTTATGCCCTTCTTGTGGCGGAAATCCAGCTGTGGTCATATTATGGCTGACAGATAGTAGATGCGGCAACGGTGTTTTGGCAGCCGTCGCCACGGTGGTAGGCAGTTTTTTACCGCTATTGTCAAAATGAGGGCCAGAAACTGTTAAATTAATGATGTCTAGCTTACAAGCATATACCGTTTTAAATATTTATTTATTTGAATTCAGCAAATTACAAAAAAATGTATTGTTATCATCACTATGTACACTATTACATACATAGCACCAGTTACTCAAGCAATACATACAATTACACTCAATGGGAATATTATGAGGCTCCACCTCCTAATGGTAATCCTAATTTCTTTATTTCCAGAGTGACAACAGATTAAATTCTTCAGATTTTTATTTCTGATAGAAGCCACAACTGCTCCTGAGAAATGTGATCACTGCGAACCAGCTGTGTTTAGTCAGAATCTGGCTACCCAGGGATAGTATAGGAAAGCAAATGTTGATGAGAAAAATGTTTAAGGAACCAACGTTTGGAGAATTCAAGGCAGACACAAAAAAAAGTACACTGTTCCTAGACTTACACTTTTTTTTTGTGTACTTTTTTCCGTACTTTTTTTTTTGTGTCGGTTAATCGCATTGGGAGTACGTACACTGGACCTTCAATTCTCCCGATCCCTCTCTTTGTTTAGAATTCAAGGCAGAGACAGCTTATTTTGAGCCTGCATAATACCTAAAGAAATGCTTTTTTTCCTGAACAAAACTATTCAGCAGACTACCTGTCAGGGATGTGGTATTATGAAAGTTCCATAGAAACCTTCTATACCATAAATCAATTTGACTTTTTTTAATGATTGGTACATGCAAATAATTCTGCCTGATTCAGAAATAAATTAAATGATTGAAAAGAGAACTTATAACTCTACTCAGCTCCCTCTTGAACGTTTAGCTTCATGATCATATGATTCAGACATTCTTGGACCTCAAGACAATCATCCCAATCCATGTTTTAATACACAGAAGCCTGTAATAATCACTACATATGGTGTAGGTAAATTCTGCCAATGGTGGTTAGAACATTCCAGTATTTCAGGTGTAAAAGAACATTCTTCCTTAATTGAAGAACATGTGGATGTTTCTGATTTCTACTAGGACCATGTCCAAATAGAAATAAAAGGTTCCTGGCAACAGGAATATATGCCATTTATAATGAGCTAAACAAATACTCAGAAAGAAAAGCTGAAGAAAGAATTAGGCAATTAAATCAAGAACATTTGCATGCAGTCTTTAAAGTTATCAACACTGGAACGCTTTCATAAAGAGTGTTCTCATTAAACCACATTCTGTCCTCAGCCTTAAACCTAAGGAAGGGGGATTTGGGGGCATTGTAACAAGCTCAGGTAAGAACCATAATAAAGTTCAATTGGGCCCTACAAACACTTAGGTCAGGTTTTGTTCCTTGGCAGCTTTCAAACAGAATAGCTCATTTTAAAGCTTATAATTTTACATTAACACCAAAAATAATGGTAACAAAAGAATCTGCGTGCACACTATTGCGTGTAGAACAAATAGAGGAAGCACTTTTCTCAGTTAGTGGCACACCACCTGTTACATGGTTGATACACACTATCATTTCCTTACCGATTGCAGTGTTTCATTTTCATGACTGCCAAAATTATGAATCTGTAGGGTAGTATGAAACCATACACAATTCACAATTGTTCTATTCATGGAAGCTTCCTTTTTCTTACATGTGTTAAAATGAAAATGGAGGAAGATGATCTTGTATAGAACATTACAGCAGATTGCAGAAACTCCCTGGGTCCCTCCCTTCTATGTGTCACTGTATTACTACATGAAATGTGTAGTGTTTTGGTGCCAGGGTTAAGTTGTGTTTTATCTGTGACTCCCATTTCACCCATCCCTACACAACATGAACTGTTGAATAATGGTTCTTTTTATTTTTAATAACTGTTGCTTGATGTGGGATGGTATCTGGCCAGCCATATGTGATTATAGTTTTGAAAACAATTCAATGTTGTGGAAGGACCTTGTACCCTCCACCTTAAAACATAATTAGAAATATAATTTGACATAGTATTGATAGAAAGGACATGCATTTTGATGACTTAAACAAATTATTCAAAATCAAAGAGGGAGGAGCAGGTTGTGGGGCTGGGTCTGTTCTCCTTATAGCCTACACACCATTACTAAAGAGGCCCAGCTAAAAGAACTACAACAGGACGGACAGGAAAAACTCTCACCCCCCAGGGTTACCCCTTGGTGGCATGCTTCATCATTGGGTTTCTTCCTGTTCCGCTATGGAGTGATTTGTGCTATGACCTACGAGATATGTGGGAGCACTGATGTAGTCTCGACAATGTGAATCACAGGAGGGATAGGAGTGTTAGGGTCTTGGGTGAGTTAAATATACCTGTCTCCTAGTAATTCCAATGATTTAATAGATCTCTTGGAGGTGGTATGATTAAAAAGGGGCTGCAGAAGTGGAGGATGTAATGTACCTCACTTCCTAATCTACATGTTTAAGAGCCTTACCCCTAGGCTCCTCTTCAGGACCCAGGTGGAGTTCCTGGTGCCACTCCTTGTTTGACTACCTCTAAGGAAAGCATAAATAATACATGCTCTGTGATATGGTGCAATTCACCTTACTAATAAGGTGTCATAAGATGATACCTAGCATTTGTGGTGTCCGTCATTGATACTCAGCAGTATTTGAATTCTCATATCATAGCTCCTGCGGGAGGGGGGTGTGCTTGTAATCACACTTTCCTCAAAGCGACATTCCTGCTCTGTACCTAATGCTCACCTCCCTGGGGTCTAAAACTCCTGTCCGTCCTGTTGTAGTTGTTTTAGCTGGGCCTCTTTTGTAATGTTAAACAAATAATTGTCACTTTTGCTTCAAAAAGAAGTCACTTTGACTTCTGTGGCTTGCTTCAGAGAGTCAAAGGCTGTTACAGTTGCAGTTTTGCTGATGTCTTGCAAACGATATTCAACTCCCCTTTCAAAACTGGTGCGGTGCATCTTTCCACAACCAATGGATCAGGTCTTGTGACTGGATTTAAAGCAGTACTTGGAATCATACCATACATTTTCTACTCTTTATTCTTAAGTCTATTTGGATGTTTTTCAACCATCCTACTGCTAATCGTCTGTAGCATGGTCATCTTTCTTCTGTTCCAAAATGGAAATCAACAACATGGAGTACACATATCCAATTGAACAAAGATGCAGATAGACTCTAGCACATTATTTAGGACATGGTTGGCCATCCAAAGTCAGTGAAAACTGCACACTATTGTTTAAAAAAATTGACGCTGAGCAAGTGAATCCTGTGTTCTGGTGCATTAACTGTCCAATGAAAAATATGTTGGGCCTACATCTGGAACAGTCCTCTGTTTCTTATCTTGATATAAGTGATATGAATGTCATTACAAGAGCACCAGAGACAACGGCGAGCAATACATCTGTCCCTTCTACAGAATGCTGACTATGATAGATCAGTCTTGTCAGTGGCACTTTTCAACACAACACTTGATGAGTGGCTTGATTCACTGATAATATTCAAACCTTCAATAGAAGAATTTTCAACATTACTGAGTGTCTCAGATGAGCAATCAATTGCTGATCCATCGAATGCACGCACTAATGACAATTTATGCATATTATTTGGACCACAAGTATAATACATGTGCATTCAATGACATTGGCATGTCGTCCGATTAGGGTTGAAATCAACATCTGAATCACCCAGTAACCACATCAACTTTATATACCCCAAAGGCTATATTATGAACTGGGAGAAAGGTTTTTGAACAGACTCTTTTTAGTTTCCGCTTTTCCTTTTTTGTGTAGCATTTTTTAATCTGGCCTGTTCTTATCAGCACTGGTATATTTAATCACCAACATGCATCTCTATATAGGGCACACTTTAGACATAATGCATTTTACAAGTAATCATGTACTGCTTGAACCAATGCAAACCTTAAAAGTAGCCCCAGGGACCACCACCTCCCTGTGGCTTTAAACTAATTGGATGCGGGGGATGGTGGTCACCTCAGACACTACCATCTCCCCAGGCCTTTAAACAAATATGATGCTGGGGTGTGCAGTCTCCCCACAGCCTCAGGGACCACCATCTCCCTGGGGCTACAATAACAAAAGTGAAGGGGGTCTGTTGTGGACCCCCAAGCACTGAGGACATGACCTTCCCAGTGCAAAGGTCATTGGAGGGGGGCCGTGTGGCCCCCCTTTTAGGAGCCAATGCAAGCCCTGGGGAGTGCAACCCCCCCAGAGCCAGCTCCTGCTATGTCCCGGGGTACCCACCCCCAGAACATAGTTGTTTGCCTTTGCATGGTGGGAGCTGACAGCTCCCACCAAGCAAAAGCAAACATAGGCCCTCATTATGACAATGGTGGTTGGTGATAAAGTGGTGGTAATACCGCCAACAGGCTGGCGGTAACTACCGCCAAAGTATAACCATGGCGGTGATATCTCCGAAAGACAGCCAATGTAATACATTGACCGCCAGGGTGGAAACGACAGTCACCATGGTGGTAGCCACCTACAGCCAGGCAGAAGACAAAGTTCTGGCCACCATATTATGACAACACAATCTGCCACCTTTTCTGGAGCGGTACCAACGCCATCAAAAGCCTGGCGGAAACAGAGCACAGAAGTCAAAGGACTCACCACTGGAGACACAGGAATGAACCACACCGCCAAGGAACCAGAACTTCAAGTCTTTCCGATGATCTTCTACGTCATGCTCCACCACAAACACCAACACCGGCGAAGATGACGACGGTGAGTACAGCCGCCTAGCACACAAGGGAGGGAGGGAGGAAAACGACAGTGACACACACACATACACACACACCATACACACAACCAGCTGCACAAGAAAACAATTTGTCCTGAAAATAATCGGCTCAATAATGCAAGGACAACAGTAATTGACTAAAGTGATTGTAATAAGATCAGCATCAAAATAATAAGTCGATGTGGCAATGCAACAGATATGTACAAATGTACAAAAAAGGGACACTGTCCAGTCCATAGTTCACAGGGGCCACATGACCACAGGGCGAAGTCAAAGGCCCCACTCGATTCCTGCACCAATACAGAGAGAACACTGCAGGGGCATCAGTTGGCAAATAGGCAGGCACCTCAGGAGGAGAGGGGCACCTCAGCTGGATGCGGAAACAAGACCACTGGTTCTGGAGGGGGCAACATGCCCTGTGTTTTGTCCACTGGTTCTGGAGGAGGCAACATGCCCTGTGCTTTGTCCTGGGGAGTGCAAGGCCGCAGTCTCTCGAGAAGGTGTCTTGACCACTGGTTCTGGAGGGGGCATCATACCCTGTGCTTTGTCCTGGGGAGTGCAAGGCAGCAGTCTCTTGAGTGGGGGTCTTTCCCACTGGTTCTAGAGGGGCCAACGTGCCCTGTGCTTTGTCCTGGGGAGTGCAAGGCCACAGTCGCTCGAGTGGGCGTCTTTCACACTGGTTCTGGAGGGGGCAACATGCTTTGTCCTGGGGAGTGTAAGGCCGCAGTCTCTCGAGGGGGTGTCTTGACCAATGGTTCTGGAGCGGGCAACATGTCCTGTGCTTTGTCCTGGGGAGTGCAAGGCAGCAGCCTCTCGAGTAGGGGTCTTTCCCACTGGTTCTAGAGGGGCCAACATGCCCTGTGCTTTGTCCTGGGAAGTGCAAGGCCACAGTCTCTGGAGTGGGTGATAACCCCACTGGTTCTGGAGGGGGCAACATGCCCTGTGTTTTGTTCTGAGGAGTGCAAGGCCACAGTCTCTGGAGTGGGTGATTTGACCACTGGTTCTGCTGGGGGCAGGCCGCACAGCAGTCCATGGAGGCTGGACTATATGGTGTCCACCGGCGTTGATGGCTGCATTGTAGTGGTGGTTGTGGGAGGCTCCTGCTCAGCCCCTGAACCCTCCCATGGCTGCACTGTGGCGGTTGTAGTGGGAGGCTCCTGCTCAGCCCCTGCACCCTCCGATGGCTGCACTGTTGTAGTGGTTGTGAGAGGCTTCTGCTCAGCCCCTGCACCCTCCGATGGCTCCACTCTGGCTGTGGTTGTGGGAGGCTCCTGCTCAGCCCCTACATTCTCTTATGGCTGCACAACCACCGCTGGCAGTGGGGGCTCTGTGACAGCTGCTGCTGCATGCTCCTTCCCCTTCTTGGTGGCTGTTTCAGGCTCCTTCCCCTTCAGTATTTGTGGCCTGAAATCCCTTCCACAAGTAGGTGCTGCTGAAAATGGGCCTGTGGACTGTTTGGCTGAGGTGCTTGGTTGGGTCCTTGATACCCTGGTCATACATGCAGGAGGGGGGGAAGGGGTAGGGAGGTGGTCAATCGTGGAAAGGAAAAGCTTTTTAGGGACATTGGGGCGCAAAGAGGGAGGAGTATTGGAGTGGAGGATGAGGGAGTGGTTGTTGGAGGTGTATGTCTGCTGGATTTGGGTGCAGGTGCATGGTTTGTATGCTGTTGTGAGGTGGATGGCTGTTGGGTGTCTGAGTGCTTGCGTTTGTGTACTTTAGAAGGGGGGGGCAGGCACGATGAGAGAGGACACAGGGGATGTGTGCATGGGCGTTGTGGAGGTACCCGACAGTGAGGTGTGTGTTCTGCTTGGTGTGGTGATGATGCAGGTAGTGGATGATGATGTAGTGCATGCAGGTGTGAGTGTGGACGTAACTGGGTGGGAGGTGGAGGAGGAGGAGGGGGAGACAGTGTAAATAGTGGATGTTGTTGTGTCTGCAACTGTATGGTGTTTGTGTGAGTGCCTGTGGGATGAAGAGTGGTGCTTGTGTTTGCCTGTGACACTCTTGGGTGTTGTCTTGTGTGCATGCTCGTCTGGCTGTGTGCTTGAGATAGGTTGGGGTTGAGGAGAATGGGACTGGGAAGTGGTAGTTGGAGGAGGGACGGTATAAACAGGGACAATGGCTGCCATCAGAGAGGAGGCCAGAGCCTGGATTGATCTCTGTTGGGCCGCCAATCCACTGTGAATGCCCTCCAGGAGTACACTGGATTGCTGCATCTGGGCTGCCATTTGTTTGTTGCAAATGCCTCTTGACACCCTGGATGGCATTCACAATGGTTGACTGCCCTACCGAGATGGATCTCAGGTTGTCAATAGCCTCCTCACTGAGGGTAGCAGGACTGACTGGGGCAGGGCCTGAGGTGAAGGAGATGCCCAACCTCCTGTGTGAGCAAACACGGGAAACTCGCTGAAGGATTGCTGGGAGGGCGGTGCTCGTACAGAGGTTGGCGGCTGTACCTGTAGCTGTGGTGGTCACAGAAATGTCCACCACCACCAGGGAGCTCCCATCGGAGGAGGTATCAGAGTCTGTGTTGTCCCCTCCAGTCTCCGCCGTGGTGCTCCCCTCGCCTTCCGTCCCACTGGTGCCCTCAGCGTTTGTGGACTCTGCTTCCGGGGTCCTGTGGGATGGTGCTCCCTCTGTCGCCTGATAAAACACATGTGCAGATACATTGCATTCCCCCAGGTTGAGGATTTGGCCACTGTAAAGGCCGGGTTTTATGCAATGGGGCATATCCCCAATATAATTGGGGCGACTGATGGAACACATTGCATTTGTCCCACCCGCCAGAATGAACAGGTGTTCAGGAATCGTAAGAGTTTCCACTCATTGAATGTGCAGATGGTGTGCTTGACGGACCAGTACATCTCCCACATCAATGCTAAGTATCCTGGGTTGGTGCATGATGCATTTGTCCTGTGGAATAGCAGTATCCCAAATGTGATGGCCCAACTACAGAGGCACAGGGTGTGGCTAATAGGTGAGCCCTGGTTCCCACCCAGTACATGTTGGTGTATGGGTATGGTGTGGGCATATAGGATAGTGTGTGGCTAAATGTTGTCCCTCAATATTTGCAGGTGACACTGGTTACCCAAACCTATCATGGCTGCTGACCCCTGTGAGGAATGCCAGAACAAGGGCAGAAGAACGATATAATGAGGCACATGGGCGAACCAGAAGGATCATTGGAAGGACCTTTGGCCTACTGATGGCCAGGTTCTGATGCCTCCATCTGGCAGGTGGATCCCTGTGCTACTCACCCAAGAAGGTCTGCCAGATAGTCGTGGCATGCTGAATGTTGCACAACCTAGCCCTCAGACACCATGTTCCTTTTCTGCAAGAAAAGGAGACTGGAGATGTCCCTTTGACAGCAATGGACAATGTGAACAGGAGGATGAGGATGTGGACAACAGAACATCTGTGATCCGTCAGTACTTCCAATGACACACAGGTGAGACAGTCCATCTCTACATTTCAATGATTTTGGTTGTATTCTGTGTGGCATTGGCATGCTGGTATTTCCAACTTCGATGCACACTTTCGACCTCTGGCTATTCATTTTGCAGATGTTGGTGATTTACAAATACCCCTGTGTGATCACAACAGCCAGCTACAGGTCATTCATTCTATGTACAATTCATTTGCAATGGTTGTACCTGTTTCAATCAATGACATACTCAAAATCGATTTATATCAAAGGGTGTTTATTGTAGTACTAATATTTAGAGGGGAAGTGCAATGGGATGGGGTGATGATGGAGGAAAGTCCAGCGTATTGTTCAGTCTATTCGTAGCTCAGGTGCAGTTTCCAAGGGGACATAGTAAGAGGAGCAATAACAATTCAAGGTGGACAGGGTGACTGTGTGGGATACAAGGGGGACAATCAGGAGAGTCTCATTTCCTGGCGGGGTCTTGGCAAGTGTCTCTGGCTTCTGTCTCGATCACAGGGAATGCTTGCTGGGTGGTTCACCTTCTGCAGGGGGAGGGGTGCTGGTTGCCTGTGGGTCCTGTGGTGGGGCCTCCTGCACACTAGCGGCAGCAGAAGTGGAAGGCTGTTCAGATGACTGGCTAGTGGCAGGGGCCCGCTGGTGTGACACTGCCTCCCTCATAATGTTGGCCATGTCTGCCAGCACCCCTGCTATGGAGATCAAGGTGTTGTTGATGGCCTGCAAGTCCTCCCTGATCCCCTGATACTGTCCCTCCTGCAGCCACCTGTTCTCCGGCACATTGTCTAGGATCTGGCCCATCGTGTCCTGGGAATGTTGATATGCTCCCAAGATCTCAGAAAGCGCCTCCTGGAGAGTCTGTTACCTGCTCCTGTCCTCCCCCTGGCGCACTGCAGTCCTCCCAGTGTCCCTGTTGGCCTGTGCCTCTGTACCCTCAATGGTGTGACTACTGCCACTGACCCCAGGTCCCTGATTGTTTTGGGGGTGAAGTGTGGCCTGGGGTCCCTGCAGAGGTGGGCACACTGCTGATTGAGGTGTCCTGGGGACAGAGGTTTGGGTACACTGGATGGGTGCTGTGGTATTGTTTCCAGATGGGGGAGGCTCTGTGTTGGTCTGTGACTGGGCTTGGGTAACTGGCTGTCCAGTGGTCCCTTATGGGCCAGGTAGATCGTCCAGATCCTCAAGACCAGAGTTACTGTCATCACTGTGGGCCTCTTCTGTTGGGGGACTGGATAGTGCTGGCACATCCTCTCCAGTGACATTGGCTGGGGTACTTGTGGGGTTGTAAATGATATATTATGCTTCATGTGTATGACATAGTATACATCCCTGGCTTCCCCTCTATGGGTGGTGTTGCCTTGCCAGCTTTTACTTGTGTCTGTTGATGTATGGTGGGATTGTTAGTTTTCCCTATGCTGTGCATGCTTCAATGATGAGTGTCCATGAAGGACTGTGAGAGGTGTCCATGCATTAGTACAGCATGCAGGGATTGGCATTGGGATTCGTGTGATGTGATGGTGGAGTGTGTGGGATGGAGTGCAGTGATGATGGTTAGGGTGAGGTTATTTGAAGGCATGCAGGTAGGGGGTGATAATTGTTGAAAGTTGACTTATTGGAGTCCAGTCCTCCTCTGACTCCGGCCAGGCCCTCAGGATGCAGTATTGCCAAGACTTGCTCCTCTCATGCTGTGAGTTGTAGGGGAGGAGGTCGTGGTCCACTGCCAGTCCTCTGGATAGCGAGCTGGTGTCTTGCTGCAATGGAACGTACCTTTCCCCGTAGGTCGTTTCACCTCTTCCTAATGTCGTCTCTTGTTCTGGGGTGCTGCCCCACGGCGTTGACCCTGTCCATGATTCTCCGCCATAGCTCCATCTTCCTGGCTATTGATATTTGCTGCACCTGTGCTCCAAACAGCTGTGGATCTACCCTGACGATTTCCTCCACCATGACCCTTAACTCCTTCTCAGTGTAACGGGGGTGCCTTTGTGGTGCCATGGGTGTTATGTGATGTGTGTTGGTGAGGGTGTATTGGGTAATGTGTTGGGGTGTGTGAATTAGGGTGCTTAAGGGATGTATGGGTGTATGTGATGTGTGTATGTAGTTGTCGCAGTGGTCTTGGTGCCAGTCTTGTACCAATTATTTGTATACATAAGGGGTTTTAGATAATGTGTGTGTGTGTTTTGTAACAGTGGGGGCATGTGGGTGTGGTGTGTGTATGGGTGTTAGGTGTGTGTTATTTAAATTGGCCAATGTGTTGTTGTTTTGTCTGTGGGTGTCTATTGTGAGCGCGGCAGTATGTACCGCCAATGGTTTACTACCGTTGAATGTCCACTGTGGTGATTCGTGGGTCAAAATGTGATGGGCATTGTTCTGTTGGTGTAACGGTGTGGGTTTTGATACCGCCAGTTTATCACTGACCTTTCGGCTGGCGTTTTGTGACTGTGGCAGTATTCTGTCAGATTGGTGTATGTGTGTGTCATAATATGATGAACAGATATCTGCTGCGGTAAGTTGGCGGCCGTCAGAGTCGCGTTAAGCGGGATTTACCGCCAGCGTCATAATGAGGGCCAAACTCTGCTTTCTGAAAGCAAGAGCTGTCCAACAGCTCCAGCTGCCAGAAAGCGGAGTTTTTATCTGTCTTCCCCGCACACAAATATGCGTGCAGGAAAGACAGATGAGAACATTGCTACCGCAAGCAGGGAGCTGCCATTAAAAGCAGGTCCCTGCTTGTGGGAGCAATGCCAGCTCCCACTAAATGTGGGGAGCCGTCTAGGATCGTGGGGGCCTTGAGGCTCTCCCCATGGTCCTTTCACTCTCTCTGTTTCATCCCATAATGGGATACAAGAGAGAAAGAGTAATTGGAATAGTCTCTCCATGCAATGACTTCTAAATAAATCACAGCAAGGACTCACCTGTTGGGTAATTGTCACGGTCAAAGATAAGGGCTCTAGTCCAGGTGTGTCTGTGGTCATTTTCCCTATTTTAATTTATTTTCTACTTCAAAAGCTTAAGGTTCATAATAAAAGGTTATCTCATTCTGTTAATTGACCAAACATTTTTCTTTTTAATTTGTCCAGAAATACCTCAATCTAAATATATCATTCAGCAAAGTCTAAAAAACTCTCTCTCTACCTCTCACTCTTTCTCTCTGTCTCTCTCTTTCAATCTCTTTCTCCCACTCACACACCCACTCAGACCCTTATGCATCCACTCAAAGACCCACTCGGACCCTCTTGCACCCACCCTCAGCTGCACTCAGACCCTCATGCAGCCACTCACAGACCGACTCAGACTCTCACACACCCACTTACAGACCCACTGAAACTCTTGTGCACCCACTCACAGACAAACAGAGGCACACCTACTCACAGACCCACTTATACACCTATACACTGATACACCCACTCTCACACCCAGAGAGACACTGTCACATCTACTTTCAAACCCAGATACGCCCTGTCACACCTATTCTCACACCCAGAGAAACAGGCTGCGGCTAACTCCTGCAGCGCACATCCAAAGGGCTTGGCGCAGGGTGAAGCTGGATGGTTAAGGGGGTTTGGCTGCAGGGTCTGGCCACAGGCCAGGCCCTGCAGCCAACCGCCACCAAGCACGGCCAAAGGCAGTGCAAGCTGGATTAACGTACAGTAATGAAAATTACGTTACGTTAAAAATACATAGAAATTTACTGAAAACACCAAATCCTGGATCGGGAAAGTCTTTGTTTTAAGGTCACCTAACTATGGTGTATATTTTCTATGGGAAACAGGGCATTGTATTATGGCACAGGCTTTGAGGAAGACCGCGTAGGTCTAAACACATTAGCCAAGTCAAATAAAGATTCTTGAGATCATACCGCCTGGAGTACCAGCTATTCTTTTCTTGATAATAAGGAGAGAGGTCTGCTGTACACACACACACACACACACACACACACACACACACACACACACACACACACACACACACACACATATATATATATATATATATATATATATATATATATATATATATATATATATATATATATATATATATATATATATATATATATATATATATATATATTTTTTGAGATGTACAAACCGGGGATGACGGAAAGCTCCTAAGGTTCTGACTCCATCTTAGGTGAAGGGAGTCACCATTTTCTCCAATTTAGGTAACAGAAGTTGCCATTTTTACCGCAATATATGCTGAATCATTGCATGTCTGCCATTGACGCAGATGTTGTCTGACCTTATCATATCATATTAAGAACTGTGAAAGCATGAGGTCATTCAGACAAATGACAATAGATATAACACTTGATGCAACATAAGTCTAGGACTTGTGTCTAGTTATCACATGATCAAGATCAAAGAAGAACAAACACAGACACATATACAGAACAGTGTAGTCTGAATTGACATCCATTTACCTTAAATGTTCATAATGAGGTGTCTGGGACCCACACCTTGATGCACATATTCTATGTCTGGCATTCCTACACTTTAAAAGAAATTTCAATCTCTGATACGATTTAGTATATCAGGTCTGCTCTTTGACCACTTGTAAGAAGTCCTTCTCCCAGAATATCGCACAAGATACTGCTGGAGATGGTCTTGACTGCTACCAGTCTAGTACTACATCGTACCTAATGCAGATAATGAGCTGAGGCCAGGACAAATGATGCGCTATGTTGTGTGTTTTACTTTCATAGGGAACACAGCCTTCACGTCTCACTGATAACCACAGCTTTTGCTGTCAACAAAGTATTCAGTATGTTGTTTGTCCCTAAGAAAGTCTAGGTTGCAAGTCCTACTTTCCAAGACATTTTAACTATGTTGCTTTTTGGATGTGCTGTGAAACACATTCACTGTGTTGAAATAAATGCTTTGAGCTCCAAGTGTCTATTCTTCTTAGTACCATTTGTGTTTGTAATATATTGTAAGGATCAAAGTAGGTTTGTTTCTTGTACCACAGTGCCCCAAATCATTCTTTAGAGATTATTAGTAACCCAAAAGTTACTAAAGTTCAGAAATGCATTGGATGGGATTCTGTGGGTCTAGAACAACCTGCCTTTTGTATTCACTGCTGGTGCACTGTATCAAGTTTACTTGTGTTATCTGCAGGTGGGAAAGCAAATCTTGTAGAACTACTCTAGTCATAGCTTATGCAACAGGGTGATAAGACCAGGAAAAGGAGAATAATTGGAATCTTTCTGAATTATAAATGTGCTCCAAAAGGTGAGCAACATATGGACAAAATATTGCCATATTTGGTAAAAATATTTTTAAATTGGTATATTATCAGTAAATTTGTTTACTTTTAAATGGGTTAAAGGTGTTGATGGAAATGACTAGTGCCCTGTCTGCAGGACATTTGTGGAATCAGAAGAGCATTTTTTGTTTTTCTGGCCTGCATAACAGTACTCCAAGGAGGAAATTGGTTATTCCCTTATGCCGTACAAATGGAGTCAAACATTATTGTCATGCACTAAGGATTTTCAAGAATAACATGGCTCAATTGATTGTTTTTGGACAGTCTGGATTCCTCCTATGGGCATGGTCCATACAGAAACACCTTAGTAAAGGCATCTAGATACAACCTATGTATGCTTGTATATTTTACACCAAGCAAACTCAATAAGAATATTGGACATTCATGATTCTTCTATTGTTTTTATTTTTAAACTGAGTATTATTGTATAATTGTTTAATGATTATCCCTTGTTGTACGTTTTATGGGGGAAATACCCCCAAATTAACTATTATACCACTATCTAACTTTTAAAATGAAATCACAAAAATAAATCTTTAAAATGTTAGAAAGAAAACATAACTTAAAAATTTGACTTGCAGGGGTCAAAATTAGCTCCTCCAATTCCAAAGGAAGCAACCGTAGGAAACATTTCAGACTTTAAAGGGGTAAGATTTACTAGTTCCACTCCAACCAAAACAATGATAGGGAAAGTGTTGGGCTTTGGAAGGCGCCAGATTTACTATTCCTGCTCCAGCATTGGCAATAGAAAGAAATGTGTTGGAATTTGAAGGGGTGAGATTTACTACTCCCACTCCAATCTAAACAACAGTACAGAAAGTGTTGGACTTTGGAGGTTTGAGATTTACTTTTCCCTCTCCAAACTGAGCTACTGTTGGTCAGTTGCACTGCCTCACCTGCGTGTCATTGGAAGTATTGACGTATAACTGATGTTCTGTTGTCCACATTCTCATCCTCTGCCTCCTCAATCTAACTGTCCTCAGGGTCCACTGCTGCCACAGGGTCATCTCCAGTCCCCTCCTCCTGCAGAAAAGGCACATGTCGTCTGAGGGCCAGGTTGTGCAACATGCAGTATGCCACTACTATCTGGCAGACCTTCTCAGGTGAGTAGCATAGGGATCCACCTGTCAGATAAAGGCATCTGAACCTGGCCTTCAGGATGCCAAAGGTCCTCTCGATTATTCTGGTTTGCCCATGTTCATCATTATAATGGTTCTTAGCCCCTGTCCTGGCATTCCTCACAGGGGTCAGGAGCCAGGATAGGTTTGGGTAGCCACAGTCACCTGCAAATATTGAAGTACAAAATTTTGCCTTCCACAATCCTATGGGGATAACACTTGAAGGCATACACTGACATACAGTGGTTGAGGACTCTGGCTCACCTATCAGCCACAAATGTGCCTCTGTAGTTGGGCCATCAGATTTGGGATGCTGCTATTCCTTAGAACGAAGGCGTCATGCACCGACACAGGATACTTGACAGTGACATGGAAGATATACTGGTCCGCCAGGCACACCATTTGCACATTCAGTGAGTGATAACTCTTCCAATTCCTGAACACCTGTTCATTCTGGCGAGGGGGACAAATGCAATATGTGTACCGTCAATGGCCCCAATAATATTGGGTATATGTCCCTTTGCATAGAATCCGGCCTTCACAATGGCCAAACCTTCCACCTGGGGGAAAGAAATGTAGCTGCACGTGTTTCACCAAAGCAGACAATACTCTTGCCAACAGGATT
Organism: Pleurodeles waltl; assembly: GCF_031143425.1. Classification (NCBI taxonomy): domain Eukaryota; kingdom Metazoa; phylum Chordata; class Amphibia; order Caudata; family Salamandridae; genus Pleurodeles; species Pleurodeles waltl. Next base: position 672,688,288 of record NC_090445.1, read on the forward strand.
GAGAACATTAGCTGTGACATTTCTACTGCCAAGCACACTGTCACTTGGAAAGAACCAGTTGCCAGGAAATGGAGCATTGATAGAACCTGCACCAGAGAGGGGGATCCCAGTGGGATGATGGATAGCTTATATCAGATCAAGCTCCAATTGTGCACAAGGCTCTGTGATTGTGGCCCTTTCCAGTCTATATGTGAGTATAATGTGCCTGTCCTCCTGTGTAGCCAAGTCCACAAGAGGTTTATACATGGGGGTTTGTCTCCTCCTCCTATTCATCCGCAGTGGTAGGTATCTAAGGGACACAAGAGTGAGTAAGCCGTCACAATTTGAACAATGGAAACACCACCTCATTGTGCATACAGCATTAATGTGATGGGACAGTGGGAGTGGGAATGGGAATGTATGCACAATTTTCGGCAATGATGCAGTTATGGAAGATCTGTAAATAGTCCATCACCATGAAATGGCGACCGCCTGTTCTGTATCTGGGGACAGGTGGAAGTGAGGTAACTCCGCCGATGTTGGGTGCCGTGGCGCAAGGCAGTCTTGCACCGCTGGGCAATTCTTCATTGGCTAATATGGGGTCTATGGAGTACAGTGGCCAAAGGGGATCAGCGGCAGCAGTGACGGTGTACACCGCTGTGGACGTGACCACCATTTTCTGTGTGTAACCTCACTTGATTCCTGACTTTCCACAGGAGAACACCTATACTGCGTGTGCTGCTGTGACCTGTGTCTGGAACCTACTATGGCCCTTGTGACCAGGGGAAGGGCCTGTATGGGCCTCCAGACCAGCAGGTGAGTACATCTTGGGCACAATGCATGTGAGAAGATTGCATGAAGATATGTGTGCAGACATCGTGTCATTTGGGGGAATGTTTGTTGGTAGTATGCATGGTGGGTGCCAGGTGATGTGTATGCCAATGGAGTTGGAAAGGGAATTTGTGGGCCATATGTGAGACAGGCTGGATTGTATGTGTAATTGTGTTCTCCTGTCTGTATTACCTCTGCAGGTCAGCGCCCATCAAAAGAAGGGATTGTGGCGTGCCATCCCCAAGGACATGCAGACCCTGGGGGTGTACAACTGCAGGAAACAGTGGGAGGACCCGAGACTCTGGGCACGGAAGACGTGGAGGCCCAGCTGGAGATTCCCTCCCAACGAGGAAGGGGTGCCCATCGGAACCTGACCCCCCCCCCCGATCGCCCGCATACTGGCGGTGGCCTACCCAGAGCTGGATGGGTGCTTGAGGGCATCACAGCAGCCACAAGGGGGTGAGTACAGTGGGCATTACTACAATAATTGTTAGGTGGCATGGGATCCAGGTGGTGGGTGTGAGTTAGTCGGTACCCCTTAATGCCAGGTCAGAGTTTGCAGCGTGATCCAGCTCAAGGGTAGTGGGTGTCTAGCAAATTCAGGTAACCTAGCTCGGTTGCATTCCATGTCAGTCAGGGCTTTGTGGGTCCCAGGAGGGGAGCAGTTGGCGGTGGTTGGCCCTCATCTTGCTGTGTCATCTAGCCAATTTAATGCCAGTGCAAAGCATAGTGCTCATTCCTGATCCCTGTGTGTGACGGTACTATGTATGCTAACTGTGGTGTTGGTGCAGTAATTGACCCAGTGCTCCCTTTCTCTTGCCCTCTTCTCCTTCTGTCATCCTGTTCATGTGTGCATCAGCATCATCTGGCAGAGGGGCAGGGGCACCGGAGACAGAGGGAGCTGCATCCCACAGGACCCAGGAGTCCACCGACGCCGAGGGAACCAGTGGGACAGAGGGCGAGTCGAGCACCACGGCGGAGACAGGAGGTGACAACACTGACTCTGATTCCTCCTCTGATACACAAAATATACACACAAACCAAAATCAGGTAAGTAAACAGTTAGAAAAGTAGTGCAAGCACTGTAGAACACAATAGAATGCAATAGTAGACAATAGGCCTAGGGCCAACACCAACCATATACTCCAAAAGTGGAATGCGAACCACGATTGGACCCCAGGCCTAGTGTAGTGTGTAAAGGGTTGCTGGGAGAGTAAGAAAACACTAAGGGTGTCCAAGATACCCCACCCCAAGACCCTGAAAAGTAGGAGTATCAAATCAAATCAAATCAAATCATTAACATTTATAAAGCGCACTACTCACCCGTGCGGGTCTCAAGGCGCTAGGGGAAAAAGGGGGGGTTATCGCTGCTCGAACAGCCAGGTCTTTAGGAGTCTCCGGAAAGCGGAGTGGTCCTGGGTGGTCCTGAGGCTGGTGGGGAGGGAGTTCCAGGTCTTGGCCGCCAGGAAGGAGAAAGAGCTCCCACCCGCCGTGGAGCGGCGGATGCGAGGGACAGCAGCGAGTGCGAGGCCAGAGGAGCGGAGGAGGCGGGTGGGGACGTAGAAGCTGAGGCGTCTGTTGAGGTATTCCGGTCCCTTGTCGTGGAGGGCTTTGTGTGCGTGGGTGAGAAGTCGGAAGGTGATCCTTTTGCTGACAGGGAGCCAATGCAGGTGTCTCAGGTGTGCGGAGATGTGGCTGCTGCGGGGTATGTCGAGGATGAGGCAGGCCGAGGCGTTTTGAATGCGTTGCAGGCGATTTTGGAGTTTGGCTGTGGTCCCGGCATAGAGGGTGTTGCCGTAGTCCAGGCGGCTCGTGACGAGGGCGAGGGTCACGGTTTTTCTGGTGTCGGCGGGGATCCAGCGGAAGATCTTGCGGAGCATGCGGAGGGTGAGGAAGTAGGCGGAGGACACGGCGTTGACTTGCTTGGTCATGGTGACAAGAGGGTCCAAGATGAAGCCGAGGTTGCGTGCGTGGTCTGTGGGGGTCGGTGCGGTGCCAAGGGCCGTGGGCCACCAGGAGTCGTCCCAGGCGGACGGGGTGTTGCCGAGGATGAGGACTTCCGTTTTGTCAGAGTTCAGCTTTAGGCGGCTGAGCCTCATCCAATCTGCGACGTCCTTCATACCCTCTTGTAGGTTGGTCTTGGCGCTGGCGGGGTCCTTGGTGAGGGAGAGTATAAGTTGGGTGTCGTCGGCGTAGGAGGTGATGATGATGTCGTGCTTGCGTACGATGTTGGAGAGGGGGCTCATGTAGACATTGAAGAGTGTCGGGCTGAGTGATGAGCCTTGGGGTACGCCGCAGATGATTTCGGTGGGTTCTGAGCGAAACGGAGGGAGGTAAACTCTTTGGGAACGGTTTGGGAGGAAGGAGGCGATCCAGTCCAGGGCCTGGCCTTGGATTCCGGTGGAGCGGAGGCGGGTGATTAGGGTGCGGTGACAGACGGTGTCAAAGGCAGCCGAGAGGTCGAGCAGAATGAGGGCGACTGTTTCACCGTTGTCCATCAGGGTTCTGATGTCGTCAGTGACTGAGATGAGGGCGGTTTCAGTGCTGTGGTTGGTTCGGAATCCGGTTTGTGAGGGGTCGAGCAGGTTGTTGTCTTCCAGGAAGGTGGTCAGCTGTTTGTTGACGGTCTTCTCTATTACTTTGGCTGGGAAAGGCAGAAGAGAGATGGGGCGGAAGTTTTTTAGGTTGCTCGGGTCAGCCGTAGGTTTCTTTAGTAGGGCGTTGACTTCGGCGTGTTTCCAGCATTCGGGGAAGGTAGCAGAAGAAAAAGAAGAGTTGATGACGGTCTGGAGGTGTGGGGCGATGATGTCGTCGGCTTTGTTAAAGATGAAGTGCGGGCAGGGGTCCGAAGGGGCGCCGGAGAGGATGGATTTGGTTTCTTCCGTGTTGATGTGGGACCAGTTGTTGAGGGTGATGGTCGTGGATGCCGGTTCGGTGGTGTATGGTTGGGTCTGGTGTCCGAAGCTGTCGTGGAAGTCGCTAATCTTGCGATGGAAGAAAGTGGCGAGGGATTCGCACAGATCCTGTGAGGGCGTGACGGCGTTGGCGCTGGGGTTGGAGAACTCCTTGACGATGCTGAAGAGTTCTCTGCTGTTGTGTCTGTTTTTGTCCAGTCTGTCGGTGAAAAAGTTCCTTTTGGCAGCGCGGATCAGGTGGTGGTGTTCGCGGGTAGCGTTGTTGAGGGCGGTCATGTTGTCAGCGGTGCGGTCCTTGCGCCAGGCTTTCTCAAGGGCGCGACAAGTTTTCTTTGATTCTTTGAGGGTGTCAGAGAACCAGAGAGGTTTTTTGGTGTTGGTCTGTCGATGCGTGCGTTTGAGGGGAGCAAGGATGTCTGCGCAGTTGGAGATCCAGTTCGTGAGGTTGAGGGCTGCGTCGTTGGGGTCGGTGGTGAGGGTGGGTTGGTTGGCGGCGAGTGCAGAGAAGAGTTGCTCTTCGGGGATCTTGTTCCACTGTCGACGAGGGATGGGTTGGGTGCGGAGGTGGCGGGTATCGTGTCGGAATGTGAAGTGGACGCAGCTGTGGTCGGTCCAGTGTAGGGCAGAGGCGTGGCTGAAGAAGACGTGTTTGCTGGCGGAGAAGATGGGGTCAAGCGTGTGTCCGGCGATGTGGGTGGCGGTGTTCACCAGTTGTTTGAGGCCGAGGTTGTCGAGGTTGTCGAGCAGGGTGGTGGTGTTGGGGTCGTTGTTTTGTTCCAGATGGAAGTTGAGGTCACCTAGGAGGATGTAGTCCGGCGAGGCGAGGGCGTGCAGGGAGATGAAGTCGGCGATGGCGTCGCTGAAAGGGGCGCGTGGCCCGGGAGAACGGTAGACGAGGGATCCTCTGAGGGTGGTCCTCGGATCGGTGCGAATCTGAAAATGCAGGTGTTCAGCGGTGAGAGGGGTGTCTTCGGTGGAGGTGGTGACGCTGATGGAGTCTTTGAAGACGATGGCGATACCTCCTCCTACCTGGTTGGTGCAGTCTTCTGGAGATCTTGTAGCCTTCGGGGATGGCAGTGGCGATGTCAGGGGCCGAGGAGGCGTTCATCCAGGTCTCCGTGATGAAGGCGACGTCCGGTGCTATGGAGTCCAGGAGGTCCCAGAGTTCAATGGCGTGTTTGTGGACGGAGCGAGCGTTGACGAGGATGCACTTGAGGTGGTTGATGGCGCGTGGGCTTGTGGTCGTGGTTGTTGCGTGGTGGAAGGTGCGTTTGCAGGAGTTGCAGGCGAAGGGTCCATGGGTGCGTTTGGGGTGAGCTTGGAAGCAAGTATTGGAGCGTCCTGGGTTGAGGGCGTGGAGGGTGGTGGGGTCGTAGCGGGTCAGCGGGGCTTGGGAGAGCTGGGGACCAGGGGTCGTGGCGCTGGGCGCGGGCCAGGCGCGTACGGGCTTGCCTCCGGCGCGCCAGAGGCGCGCCCGCTGCGCAGATGCGCAGCGGGCGCCATATGAGGTAGGAGGTGGGGGCGAATGGAAGCTTGGGGGCGGGGGCGTGCAGGAGGTCGTGGCGGGAAAGCGTGAGGGAGGGGGGGACAGGTAGAGTGAGAAGAGCTGGGGGAGGGGGGTTTAAGGGTGGAGGGGGGTGAGTGTTAGGAGGTTTAGGAGATAAGGGAGAAAGATAGGAGTAGGGTTGAGAAGATAGGGGAGGGGGGTTGTAGAGGTGGGTGAGGGTGAGAGGTAGAGTGAAAGGATAGGAAGATAGGTAATAGAGGGGGTGAGGGAGGGGGGAGAGATAGAGAAATAGATAGAGAAAATAGATAGGGAAATCGATAGATAGGGAAATAGATAGAGAGATAGGAAGATAGGAGGAGGTGAAGAGTGAGGGAGTTAGATAGTGGGATAGAGATAGAGAGATAGGTAGATAGGAGGAGTGAGGGAGGTAGATAGTGAACGGGTTAGATAGGAGAGATAGAGAGGGGGATGCGAGTGGGGGATGAGGCAGGAGGGCAGGCGCGGGGAGAAGAGGACGGAGGAGGCAGAAGAGCCGAAGACAAGAAGAACAGAAGACAAGAAGAACAGAAGAACAGAAGGACAGAAGAACAGAAGAAAGGAAGATCAGAAGACCGGAAGGAGAGAAGAAAGGAAGACCGGAAGAACACAGAAGAACACAGAAGAAGATACAGAAAACGAAGAACAGAGGGCAGAAGACCACAGAAGAAGATGAGGAAGAAGAGAAGAAGAGTGAAGACGGGGGAAAGAAGAGTACAGAAGAAGATTACAGACGAGGAGCGAGGAGGAAGAACAGAAGAACAGAGAAGAAGAAAAGAAGCAGGAGCAGGAGAGAGGGTGAGTAGCGCGGGGCAGAGCGAGGGGCTGGGAGGGGGGGTACTTACTGTGAGGTGGGTCTCAGGAACCTGGAGGAGCTGCAGCGGCAGGGGGAGCGACCTACCCTTGGGTCAAGGGTCGCTACCACTGTCGCGCAGCGGCCACCATATGAGGTGGGGGGGAGGGGTCAGGTGGGGGCGAATGGGAGCTGGGGCGTGCAGGAGGTCGTGGCGGGAAATCGCGAGGGAGGGGGGGACAGGTAGAGTGAGAAGAGCTGGGGGAGGGGGGTTTAAGGGTGGAGGGGGGTGAGTGTTAGGAGGTTTAGGAGATAAGGGAGAAAGATAGGAGTAGGGTTGAGAAGATAGGGGAGGGTAAAGTTACCCTACTACCCCAGAAAGACAGTAAAGTCTAGATAGGGGATTCTGGAAAGACAACAACTGACTGTAAAGCACTGACGACGGATTCCTGGACCTGAGGACCTGCAAAGGAAGGGGACCAAGTCCTAGAGTCACACAAGTGTCCAGGGGGGCAGGAGCCCACTAAACCCCAGGAGACGGTGCAAAACGGCTGCCTCCGGTTGGAAGAAGCCGAAGATTCTGCAACAACGGAAGGTGCCAGGAACTTCTCCTTTGGTCAGAAGATGACCCACGGCGTGCTGGAGGATGCAGAGTTGTTTCCACGCAGAAAGACCGCAAACAAGCCTGGCCAGCTGCAAGAGTTGCGGTTGAGGATTTTGGGTGCTGCCAGAGCCCAGGAAGGACCAGGAGGTCGTCCCTTGGAGGAGGAAACAAAGGGGGCGCTCAGCAACAGAGAGAACGCAGAAGCAGGCAGCACTGCAGAAGCACCTGAACAGGCGTCCAGAAGATCTGAGCACGGCGGTCATCTCAGCACAACAAAAGGGAGTCCAACGAAGTCGGAGTCCCACTCAGCAAGTTGGGCAATGCAGGACGGAGTGCTGGGGACCTGGGCTAGGCTGTGCACAAAGGAAGTCTTGCAAAAGTACACAGAAGCCCTAGCAGCTGCAGTTCATGCAGTACACAGGATTACTGTCTGGCGTGGGGAGGCAAGGACTTACCTCCACCAAATTTGGACAGAAGGGCCACTGGACTGTTGGGGACACTTGGATCCAGCTTGTGTGTTCCAGGGACCACGCTCGTCAAGATGAGAGGGGACCCAGAGGACCGGTGATGCAGAAGTTTGGTGCCTGCTTTGGCAGGGAGAAGATTCCGTCGACCCACAGGAGATTTCTTCTTGGCTTCCAGTGCAGGGTGAAGGCAGACATCCCTAAGAGTATGCACCACCAGGAAACAGTCGAGAAAGCCGGCAGGATGAGGCGCTACAATATTGCTGGTAGTCTTCTTGCTACTTTGTTGCGGTTTTGCAGGCGTCCTGGAGTAGTCAGCGGTCGATCCTTGGCAGAAGTTGAAGAGGGACTTTTGCAGAGGAACTTTGGTGAGCTCTGGTGAGATACCCGCAGGAGAGACCCTTGAGGATTGGCTACAGAGAAAGGTAAGCACCTATCAGGAGGGGTCCCTGACATCACCTGCTGGCACTGGCCACTCAGAGGTATCCATTGTGCCTTCACACCTCTGCATCCAAGCCGGCAGCGGTCTGGGACACACTGGAGGAGATCTGGGCACTTCCCCTTGGGAGGTGCTGGTCAGGGGTGTAGTACCCTCTCTCAGAGGAAATCCTTTGTTCTGCCTTCCTGTGACTGGGCTGCCCAGGCCCCAGGGGGGCAGAAACCTGTCTGAGGGTTGGCAGCAGCGGTAGCTGCAGAGAAAACCCCGGAAAGTTAGTTTGGCAGTACCCGGGCTCTGTGCTGGAGTCCCGGGGATGCATTGGATTGTCCCCCCAATCCAATACCAGAATGGTATTGGGGGAACAATTCAATGATCCTAGACATGTTACATGGCCATGTTCGGAGTTACCATTGTGACGCTACATATAGGTATTGACCTATATGTAGTGCACACGTGTAATGGTTTCCCCACACTCACAAAGTCCGGGGAAATTGCCCTGAACAATGTGGGGGCACCTTGGCTAGTGCCAGGGTGCTCTCACACTTAGTAACTTTGCACCTAACCTTCACCAAGTGAGGGTAAGACATATAGGTGACTTATAAGTTACTTAAGTGCAGTGTAAAATGGCTGTGAAATAACGTGGACGTTATTTCATTCAGGCTGCAGTGGCAGTCCTGTGTAAGAATTGTCTGAGCTCCCTATGGGTGGCAAAAGAAATGCTGCAGCCCATAGGGATCTCCTGGAACCCCAATACCCTGGGTACCTAGGTACCATATTCTAGGGAATTATGTGTGTTCCAGTGTGCCAATCAGAATTGGTAAAATTAGTCACTAGCCTGCAGTGACAATTTTGAAAGCAGAGGGAGCATAAACACTGAGGTTCTGGTTAGCAGAGCCTCAGTGATACAGTTAGGCACCACACAGGGAACACATACAGGGCACACTTTATGAGCACTGGGGTCCTGGCTAGCAGGATCCCAGTGACACAGGCAAAAACAAACATACATACAAGTAAAAAAGGGGGTAACATGCCAGGCAAGATGGTACTTTCCTACAGTTGTAGCCTGTCAAAGACTTTTGCATTTGATTCGTCTACAGATTCAGGCCCTAATTATGAGTTTGGCGAGTGAAAAAGGCCGCCCGCCAAACTCCTTAGGTCAGGAGACCGACAGAGCGGTTTCCTTCCTGCTGGCCTTTTATGAGTTTCCCGCTGAGTCAGCGGGTGGAAACTGGCCATGCGGGAAATGCACAACATTGACACCGGCTCATAATAGAGCCTGCGGCAATGTTGTTGTGCATCGGGTACATCAGCACACGTCACGCAAATCACTGTCTGCAAACAGTGATTTGCGTGATGGGGCTGGCCCGGGGGGGCCCCGCACTGCCCACGTCAAGTGCATGGGCAGTGCAAGGGCCCCAGGCACCCCGTTTCCGCCAGCCTTTACATGGCGGTAAAACCGCCATGTAAGCACCAATGGAGAGAAGGGTTTGTAATCCCCAGGGCAGCACTGTGGTAAAGCCATGGTCGTAATGCTACGGTTGAAATCCTAATGTCAAAATGATGGCCTCAGTATTTAAACATTTATATTTTAAACCAATTGAAACTGCATCTCTGAAGGTTGTAGAAAGGCTTTAAACATACCCTGGCGTAAAATTCAGATTTTCCACAGAAAGGGTGGGAAGAAAATCCTAATTTAATTAAAGACTAGAGGCTAATATTATCCCTCCCAAAAATAACCCACCATTAATAATTGCTGTTTGTGTTTATAGTTACTGTTAAGAGAATAATGGAGTTCCAGGAAGCTTTGGAAGAAGAAAATAGGAAGTTCCCTTTATTTTGGTTATGGTTCAAAGAAGATTCAACTGTTTGCAGCAAGGAAGAAGAAAGATAGCTACTTAAAGGGGACATTTACAGTGTTTTAGACTTTTCTAATTCTAAAGTTAGGAATTCTATTGTCCTCTGACAATAAAGAGGATATGCATAATATTAGCCCCTGTGTCTTTAATGAAATCAAGATTTTCTTCCCACCCCTTCTGTGGAAAATCTGAATTTACTACCTGGAGAAGTGAAAGACCCATTTAAGGTCTCATGCTAATGGACATATATAAACAAATATATCAAGAATAGAATACATTGCTCTACTTTTTCAGTGCATGCTCTCTGGCTCACAAAATAAAACTGTGGCCAACAAGCCAAACTAAAACCATCTTCCTTATGTACGACCGTGCAAAAAAATGGAAAAGTGACCTAACCGAAAAATACACAAACTGCTATACGGAGGACATGATAATTGGCCATTAGGAAAAAAAATAACATTCTTAATTTTTATAACAACAATGATTAGCTTTCATTCACGTTTGGCTTGATATGTAGCACAATCCTACTAAAAGTAGGAAGGAAGCCCAAAAAATAAACTAGACTGCATATGTAGTTTCAGAATTATTAAATGAACAATTAAAAGACATACGTATGGTTACATGACTATGCAAACCAATGAGTAAACATAAATAATACATTAGATAAAAAGAAAGAAATCACATTTAATCTGATAGCCACTCTGTAGTTATAGTCAGTATGCCCAAAGATAGGAATTCCTTGGATATTAGCTTCCGAATAACTTTCCACTGTTTGATGACTCATAACAACACTTTCCAGACCTACAGCATTTACTGCAGTTTGAGATTATGTAAATTTTTTAAGTGAATCCTTAAGGGAGTGCAACGATAAAAGGGGATTCCAAAATGTGTTTTTCTACCAGTGCATTTTCCATAGACTAATGTATTTGACCTTGAGCGAAAATGTCTGAATCAATTTACATTACATTTGGCAGGACTATACATTATGGTGCAGAGATGATGCTTTTTGATACTGCAGTTAAATAGGGCAAGTATTTTTTAAGTTATAAGGCATGTAAACTTAGTGATATCTGTCACTGCTGTACTTTCGCTGAATTTCACAAACGTTTGTGAAACTAACATGATACACGGCTGTAAACTTAAAAAAAAATATGTATAAATAAATAAACTTCCCTGCCTATTACCACTTTCATAAAGCTGTAATAGGTAGGGATCTACTATTTACCTATATCTAACGCCCTAACACTTAACACAGTCAACATGTGGTAAAAACAACATTGCAGCCGTTTCATTCTTTAAAACAGCCTTTACTCTATTATTTACTAGTTTGTCATCATCATGTTCTACAGTATACTCCAAAGTTTTCACAGTACACCATGGCCCAAAATGTAACTAAGGCCTACTGGTATTATTGGATTGCAGTACCCTTGATTCACTCATGGTGTAACATGGGCAATACAATACTTACATCAGATTTACAAAGGAACGCAAGGCCAACATGTGTGGTCCTGCATTGATTTGTACAGCTGGTGTAACAGAAGGCAGCACAAGTCGTTGTTTTGAGTTACTCAGCACAATATAATCTACATTGGTGCTAAATTTCACAATTTTAACATAATCCATACTGCTGCTAAATTTCACATTAATCCATATGCCGCACCACTGTAACCATTCCACTCTACGCCACTGAACTCCACTCTATGCTTGTCTTCTTTAAAAAACTTCACTGTATGCCACTCTGCTATTAAACTGCACACAATGCCACTGTACGCCGCTCTAGTCTATGTCACTCCACTGGACACTACCCCACTCTACTGTACGCCACTCCACTCTACTCCACTGAATGCCTCTCTACTCTGCAACATTCCATTATATGCTATTACACTGTACAGAACTTCACTCAACCCCAATCCACTCCACGCTATTACACTGTATGCAACTCCACTCTACTCTACTCCTCTTCAATGTACACCACTCCTTTGTATGCCACTCCCCTATACATTACTCCAGTGTATGCTATCCCACTGTATGCCAATCTACTCTGTGCTATTCCACTGTAAGCTACTCCACTCTATGCCAATCCAGTGTATGGTACTCTACTCTATGCCACTTCATTCTACGCTATTCGATTGGACCCCATTCCCAGCGTACACCACTCCACTGCATGCTATTATACTGTACACCACTCCATTATATGCCTCTCTACTATGTACTACTCTACTATACACTCTACTCCACTCTACTGTACAACACTCCACTCTATGCCACTCCACACTATTGCTGTACACAACTCCACAATACGCCAGTCCTCTCTATGCTATTACACTGTCTGCAAGTCCACTCTACGTCTCTTCTGTGTACGCCACTCCACTGTATGCTATTACACTGTACCCTTTTCCAGTGTACAACGCTCTACGCCACTACATTTGATGCTAGTCCGTTGGAAGTCACTCCACTGTAAGTCACTCCATTATATGGTACTTCACTCTACCCCATTCCACTGTACACTACCCCAGTCTACACCACTCCTCTGTACTCCACTCTATGCTTTTCTAGTGTACAATACTATAATCTACACTATTACACTATACGCAACTTCAATCATTGCCCCGCTACTATATGGTATTCAACTGTATCTCACGCCACTCTAGCCCACTTCACTGTAAGCTACTACACTCTACCCCACCCCACAATACACCACTCCAATCCAAACCACTTCACTGTAATCTTCTACACTATACGCAATTACACTTTATGCCATGCCACTGCATGCTACTACACTATTACACTTTATGCCATTCCAGTCTACACCACTCCACTCTATGCTATTTCACTTTATGCTACTCTACAATTCTGTGTACTCTCATCCACTCTACTATACTCTGCGCCCCTCTCCTACTCTACTGCACCCTATTCACGTTCGATCAAATTTCCAAAATTGCACTCAGCTCTATGCCCGTACACTATGTTGTACAACACTGTACTCCACTCCACGACAGTTTCCAACACAGTACAACACAGCACTCTACTCTACTGCATGATACACCACTCCAATTTTGTTTCTTCAACTCTATGCCACTTTAATGTGTGCCACCCTATTCTATGCTGATCCACTGCACCCTAATCCACTCTACGCTACTGCTCTCAATGCTAGTCCACTCTTCTACACCCCACTGTACCCTATACCACTTTATGCTACTCCACTTTACGCCACTACAGTGTATGCCACTCCACTCTATGCTGTTTCAGAGTATGACACTTCATATAACACCACTCTATAAAAGTCTACAACACTTCATGGCACTCTCCCACATTCTACTTCACTCTACCCCCATGCACTCCACTGTCCAACTCTTTACTCCACACTACGCCTGTACACTCCAAAGTACAACACTTTGCTACACTACACAACTTTAATTTAGAAGATCACAACCTATGCTACCCCAGTACACTCCACTCCAGGCCACTCTAATCTATGACACACCAATACACTCTATTTTGCTTTACTCAAGACTACATTACACCACTCTACTCCACTGGACTCTACTCCTCTTTACTAAACTTTACTACACTAGGCTACTATACAACAATCCACTCTATGTAGCTCCACTGTTTCACACACTACTGCACTCTATGCAACTCCACTTTACAACACTCTACTGAACTGTGTGCTCTCTGACCCTTCACTCAACTGTACAACATGGTAGATTACTGTATGCCAAGGTACAACACTCTACGATACTCTAGTCCACTACACAACACTATGCAACTCTTTGTAAGCCACTGTACCCCATTTTACTGACAGTCCTCCAATCTACTCTGCTGTACGGCACTCCACTCTACGCAACTCAATGCTATTGTACTCTACAACACTGAATGCCAGTCACTGGACTACACTCTTCAACACTGCACTGTACACCTCTCCACAAAAAACTAGACTGTATGACTTTATTCTACTGTGGTTTACATCACTTATTAATACTGTATGACACCCCACTGCAATCTACTTTACAACATTGTACCCCAATATATATCATTTTACTCAACTGTATGCTACGCCACACCACTCTACTGCACTTCATGCCCCTACAGTACACAACATGCAACTCCACTCTGTGACACTTTACTCTACACCACTCCACCATTTTCCACTATATCCCACGCTATGCCACTGTACCATACTCCGCTCTACGGTGCTCCACTGTTCAGCACTCTACTCTACTGTATATAACTCCACTTGACAATATTCCATCTATGACACTCTGCTTCACCCTATTCCACTCTAAAACATTCTGCTCCACTCTATGACAGTCTCTGACACTCTACTCTACTGTTCATAACACCATTCCACTGTAGTACTCGCTGATCCAGTCTATGTACTTGTCTGTCAGGGAGGGTCTGCGCACGTTTTCAACATGTCCACCACAAGACAGCTCCAATACTCGGATTAGAATGTCACAGAGTCTAAGAGAGTCCAAGTGGGGGAAAAGGGAATTGGGTAGGGAACAGCTGGGAAGGATACCTGTAGGAAGCCAAAGGTTAAACAACACAACATCAGAATAAAATCACATTTAGGTTCATAATAACTCTCTGTTGAATCTAGGGTTCAATGATACTTAGAACATGAAATAACACTCTGTTGAGTCTAGTGTTCAATGATACTCGGAACATGAAATAACACTCTGTTGAATCTAGAGTTCAATGGTACTCGGAACATGAAATAACACTTTGTTGAATCTAGAGTTCAATGGTACTCGGAACATGAAGTAACACTCTGTTGAATCTAGAGTTCAATGGTACTCGGAACATGAAGTAACACTTAGACTGAAAAAACATTAATGGCCTAGCACTAGACTCTAACTAGGCCTCAAGAAATCTAGGTACCTGGAAAGGAATCAAAAATGGTTAATACAATGTTTCATAGGGACTTTTCATGAGTTGTAACATACTGTCTAGGAATACAAGAACCTTCTAGAACAATGTCCCAGAACAGACACTGCCTCATTACATAAGGACAAAAGGCAATCCAAACATTCCCTGGAAAAACAACAGGAATTGTACTAAGGACTTAACATGCACATAGAATGTAACATCTTGAATTTAACACCTCTGCAGAAAATTCAAGGGCCCTGGGTAATTGTGTGCACTTCAGGAAACACTACACATCAAAGTTTTGATTGCCATAAAATGATCGCGCACATTGTAAGCGATCTGAACATCAAGAGTTAAATGCAAGGAAATGAATTGCACGTCTTGACGATTCGAATGTCACCATGTAACTGCCAAGAAATGGTAGCGCACAATGAGTATCAAGAGTTGAACACGAGGAATGAATTGCGCGTCTTGCAGATTCGAATGCCACCATGCAACTGCCAAGAAATGGTAGCGCACAATGAGTATCAAGAGTTAAACACAGGAATAAATTGTGCATCTTGCCGATTCGAATGCCTATATGCAAATGTCTAGAAATGGTCACGCACACTGTTGCCGACCCAAATTTCAAAAGTCAAATGCCAAAAATGAATTGCGCGTCTTGCTGATTCGAATATCAACATGTAAATGCCAGAAACCAAGAGCACATTCACACACACAAGGAAAAATCTCCCAATATGAAAATTAGGCCCAAGAACTCGAATGCCTTCAAGAACGGGATCGAGGGCCCAGCCCGACTTCCGTCTTACCGCCCTGATCAAGGATCACCAATACAACGAAGGGCAAGGCCTGGAAGATCAAGGTAGGCCTCCGGAACAGGAGCTCAGGAAATTGCTGCTGCTCTGCACCAGGACCTCTGAATAGTGAGCATGTGGAGCTGGGGTGGCTCCCTTATATAGAGTCTGTCTCAGCCCACAAACCACACCCAGTCATGCTGCAGAGAAAGCTTCTAGAAGGCCCTGGTAGGGGACCACACCCTGACACACTCTGAAAGCCTGCAGCAATACATTGCAAATTAACAGTATTTACAAGCACCTTGAATATAAGTCTTCAGGATTAAACTCTGCCATGCAAAAGGTTAAACAACAGCATATCAACATAATGCATGAATTACGTTATCTCATAAGTGCTGGGTTTTTGCATTCCAGTCGCACGTAGAGCGCGCACTGCCCTGATGTTGACAATTCAACCATGAGACACCATACCACAATATATAACACTCTACTCCAATCGATTTTAATGTACAATACTCCAGTCTATGACAATTAACTTTACAACACTCTACTCAACTGGACAGTACTATGCCCCCATAACAAATCTGAACTCTTATGATATGAAACACATTTTGTGAAAACAAATTTTAAAACACTGACATTTAATGAAAAAACAAAGGTTAAAGCTTAGATATAATTGGGAACACCTATTGCCCTATACAAACCAAGTTTAAACTAAACATACTTTAAAAATTCTAAAGATATATGTATAGCTTTCATTTACAATTTATCCACCACCTTCAAATTATTAGAAGTAGGGGATCTTGTTGGACACTTTTTTCAGCTCGCTAACCAGACAACACTCACTATGTATTGCCACTGTAGTATGCACTGTGTTCTCACAAATAATGATACTTCACAGTACAACACTACGCTGTAAGAGACTCTCTGCCACTGTAATGCACAACACTACACTCAACAACACTGAATTATAAGACACTCTACTCCACAGAAGTCTACTCTAGGCCACTACTCTATAATCTGCTACACTCTATGCCACTCTACAGCAATTTGCTCAATGACACTCCACTCCAGCTCTGCTGTTCAAATGCCACTACACTGTACAACACGTCACTCCACTCTAAGCCACTCTACGATATGGCACACCATGCCACTCCACCGTATAACACTTTACTCCACTGTACACAATGTCACTCCAGTCTACTCCCACTCCACTCTATTCCACCCAACAATACTCCTCTCTACGACACTAGACTCTACTGCACTTTTCTTCACTACACTCAATTTTACGACACGCCAATCAATGGTGATCCACAATGCGATTTGAAACACATTTTGATTCAAAAATAAAATTCATTAACAAACAATGAAAAAACATAAAGGCTAGGGATAATTTATAGTTAGAACTATGTTATGTATTGTTTCTATACAAAACCAACTTAACATACACAAACATTAAAAATTGCAAATTTATAAAAATAACTTCAATTTATAATATACGCATCTCTTTCAAGTATAAGTTGCACACCTCCAAACACAGTCTTGTCACCTCACTTACCAAATTATATTGACTGTAACTCATGAAATTTCCATGCACTGTTTATATTGTTGCATACTAGCCACTTACAGCATGTGAAATCACAGTATTCATAACAACTCTTTTAACTTCTCAAATTACATTATTTGTCACATCACAGTGCATGGTAGAGTGGAGAGTTAGAGTTGTCTGGTTAACGAGCTGAAAAGAGTGCATAAAAAAGGTCTGCCACTAATATTACCTTTACTTTACCTTCCTTTACCATTCTCCACTCCTTAAAACCTTCACACCCCTAAAATTACTCTTAACTGCCTTTACCATTCCTAACTCTTACACTCTAAAATTGCTCTCACCTCCCCTTACCACTACCCACCCTGAACCCTAAATTGACCCTTACTTCTCTTTACCACTGCGCAACCCTACACCTTAAAATTACTGTTACCTCCCTTTGTCACCACCCACCCCTAAACCCTATAATTACCCTTAACTTCCTTTACCTCTCCCCTCCCTTACACCCTAAAATCAAACTTATCTCCTTTTACCACTCCCCAGCACTGAACCCTAAAATGACCCTTACATCTGTTTACCACTGCTCATCTCTAAACCCTAAAATTACCATTTCTCGTTACACACCCCTTACCTCACCTATACTTACGATCCTTGGAAAAGGCATGTGTAATAAAGGTATGTGAGGCAAAGGTATCTACATATTAAGTAGGTGCTTAGTAAACGTATATGTGGAAAAGACTTGCAGGTAAATGATGTTTGCAAGAAATAGGCAACGCTAATCTATGTATATATCCAATCAAGCAGTATTCTACAGATGCTACTCTTTCCATTTACTATTAATAAGTACTATTGATTACAATATTTCTTTTAAAAAATTTTTAAAATTCCAGTATATGATACCCAAATTTATTCTCAACAGCAATCTGATGCCCCCTTTCGCACCACTCAACTGCACTACTGCCTCAAAAATTGAAAGTATGTAGTTTTTATAGAGCAGTGATGCAACTTATATTGAACAAATGTGATATATTTTAAAATAAAAGACAACAAATAACATCCGTTAGAATTAAATGTCAGAAATAGGTGCACAATCCCGCTGTACAAAATGATTGTGACATACAAAAATCAAGGAAACGTTCAATTCATTTTATTTTTTACATTTGAACAGTGTTTTGTGTAAAAAAGAAAAACTGTAAACATTTGATAGCAAATAGTGTTCTAGTTAAAACGTTTTGCTTAAACGTGTTTTAACAACTAAAATTCATGTAAAAACATTTTAATAACATTAAAAAAGAATCTACTTCTTAATTGCCTGAAAGCAGCAAGTTTTTGTAAAAGTGTCTTTGGGCAGACCCATCTGCCGAACTTCTGACAGGGAGGTTGCCGCCTTACTGGCTACCTGCCCACCAGGCCCATTATGAGCATTGAGAGGGTGCTGGGCAGGGGGCCCCTGCACTGCCCAAGCCAAGTGCCTGGGAGGTGCAGCTCCCCCCGTGGCCCACTGCACCTGTTCCCTGCCAGCCTTTTAGTGGTGGTAAAACTGCCATAAAAAAGCTGGTGGAGAACCAAGTCGTAATCAGCAGGGTGGCACATCATGCAGCACCGCCCTGGTTGATTGCGACCTGCACTTGCCATCAACCCATCGGGATAACTGATCCCGGCGGAGACAGCAGTACCCTGGCGGTCTGACCACAAGGGTCCTAACGTGGCGGTCGGACGACGACGGCAGGAGCAGTCCTGACCGGTACCGCGAGTCTAGCAGTCTAATGACCACCAGACTTGTAATCAGGCCCTTGTGTTTCTTATGTCTCATCATCTATTTTCCCATATTTTTTGTCATCTTTAAGCACTGAAGACAAATATGTATGATGTTTGAAAAAAAGAAATCTCTTAAAACACATAAATATGTATTGGAAATGCGTGGAGATGGTGTCCCTTTAATAATAGCGCACCGATAGTCTAGATTTCTGATATTTTTGCAAACGTTTTTCTTTACACACCAACAGTAAAATTTAACCAGCATCTCACATTGATGACTGGTTGTCAAAGTATCATTTTAAAATGTACTCGGAAAAGATGAAATATTGTGTGACAAATTACAAACTTTACAAAAATCACAGTGGGGAATCAAGATCTGTTTTGGCTTCAATCATTCATGTTTATTTTAAAAAAATAATTGGAATGACAGGTCTCCTGTCACCTAAACTAGGGTAAATGATAATATACATAAAATATACATTTTGCATGCAGATATCTACATTTACTTTCTGAGCAAACATACTATATTTAAAGCCTATTTAAACACCTACAGTTACCATGGATTATTTTATTATTAAGTTCATCTTGTACTTAAATATCAGTGGTATTGTTTTTTGTACATTCATCTAGAGCATATTCTGAGAAATGTTTGTCACTGTGATGTTTCATGGGAGCTTATGAAACACACAGGCTTAATTTAAATACGGTGGAACAAATAAAGAAAACTCTGATTTGGAGAAAAGATTAAAAATGCAGAATTTCCCCTACTTTAGGCAAGGTTTAAAGAAGTTCTAGCCATGGATTTTATTGTGTATTTACTACTTCTTTTATAGATCTGATATTCACTTATAGTAAGACATATGGTTGTTGTTTTAACTGACATAGTTGGGGTAGGTGTGGTAGTAGTTGACATCTCAGTTTTCAACTCTGAAATTGCAGCATGTGAAAGAAATGCTTCCAAATCCATATTTTATATCCTTATAAGTGAGTAACAGCATCGTCCAATGATTTACCACAATTTATTTTCACATTGCAGTAGGATTCTAATGTCAAAAAACACTTGTATTAAGAAAATGTAATCTCTTCCTGCTTGTACTAAGTTATTACAAGAAAACAGTAATGTAATAGCACCCCTAGTGTACAGACATTATGATTAAGGGGTACTACCTCTGTGCCTTCTCATAAAGGAAGAGCAAGCTCTGTTAGGGCCTGCAAAAAAGATCAAGCAAATCCATCAGGCCATGGACATGCACCCTTCCAGTCTGCCAGTCATCGCTCTGATGTCCTCACTTGTGTGATATCACCCAATCAACCTTTCTGCCACTTCTCCCACACACAAGAAGATACACATTAAGGCTTGAGGAGCTGCTGTGATCAGCGACCAGCATGCAACCAGTCGCATGGGATGCAGCATGCTTCATTTCAAGGCTCATTGAACATTTACCCTCACTTCTTCTTGCCGGCCTGGCAACTGTGAAAATAACTAGGAACTTCTTTAAGCACAAGGAAAATCAAGAAGGTCTTTAGAGTAAATAAGTTTAACGTTGAATGCACTGTTCTGAATTGTCCCACTTCATGTATGAGAATGGCATCGATATCTTCACTAATATTTCTGTGACTTTTAGTACTGATTTTGTTAAGATATAAACAAAACTGCAAGTCACAGGATGAAAAGAAAAGCCATAATAGGATGAGCTACTTACACCTAATATTGTCATACTTGAGAGCATTTAGACAGGGTGAAACTTCCACTTTATATTTTATGGAATAATGTAACCCTTCAGCATTTTAAAATTGTTGTTTGAAGGCACACAGGAGTTCTGGAGACATCATATGGCCATTGAAATGCTTAATCGCTTGCAGTAGCGTACATGATCATGGAAATTCTTAACTTCTTGATCACTTGCAGTAACTTTACAAAGTACTTCAAAGGGAATATTAGCCCATAAGTATCTCAAACAATAATAAACCAGAAGCTCCTGTCCACAAAGAAAAGACAGCAGACTGTGGCCCAGATATCCCAAATGTTTGGGCTAGTGCAAAGAAGAGCACCGCAAACAGCAGCAACAAACTGACTTCACATGCAAAACTGTTTGTGCTGAAAGTTAACCCTCATGCAGTAGCTGAAACACTTTCACCATATCCCTTTGAATGTATACAAGGGGGGGGGCGTGTATAGGGCATAGAGATTTTAGGGGAAAGAAAGATCTACTAAATTAGCATGGTCTGATTTTCCGCCAAACCTTAACGACTAGTGAAACAAGCCAATAGCAAGGGTTCGCAAGGTATATCAAATGATATGTTTGTAACATGTTTTACTCTAAATCACCCCAATTGCACGCCTGACTTATGTGCAGTGCTCAACACAGAAATTTGTACTAGAGTATAAGCCTCTAATACAAATCCTAGGTTACACACACCGCTGGCTCACCTTTGACACATAGCCCTAAGGCTTGTGTCATGTAGAACAGCCAGATTTTGTGCAACCGCCGATGACTTAATAGCAGACAGCGACAATGACTTAATAGCAGACAATGTTGTGCTAAATCGAAAACTGGGCTATTTTCTAATCTTTGTGCAGTAGTTACACAAAGTTGTGCACTGCATGAAGGGCAGCAAAACGGGTTATTTTAATATCAGGACCTCCCCTGTAGTTTGCACACTTGTTTTTTTATCTGAGAACAGATCACACATCTCTCCTCACCATCCTGCGAAGCCTTGAGGCATTAACTGGGCTCATGCCTAAACTGATATACAGTAATTAATTTTACAAAGATGCCGATAATGATGTTCAAAGACAAAGAGACAATAAAACGGATGAGTTATCTATGGCTGTATGACACAATATCAACTACAGAATTCATCATGCCACAATAATTTGTAGCAAAAATACTGACAAACAAAATATTTTGACAGTAAGCATACATGGATAAGCATAGATGTACTAATCTTAACTTCACATCTACGTACCTTGATAATATTTATATAAGTCATCAAGGTACACAGATATAGATTTAAGTAAAGTAAACCTTACCTATATATTCTTACCTTGTCCATATTTTGCTTCTCAATATGTTTGCTAAGATACTTCTGTAGCACAGTATTTAAAACTCAAAATTATGGTACAACCCCCACCCCTAGAAATATATATAAATGTAGATGCTCTCCTATTAGCATTATACTTTCAGAATAAGGATATGCTTAAATGAATTGGTAGGTGTCCTCTTCTCAGCTTCTATTTAGTAAACGTTACCTCTCTTTTGAGTGAAATAATGCCTACATGAGTACATTGAGGGTTCTTCAAGGCTACTATCTCCATTAGGGTTAATGTTTTCAAATGTATTTCCAGTTTTTACATAGTGTTTTGATTTGTCACCCAGGTGATATTTTTGTAAAAATGCATTACTATTCTTTAAATAAATGTAATCTGCGAGCAATCAGTTCAGAGTCTGAAGGGTGTCAATCCTGTGCCTAAGAGTAACCTAGCAAACTAGGTATTCTACAAAGATAACGAATCTCTGATGAGTTGTTTAATATGTTATTGTGTGTGTTTTCTGATGCCTATTAAAATTCTTTTTCCAGCTAAACGTTTTCTTACATTCGGTACATTGATATGGTCTCTCTCCTGTGTGGATTCGTATGTGTTCATTAAGATGGTACTTTCGACTAAATCTTTTTTCGCAAGCTGAACAATGATAAGGTCTTTCTCCTGAATGTGTCCTCTGGTGCCGAGTAAGATGCTGGTTTGTTTTGAAAAATATCCCACATTCAGGACAGGCATGTCCTCTAACATTAATATGTGTATTTTGTTGATTTGATGAAAAATGCACACTTGACAGATTACTTTCAAAATCATTGTAAGTTTGGGATCCTTCCATGTCAGTGATTCCTCGGCAGAGTTCAAAAAACTCTGGGTCCATCAAACCACTTTCACATTGAGTAGCTATCTCTGCTCCAAGTTTCTGGTTACTTTCAGGCCACAGATCACTTTTAGAGTTTCCTCCATTTTCAGTTCCCTTGATATCATTTAATTTCTCTTTTTCCTGCAAAGCTTTGAAGGTTGTTGTGTTCTCAGCATATACTCCAGTGTAGCCAATGTTTTTTTTCCTGTTCCTACTTTCATCACCTGTTGGAGCACATAAATAAAAGAGATGTTACCAAAAGTATATATTTAAAATTGGGAAGTGCAGACTATTTTAGGCCAGCTGTGAGAGTTCACAGTTGGTTAAAAAACATAATTAAAAGTTGTTTGAAAAAGCAGTGCATATAAAATATAGCACACAAAAGGAAAACTACAGAAAGCAAGTAAACAAATCCAAATATTATGGCACTAATTCCACATTTAGAGGAATTACCAGTAGGTAACACTGCTAAGGTAAATACAGATATCATGAGTAACAAACTGGGTTATTCATTGAGAGGGATGGAAGGGCACCCTCAGGCAACAACCACAACTATTGTCGGGGTGAACCACAGAAGCCTCTAAATTAACCTGTGCTTAACCCTTCTGTAGCTTGGTACAAAGCAGTCAGGCTTCACTTAGAGGAATGTGAAAAGTATTTATGCAGCTCACAAACAGTAATAAAGTGAAAAAACCAACAAAAGTAAAATCTCATATCAATTTAGAAACATAGAGTACATTATAATAAACAAAATGAGCCCAGAAGGACAACAATCCAATCAGTGGACCTGGAGGTACTGAATTCCAAATTTTTCAGTTAATATAGAGCCTAAAAGCACAAAATCTCTCATGGTCCTCTGGTCATGCTAAAATGTCACAAGCTAAGGCCAACCACAATGGAGCGCGGGTCAGATACAGGGGCCAGGTTAGTCCAGCTGAAAAAGTTACCTAGACAAAGTTCGGCCCAAAGAGTTCTGTTTGCGGTGGAGGAGGCCACAAGGAGCAGCAAGATAATCGCAGCAGGTTGTCGCTGTAGTGGGAAGAGCAGGATGAGCATTTTGGATGGTCGTCGCTGTAGTGTGAAGATCCGGTCGGGCGTTGCAAATGGTCTCTGCTGGAGCTGGCAGTCACCGTGGGCAGTCATTGTTGTAGGCTGAAGTGCAGACCCTGCACTGCTGGTCATTGCTGGTGGTCGCTGTAGCATAAAGGGTCAAGTTCACTTCATGATGTCAGTCGTTTCAGCACAAAACAGTAAGATCTCTGATTTCTTCTCAGGAAGAGCTCAGCTAATGCCGGAGAAGTGTCCAGCACCTGAAAAGGCACTTCTTGGGGATCAGGAACTCACTCTAGCAAAAACAAGCACGGCTCAGGGAGGTCAGGGTCAGCAGGTCAGCTGGGCAGTTGTAGGGAGGCCTCTGGAGTGCACTGTGTCACTGTAGCTCAACCTTGAGGTCAGCCAACTGACCCTTGGAGTCACTCAGTCTGGGATGAAAAAGCAGGTCCCGTCTACCTTCGCAGAGAGAAGGGCAATCCTCTGGTACCAGCAGGGCAGGCCTCTGGTGGCAGGGCAGACTGTTTTCTGTAATGTCTACTGTTCCAGGAGTGTACTGATGAGTGGCTCAGGAGGTCTAATATTTATACCTGGTGCCAGCCTTTGTGTGTGGCGTGAAAACCCTCTCCTACCCTCACATCTGGATCTGGAGAGTTCCTCCCTTCCCTTGTCAAGGTTCCAAGAAATCTGGGATGTTAAAATGATGGTGTCAGGGTCCTTGGTGTGTGCTGGAGGCAAGCCCTTTAAAGTATAAATGGGGAAAAGCATAGCTCTGAGAACTACAGCCTCATCCATAAAAAGAAATGCTTATGTGGGTATATGCACAATGCTTAGTCAAATTACTTCATAACCATCACATTGCACTCTGCAGCAGTGGTTAGTTACATAGGAGATAAACTCAGGGATGCACTTGGTGTCAGTGAGAATTGGTCTTAATATGCCCATGTAGAATTGGATGGTATCCTGAACACGCTAGCAGGATGGTAGGGCTTCAGAGTAGGGAAGCATGATTTTTATTGGCAGACCAATTAGGTGGCAGAATATTCGACCGATCTTCAGCACCTAACTGGGGAGCAGTGTTTAATGTAATATTATGTTTTTTTATGTTAGGATTTCTTGCATAGAGTAAAATATCACTCCTGGAGGAGTATCCCAGTGTTATGGCAATCCAAAAGGTGTTAAATTTCGTAAAGAGACCTATCCAGGGCCCCCTACTAGAAAAGCCATGTCTTAGGGAGTATTACGTTTCTTACAGGAGTGGATGGTAAACTGTAGTTTATTCCAGTGCAAAGGGGCCAAATATGAAAAAAGTGGCTAACACTCCTGACTGATAAATTCAACAAGAGTGCACGAGGGCATTTACATTTTCCAGTTATGCACGACAAATAAAAGCATCAGGTGTATGCAAATCAAGAAGTAAGATGCACAAACCACACAGGAAGACTAACACTTCAAAACCAACACCAAGCAACAACCCTAATGTCTTGAAAGTAATCAGATGGAACATCATCCAATGCTTTCATTACCACACAAAAATCTGCGTAGAGAGAGATAATGGTCAACAGTAGAGTATATTGAATCAATAGTCAGAAAATTAAAGAAAAAAAAAACTTGGTTTCCCTGCTACACAAAGCAAAATACCACACACCCGCGTTTTACAAAGGCCTGGACTTGCTTCACATTTGTTGTTGTTTAACTAGTATTGTTTATTTTTTCAAGTGAAAACAAAATATGAAAATCAATGTTATCCATAAATGAGTGCCTACTGTAAAATTAGAATGCAAGTATGGAAACGCCTTCCTTTTCATCCCATTAATAAACCATTGGTTGTTAATTGTTTGCATCCAAAGTGCATTTAGTGGAATGTTAACGGTTCACGTTAAGAGTTAGCATACAGCATGGTTTTCATCCATTGGCAACTGACCAGTTTATTATTAAGAGTTTGAATCAACTGACACTGCTAAGGCAGAAGGGCTATAAGGCGATTAGAACATTCCACCCAGCAAAGGTGGGATGTTCTAAATTAAAAAGTGATAAACATACAGACAAACATTTGAATATTGGAGCAGAAAGCTTATACCAGCCATTATAAGCTCGGAGCTACTCCTTTGCCTTCAATGGAGATCTCAACATTCCAATGTTCTAGTAAGGCCTTATATCCCACCATACAGGCTACACCGGCTATTAAAGGCCCACTCCAGCATTAAAGGCCTGCGCTGAAGTCAAGGGCCTTTAACAATGGAACAGGCTTTTAATGGTTGGTATAGCCCACTATGGTTCTCAGAAACATTCCGCCCATTGAGGGCAGAATGTCCTAATTATAAAACAAAGGCCTCTCTGAGCTCAAGGGGTTGAAATCCCCGAGGCTTGAAGCCTTTGTTTCACAGCTGTTGGCTGGGATTGTTCAACAGCTAACAGCAACGAGCAGGGCCACGGCTGTTAGCTGCTGAACAGTCACAGCAATAGCAGTGAAAGGGGGCCCCAGTTCTCCCTTGACTCAGCTACACTGCTTGCTCTTGTTCATCCCAGCTAAGGAGACGCAGGAGCAAAGCAACATTCACCTCTCCCTCCTTCCGAGGTTCAAGTGGTTCTGTGAGCTATGGTGGGAGAAGGGATGGGAAAGGCTTCTCTGTGTCCTGCAGCACAGCCTTGCCTTTCACTTTCTCGTCACGTCCATTTATTTTTGGAAGGCAGATTCTCATGGGTGGTCAAACTTGAGGAATGCTAGTTTTCTCTATTTCAGCTTCATCTCACTGATACATGCAAGAAATTGAATTATTAATTGGAGTGGATGGTAGTCCACCACAAGTAATGAAGCAACTAACCTGTTAGGTTCAGGTCAAAGCTTCATTAATTTTAACTTGAGCTCGACCCCTGGTTGCTATGGCACACAGCAGGCACGCTTAACTTAGAGAAAGTAGGTAAAACATTTAGAAGTACCAAAGCTGTTAAACAGTCAAGAGAACAACACAATAAGAATCCCACGCCATTTTAAAAAGACCAAATATAAAGCAATAAGCACATTTTATTTTAAACAAATGTAAGAGAAAATGTGCCAAGAAAGGCAAAGTGCCAAACAGTTTGCAGGAGACTGGGACCTCAGCGTGATTTCAGAACTACCGTGATGGAGACCAGTTTGGATATGTTGAGCAGGTTTATCCCAGTTAAAGATTTTACGTTAGGACTTATGATTTTGGCAGTCCGACCACCAGACCGCCAATAAGGTGGTGGGGAGCCCCACCGTCATATTATGATGTTTCCGCCGGGCTGGCCAGTGCAATGGGTATTGGCTTCGGCTCTCAGAAAGAGCCCAGGGTAATGCCGCTGCACGCAGCACATTCGGAATGCCACGGCAGACAGTACGCATTCCGAGTCTGTTGAGAGGGCGCATTCTGAGTGTGCTGAGAGGGGGGCCCCTGAAATGCCACAACATGGTCGTGGTCAGTGCAGGGGCTCCCTTGTGGTCTCACCTATGCCTTTCTGCCAGCCTTTTCATAGTGGTGACACCACCATGAAAAGGCTGGTGGAAAAAAAGGTCATGATCAGCACGGCAGTGCCACCAGGGCACCGTCATGCTTGCCCACAGCTTTCTGCACAGCCGCTCCACGGGATCTATGATCCTGAGGGTGTTGGTGGTGTTATGGCGGTCAGCATCCAAATCTGGGGGCTGGACCGCCAAGGATGCGGCAGTTGAACAGCCACTGACATTGGGTAAGTGTTGAAGTGGGACAGAGCATTTAATTGACGGAAGTCAATGCAGAATCTAATCGTACCTTCAGGTTTGGCACCAATACAAAGGGAGAATACCAGGGACTGGAGGATCATTCAATGATACCGGCATGTAACATCTCTCCGACTTCCTGTTCTACCACTTTTCTTTCCCACCGGGAACATGGTACCTGATGGCAGTCAGAGTTGTACTCAGCCAGGGCGGAACTGAACTCAGAGTTGCCTGTCTGATTACAACTCCCCTCACTGCCAGCTTTTCCACAGTGATTTCAAACACATGGAAAGGCTGGCGGTGAGGGTGTGCTGGGGCCATGGCATGGGCAGTGCAGGGCCCCCTATGCCCAGCACCATCGGAATGCGCACTGTCTGAATTGCATTCCGAGGGTGCTGGTTGGCCCCCCTCTGTGCTACGAGATAGCACTCTGCTTCTTAAGGGGCTGACTGGCAGGAACACTCTATTGCAATGTTCCCACCGGTCAGACCTGAGGGAACTTTGTAATAGAGCGGGGTCCTCCCCACAGCTTTGACGGTCCCCTGGTGGGCCCGCCAAAGTTGAAATGAGGCCCTTTGTTATCCGGTACTAATATACACTCAGGACTTAGGCAGTCATTCCAAGTCTGGCGGGCGGCGGTAGCTGCCCGCCAGGCGGGAACCGCCATTTGCCCACTAAGCGGCCAAAAGACCGCTGCCAGCATTCCAACCTTCCCGCTGGGCCGGCGGGCGCTAACCATGTTAGCACCCGCCGGCCCAGCGGGAAGGAGGCCTGCAACACAGAAGCCGGCTCCGAATGGAGCCGGCGGTGTTGCGGCCATGCGACGGGTGCAGTTGCACCCGTCGCGCTTTTCACTGTCTGCTAGGCAGACAGTGAAAAGCCGGCCGGGGCCCTGTTAGGGGGCCCCTGCACTGCCCATGCCAGTGGCATGGGCAAAGCAGGGGCCCCAAGACACCCGTTACCGTCAGCCTCTTCCTGGCGGTGACAACCGCCAGAAACAGGCTGGCGGTAAGGGGGTCAGAATCCCCATGGCAGCGCTGCTTGCAGCGCTGCCATGGCGGATTCGCCCAGCCGGGGCAAAAACGGCGGGAAACCGCCGGGCCCGGTTTTCTGACCGGGGCTTTACCGCCGCGGTCAGAATGGGCTATGAAGCACCGCCAGCCTGTTGGCGGTGCTTCCGTCATCCGCGACCCTGGCGGTCATAGACCGCCAGGGTCAGAATGACCCCCTTATTCAGTTAATAAAATGATTTTTGTTAACTTAATATAAGTTGTCCAATAATAACATCTTTCCTCAGATTTCTATGGATTTTTTCTATTACTAGTCAATGTATATAAACTTTGGTATGTTACATTTTATGTCACAGTACTGTGGAAACTGTCTCTCTTTTCCTAAGAACTGCACTCTCATGCTCTATAATGTATGCTTCTTACTTCCTGCATAGTCTTCCCTTTATTGTCATTATCACAAGGGCAAACGCCTCCACAAAGTACATTTTTTGTTTTGGAGTTCATGACTTTAAGCAATTTTCTTTTTACATCTCAGGGCTTGAAAAATCTACTCAATGTTTTATTTTATGAGGTCGAGCTATTTTTTTTTAGACTCTACTCAAACCTTCTGGCAAGTGGACAAAGAACATGTGTTTCTGTTCAGTCAGAAACTGAATTAGCAAGTAAGATTCCTTTAAATCTTATTCTTGTCACATTTGCTCTGTTTAGAGACAGAGGCCAAAAGTCAGTTTGTCTTTTGCAATGCAAATACTTTTCCTTGTGACTGTAGAGTTCCAGGATTTTGTAAGGTGAACTGTCTGACCTGTGTGAAATGAAGGGCTTTTGGTATCAAGTTTTTCCTAACACACAACATTTATATAACTAAGTCAATTTTACAAACATTTCAAAATAGATTTCAGTATCTTTGAAAAAAATATTTTAATAGAATGGAAAAAATGTCAGAACGCTTTACTTGGTGATGTGCAAATGATAAATGTTTTCTGAAACACAATTTTCACAGATTATTGTTAATACACTATATAGTTTTATCAGTAAAGCTGCAAGTTAGTGGGAAGGTTTTGGGACATTTGTTGAAAATGTATGGTCTGTAAATGACAGTGCGGAACTACATCATGATTAAGTAATATCGTTTTTAAAAGTGAGTGTTTAAACAAACTGAGAAACACTCCTGCCCAGATGGCAAGGGTATTAGTAAATAAGAGGCAAGTCATGCATGGATCATGTGTACCCTATATGTGGGCTAGACTTATTATACATAGAGCAAACGTTTAGTGTATTTTATTTAACAAAAGAGGATTTTTTTTTACAGCAGAAATGCTGAAGTCACATATTTGAAGGTGCACCCATGTGAGAAGGAAGACAAAGTTGACTGTAAAATACAATATTTGGCTAGGATCATACAATTTGAGATCAGTTTCTGGGTCAAGTACATTACAGTTAGCTGGAGTAGATTATTCAAGATACTCGACCTGCATGTCTAGTAAGGTTTTTATGATTTTTTTTGTGGCCTGCATCTCCATATTTGTATTCAGCAGTCTTTACGTAATACTGGCAAACACAACAGTTGACACAAAATGCAGGAATGTGGAATTCACATCACCTGATGCCTGGGGCATATTGTGTGGGGTCAAGGGCAACAAGCTTTAGTTTATATTGTCCTTGGGACAGGTAGGACCAGCCCCCAGTGGCACAGGTCCTTTGGCTGCTAATTTACAGAGAAGGGAAATGTCTGCAGTTTAGGTTGTATGTGTGCCCTTATGTTAATGCTGTTCAAATCTGTATTTATGGTTCATTAATGAGAAGCCTTCATTATTAGTGTGAACACTGTAAATAAACGTTTTAAGGTCACACAGCACTATTTAAAGTGGTTCCAGTAAAAAAATGGAAAAAAAAGTGTACACACATTTGAAAAGTTGAACGATATGAGGCTAAGTATAATGCTCCCAGAATGCTCTCTGATTAGATGCAAATGTTTGCAGAAGCTTGTAAGCAGGAGTGATGATTCTTTGCTTTCAAAATAAAATGTTCAGGAAAAAATGCAAGTAGGGAAGAAAGTTTCACTACCATGAAATTTTAGGTGCTATTTCTTTGAAGCGTCATTTAGTAAAATGTGTTGATGCATGCTAGTATTTCTAAAAAATATTCCTAATGGAAAATCAGTGTAACCATTTTCAACATGATTATGGGCGCATGAAAATAAGCAAGCACTAGCAAAGCAAACTGATCTGAAATTTTTCGTCTCTTTTGATTTCATCAATACATGTCTTGTTTTGACATGGCTTTCTAACACTTTATTGTTGTGGGAGCTGCCAGCATCTCACCACTGTAAGAAACACTGGAAAAAAGAAAAAAAAAGTGTTTTTTATCTCAAGAAGCACACATTGCCACCAGTGCTGTAACAAAGGCCCCACATGGCCCCTCGCACCGCACCTGCCCTGAGTGAGTCCACCTCCATGTTCTTTGCAGTGGGCCCCCTCCAGCCACTGTTTCCACAATAGCTACTGGCTCTGAACAAAACAACTTTGTGTGCCAATATGCTCCTTGTAGAAGAGCAGAATGAGATCACTCGCAGTAAAGCCAGTCGATAGAGAGAGAAATAGAAGTTTAATAAAAATGAAATGTCTTTGTTAACGCCAGACCTAATTAGGGACCCACTTCTTAAAACAAAGTCACAGAAAACCACCCGTGGTATATGTGGCTTTCATGAGTTCACAAGAACTTACAAAAGTAGACCAGGAATTGTACTCCTAGAAAATATTTAAGAACTGTATTTTAGCACGAGCAAATATGCATGTGTAGATTTGTACATGTGAAAATCTATTGAGCGTTTACATAGCCACAGCCACCCCTGACGGGTACAAACTCCAACGCAAAGACTGCCTAAACAAACCAGGAGGTGGCATCGCCATCCTGCACAAAGACACCATTAAGGTCACCACCAACACACACGACACCCTAGACAGCGCAGAACACATGCACTTCCTAATCCACATTAACAACAACACCACCCTCAGAGGTGATATACAGACCCCCAGGGCCACGCCCCCCCTTCTGTGACACTATTGCTGACACCATCAGCCCTCACACCCTCACCTCCACAGAATACATCCTCCTCGGTGATTTCAACTTCCACCTGGAGAACCCACAAGACCACAACTCCTCATACCTCCTAGACAACCTCACCAACCTCGGACTCAAACAACTGGTCACAGCACCCACCCACTCAGCAGGATACACACTAGATGCAATCTTCACTTCGAGCCAACACATAACCTACACTCACACCACCGAACTCCAATGGACTGACCACCACTGCGTCCACTTCTCCTTCTCCAAACCCCCCCCACACCACCACCAACACACCACACCCTACTGCATGTGGGACAAGGTCCCCACAGAACACCTGAACTCCCAACTTGCGCAGAACCTTCCCCCCCACCGACCCCAACACTGCTTCTCTCAACCTTGCAAAATGGATCACTACCTGCGTAGACTCAGTCGCCCCCCTCAGAAAAAACATCACTGCCCGCAACATCAAGAACGCCCCCTGGTGCACCACTGAACTACAAGACTCCAAGCGTAAATGCCGCAAAGCAGAGAAACCTGGAGACAGGAACCCTCAACCACCAACTTCTCCACCCTCAAAACCTCCATTCGCAATCACCACCAACTCATACGCACCACCAAAAGAGCATACTACAAGGAACGCATAGACAGTAACTCCCACAACAGCAAAGAACTCTTTACCATCATCAAAGAGCTCTCCAAACCCAAAGCCAGCAACATAGACCCCACGCACACACAACTCCTCTGCGACTCCCTCTCAAACCACTTCCACCGCAAAATCCTAGACATATACAACAGTTTCAAACCACACACACCACCCACACACACCTCCGACTCGTCCAACACAGACCCCCCTCATACCCCCTCAACCTACTAATCACCTGGGCCCCAACCACCATTTAAGAAACTGAAAAAACGATGAATTCCATCCACTCTGGATCCCCCTCCGACCCCTGTCCCCATTGCATTTACAACAAAGCCAGCCCAACCATCGCCCCCAAGCTTCGCGACATAATCAACAGCTCATTTGACACGCAACCTTCCCAGATCCCTGTAAGCACGCAGAAGTCACTGCACTCCTAAAAAAGCCCAAAGCCGACCCTGACGACCTCTCCAACTACCGCCCCATCTCTCTCCTCCCTTTCCCCACCAAGGTCGCTGAGAAACTAGTAAACACCCGCCTGTTCCACTTCCTTGAGGAAAACAACACACTCGACCCCTCCCAGTCTGGGTTCCGCAAGAACCACAGCACGGAGACCGCCCTCATCACATGTACTGACGACATCAGAACTAGAGTTGACAAGGGCAAGACCGTCGCACTCATCCTCCTGGACCTCTCCGCTGCCTTTGACACTGTCTGCCACCATACACTCCACACACGCCTCCACAACACAGGGATTCGACACAAAGTCCTAGACTGGCTCACCTCCTTCCTCACCGATAGAACCCAAAAAGTCTGCCTCCCTCCCTTCCACTCCACTGCCACCATAATCATCTGCAGAGTCCCCCAAGGATCCTCCCTCAGCCCCACATGACCCAGCTCGCCAACATCCTCCGACCTCACGGAATCACCATCTTATCCTACACAGACGATACCCAACTCATCATCTCCCTCACCCACAACCCTACTACCGCCAAAACCAACCTCCACGCTGCACTCCTTGACACCGCCACATGAATGACAGCAAACCACCTCAAGCTCAACTCCAACAAAACCGAAATAATAATTTTGGGCCCAACAAAACAATATGGGATGACTCCTGGTGGCCCACCGCCCTAGGCCCCGCACCTACCCCCGCAAACCACGCATGCAACCTTGGCATCATCCTGGACCCCTCCCTCTCCATGACCCAGCAAATCAACGCCGTTACCTCCTCCTGTTTCAACACACTACGCATGCTGCGAAAAACCTTCAAATGGATTCCTCTAGAGACCAGAAAGACTCATCACTCATCAGTAGCAGGCTAGACTACAGAAATGCCCTCTACGCCGGCACCACACTCAAAATCAAATGCAAACTCCAGAGAATCCAGAACGCAGCCGTCTGCCTCATCCTGGACCTCCCTCGCCATGAACACATCTCATCGCACCTCAAATCCCTTCACTGGCTCCCCATCGACAAGAGGATCACCTTCAAAATCCTCATCCACACACACACAAATCCCTCCACAACACCGGTTCAACCTACCTCAACTAAAGAGTGAACTTCCACACTCCCATTCGCCACCTCCGATCCGCCGTCCTCACACTCGCCACAGTCCCCCGCATCTTATTCGCCACCACAGATGCAGATCCTTCTCCTACCTTGCCCCCAAGGCCTGGAACTCCCTCCCCACCAGCCTCCGCAAGACCCAAGACCTCCTGCTCTTCAGAAAAAACCTCAAGACATGGCAGTTCGAACAGTGACCCCCCTCTACCCCTCCAGCGCCTTGAGACCCTCACGGGTGAGTAGCGCACTCTATACATTTTTTGATTGATTGATTGATTGACTAGTTCACTTTCCCTCCAACCACTTTTTTCCCCAACCCTGGAAGAACGTCTACTTCTGCCACTGTCAAGATTAAATTTCCAACCTTTCTCATTATGGGGAAAGATTAGAGGAGAGCTGGTGAAAATCCTTAAAACATGCAAGTTAGTAGGTTTGCAGACTCAAAGCCATTCCAGCCCTGGAACTACTGCCCCAGTATATAGATCTGCGGAATAGTGGCAAAATAAGGACATTGCTATAGTAGGGTTTCAAATTGCAAGTGTTCAAGCATACTATAGTAGAAGACCTGGCATAATCAGAAAGGCTATTATCAGAGCTCGTACATAATGAAATTGTTGCTATAATTTGTCGCCAAACTACATGGCACCAAAGGGACAAGTAGATTTTTTTACTGGACAAGTAGCAACCTGTCCCATGGACAAGTAGTTATTTTAATACATTCCACTCCCCTGAAATGTATTTCCTTTTAATGATGGCAGTCCCCACTTTCATATCTTTGTTCGAGTCTGGTGACTTTAGGATAAATATGTACCAATATAACCCTCAAAGACAACACTGGTTTGTATCAAAATAAAAGCATCTGTAATTTTTTTAATGTTTAGCCTGAACGTAATAAATTCAGTTTTTTAATCATGTTAATCATCATAATTACTACGCCTATGTTCTTCTGTCAAACAATACCCAAGTATCATGTACACATTAATGAGCATTATTACATGAAGTAACACCTGCACATTAATTACATCATGAATGAAAATATATCTCTGACGTAGGAGCAGGCAGTGGGAGGACGACATATGTGGACCATACTTGGCTAATGATCTATACGTCAACAAAAGTCAATAAATGCTAAAGTAAAAAAGTGCAGGGTTTTTGTGCTGTCTATCACTGTAAGTGCCAGAAGGAACAGGGCCCCTTTAGAATGTTGTAAAGAGCAAACTAATTGCAGGTTGAACACTCCCACTGTTCAGATGAGTTAACTTAAGTTCTGAGCACTTTGTAACACATGCCCATCTGCCTTCACGTACAAAAGAAGGGCTATGAGAGGATTCATTATGATCAGCATTCTTGTGAACGAATAAAACACTGTTTTAGCGATGTTCCTCCATCCAATTTAACAGAGGTCCGCCACAGTTTTCCAGGACATGGGATTCAAAAATGACTTCATATATCTGCAGGGGTGTGGAATTCCTATAGCCTGACGCCCAGGACATATTGTTTGGGGTCAAGGACAACATGTTTTCATGTTTATTTTGTCCTTGGGACACGTAGCCCCAACCCCCTGCAGCACAAACCCCTTGACTGCCAGTTTAGAGGGAAGGAAACTGTCTGCAGCTGAGGTTATACTGTATTTGAGTCGATATTTTAATGCTGTTCTTTCTTGTATTTAGGGTTCATTAATGCAAAGCCTTTATTATTAGGGTGAGCGCTCTTATTAAATGTTGTAATGTCACACTGCACTACTGACAGTGGTTACAGAAAAAAAAATGCGTACACAAGTTTGAAAGTTTAACAAAATGAGGCTATGTATAATGCTTCCAGAATGCTCTCTAATTTGATGCAAATGTCTGCAGAAACTTGTAAGCAAGAATGATAATTCTTTGCTTTCAAAATAAAATGTTCAGGGAAAAAAAATGCAAGTAGGGAAAAAAAGGTTTTGCTAAATTACTGTGAAATTTTGGGTCCTATTTTTTTTTTTTTCCAAAAGATATTCATAATGGAAAATCAGTGTAACCATTTTCAACAAGATTATGGGAAACATGAAAATAAACAAGCACTGGCAAACCCAACTGATCTAACATTGGCGGTCAGGCTTTTGGTTTTGTCAGTGCGTGTCTTATTTTGACATGGCTTTTGCAACACTTTATTGTTGTGGGAGCTGCCAAGCTCTTGCCATTTTAACAAACATTGGCAAAACTATTTTTTGCGCCAACATGCTCCTTGTGTAACAGCAGAATGCTATCACTCACTGTAAAGCCAGCTGATTGATGGATAGAGAGAGAAATAGAATTTTAATAAAAACAAAATGTCTTTTAACGCCAGACCCAATTAGGGGCCCAATTCTTAAAGAAAGTCACAAAAGTGCACCCATGATGTATGTCTTTGCATTAGTGGCTTTCGTGAGTGTGAAAGAATTTACAGCCGTAGACCAGGAAATCGTACTCCTAGAAAATATTTGTGAACTGTATGTTAGCACAAACATGTATGCATGTGTAGATATGCTAATTCGAAAATCTATTGAGCATTTACAAGTTCACTTTCCCTCCAACCACTTTGTTCCAAACCCTGGAGGAAGTTCTACTTCTGCCTTTGTCAGAAGCAGGAGCAGGAGCAGGGAGAAAGATTATAGAAGAGCTGGAGAAAATCCTTAAAACATGTAAGTTAGTAGGTTTGTACAATCTCAAAGGCATTCCAGCCCTGGGAACACTGCTTACGGCTTCCTCCAGCCCCAGTATGTCAATCTGCAGAAAGGTAGCAAAATAAAGAAATTGCAATAGTAGGGCTTAAAATTGCTAGTATTCAAGCCCTACTATATTATTAGCCCTGGCATAATCAGAGAGGTTATTATAAGAGTTCTGACATAACAAGATTGCAACTATAATTTGCTGCTGCACTACATGGTACCAAAGGGACAAGTAGATTATTTTTACAGGACAAGTAGATTTATAAAGCAACCTGTCCGATCGACAAGTAGATATTCTGTTAAATTCCACACCCCTATACCTAATCTTAAAACTAGCAAAACATGACAAATAATATATTGTCTTCTTCTTGTGCCCGTTCCTTTCTGTATCTACAGCTTGGAAGTTTACTTTACTTTTCCAAAATATGCTGCTCTTTTATTTTAAAGGCCATGCCAACACTCGGAATTGCTAATCAAATTGTCTCACACAAAAAAATAGACAGTGGGGTAGAAGCACTCAGATATATTTCCCGCGGGTCTCATGATATTTGAAATTCAAGAAAAAAAGGCAATTTCTGGCACAGTAACCTCAACAGTGTGCCCACATTTCATAATAGCAACCTAGGGACTGAAAGAATAATGTTACTGCTCTTCATTTCCTGATCGTGCACATCAGTAGAAGAAAACCACAGGGCAAGGTAGACCTCTCTCTTCACTGGCTAGGAATCAGCCTCTTACTTTTTTAACACACAATTTTACAAAGTATGGTCATTCGTTCATACCTCTGTCACATCAACATACCTCAGGCTAAAAGATGTACCCAAGCATGGAATCTATGGGTCTCTAGAGTCTAGTAATATTAGTCATGTTTAGGAATTCATATGGGGAGACATGACCTTAAACCTGGCATGCCCTATCTAGCATTCTGTTCCTCAGTAGTTGCTCACACTTAGACAGCCTCATTCTCCCTCAACATTCCACTTGTCGGGCACACTCCCTTACCTTTACCTTTAACTCCCTAAAACACAAACTGTCTAGTACCACTCGGTCATGGATTTCAAACTGTCTCCCACCACTCTTCCACATCTCATAGAGTGCCTAAACATTCTGCTCCTCATAAACAACAGTCTCACAAACCTCGTTGTCCATCACCTCTGATTTCTAAGCAGGCCTCTCTGCCCTTCAACACTTTCAACACTGTTCAATTTACATTCCTCTACCTACAAGCCAAGATGCTGAACGATCAAGAGCATGATATGAGCCGTGCCCCTTGCTGTACTCATTATTTATCCTAAAAGGACCAACTCATTTAATTTAATTTCTGGTTACAAAAAGAAAGTAAATATGTACAAGTCATTGAAATTCATAGATCACCTTTACTTAGAACCAGTCGGTCAAAAAGTCATTATTATGTGATATTAGTACAGTATACTAATATTATCAAAGGCATCAGTCTGTCATACTGCATAAAACATTGTTTACCTTCACTGGACAGCTCATCCAATGAGCCTTTGCCTAGACCCTGCAGTGCAGATGTGTTTGCATTTTTTATCTATGTTCTGTCAGCCTGGCCAAGTAGGAGAGAAAGGAAAGGCGCAGCCAGGTTTTGTGCTGTGTGGAGCATGTAGGTTTGTGCTTTGATGTCAGACCAACTGGTGCATGAAGTCATGCACTGTTGATATCATTTGTGAGATGTTCATTAGCTGGAGAGACAAAGTAGAGCTGCTTACATGTGTGCAATAACTGTAAAAGTTAAAGCAGATTCAGAAAATAAAGAAAAATGGCACGGAACAAAGTGGTAGTTTAATATGCTACTTTAGGTCTTTTGAGAGAAGGAAGAGTGTTTAGAAGACATTACTTTGCAATTTAATACATATAGGTCTGTATCTAATAATGGACAAAAAGAAGAATATGAGTTAAATTATTTTTACGAAAGCACTGCAAGCTACTGTAGAAAGCAAGGGCTGAGCTCAGCTGAATATCTCACGGGACAACTTTCAATGTCTGTATTTTTCATATTATCATTTGAGAGTATGGCACAAAACTACACAGTGATAGGTTTAACATATCTATCCCTGTCTGCTTCATGTAATGCTCAACATCCCATAAACTAATCCTCATTACAAAACTGCCCTCTAGTATGATGTGCTCATGTGAACATGTAATTGGCTCAAGGAGGAGAAGAATCAATATTCATACCTTATAATCTTGGAGCGCATGTTCTCTTCCAATGGGCGCAGGTCAATGGCACTAAAAGGCGCCAGTGCAGGAGGTCAACTTTCTTTTGGATTTTGAGCTAATTTTGTCCAGTACCTCCATTCCAAAAATTGAGAATTGTCAATAAAATTCATATTTACCCTGTGCAGCTGGATATCCAGAAGTTTCTCGTGGTTTTTCATAAAGGTGCAGTTGATACTCTTCTGCAAATACTCGCTCTTCATTGAGAGCAACTTCATGCAATATCTGGGACACCTATCAAAAAAGATTATAGCCTCTTATTCCCAATCACAACAACAGTGATTTTGATCTTACACAGAGTCTGGTTTTACGCTATAAAATCAACATGAATAACTAAATAAATAGCTCACTGCAAACCTGATTCTCAGCAAAATGTCAGTCCCTTCTGCTCAACTGGAAAAGAGTATTGGTGTTATTAAGTCTAAGCACCTCAGTCTGCTCTCACCTGATGCACAGTGTAGTTACCTGTATCCTTGAGGCAAGCCTGTTCCTGTGATGCAAGCACACGGACTGTGAGACTGTACTGATGAGGAATATGACCCATTGAAAAGCACACAATATGAAAGTAAAGGCCTCTCTAACCTCCTGAACACATTTAGGAACTATCTTGCTAGTAAAATAAGATCGTGCCTATCTATTCATACCATACCTACCATTCTGATTACCTTCTCTTTCCCCTTACTTATCTAAAACAACACCCTCTTCAATGTAACAAATGTTCACACCTATCTCTTAAATAGGGCAATGAGCTACAATTCTAATATAGGAATCAAAAGACAGAGAACTGTGACCAGCTCAGCAGTTTGTAGACTTTCAGGCAGTGAAGGGCCATCTTGTGAGTGGTCATGTTTTCAGGTACCGGGATGATCTTTCTTGAGTAGCAAAAACATGATAGCAGTGTTACAAACATTTTTAAAGAATTTGGCTAACAAAGTGGAGGAATATGGTACACATTTATTTAGGAAAGTGACAACGAATGAGAGTAGAAGATAAGGGCTAAATATAGAGGAGATTGAATGGCAAGAATGAGTGAAGTTATGCACTTCCCTCTGGTACTGCAATAATGGTGAAAGTTTCATGACAAGGGTCAGGAAGCAGACTGATGTGTGCCAGTGTGGGAGGCACCTGAGAACAACGTTTGAACCAGTAGATGGACAGTAGTAGGAAAAGAGGACGTATGGAGGTCACAGCTGCGGACACTGTTAACTGGGCTGTATGCTGGCATGACACCAAGATCTAATGCTGATTCACCTAGGTGCAACTATTGTGCATTTAATAATTGTAATAGAGAAAGTATTGTCAGAGTTGCATAGAAAATTGACAAATCATTTGTGAGCTGGACATATTTGTAGCTGTGGAGGGTCTTGTGGGAAGCTAAGACATTTTCAGCGATAAAGCACAAAAACAAAAGAAAAGAGGGCATTTGTACAATTTTCTGCATACCACAGTATTCAGACACTGATGAACTTCTTTTTGTCTTGGCAGTATGCAGCTGACAAAGACTGGAGTTCAGTTTTATCAAGTGAATATGAAAAACGGCAACCAAAGAGATTGTAGGAAATAGAAAAAAGTGGGGCCCTTAAAGACTGTCAAAACACCTAGGAAAGGAGAACTAGGGTGGGGCAGAACTTGCCATGGAAGAGGGGGAAGGTTTAGGATACATGGAATTATTTCTTAAAATCTTAATGTTATGTGTGGGTAAAGAAAAGCGTCATATAAGGAGGGGCAGCAAGTCTTGAATTGAGAGCTAATGAAATGCAGAGATGACAAGATGTGAGGAAAGAATAGAATAAAATGATGTGGGGGGGTCCACAAAATAGGGCAGCGTGCCAATGAAGTGATTACATAGGAATATGGGGAGCCGGGGGACTGGTAGGTCAGAAAAGCTGGGAAGATCTAGGTATGGGATTTGGTGATAGCTACTTTGGCATAATACATGTAACAGGAGGGTTTGAGGAGTGATAAGCCACAGATACCACAGATGTTGTAAACTAAGACCTATCACTTGATAGCAGCCTTTTAACCCCTTCCCCGCCAAAGACATAGGCCCTCATTCTGAGGGCAGCGGAAGCACCGCCAACAGGCTGGCGGTGCTTCCTGGCCAATTCTGACCGCGGCGGTAAAGCTGCGGTCAGAAAAGGGAAACCGGCGGTTTCCGCCGGTTTTCCCCTGGCCAAAGGAATCCTCCATGGCGGCGCTGATTGGCCGGAACGGGTGTCGTGGGGCCCCTGGGGGCCCCTGCACTGTGCAGGGGCCCCCTAACAGGGCCCCATAAAGATTTTCAGTGTCTGCTTGGCAGACACTGAAAATCGCGGCGGGTGCCACTGCACCCGTCGCACCGCAGCAAATCCGCCGGCTCCATTCGGAGCCGGCTTCATCTTTTCTGGGGCTTTCCCGCTGGGCCGGCGGGCGATCTTTTGCAGATCGCCCGCCGGCCCAGCGGGAAAGTCGGAATGCCGCGGGGCGGTGTTTGGGCGGGGTCGGAATGACCCCCACAATGATTCCGTCCGGTGGCGCGGTGCTGATACGCCACGGACGTAACCATTACGTTCTGGTAGAGGCCCTCAAGGGAATCGCGAGTGTTCCCCCGAGGGCCTCTCTCGGGGGGGCAATTTTTTTATTGTGTCTTTTCTGCCTCCCCCCCCGGGGGCATATCGGCCTATATTTATTAGGCCTTTTCTGCCCTGCCGGGGGGCAGACTAGTCTATATTAGTTAGGCCGATCAGCCCTCGGGGGGGCAGAAGTCATTAGGCACCAGGGATGGTTCTTTTTTATTTATATTGATAAGGGCAGTGACCCCTTAAGCAAGGGTCACTCCCAGGAGGACAATTTTTAAATTAGGCCATTTCTGCCCCCCCCCCGGGGCAGATTTGCCTATATTATTTAGGCCGATCTGCCACTGGACACCAGCGATTTTTTTATTTATATTGATAAGGGGAACGGGGGCAAATTGTTTTTAGGCCATTTCTGCCCCCCTTGGAGGCAGATCGGCCTATTTCTATTAGGCCGATCTGCCCCCAGCGGGGACAGGAACCACTCATGCACCAGGGATTGGTGTGTGTGGATGTGTGTGTTTTGTTTGGGGGGGGGGGGGCAGAAAACAGTTTTCGGCTCTTCTCTGTCACAGGCACTTGGCCCACTTACACAACTGAGGTATCATTTTACCGGGAGACTGAGGGGAGCATTGGGTGGAAGGAAATGTGTCTGGGGCGGTGATCCCACACAGAAATGTGGGAAAAAGGTGATTTTTTAACTAAATTTGAGGTTTGCTGAGGATTATGGGTAAGAAAACACTGGGGGATCCAAGCACGTCACACCTCACTGGACTACCCTGGGTGTCTAGAGGGCAAAATCCACAGCTAGGCACTTTCCAAAAAACTGCTGTTTTCTTTGGGAAAATGTGATGTGTCCACGTTGTGTTTTGGGGCATTTCCTGTTGCAGGCGCTAGGCCTACCCACACAGGTGAGGTACCATTTTTATTGGGAGACCTGGGGGAACACTGGGTGGAAGGAAATTTGTGGCTGCTCTCAGATTCCAGAACTTTTTGTCACCAAATGTGAGGACAATGTGTTTTTTTGGCCAAATTTAGAGGTTTGCAAAAGATTGTGGGTAACAGAACCTGGTGAGAGCCCCACAAGTCACCCCATCCTGGATTCCCCTAGGTGTCTAGTATTTAAAAAATACACAGGTTTGGTAGTTTTCCTTAGTCGCTGGCTGAGCTAGAGGCCAAAATCTAAAGCTAGACACTTTGCAAAAAACACGTCAGATTTCAATGTAAAAATGTATTGTGTCCATGTTGCGTTTCCTGTCACGAGCATTAGGCCTACCTACGAAAGTGAGGCCCCATTTGTATCGGGAGACTTGGGGAAACACAGAATAGCTGAACATGTGTTATTGCCCTTTTTCTTACTCTACATTTTTTCCTTCGAAATGTAAGACAGTGTTTAAAAAAGACAACTATTTAAGAAATGCCCTGTAATTTACATGCTAGTATGGGGACCCCGGAATTCAGAGATGTGCAAATAACCACTGCTTCTCAACACCTTATCTTGTGCCCATTTTGGAAAGACAAAGGTTTCCTTGATACCTATTTTTCACTCTTTATATTTCAGCAAATTAATTGCTGTATACCCGGTATAGAATGAAAACCCATTGCAAAGTGCAGCTCGTTTATTGGCTCTGGGAACCTAGGGTTCTTGATGAACCTACAAGTCCTATATGTCCCTGCAACCAGAAGAGTCCAGCAGACGTATCGGTATATTGCTTTCACAAATCTGACATCGCAGGAAAAAAAGTTACAGAGTAAAACGTGGAGAGAAATGGCTGTTTTTTTACCTCAATTTCAATATATTTTTATTTTACCTGTTATTTTCGGTAGAAAAACCGCGTAGGATCTACACAAATAACCCCTTGCTGAATTCAGAATTTTGTCTACTTTTCAGAAATGTTTAGCTTTCTGGGAACCAGCATTGGTTTCACACCCATTTCTGTCACTAACTGGAAGGAGGCTAAAAGCACAAAATATAGTGAAAATGGGG
The DNA here is from genome assembly GCF_031143425.1 of Pleurodeles waltl. NCBI lineage: Eukaryota > Metazoa > Chordata > Amphibia > Caudata > Salamandridae > Pleurodeles > Pleurodeles waltl. The sequence continues at coordinate 672,731,100 of NC_090445.1, forward strand.
TATGTCCAGTAAAAAGCGAAAATTGTGTTGAAAAATATGGTTTTCCGATTCAAGTCTGCCTCTTCCTGAAAGCTGTGAAGATGGTGACTTTAGCACCGCAAACCATTTGTTGATGCTATTTTTAGGGGAAAGAAAAACACAAGCCTTCTTCTGCAGCCCTTTTTTCCCATTTTTTTTTTAAAAACACGAAATTTTTGCTGTATTTTGGCTTATTTCTTGGTCTCCTCCAGGGGAACCCAAAAACTCTGGGTACCGCTAGAATCCCAAGGATGTTGGAAAAAAAGGACACAAATTTGGCGTGGGTAGCTTATGTGGACAAAACGTTATGAGGGCCTAAGCGCGAACTGCCCCAAATAGCCAAATAAAAGGCTTGGCACCTGAGGGGGAAAAGGCCTGGCAGCGAAGGGGTTAAAGAAAGCAAGAGCATGTATTGTTTACCATGCTATCTCAATCTACAGGTTGCTGCAAATTTATATGCTTTAAAACACTTTATTAATAATGTGCACAAGCTTACATTCATAAAGAGCATATACTAAATGCAATATTTGCAGTAGGTAGCCATATGTAAATATTATAGACCTGCAAGTAAATAAAGTTGTGAATTAAGTTAGTCTAACTGTTGATACCATGGCAAATGGAAAATAACGCATTAACACGGAAAGGCCTGTTTTTTACATTGAGTAGTTGTTTATGCAAGATGTTTTTCTTCTCTTTGCTGCAGACGATGTACCTTAAGAAGCATACTGTTAGCTAGTGAAAAAACACTTGTCTTGTATTAGACAACTGATAGTAAGCTTCTCACTGGGAGGAAATAAAAAGACAGGAAGAATGATTCATGGAAAGAAGTTTTTGGACCACAAGAAAACAATTTTGTAACTTTCCAAGGACAAATGCTTAAAAGACTATTATGTTCTGATGAAAAAACAGGGTCTTTTGCTTATTCCCAGGAGTTGCTGACATTCTATTGGTATATGAAGAAGACAAAAGAAAATAATGTTGCACCACAGAATTTTTGTGTTTACAGTAGAGTGTATTGCTAGGGTAGCTAGGGAAAATCCTGATATTTCCTACCCTGACCCTCTGACAGGAGACTAGTCTCTTTGTTTCTAATGCTTTCTCTTTATGAGAGGCTGCCTTATTTAGATTTTAGTGAGCTGTCGGCTGATATCTTGGAGCTGAGAATATTTTTTAGCTTGTAATGCAAAAGCTTCATTGTTGCACATAGTTTTCAGGGGTTTTATAGTTTGCTTAGTTTTAGTTGTCATCAGAACTCTTCATTGGGTTTCTGAACCAAAACCTTTTTCTCTCCTAATCCAAAATTAATTTAGAATAGAAGTTTTCTAGTTTTAACTGTCATCACAACTCTTCATTGGGTTTCTGATATAACATCTCATAATCCCAAATTAAGCTTGAATAGGGTGTTTCTTTTATGAAACATGCTAGATGTATTATTATTATTATTATATTGACTTTAATTTTAACAAATATTTTGTTCTAGTTTATAATCAAATATCAATTGATTGATTGTATTAACTTTTAATGCTGAAATCTAAAAGATTAATACCTAATGAATAAATAGATAAAAAACTAATATACTTGAGAATAAAACACTTAACTCATGCTATCTCTTTTAACTGACTGAATGTAAAGTATTTAGTGATTCATTGACTATGCAGAGATTGCTCCTCATTTCTCTCTTTCGACGTCCAAAGGTCCATGCTACCAGTGGCAATGGCTAATTAATTATTACACTCAAAGACTGAGCTATAGAAATCTCATATCCCTCAAGTGATAGCCAGTTATAATTGGTCTAGAAGTAGTCTAAGATCCTGGAACAGCTGAAAAAGAAAAGGTGTTATTTGTCTGTTAAAGGTTGGTGGTGCAGATTTGTGAGGTACTAACAACTGCACAATTGAGATAGGGACTGTAACGATTTGTTGTGATTGTATTAATATGGATTGATGTTAGTGGAACCTATTGCGCAAAGGGGAAGCTACATCAGTCAGGGTAATTTCCCACTGGTTGAGATTACATTCATGTGCATGCTGAAACGCTGGAGAGTATTAAACATTATTTCTGATTGTTTCTTGCAAGAATGGTTTTCTTTAAATTCTTTAGTGGAGCAGACAAAAGTTATTTGTTTATAGGGCTTGCTAAGAGTTTTAGAATTTGTGTGCGAGGAAATTGTAAAGGAGGGTGAACTGCTGCAAAGAATGAAGAGTTACATCAAGGAGTGCTGTGATGGGATAGGTCAGTTGGTGTGAAGTGTGGCGCTGAGAATGGTTGACATGTCATCAAGAAGTAAACTGCAATAGTGTTATACAGTTCCTACAAAGTTAGTAGGACTGTGTATATGACAACAAAAACTTAATAATATACTTAGTCTACCTGTAGAACCAGCAATTGTTGGTTTGTTTTGTCTAGCTCACAGCACCCCATCCAAAACCTTAAACCGACCAGAGTAAAAAGATATTATGGATAACCTCGAACGTGACCCTCTGATTCCCACAAAATCCACAGAAACAGATCTAACTCTTTCGATTGACCACTCTTGCGTGCCTAAGGTGAAAGAAAGATACGAAAATGAATTTTCAACATTTATTAAAATGATCGTATTCTTGCAAAGAAAGCATGAGCTGCGATTAATAAAAAGATGAGACATGTTGCTGTAATCAGCATTATTAGAATGGAAAACAATATAGCCATGGTAGCTGTTCCAAATGCTGCCTAACCCCTATCTAAATCTAAGACTATCCTAAAGAGTGCATAGCGGGAGTACCCTCTGTCAGATCAGTTGGGGCAGTCTAACCCCCATACCTCAGGTGTCAGGAAGAAAGTCTGAATGTATGGGATATCTTCCTTTATAGAATGGAGGTCAGAGTAAGCAGGGCTACATCTTAGTCACAGCTCACAGTGGTGCCATGATCATCTGGTGTAAAGTGTTCCTTTCAAAGAGCGTAGCATGGACGCAGTTTAAATAATAAAACACTCCTCTTATCACACTGTGACAGAGGTGAAGAACTGCTATTGCAGTTTGTCTAGCATAAACAGGTTCTCTCCTAACAAGTACAGAAAAAGAAAACAAAGGCATTGGGTTCTGATTGTATGTCCCTGGACTGAATGTGCAGACTACAGGACAATGCCTTTCCAGGAGTCAATACGTGTGCAGCACATTCTTGTGTTAGGACAAAAATATGTAATAGGTCACTGTTTAGAAAAGATGTCAACCTAAAGCTGAAATCATAAAATAATAACCTAAAACTGGTCATGCAACAATAGGTTTGTGAAAGAAGGGTTGTGACAGGACTGGAGGAAGCAAATGATGTATCTAGAATTATAAACAGAACAAAAACATTGAAAATTTGAATTTGATTACTGTTCATTCTTTGTTGAATTGTTGCAAAAATAAAATGCTTTAAAGCTCTTGGAGATCTGATGAGGGGAGAAGTGAAAGTTCCAGTTCAGGAGGGTGAGGAGGCACCACGGGATGGTACGCCAGCCCATCATATGGCGGTAAATGTAGGGACCATAAATGTTTGTTGCTTTGTCAACAGGGCAAGATCCTGAAAATGAAGAACTGCTGAAATGTCCACAATATGGCACTTTTGATTTGAAGATTATTGAAAACCTACAAGAAAAGTAATATGAAAAGAAACCATGCTGATGAGGGAAGATGTGAGAGGCCCAGTTCTAGAGGGTGAGGAGGCACCTCCGGAAGGTAGAGCAGTACATTATATGGCAACAAAAGAAGGCTCATTACATGTTTGTGGCTTCATCAATGGTGCAAGATCACTGAAAATGAAGGACCATTTACATTTCCACAATATGGTACTTTTGATTTAAAGACTATTGAATAACTACGTGAAAAGTTATGAGAAATTAAGCCACCTCCTAGACCCACACAGTACGAAGGGTCAAATGCTTGGGAGAGAGCGACTCATGCTAAGGAGAAAGAAAAATATCAGTATAGAGCAAGGAGAGCAGCACAAAATATTGCAGATGCTCAATGGGATGAATGGCAGCAAAGGTGTAGAAAGTGTATAGTCGAAGAAGCTGGTATGTACCCAGCTATAACCACAGAAAGACCTAAAAACAATTGGAAACAAGGAAATGATGATGACGAAGCTGTAAGGAAAACACACAATGATAGTGTTTCAAGGGATGACATTTTAGAAGGTTTGCTGTCCTCATATCCACCTCTGTATGTGGCCCCTACAACAAATAAAGATTATGTTATAACCACTAGTGTTACAGTGGCTATAGCCTCTGTTGCTCCAAACATGATTCAGATGGAGACCACTTCCAGCATGTCCAACTGTTCCTGCACCAACTGAAGCAGCCCCTGTTGTAATTGCTTTGGGTGCTATTGCTTCAATAGTGACTGTGCCTGGCCCAGTGTCAAAAGTTGGAACAGCTCAGTCCTTAGCGGTGTCGGCTAACACTGCACCATTAAATATTGTCCTGAATACTATTGTTCAAGGTGCTGATGGAGGAGCGGCTGCAACAGGGTTTATTCCCACATTGAAGAATTCACAGATTGTTGCCTGGACACCACCATAAAATGTCCACTCATTGAGAAAAGGAAGAATTGTTTTCACAACACCAATAGCACAGGGAGAAACAGGCTCATTTGATGATGGGATTCTTCCTCCCCCCCCATGGTTTGAGGAGATTTCAGAGAATAAGAGAGTGGGAGAAACAGATAGACTATCTACTAGCCAGGAATGGGTGAGGCCTTTATATGTACCAAAATTGAAGGTAGAATTAGAAGAAATTATCATAGAGTGCTTAGACATTTCACATCTGAATCAATATCAAGAAAAGAACTGATATATTTAAGTAAAGAAATAACAAGACATTCAGCTGCCACTTATAATAAATTAACTAAACTGAAATATGAAGTGGGCTTTTGTAAGAGTGTACCCTTCCAAAAAAGCTTCAGGGCACAGCTTGGATGGTGCAGAGCGGAGATGGCAATATGTGAGTAAAGAATGGAGTAAAATAATGGAGGATCCACAAAATAGGGTGACGTGACAATGAAGTGATTAATTTGAGGAAAGGGGTAGGTCCAAAAGGTTGGGCTGATCTAGGTATAGGATTTGGTTGTAGCTGTTTTGACATAATACATGTGACAGGTAAGGTTTGAGGAGTGATAAGCAACAGATACTCTAGAAGTTGGAAACTCAGACCTTTCTCATGATAGCAGCCTTTTACAGACAGCAAGAGAAGCTATTGTTTACCACGCTATCTCGACCTAAGGGCCACTCGATGAAAAAAATATGCATGGGACACGTGCAAATTTTCAGTGGAGCGTTTGTTTTCTGGTGAAATTGTTTGGATTAAGATGCTTCCTTTTGATTCTGAAACGTTTAACATTGTAAAAACTGCAAAGGTTGTAGGCAAATTGGAGCTATGGGGAAATAGTCAGCTTTATGTTTAAGGACATGCTGACAGTAGACAAGGCAGGCTAATGTAGGGTGATAGGTTTAGGATTGTGAGGCAACAGTCTAGGGGCAGCAAAAGTAAACTTTCACTTATCACATTAGAGAATCGTTTTGAAGACAATCAGTTTTAGGATAGTATGAGAAACAGCTGTACTTCAGTTCATGTAGCTATTATAGAACCAGGATCTTGGCAAACCCCAATCGACCTCACTGAATGTGTCCCAATCCTGGTTGCAGACATTCAGTTCCTTTTGGCAACACAGCTGCATCCGGCAACGGGTGAGGCCTCATTATTTAATTCCAGTGCAGTCCAGCAGTAAATGCCTCACTTTACAGATTAGCACTGATTTATTTTGGTCTAACTGTGTGTTCTGCTAAGAGCCTTGGTGGGTGGGGTAGTACATGGAGCCAAAACTGGAAAAGCATAGCTAGAACCTTGCCTCAGATTCATGAACAAGCAAGGTATACTAAGGTGTCACTTCAGGATTCCAAGCAATAAAATGAAATGTAGATTTAACAATGCGTGCTTTATATAATTATCAAGTATGCCTATTTCTCTGTGTAAGCACATTACCAGTCACTCATATAGCAAAAAATACAATGATTGTTTTCGGCACATGATAATTAGTATTTATAGTACTCAATCGAAACATTTTTCTACAGTTAAATAGCAAAAGATTGAGTTAAAATCTACTGATTAAAAATTATGTGATGTTAGTAACATGCTACTGGTTGCAGGGGCTATCAATCTGAAAAAGTAACTTTACCACATTGTAACTCGTGGCCTGTGGGTCCCTGCAACAAATGCACTGACTAAGCTATCTTACATAAAATAGAAACCTCTGACATACATAGTGCACGTAACTTTCTGCAAAAGACACATCAACTATCAGAGCTGCCTAGTGATTCAAACTAATAACCAAGGATTCCACATAGATCTCTCCAGCAAGTGCATCATCCATAAGCGTAAACCCCGCTATCAACGCTCCGCAACTAAACCTGACAGCCGCCAGATGATATTCCATTCAAGGAGACATTTCAGAAACCATCAAAGGAAACTGATGCATCACTTAGATGCACTGCAAAAGTGATGTTTAAATCGCGCAAGGGCTGAAAATGAAACAGGCTAGGGGGAATGTTAAATAAAAGCAAAAAGTGTCGGAGTTTCCCTTTAGGAAAAGTACATTTTCTTTAAGGCCCTTGTGTCTATATATTAACCCGTAAGTAATTGATCTTCACGAGTTTACAAACGTAAAACACAAGGCCAACCCGTTTTCTAAACTGCGCACTTAGTCACCTTTAATGCTATGCAAATAACACATACATAAAACTTGGTTAAAATCTTTTATTTACTCGTCTAGCATGATTATATCGTGTGAGATAAACACAAAAATCCTTCAGATTACGTTACTCACCTCATTTGTACCGTGCTGGAACATTTCCTTCCAATGACCTCGAACTTATTTGATTCTAATAATATGTTCGAATCGCCAAGTTTAAAGTCCGGACTTTTGACACTATCACGACGGAAGGAGATAATTGGTAAGAAGAAGCCCCCAGAGGCAAACGGCTTCCTAACTGTGAACACAGTGCAGTGTGCCAGTGTATCAGCTCAATGCGCATGTCAGACACGGAGACACTAATGACCAAGGCAAGCTCACAAGCGCAGAATGCACTCTGCTGAGGACCGGGAGCTCACAGAGCACGTGGCTGGATACGTAGAGATCTGCGCTTGCAGTGGGATAAAAAAAATAAAAAAAAGAGGAGGCGGGTGGACCGGGAAAATAGGGCTTTGTAAGAAGCATGGCGTATATTGCTAAAGGCATGTCCTAACATACCCTATGTTTTCATAAGTTCACATATAGAACCTTCATTTGCAAATAGAATAAATGAAATCAGTGGCCAACGAGTCCGTTATGAAACATCTCTGTAAAGATGCAACTGGAACTTTTAGATGTTTCTCAAAGCTTTATTGACAGGATCATGGTACAGTCATCCCGCAGACATGAACGTACTCCTCCGTTTCCTTTCTCAGTCTAACCGTTCCATTACATAACTAACATTCTAGTTACAATTCTGCTTTTCATGCTTTAGTACACATCTTCCCTTTTTTACAATTACAAACAAATACAAAGCACAGAATAGTGTAACCTATAATATACTAGTTAATATTAGGAACACATTTACACTTATTAAATTATCTAATAAAACATTTTAGACCCTAACTCCGTGGGTAAATAATCTCGAATTATATCTCTTAATATCATTGTAGTTTCTTTAATCACAAATATAATCGTTTACCAAACATTCCCATACCCCAATGTTTTTAGTAGACCCCTCTCCCCTATTTTGTTCTGAATCTCTTCTCATACTTTTCGGTTGTTCTATTCTTTGGTTGGAGATATGTACTTTGTTGTAATCAAAGATGGATGCTCGTAGATTATAAAAGAAGTAGGTTTATTAATTTAGTTGCAAGTTACAGATAAAGCCCCACCAGGAGCAGCATCCTGCTGCTCAGCCCTTCTCACTCCAACTGTCCACTCATCCAAGCACAAACACTCAACATTCCAACCATACTATGACCTCACTCCCTGGCGGAGCAGCAGGGAACATTAAGGTAGTAGGGAGAATGCATAAAATAGAAAAATAGAAAGAGGCCACAACATACTTCCACACTGGGTGTGGAGACTTCTTCCTCATCCATCAACCAATCAAATTCATTCCTTGTTTCCACACCACTTTGAATCTTTCCTTTATTACATTAGGATAACAAACTCAGATGTCTAAATTTCCCGTTGCTCAATAATGCTGCGTTACAAAATATTTCCTTAACCCACTGGGGCATGGGAAAACTGTATTGTCCACTTCTTAAGACCCCTGTTTTTTTCACTCTTACTAAATCCCCCACATGCAAATCTGTTGCTTTGTATCCATGTTTGCATCATAATATTCTTTGTAAGTACATTTTCCTTTATTGATCCTTCTCCTTATACCTTCTGGATCCCACACCCTCTTCTGGTTTTGGGCGTCCAACAATATTGTCCTTTAAAAATACTGTCCTTCCCCTCATCATTTTGAAAAGACTATGGCCCTCATTACAACCCTGGCAGTCGGTGTTAAAATGGCAGTAAGACCGCCAACAGGCTGGCGGTAAAAAAATGGAATCACGACCATGGCAGAAACCACCAACATAGATAGCCACTTTAATACTCCGACCGCCACAGCAGTAGAAACAAACACTTGGGCGGTAACCGCCAACCGACAGGCAGAACACAATGTACCGCCCACTGTATTACAAGGCACCAATCCGCCAACTTTTCAGGGGCGGTACCAAAGCCATCAAAACCACAGCGGAAACAATCTTTGGAACGGAAACCACTCACCTCTTGACACCCTACGAGGAACCAGGACGCCATGGAGCCCGAACTTCAGGTGCTACCAATGTTGGTTTACCTCCTCTTCTACCAGGAGCAGCAAAGACGGCGGCGACGACCACGGTGAGTATTGCACCTAGCACACAGGGTAGGAAAAAGAGAGTGACACAGACACACAAGCAAACACCCCCACCCTCACCCACAACACCATACACACAAATACATGCTGCAACATTACATATACACCCAGTCACCCCCTGGAAGGACAAAATGAAATAATTGTAAAGAGTGTAATCATCGAAAATTCAGATATGGAAACAGGTCTGTAACAGATCAGTATATACAAATATGTACAGCAAGTACACAAGTCCGGATAGTGTTCCAATCAATGTCCGTGGACCAGTGGTCCCAAAATGCATGGGCGAAGCAGAGAGAACACTGCTGGGGCGTTAGGTCAAAAATAAACAGGCACCCCATGGGGTAGGGGAGGGGGGGGCACCTCAGCCGGATGAAGGGACAATGCCACTGCTCCACGAGGGGGCTCCATGCCCAATGTTTGGTCCTGGGGAGTGCAAAGCCACAGTCTCTCAAGTGGGTGGTTTGCCCACTGCTTTATCCTGGGGAGTGCAAAGCCACAGTCTCTCAAGTCTCTCAAGTGGGTGGGTTGCCCACTGCTTTATCCTATGGAGTGCAAAGCCACAGTCTCTCAAGTCTCTCAAGTGGGTGGGTTGCCCACTGCTTTATCCTGGGGAGTGCAAAGCCACAGTCCCTCAAGTGTGGGACATGTTCCACTGGTTCTGGAGGGAGCTTAGTGCCCAGAGTGCTTCATCCTGCCAAGGACTGGGGTAGTGGATGCAGTTCTCCACTGGTTCTGGAGGGGGCTTTGTGCCCAGACTGCTTCATCCTGCCAAGGACTGGGGTAGTGGATGCAGTTCTCCACTGGTTCTGAAAGGGGCTTTTGCTCAGAGTGCTTCATCTTGCCAAGGACAGGATGCAGTTCTCCACTGGTTCTGGAGGGGGCTTTGTGCCCAGAGTGCTTCATGCTGCCAAGGACTGGGGTAGTGGATGCAGTTCTCCACTGGTTCTGGAGGGGGCTTTGTGCCCAGAGTGCTGCACATGCTGTGTGGCAGGTCCCATTCCCTCACCTGGGCGTCTGAGCCACGAGATTGCCTGGGAACAGGTAGCATGATACTCCATGAAGTCAGAGACACACTCCACCCTGCTGCGACTTTGCCTGCCAACTGCTGGTGCTAACAGTGCTGGTTGTGGTGCCTCACGAACGCTGTGCAGGGTCCAGGACTTCTCCTGCAGCCTTGGACGGCTGTCCACTGGGAATGTTGTCTATGTCAGCTGTGGTGGCACTGTCTGTGCACTTCGCGGGGCTGGTGGCGGTGGTTGCAGCGGTGTCTGTGGAGGGGATGCTGCTGGTGGTGCATGTGTCAGCACCTGTGGAGGGAGACAGCAGGACGTCTCCTGCAGCCTTGGACAGCTGCCCACTGGGGATGATGCTGGGGTCTGTTGCTGAGGCAGCAGACATGCAGGTGGCGGTGCAGGTGGCGGTGTCCACCGCCGTACAGGTTGCTGCTCTGTTTGCCAGAAGGGGTGACACCAGTCCCTCAGCCGGAGGCTCCGTGCCCTGTGCTGACTTCCCTTTAGCCGTGTGTCCCTTCCCCACCTTGGAAGTTGCTGCTGGGACCTTGGCACTGTCCCCTTTTGGCTTGGAGGAGGCCTTGCTGGGTGGTTGGTGCAGCTTTTCACTACGGCATGTGGGCCCCTTCTTCACCTTGGCAGGTGGCGGAATGGGCTGATCCTTGGCCTCGCTAGGTGGCACACTGGCAGCCCTGATGGGTGCCGCCCGCAATGTTACAGGACTTGCAGGGACCACAGTGCTGGAGGAATTGGTGGCTGAGGTGCTGGGCTGGGATCTGGACATCCTGGCCCTAGGGGAAGGACGGGGGGAGGTGTAGGGAAGAGGTCAATGTTAGCCAGGAAAAGTTTTTTTAGACACACTGGGATGGGAAGATGGAGGGGGTTTGGGATTGGAGGTAGAGGAAGTGGTTGTAGGAGGTGTACGTCAGCTGAATTTGGGTGAAGGTGCATGGGTTGGAGGCTGTTGTGAGGTGGATGGCTGTTGAGTGGGTGTGTGCCTGCGTTTGTGTACTTTGGCAGGAGGGCTCACAGACACACTGGGAGAGGACACAGGGGCGTGTGCATTGTAGTGGGGGTGGAGATTGCACGTGAGCGGTGTGTGGTGATGGGCGTGCTGGTGATGGAGGTAGTGGCTGAGGATGTAGTGCATGCAGGTGTGAGTGGAGCGGAGACTGGGAGGGAGGAGGAGGACGTGGAGGAGGGGGACACAGTGGAGGCAGTGGATGCTGGTGTGTCTGTATGGGTATGGTGCTTGTGTGAGTGCCTGTGGGATGTGTAGTGATTATGTTTGCCTGAGTCACTTTTGTGTGTTGATGAGTGTGCACAATGGTCTAATGGTGTGCTTGGGATAGGCTGAGGTAGAGGGGATTGGGTCTGGGTAGTGGAAGTTGGAGGGGAGAGGCTGGACACAGGGACAATGGCTACCATCAGTGCTGAAGCCAGAGCCTGAAATGCTCTCTGTTGGGCTGCCATGCCAGAATGAATGCCCTCCAGGTATGCATTTGTTTGCTGCAAATGCCTCTCGACACCCTGGATGTCATTCAAAATGGTTAATTGCCCAACAGTGAGGGATCTCAGGAGGTCAATAGCCTCCTCACTGAGGGCAGCAGGGCTGACTGGGGCAGGGCCTGAGGTGCCTGGGGCGACAGAGATGCCCACCCTCCTGGGTGAGCGGGCACGGGAAACACGCTGAGGGGCTGCTGGGAGGATGGTGCTGGTAGGGGGGGGGTGGCAGCTGTACCTGTTGATGCGGTGGGCACAGAAGTGCCCGCCACCGCAAGGGAGCTCCCATCAGAGGAGGAGACGCTGTCGCTGGTGACTTCTCCTATCCCCGTTGTGGAGCTCCCCTCGCCCTTCTGAGCCTGCAAAACAATGGATCTTCCTTGGCGCATCTGCCCTGGCCTAGGGGAACCCACAGCCCACTTGCCCCACCCAGAAACCTCATTAAGCGTGCAGAGTCAGCTGAATGAGAATGTACTCACTCCCTTGTGGCTGCTTTGATGCCCTCAAGCGCCCATCCAACTCAGGATATGCCACCGCCAGGATCCGGTACATCAGGGGGGTCATAGTTCGATGGGCACCCCTTCCACGTTGGGAGGCCATCCCCAGCTGTGCCTCCGCCGTCTGCTTGCTCCAGCGGCGCAGGTCCTCCCATCTTTTGCGGCAGTGGGTGCTCTGTCTATGGTAGAACCCCAGGGTCCGCACTTCCTTGGCGATGGCACGCCACATCCCCTTCTTCTGATGGGCACTGACCTAGAGGAATAGTGAAGTAAGAATGGATGTTACTCTCCCGTCCGGTTCTTCTTAATCATTGGCCACAAACCTCACACCCTGGCCCAGAAAAACATACACTCACCATCCTCACATGCTGGCCTCTACCCCTCCCTGTCTGTTCCATCCACAACACTCCATACATTCATGTGCCATTCATCATGCTCACAGTGTACTCACCTGTTTGTCTGGAGGACCGTAGAGTACCGGACGACCCCATCCACCATTTTCTCCAACTCCTCCACAGTGAAGCCAGAGGCCCTTTCCTCAGACACTATAGCCATTGTTGCTTCCAGAGCAGCACTTGCAGTGTAGGTCCTCTCCTGTTGAAGGTCAGGTATCAAGTGAGTGAACAGATAGAAAATGTCGGTCACGTCCGCGGCGGTGTGTACCGTCACCGCCGGCGTACATCGTCATTGGCTCCTGGAACCCATAGGGCCCAATGATAACCAATGCTGAATTGCGCCGTTGTCTTCCACTGCCTACTGCGACGCTGCACAACGCCATCGCAGTTACCTCATTTCCCCTTGTCCCTCCTTACAGGTCAGGCAGCTGCCATTTCAGGGTGCACATGGCAGGGCACCTAACTGCGTCACAGTACTTTTGACCAGGAATACGGACAGACAGCGCCACACACCAATTACATCACGATTGTTCTAAACAGCCTTGTGAAACCTATGTGGTATATGACCCTCTGCTCACCCTTCGCCTCCATAGGGCACTTCTGCTGGGGCAGGTGATGAGATGGTGTCATCCTCAGGTATACAGACCCCTGGTGGACCTGTCGACAATGGAAGACAGACACATCATTATCACCTACAGACTTGATCATGCCACAATCCATGAACTGTGTGCCCTGCTGGAGCCAGACCTGATGTCAGCTATCCGCCATCCCACAGGAATCCCCCCTCTAGTGCAGGTCCTGTCAGTACTCCATTTCCTGGCCAGTGGGTCCTTTCAAACAACAGTGACCATGGCATCAGGAATGTCACAGCCAATGTTCTCTAACGTGTTTTCCAAACTGTTGTCTGCCCTGCTGAAACACATGCGCAGCTACATCGTTTTCCCTCAAGTGGAGGATTTGCCCACAGTGAAAGGTGACTTCTATGCCCTGGGACATATCCCCAACATCATTGGTGCCATTGATGGTACACATGTGGCATTTGTCCCCCCCTGAAGGAATGAACAGGTGTACAGAAACCACAAAAGCTACCATTCTATGAAAGTGCAAATGGTGTGTTTGGCAGACTAGTACATCTCCCATGTCAATGCCAAGTATCCTGGCTCAGTGCATGACGCTTACATTTTGAGGAATAGCAGCATCCCTTATGTGATGGGGCAACTCCAGAGGCACCGGGTGTGGCTAATAGGTGAGCCCAAGGTCCCAACACAGTTGACATAGGTGTCTGGGTATGGGAGAGTCCCTAAGGGTTGGAGGATGTCTAACAGTTGTCCCTCGATATTTGCAGGTAACTCTGGTTACCCTAACCTGTCATGGCTACTGACCCCAGTGAGGAATCCCAGGACAACGGCTGAGGAATGCTACAATGAGGCACATGGGCGAACTAGGAGGATAATAGATCACACCTTTGGCCTCCTAAAGGCCAGATTCCAGTACCTCCATCTGACAGGTGGCTCCCTATACTACTCACCGAAGAAGGTGTGTCAGATCATCGTGGCATGCTGTATGTTGCACAACCTGCCTTTGCGACGCCAGGTGATTTTTCTGCAGGAGGATGGGCCTGATGTTGGTCTTGGGGCAGCTGTGGAGCCTGTGGACAGTGAAGAAGAGGAGGCAGAAGAAGAAGATATAGACAACTGAAACAACATCATCATGCAATACTTCCAGTGAGACACAGGTAAGAGGATGGCACTGCTTCTCTCATATCAGAATACTGTAGGACATTGCATAAATATGCCTTTTTACCTCTGTGTATGGACCTTGACACGTCACTTTGGCTTTCCATTTTACAGATCTGGGTCCCACTTGCTGCCTTCTGCTATGTTTACTTCTGCGCAACAACTGTCTAACATTGGTATGTGAACATGAACATTGACATTGCTATATTTCTGAGAGGTTGCAATTACACATTTGTGAAAGTACAGACTGACTCCGGATTGATTTGTGATTCAAGAGTGTTTATTTCTGTGCAAATAAGTGGAGGGGGTTGTGCAATGGGCTGGGGTGATGGTGGAGGAATGTCCATGGTAGAGTCCAGTCTTTTGGTCTCACAGGTGCATTGTCCAAGGGGGCATAGGAAGTGGAGTAATGGCAGTTCAAAGTTGTCAGGGTGACAAAGTGGGACAATAGGGTGACAATCAGGAGACTCCTGGCGCGGGTCTTGGCAATGTTCTCGGTCTTGTTCCTGGATCTCAGGGACCATTTGTGGGCTGGTTCTCCTTCTGCAGGGGGTGGGGTGCTGGTGGCCTGTTGGTCCTGTGGCGGGACCTCCTGTCCACTAGCGCCGGCGGAGGTGGAGGGCTGTTCATCGTTGAGGCTGGTGTCAGGGGCCCGTTTGTGTGCCACTGTGTCCCTCATGGTGTTGGCCAGGTCTGCCAGCACCCCTGCAATGTTGACCAGGGTGGTGTTGGTGGAGTTCAAGTCCTCCCTGATCCCCAGGTAGTGTTCCTCCTGCAGATTCTGGGTCTCCTGAAACTTGGCCAGTACCGTGCCCATGGTCTCCTGGGAATGATGGTATGTTCCCATGATGTTGGAGAGTGCCTCGTGGAGAGTGGGTTCCCTGGGCCTGTCCTCCCCCTGTTGCACAGCAGTCCTCCCAGTTTCCCTGTTATCCTTTGCCTTTGTCCCCTGAACCGTGTGCCCACTGCCACTGACCCCCGGTCCCTGATTGTCTTGGGTTGGTGGGTTTGCCACGGGTCCCTGTAGTGATGGACTCACTGCTGATTGACGTGTCCTGGGGACAGAGGGATGGGCCCTCTGGGTGGGTGCTGTGTTTCCTGAGGGGGAAGGGTCTGTGGTGGTTTGTGACTGTGGCAGGGGAACCGACTGTCCAGAGGTCCCTGATGGGCCGGGCTGGCCATCTTGATCCAGGTGTGCAGAGCTGCTGTCATCACTGTGGGCCTCTTCTGTGGGGGGACTGGATATGTCTGGCAACTCCTGTCCGGTGACGTTGGGTAGGGGTTCTGTTGAGGTGTAAATGCATAGTTATTGTATCTGTGTGTGCCATCTTGTGCAATGGGTGAGTTACCCTCTACTTCTGTGCTTGCATTATTGTGTTTGCCCTTGTGTGATTAGTGGTTTTGGGGTCTGGGTGGGTATCTGCACTGGACATGCTTTGGTGTGGGTATGCAGAGGTGTTGCCTGCAGGGCTTGGGATTGGGATGGGTGGGTTGTGATGGTGGGGCATATGTGAGGTGTTGGAGTGATGGGGTGAGGGTGGGGGTATGTGATGACATGCAGGTGTGGTGGGGGATATAGTAGTAAAGATATGACTTACCAGAGTCCAGTCCTCCTGCTACTTCTGTGAGGCCCTCATGATGCAGTATTGTCCAGACTTGCTCCTCCCATGTTGTTGTTTGTGGGGGAGGAGGTGGGGGTCCACCACCAGTCCTCTGTACTGCTATCTGGTGTCAGGATACCACGGAACGCACCTTCCCCCATAGGTCGTTCCACCTCTTCCTGATGTCATCCCTTGTTCTTGAATGCTGTCCCACTGCGTTGACCCTGTCAATGATTCTCTGCCATAGCTC
Source organism: Pleurodeles waltl (assembly GCF_031143425.1). Taxonomy (NCBI): domain Eukaryota; kingdom Metazoa; phylum Chordata; class Amphibia; order Caudata; family Salamandridae; genus Pleurodeles; species Pleurodeles waltl. The sequence continues at coordinate 672,747,049 of NC_090445.1, forward strand.
CATCTTCCTAGCAATGTAGGTGTGCTGCACCTGTGATCCGAAAGACTGTGACTCTACCCAAATGATTTCCTCCACCATGACCCAGAGCTCCTCCTCAGAAAACCTGGGGTGTCTTTGAGGTGCCATGATGTGGTGTGGTTAATGTGTGAGGTGATGTTTGTTGTGCTGTATGATGTGTTGTGTTGGAGCATGTTCTTTGAGGTGCGTGGATGTTGTATGAGTGATGGTGTTGTGTGCCTGTGGATGCTGGTGTTGTGTTTGCTATTCTCTCTCTCTGCTTCTTCAAAGAAATGTCATTGTAAGGGGTTGTGGGTAATGTGGGTGTGTGTTTTATAGTGGTGTGAGTGTGTGGGTGTGGTGTGTGTATGTGTATCAGGTGTGTGTATTTTGATTTGTCCAATGTGGTTGTGTTTTGTAAATGTGTGTGTATTTTGAGCGCGACGGTGTGTGCTGCCAATGGATTACCGCTGTTGAAAGACCACTGCGTTGTTTCGTGGGTCATGCTAGTGTGGGAGTATTCCTGTTGGCGTAACGGTGTGAGTTTTGGTATTGCCAGTTTATCACTGACCTTTGGTGTGGCGGACTTGTGTGGGTGTCTGTATTGTGGCGGATTACGAGATGTGGGTCGTAATACATTTAGCGGATTTCCGTCGCGGCCACGGTATGTTGGCGGCCTTCAGCACGGCAGTAAGCGGGATTTACCGCCAGGGTTGTAATGAGGGCCTATGTCCTGTGGTAGAACATGGTGTTGGAGCATAAATTATAGTAATGCTGTTAGTGACCCAGAAGTCAGCAAAAGGTGAGAAATTAAGGTTAACGTCGAATAGCATAATGTAGAAAGCTGCACTGACACGTATTTTAAAAGTGCTCATCATTCATCTTTGTATTGGTCACAATTGTGCCCACCTGTTTTAACAATGTTCTAACAAATTCTAGATTAACTGCTAGTATGAAAATTAATTTTACATTCTTTATGTTTAATGTGCGATTTATGAGTTTAAATAGATTTGTGGATAAAACAAAATGCACACCTTTGTCATACTTAATGTGATGCCTTAACACGTTTTTGAAGTTTATAATGAAATTTTTGTATTCTCTTTGCTGATATAGTTTACCGTTGAAGTTCTAATTTTGACTTTAGTGACTGTAATATTAATGTTTTATATTTCTTGTGTTAGCATCACTAGGCCTGTAGAGCACGTATTTGCAGTCATGTAAAGTTGATGAATCATTGTTTTTTCTCTAACATGAATTTTTGCATTAGGTTTAGTTCCCATGAGTAGCAATAGACTTTTGTTCAATTATACAAAGACTTTTAGTGAAATGATTTTGGTTCTGGAATATTTAGGACTGTGGATTAATGTGAAGTAAGATTGTTTCAAACCACAAGCAGTCATGCATTGGAAAGGATGAGTCCATTGTATACCCTGGGAAGAATTCACACTGTTGCAAACTAGAGTAAAAATTGTAATTGACTGTTGGATTCACACACAAGGAGAATAACTTCAGACCAAACCTGAAAAAACTTTCACATGCGGTAAATTCAATTGGTATTTGAACTCTGATTGGATATTACTCCTTTTGCGTGATATGGACCTACTGAACTGACAAATCAAGATGTTTTAATTGTTCAATAGAGAGATGGACTTTGCAAGTTTTAGCTAGTCTTTCCTTGTCTCCTGATGCTGTTTTTCTCTGACGGACTTTGCTGCTAATCTACTTGTTTTGCTGACGAAGATCCTTGAATGCTGACCATAGGAGAGGAATATCTCCCTGTTAATGCTGTTTCCCCATAGCTGCCTTTTTCTAATAGAAGCTAGCATGCTGACACCTACCTATTCTATTTTTCTAGTTAGTATTTTTTAACCCAAGATATATTCTTTTTCCACATTATTTTTGCCTCTTTTGTATTTTGTCGTCATTTTTTAGTCCGTACCCACACATGCGTGTCCTAATTTTGTTAGCTATAGGGTCAACCTATGTCCTGTGTTCTCTGATCAATTTGATTTGACAAATGCTTTCACCGTATGATTTGAGATATATTTCTGTTTTGCAAATATTATCTTTGATGATATGTATTATTCTTCTTGAATGCCTAATTGTGTTGATTCTAATTAGATTAAACTTTTTTTGCCGTTTTGGGCAACCAATGGTGTTGATTCATCTTTACAGTTTGATTTTGCGCCCAGTCATGGTCTTGGTGTTTTAAATCTGTTAGGTGGGTTTGAAATGATTGTGTATGGTTAACGACACACGTAACTGGGTCAAAAGATCCTTCAACCTCAGTGAAGCGATTTAATTTCCGTGAAGGATGAGAAAACGTGTTAACAATGGTGCTATTCTAAACGCCCAAACGGTACGAAGAGTACCATTATTCTTAGCTAGCTGTACAGCTCCCTTGAGTATCCTATTAAACCTCCCCAAAGCACCATTAACAGGATGATGGTAGATGGAGGAAGTAATATGTTTGACATCATTGTGTTTAAGAAAATGTTCAAATGTTTCAAAGATGAATTGTGCCCCATTTTCAGTGATAATGAATTTAGGTAACCCTTCTTTAAAAAAATCTTGTCTAGAATTTTAACAGCAGCCTTAGAATCAACATTCTCAATCACCTCCACTTCTGGCTATTTTGAACCAGCATTGGTAAATGCATTAGATTTTGCCTATGTAAATATTATATATTTTTTTGTGAGTTTTTACTTGGTCACCTATGTACTGATATAGTAAACTAATATTTGAACGGGGGGATCTGAATTCCAGAAGGTGCGGGTGTGACATGCAAAAGGTGTGCATGTTCACTGATAGATGTAATTAAAGTAATACCTTACTCACTATTGGACACTATAGGAGAATAGAGGACACCATTACATTGGACTGAGCCATGGAGAAGAAATGGTGCAAAAATAAAATGCATGGGTAAGTGACTAACTAAGAGTAAAGTATGTATTACTACCATGAGCATTTACATAGCTTGTTAAATTAAGAGCTAAACATTGGTTTAAATTTATTATGAACCACTAATGACACGCACACACTAGCCTCCTAGGGAAGTGAGAATCGGTCCTGAGCACTCTAGGTTGCCTGAAAGATCCCACGCGGGAGAGCTTTTCACAAAAGATTTAAAACTAGTTGAAGCATTCACTGAGGGCAGTAATAAGCAGCATCATGGTTGGGAGTGAGGCGCTAAAATAGGCTCACTGGAGTCATCTATGAGAATTAAAGGCAAGCCTGCACCAACCATGCAATGAGCTAGAAATCGTGCTGCCAGTGTAGTCCATAACATCTCATGGTAAAATGTCACCTAGGGACATACAGGACCTGTGAATGTGTGTGTCTGAAAACTTACATTCTGAGAGCAAGGTTTTAATACTGCTGAGCTGAAGAAGCGTTTAGAAATTATTTTCAAAAAGTGCTGTTGCACTTGGCGTTGGTGGTCATTTCACTCCTGCTGGCCCTTCTTGGCAGTTAATATTAATTTGCAACACCTGTCTGCAGATTCCACTGCTTGTAGTTCCTCAGCAAGGAAACATGTCTGTTTTATGTTTATTTTAAGCAGAGGGTTGCACACTCCTTAATCCAGCTAAGAGGGCTCACACCACACAGGACCAAGAGAATAAATAACACGTAAACTAAGTTGAATACAGAAAACAAGAGATGAGTAAAACTCTGACCTGCCACTAAATTCATGAAAGGGTTGTCTTGCTGTGAGACAAGAGCGGGGATAAAAGGCTTACTCTCGCTCATCGCACCTCCCTGCACCACCCCCTCTTTGTGAACAGACAAGACAATGGTAATCAAGCCTCACTCTCTAAGGAGTGAATATATTTACGTAGCGCACACAGCAAAGTTATTGAAATGTGAAGCAGAGCTATTAGAAATGTGGTCTGTGGATGGTAGTCAGTTTGCTCTCAGTCTGAGCAAGGACTCTCACTCTAGTCAAGGTAAGGGATTTGCACAGCTCAGATAACGCCTATCACCCCCTTGGAAGCTTGGCACAAGCAGTCAGGCTTATCTCAGAGGCAATGTCTAAAGTATTTGTACCCCACACACAGTAACACAGTGAAAACACTACAAAAACACTCAACATCTGTTTAGAAAAATAGCCAATATTTATCTGAGTAAAACAAGACCAAAATGATAAAAATCCAGCACACATAAGCAAAGTTATACATTTTCAAAAAATATTAAACTTCACTATAGCCCTTAGAAACACAAATGCTTCAATTGGGTGTTATCATGGCGTCGATACAGAGTTATTCCCAACAGTCCGACACCAATGGAGCCAGTCACGGAGTTGCACAGACCCCCATGCACAGTACCTTTGGTAAACGAGGAAACAAGCTGGTGCACCAAGTCAGGGAGGTGAGGTGTTGCTAGATCTGGTGCGGCGTTGGTTCCTTACTGCGAAGCAGCGGAGGTGATCCAGCGGCGGTGCGAATCTTTGGTTCCTGATGATCAGACGGGGTTGATGAATCTGGCAGGTGAAGACGCGTTGGGCAACCTCAAGGGGTCACAGTCACGTCATGCGGCTGCTGGCACTGAGGTGGAGTCTGGTGTCATGGATGTCAGTGACATGGCACTTTGGGACTCACGGAGTTGTGGAACTTCAGCGAGGCTGCGTCAGCATCAGGCCTGCGGCTTTGGTTGGGATCGTCGGACTCCAGCTGAGACCACAGTGTCGGGTTGCAGGCAGCGGCGCGTAGTCGTGCAGCAGCACCGGTTCTGGAGTCGTCCGAAGTCAGTGTGCCTGGATCTTCTTGTTTATCACCAGAACTCACTTTCAAGGGCCCAGAAACTGGTTTGGCACTACTTGGTAAGTCAAGGTCCTCAGCAGGAGTACCCAGATGCTGGCAAGTGAAGTCCCTGAGACTTTTTAACAGGAGGCAAGCTCAGTCCAAGCCCTTGGAGAAACTTCACAGGTAGGATTTCAAAAAGCAAAGTCCTTCCCCTCTAAGGCAGAAGCAGCAGCAACAGGCCAGCACATGAAAGCAACAGGCAGAGTGGCAGGTCCTCCTCAAGCATCAAGCTCTTCCCTTTGGCAAAGATTCCTCTTGATGCAGAAGTCATTTCAAAATCTGGGCTTTTGGGTCCACTACTTATACCCATTTCTGCCTTTGAAGTAGGCAAACTTCAAAAGATAGCCTCTGTTGTTCATAAGATCCTGCCTTGCCCAGGCCTGGTCCCAGACACACTCCAGGGGGTTGGAGTCTGCATTGTGTGAGGACAGGCCCAGCCCTTCCAGGTGTGTCAGCTCCTCCCTCTCTACTCTAGTCCTTGACACTCATCAGGACATGCAGTACACTCCTCAGCTCCCTTTTTGTCAGTGTCTAGAGGGAATTCACAAACGTTGAATAAACAAGCAGGCAGAGGCACAGAATGGTTAAATAAGAAAAGGCCCACTTTCTAAAAGTGGGATTTTCAAGTTAACAATCAGTTGAAAACCGAGTATGGCAGTATTTCACTACCAGGACACGTAAAACACACCAGTACATGTCCTACCTCATGTGGGTGTCATAATCAGTGCTGCAGGCTCACTAGTAGCATTTGATTTACAGGCCCTGGGCAGACATAGTGCACTTTACTAGGGATTTACAGTAAATCAAATGTGCCAATAATGTGAACTCAATTACCAATATCTTTTAGGCAGAAAACACTTGCACTTTAGCCCTGGTTAGTAGTGGTAAAGGGCCCAGAGTATCTAAACCAACAAAAACAAATTACAGCACAGGATCCAAAAACAGGGGGTCAAAAGCAAAACAATACAGGGAAACTACGCCAGTAGCTGCCAGGTCTAACACATGTCCCTCCAGCTTAAAGTGGGGAGAACAATCCAACCCCTTGAGAGTTCTCATCACTAAGGTGGAAAAACCTGAAAAGACCATCAGTGTTGGCGTGAACTGTTCCAGGACGAGGTTCCACCGTTATGTCCATTCCCTGCAGGGAGGTGGACCACTTCAGCAGTTTAGGATTCTCACCCCTCATCTGCATTAGCTATCTGAGGGGCCTGTGGTCTGTCTGAACCCGGAAGTGAGTCCCAAACAAGTAGTCTTAGCTTTTTCAACAGCCAGACCACTGCAAAACCTTCCATTTCTATTGCGCTCCACTTCTGTTCCCTTAGAAGTAATGTCCTACTGATAAAGGCTACAGGTTGATCTAGGCCCTCTTTATTCAGCTGTGAGAGCACAGCTCACACACCATCCTCTGAAGCATCTGTCTGCACCACAAACCCTTTGGAAAAGTCAGGAGCCCTGAGCATGGGTGCTGTGCACATGGCCTTCTTCATGGTGTCAAAAGCAGTCTGGCACACCTCTGTTCAGATCACCTGACGCGGCTGCTTCTTGGAAGTCAGCTCTGACAAGGGCGCAACAGTGGTGCCATACCCATAGACAAATATCCTGTAATATCCAGTGAGTCCTAAGAAGGCTCTCACCTCAGTCTGGGTTCCGGGGGTTGCCTAAGCCAGAATGATGTCAATTTTTGCCTGTAGGAGCGCCACCTGGCCACTTCCTACCTGATGTCCCAAGTACACCACAGACCCCTGCCCTATTTGGCATTTACTGGCCTTAATAGTGAGGCCTGCACTCTACAGGGCCTTCAACACTTTCAAGAGGTGGTGCAAGTGGTCCACCCAGCTGGAGCTGAAGACAGCAATATAATCTATGTAGGCAGCACTGAAATTCTCCAACCCAGCTAGGCCTGGTTGACCAGCCCCAGGAATGTGGCAGGGGCGTTCTTCAACCCAAGGGGCATGACACAAAACTGGTAGTGCCTCTCTGGTGTTGAAAATGCAAACCTCTCTTCTGCCCACTCAATTAAGGCAATTTGCCAGTACCCAGACGTCAAATCAAATATGCTGAGAAACTTGGCAGCTCGCAATTGGTCAATAAACTCATCAGATCTGGGGATGAGGTGGCCTTTAGTCCCGGTGATGGCACTGAGCCCCCGGTAGTCAACACAGAACCTAAGTTCAAGTGTGACACCAGATGGAACAGCCTTGTGGACCAGAACCACAGGGCTCGACCAATGGCTGTTGGAGTGCTCAATAACCCTAACTCCAGAATCTTGGAGACTTCCTCCTTGATGGTGTTTCTTACTTTGTCCGTTAACCTGTAAGTCTTGTGCTTAACAGACAGGCTGTCCCCAGTATCAATGTCATGGGTGCACCAGTGGGTGACCCCAGGGGTAAGTGAGAAAAGGGAGGCAAACTGCCTCAGCAACTTTAGACAGTCTCTCTGCTTATCTAGGGCCAGAGTAGGGGAGATGTTTACACCCTCCACTGACACATCCTGCTGGTTGGCAGACAGGAGGTCAGGGAGAGGTTCACTTTCCTCTTCCGCCCCATCATCTGTAACCAAGAGCATGTTCAACTCACACCTCTCTAAATGTGGTTTGAGGCGGTTCATGTGTAACACCATTAAAAGGTTCCTAGGAGTCTGCATGTCCACGAAGTAGCTGACACTACTTTTGCGCTCCTTCACCTCAAATGGCCGAAACCAACGGTCTTAGAGTACAGTACTGGAACCATCACCCAACCTTTCTGGCCAGGCTGAAACCAGAATGGTCATACCAGCATTTCATGTCTTCCTGGCTAGCTTCCAGATTCTCTTGGGTGAGTTTCCGGAAGCTAGCTGTTTGGTTCTTGAAAGCCAGCATGTAGCTGAATTCATCCTGATGGAGCTTCTTGGGAGTTTGCTCCCAGCCCTCCTTCACCAGCCTGAGAGGCCTTCTCAGAGGGTGCCCAGACAGAAGTTCAAAGGAGCTGAAGCCAACCCCCTTCTGTGGTACCTCCCTGTAGGCAAACAATAGGCATGGTAACAAGGCATCCCACTTATGCCTCATGGGTTTAGAGAGAACCATAATTATGCCCTTCAGGGTATGGTTGAATCTCTCAACCAACCCATTGCTTTGGGGGAGGTATGGCGTGTTGAAAATGTATGTTGCACCACATGCCTTCCACATAGCACATCGGGATATGTAGGACACTCCTCAGCTACATTTGTGTCACTGTCTAGATGGAATTCAGAAACAGCCAAACTGTCAGTCTGACCCAGATGTGGATTCCACAGGTAGGCAGAAGCACAGAATGGTTAAGCAAGAAAATGCCCACTATGTAAAAGTGGCATTTTCAAACAGACAATCTAAAAACCAACTCTACCAAAAAATGTATTTTTTAATTGTGAGTTCAGAGGCCCCAAACTCCCATTCTCTATCTGCTCCCAATGGGAAACTGCACTTAGAAGATATTTAAAGGCAGTCCCCATGTTAAACTATGGGAGAGATAGGCCTTGCAGTAGTGCAAACCAAATTTGTCAGTATTTCACTACTGGGACATGTAAAAGACACCAGTACATGTCCTAACTTTTAAATACACTGTTCCCTGCCAATGGTTTTTACTAGGGCCTACATTAGGGGTGCTTTACATGTAGTAAAAGGAGAGGTTTGGGCCTGGCAAGTGGGTACACTTGCCACATCAAATTGGCAGTGCAGAACTGCACACACAGACACTGCAGCAGCAGGTCTGAGACATGTTTACAGGGCTATGCATGTGGGTGGCACAATCAGTGCTGCAGGCCATCTAGTAGCATTTGATTTACAGGCCCTGGGCACACATAGTGCATTTTACTAGGGACTTACCAGTAAATCAAATGTGCAAATTATGGAAACCCAATTACCAATGTCTTTTAGACAGATAGCACTTGCACTTTAGCCCTGGTTAGCTGTGATAAAGTGCCCAGAGTTTCAAAACTAGCAAAAACAAATTATATCACAGGATCTGAAAACAGGTGTTCAAAAGCAAAAAAGTATAGAGAAACTACGCCAAGAGCTTCCAGGTCTAACTGGAGCCTAAATATTTTTTAAGGCAAATGCAACAAAAATATAAGAGCCATTACAGAGCTGCGCTCCCCAGCAGCTAAGGAAGCCACCGCTAAAGAGATTTGTTAGAGCAGATGTAGTGCTCAATGCGAACAGGGCCGTTGTGAACTCGCATGAGTTTTCACAAAAGGAATGCCGAGAACTACATTTTTTAAGGTGCCTTGCAACGGAGTGTAAATAAGAACAAAACAGCAATAGAATGTATAAACACTCCTTTGGAGTGTTTGATTTTAAGCGAACATTAGCAAAAGGAAATAAGCAAAGTGCAAGTGCTGTGCATGCAAAACCTAAAAGACATCACAATCTCATGGAAGACTGTCTGTTTCTTCACATTTAAAGGGCTGGAAAAGCAAGTACAGCAAGGCAGAAAAGAAACTAGGATAAGGGTTAGAGATGCCAACCTGGAAGCTAGGGATCAGAGTTCGAGTCTCCGCAGGAGGTAAAACATCCAGTGTTTCTGTGCAAACCACTTAAACTCTCCATGCCTGTGCTCCAATACCTCTTCTAGGGTTTGTGCTATGTGTAAAGTAGCACATCAATAACCAAAGTTCTGAAACCAAAGCAGATGAACACAGTACTAGGGCCTTGGGACACTGATAAGAGCAAACTCACAAGGGGAAGCATTATTAATGCAGAAAATAGTGCTACAGCCAATAGAAAAGGAGGAGAAGCAAGTGTAAGGCACTGGAACCAAAAGAAAAGCAAGGGGACGGGATGTAAGTCCCTTTTAAGATATTTATTAACAATAGATTACACAGCTCTGTGCAGGGAAACCTAAAAATGATTGACCACCACAATAAAATATTTTTGGACTGCTCCATCCAAAATTGGTCCTGTTATATCCACACTGATTTTTTCCCAAGGCATTTCCGGCACACTGATGGGACACAAAGTTGGTCTAAGTGTGACTGGAGTTTTGTGTGAATTCTTACAAGATATACAATTCCTGACTTTGCTCTCCATTGCCAGTCTCATTCCTAGTAACCAGTACAACTCCTTTATGCTGTCTTTCATTTTAGTAATTCCCAAGTACTCTTCATGGCATAAATCAAGTAATCTTGATTGCAACCCCTCAGGTGGTATGAGTCTGCCATTCCTTAAAACTTTGTTATTCTCTACCGAAAATTCCTGTTTCAATTTCCAAAATATTTTCATTGTGTCTGGCAATCTTTTCTGTTCTGGCCACCCTTCTGAAACCTTAACTCTGATTTAAGCTAAAGTGTGATATTCATTGTATGCTTTGGACCAATCCTCAGGTAATATAAGATCTACATCCTCTCTCACATTAGCCACACTATATGGTTAAATGTCTTCTTCCGGTGTGTATGTAATGGGAAGTGGAAAGCTACTTAAGAAGTCTTCTACTTTGTTACGTACACCAGGCACATATTGTACTTCATACTTATAGTATAGTAATTTTACAGATAACCTCTCTAGGTGTTGTGATGTGGTGTACAGTCCCTTTGTGGATAGTACTTTAGTAAGTGGCTTATGGTCACTCCTGAAAACAACCTCACTACCCCAGATAAACGGCCTGTCATGCGATAATCACCACACATAAGCTAAGACTTCATGTGTTATCACTGAATACTTTTCTTCAGTGTGTGTTAATGAACATGACCCAAAAGACACCATACATTCCTTACCTTGCTCACTTTCTTGAGTGAGAACCACTCCTATACCTTCACCACTTGCATCACTGGTAACTATAGACTTTATTACAGGGCCAAAGCCTTGTAACGATATAGCACTGGATATCTCCTGCTATACCTCTTCAAACTCTTTCTGACAAACCAGTGCCCATGCAAACCTATTTTTGTTTTTGAGAAGTTGTCTGATCTGGTATGTTTTACGTGAAACATTTTCTACAAATTTCAACTGAAACTATACCAGAACCAGGGAGACCAGCACCTCATCTTTGTTGATAGGTCCTGGGGAGTTCTCTACAGCTCCTAACAATTCTTTTTTGGTTTGATACTATCCATGGAGACTTCATGTATCAAATATGTCATATTGTGTTTAGCAAATGTACATTTTTTAAATTCTGCTGTTACTCCTTTTAGTTTCAAAACATCCATCACCTTGTTAACAGTTTTATCATGTTCATTTTAGGTTTTCCCTATAATTAAAATATTGTCTTGAAATAACTTTATGTTATTTATGTCATTGAACAGCTGAAACATTTTGCTGTGAAACTTAGCGGCTGCGGAAGCTAAGCCAAATGGAACTCTCACAAGGCTAAAACACCCAAACGTGGTAATAAAAGTTGTGAGGCTGTTCCTTTTTTGTGCACGGGAACTTGGTGGTAAGTTGCAGTAAGGTCTATAGTTGTGAACCATTTAACTCCCTATGTGACAGATAATATTTCCCTTATTTTAGGCAAAGGAAATTGGTCTATGATAATAATCCTATTCAGGTCTCTCGTATCAACGCAAAATCTATGTTTCCCATTTACCTTCCTTGCAATGACCAATGGAAAAACCTGTTCAGATACTTTCACACTCTCTATTATTCCTTCTTTTCACACTTAGATTCCTCTCTTAAGGCCAAAGGTATATGCCTCACTTTGAGTGTACACAGTATAGCATTATAATGGAGAATGATTTTATGTTGGAACCCTCTTTACTCACCAATTGTTCCTGAAAAGACCTCAGGATATTCTCTCAATATCTCTTGTTCAAACATACTACTTTGTTTTACTGCCAAGGTTGGGTCAGGACTATTGGGATCTAACACGATTCCCAATCAACCTAACACAGAAGGTCCTGGAACAGCGATATAAAGCTTACATTTTGCCTCTTTATTCCTTAATTTGAAATGTGATTCTCTCGTTCCAACCATTTTTATGTCTTCTCCAGTGAATGTTTTTTGACATATGTTTGTAGGTTCCAGTACACTGGCCAAAGTTGGAACAAGTTTTTCTTGCCGTGGTTTTTCATTCACTATAGTATAAGGCAAACGTGAATCAACCATAATGGCTATTTGTTTGAAATGGCCCGTTAGGCAAGGTTGTTCCCAAACCTTTTGCCTATGACTCTCTGTTTTTTACTGTATTTTGTTTTTGGTGGCTTTGGGACTCTTTACCAAATTTACCACTGCTGACCATTGCTAAAGCACAAGTGCTCTCTGTCTAAATTGTATTGGTGATTGGTTTATCCATGATTGGCATATTTGATGTACTAGTAAGTCCCTAGTAAAATGCACTATGTGTGCCCAGGGCCTGTAAATCAAATGTTGCTAGAGGGCCTGCAACACTGATTCTGCTACCAACATGAGCAGCCTTGTAAACATTTATGAGACCTGCCAATGTCAGTGTCTGTGTGTGCAGTTTTAAACTGACATGTCAACCTAGCAAGTGCACCCACTTCCCAAGCCTAAAACTTCCCTTTTACTACATGTAAGTCACCCCTAAGATAGGCCCAAGGCAGCACCATGGGAAGGGTGAAGTGTATTTAAAACGTAGGACATGTATTAGTGTGTTTTACATGTCCTGATTGTGAAATACAGCCTTGGAATATCTTTCAAGTGTAATTTCCCATTGAGAGCAGATAAAGATGTGGAGTTTGGGGTCTCTGAACTTACAATTTAAAAAGGCATCTTTTGGTAAAGTTGTTTTTTAAATTGTAACTTTAAAAATGCCACTTTTAAAAAGTGGGCCTTTTCTTGATTAATCATTCTGTGCCTCTACCTATCTGTGGAATACACATTTCTGCGTCAAGGTCACAGTTGGACTGTTTGTGAATTCTCTCTAGACAGTCACACAAAGGGAGCTGTCGTGTACCCTGAATATCCTGATGGGCCTTCCTGGGCTAGAGTGGTGGGAGGCGCTGCCACTTGTACCTGAATAGAGCTGTAGCTATCCTTACACAAAGAAGTCTCCAACCCCCTGCAGTGTATCTGGGGCCAGGGTAGGAAAGGCAAGGTCTTGTGCACTACAAAGACTTTCCTTTGAAGTATGCCTATTTCAAAGGCAGAAATGAGTATAAGTACTGGGCCTCTGAGACCACAACTTTAGAACACTTCTGGACTGAGGATATTCTGCCAGTATGAAGACCTAGATGCTGTAGGAGAGACTGCTAGTCTGCCTGTTGCTTTGCTGTGCTGGCCTGCTGCTTGCTGCGCCTGTCCTGGGAGTGAAAGGACTGGGCTTTCCAAGATTCTCCAAGGGCTTGGACCGAGCTTGCCTCCTGTTAAGAAATCTCAGACACATAAAAGAGTTTGTCTGCCTGTACCTGAGCTCTCTTGCTGAGAGTCTTGACTTGCCAAGTGGTGCCAAATCCAATCCCTGCACTCTTGGAAGTGTAAACTGCCATCCTGCGGAAGAAAATCCATGCATCGGATCGCTGCAGCTAAAAATCGACGTATCACTTGACTAGCGCCAGAAGAATTGACACAGCACCTGCCTCGCAGCTGAAGAATCGACGCAGCACCTGCCTTGTGGTGGAAGGATTGACGCAGCACCTGTAGAATCGATGCCGCACCGGTTCCACCACAGTTCTATCACCACTGTGCATCTGGATTTTCCCAGACATCGTCCCCAAGTATCATTTTCACATCAACCCCGCACTGCAGCCATGAACTAAGGCTGCGTGACCAGAAACAGATGCATCATCTCTACTGTGGGAAGAGACCCAATGCATCACCTCCCCTGCGAGTAAGGAACCAACACATCACCTCTCCTGCAAGGAGAGAATCAATGCATCACCTCCTTTGTCAGTAAGGAACCGACGCATCACCTCCCCTGCTCAGTAAGGAATGCATTGCTTTGTTTTGTGTGTGTGTGTGTGTGTGTGTGGGTGTATGTACAAATACTTTACACATTGCCTCTGAAATAAGTCTGACTGCTCGTGCCAAGCTACCAAGGGGGGGAGCAAGGGTTATCTTAGCTTTGTGACTCTCTTACCCTGACTAGAGGGATGGTCACTACTTAGAAATGGTGCAAGCCACAGCCAACTAGAGACCCCCATTTCTTACAATGGATAAAAAGAGATCACATGCAAATAGGAAAGGTAGTGAGTTAGAAGTACTGGAGCAGTTTGACAAGACCGACATTGTGGATGAAAGCCTGCACTTGGCCAGTACCAAATGACCCAAAAGACAGACAAAGATCAACCGGAAGTATTCAGGCCCAGATTGGACATATCTTGGCAAAATCATCGACACACACTGGAATGCTGGACTTAAATCCCGCGCATAGATAAGCAGCCTGACGGCTACATTGCTAACATTATGAACATAACTAAAGAATTAAGGGCCAGATGTAGGAACCGTCTTGCATGTCGCAAACTGCGAAAATCGCAGTTTGCGCCATACAAAACGGCCATCGCGATGCTGATTCACATTTTGCAAGTCGCTACCGACTCGCAAAATGTGAATCCGACTCGCAAATAGGAAGCCCACTGCCTACTCTGAAAAAATGAAACCAAATGGTTTCAATATTTTTTTGCATTGCAACTCGTTTTCCTTTAAGGAAAACGGGCTGCAATTAAAGAAAAAAACTGCTTTATTAAAAAAGCAGTCACAGACATGGAGGTCTGCTGTCTCCAGCAGGCCACCATCCCTGTGGGTGCAGGGACTCGCTATGGGGTCGCAAAATGCGACCCACCTCATTAATATTCATGAGGTGGGTCTTTGCGACCCCATAGCGAGTTGCAGAACGTGTCTGAGACACCTTTCTGCATACAATTTTGCGAGTTGCAAATTGCCAGTCGGTCTGACTCCCAATTTGCAACTCGCAAAATTTGACATTACTACATCTGGCCCTAAATGAGTTGAGAGAGTCGGGAGCCTGTGAAGGGTTGGGATCACGAATCTGTCACAAATTACAGGAAGAACAATAAATAGGCATAATGTAAAAGTCAAAGAAATACAAAGTGAAATCTACAACACCTTGAAGGATTGAGTAGTATTTGAAAAGAAGAAGCCAAAGTGAATGATGTTTTGAAATCAAGAGACAAAGTGATGATTTTGAAATTATAAGAGGGGGGTTATGAGAGTTGTTTTTTCATTAAAGACAAATGAGTTGAGCTAACACTAACCTAGACTAAGTTTACACTGACCTCCATCGTGCACTATCACAGTATACCACATGAGGACTATTGCTGTTGCTTCTTGTTCTAAGTAAATAATTGCGAGATTCACACTAATAAACAGAGATCATCCCCAGAGACCAAATTCACCTGATAGGGGCCTCTCCAGTGCTCCTCCAACCAGGATTTATGGACATGTCTCTTGACGTGGTCCCATATCCCAGAGTTTAGATCACGTCCTGGAGATCTTCAGGCAGCTGGAGTAGTGGCGCTGACCTGATGGGAAATAGAACGCATCACATCAGATAATCCCCTGCAGTACTCAAGAACCAGGGGCCAGATGTAGCAAAATAAAAAATTGCGACTCGCATTTTGCGAGTTGATGCGACTCGCAAAATGCGAGTCGCAAGATGTAATGCAAGGAAAAAAAATGTTCCGAAATTGCGACTCGCACCCGGACTCGCAACGCAGTGTGCGAGTCCGCAGATTGCGAGGTCGCTTTTTGCGAGTGTGCAAAAAACAAACTCGCAATTAGCGAGTAGGTGTCG
The DNA here is from genome assembly GCF_031143425.1 of Pleurodeles waltl. Classification (NCBI taxonomy): domain Eukaryota; kingdom Metazoa; phylum Chordata; class Amphibia; order Caudata; family Salamandridae; genus Pleurodeles; species Pleurodeles waltl. Next base: position 672,762,503 of record NC_090445.1, read on the forward strand.
CAAATTGCGATTACCTTGAAAATTGCTTACAGGTGCAGCAGAACACTCCAGAAACCCCGCAGAACACTCTGGAAACACTTCCTGGCACATGATGATGACATCACAGCCAGGAAGTTTACAAATACACCTGGGAGGAGGGAGGACCACACCCTTTTATAACTGCTGAATTTCACACAGGACAAACAGCAGCTGCCATGGAGGGAACCCCAAGAAAGAGGAAGCTCAAATTTTCTGAGAGGGAGCTGGAGGTGCTGATAGAGGAATGCTGTCAGCACTATGATGACTTGTTTGGGAGAGCAGCCCACAATGTTCCTGAGGGCACAAAAAAACAACTCTGGCAGGACATTCAGGACAAGATCAATTCCCTGGGGGTGAGCCATAGAACCATCGAGGACATCAAGAAGAGGTGGTATGACCTCCGCTCCCGGACCAAGGAGAGGGTGGCTGAAAGGCTCCGGGAGATGAGAAGCACAGGAGGGGGACCATCGTCTGTGCCACCACCCACACCCCTGGAAGAAAGGGTGGAAGAAACATTGGAGCAGGAGGCAGTGTCTGGATTTGGGGACCTGGACACCTCAGAGTCCAGCACATCAACTGGTGAGTACCATGTGATATGCCTGTACCCCTATCAATGCCATACCCCCACCCACCATGTACACAGGGGCATGCACAACCAAAATAGCTCCATTTCAGGGTAGCAAATGCCAGAATGATGCATTATGGGAAATGTAGTCAAGTAGGCAGTTCATAGGCAAATGTTTATTAGGAAGTGTGCAATAGATAGTAGACACTGACAGTCTGTTCCCCATGTCCCACAGGTCTCCAGCAAGACACCACCAACACCCCAAGCACCCAGGCCCATGAGGATACCCCAGGACCCGCCAGCACCCCCACCTGCACAGTCAGCAGCATCCCTGCAGTAGCCACACCTGCTGCAACAATTCCGCAAGAGGCTGCCCCAGCAACAGGCAGGGAGGAGACAGGTGGAAGCACAGGGCAGCCACCGCTGTGCAGGCGTCGCAGGTCAATACCATCTGGGCTGCAGTCTGCATCCGGGCTACTTCCTCCAACCACCAGTGAGGCACATCTGCTGCATGGTCAGCGCCTGCAGAATAGAATTTTGGGCAGAATTAGTGGTGTGCTGCACCGCTTTGTGCGAAACAACCATGCCAGCATGCAGCACCTCAACACACGGATGGACATGATCTGCAGGAACACTGGGGACCTTGCCCTTGCCATGAGGGAACTGGCGGGAGGACTACTGGCCCAGGCAGAGGGTGGGCGGCGCAGAGATCGGCAGATTATGCACAGACTGGACAGGATGGCCACATCCATTGGCAGGCTCGCCATGAATACCACAGGCCTGTCGAGGAGGACAGTTGGGCTGCAAGTGGAGATGGGCCATTTCGCTGGGGATGTGGCTAGGGGCCTGGGACGTCTCACCCACATTATCGAACTGATGGAGACACGGGAAATGTCGAGGGCCACAGGGGAAACACCCAAGACAGTGAGGAGGACTCAACAGTGAGCAGTGTCTCTGCCACTGACAGCAGGGTGCTCAGGAGTGGTAGGCAGAGCACCACGGAAGCAGCAGGGACCAGCCAGGCTGGCAGGAGGGGCAGAAGATCTTAGAGATCACCCAGGACCATTAAATGTGGCACATGGCGTTAATGTGCAACATGACTGGTTGGCATTTTCCTGCCCATGGACAATCTATACTTGTAAATAGTTTCTTTAATACACTAATTAAACAGTTATTTTTGTTCCACTTAACAAATGGAGTTTTTGGTTAATAGGTGAGTATGGTGGGAGTTGACACGTACTGTCCAAAATATTGTGTTGCAATGTGGTCCCGTCTCAGTCTGCCTTGATTAGCTATACTCCGATCCCCATGATGGCGATGTGGTTGTTCTTGCTCTTCATCATCAGGATCTGGGTCTGCAGGGGTGAGAGGTAGCCCACGTCGGGTGGCTATGTTGTGGAGGATGGCGCATGCGACCACAATTTTGAATGCGGTAATGGGGTTGTATTGGAGGGCACCTCCACTGCGGTGGAGGCATCTGAATCTTGCCTTCAGGAGTCCGAAGGTGCGCTCTATCAGGTTCCTGGTCCTCTTATGTGCACTGTTGTATTGCCTCTCTGAATCATTGCTGGGTGTTAAAAACTGAGTCATGATCCAAGGCCTGAGAGCATATGCACTGTCACCTGTTGGGCACAAAAGTACACGGTTAGGAAGTCCAGATTGTCGTGCACAGTGACCTGTGTGTATGTCTGCAAGTGTCTGTGGCTCTACCTAGGAGGTAACCGTCTCCGAATTCCCCACGTTCCAGGCGTTGATGTATCCCACTATGCCTAAAAATGTATGAGTCATGGGTACTGCCTGGAAACTTAGCTACAATGTCGGTGATGACATAATGGGCGTCACAAACAACCTGTATATTGAGTGAGTGGGTACACTTTCTGTTGCGGAAAATGTGTTCCAGATTTGCAGGGGGGCATATTTGAATGTGTGTCCCATCTACACACCCTATGACATGGGGAAAGTGGGCAATGCGGTAAAAGTCCAGCTTGGTGCTGTTCATTTCTGCCTCATTCCTTGGTAAGTATATGAAGTGAGACATGTGCGTGACTAAGGCATCTAGGAAGGCCCTGAGGAACCTTGACACTGCACTTTGGGATACCCCACCTGCCACAGCAATGACCCCCTGATAGCTCCCTGAGGCCAAGAGGTGCAGTGAGCATAGCACTTGCACATGCGTAGGGATGGCGCAGCCACGCAGAGTCTGGTGTTCTAGCTGTGGTTTGAGTAAATCTATTAATTCTAGTATGGCTGCGCTGCTAAGGCGGTATTTGTCATAGATCTCCTCTTCAGTTTGCTGAAAAAGAGTCTGCCTTGTTCTATATATCTTCTCCTGTCTGTGGCCCCTCCTCCTCCTCTGCTGGGCTGCGTGGACTCTCCTCCTCACTGCTATCAGGTATATCTCCGCAATCTTGAGTAACCCAGATGCCTTCTGGGTCTCCTTTTATACTTTGGTAATGGTTACCACCTGCTCTGAGTTAGTGGTAAATGGGACATGCAAACTGGGCTTTTTGCGACTAGTCGCAATTTGCGAGTTGCAATTGCATAAGGTTTGCGACTCGCAAATTGCGACTTGGTATTTGCTGGTCGCAAAATGGGGTCGCAACGGATGCGACTCGCAAACGGGTCCCATCGCTTTTTGCGAGTCGGAAATGGGCTTTTTGCATCCCATTTCCGATTTTGCACTGTCGCAAATAGCGAATCGGCCCGTTTGCGACTTGCAAACGTTTGCTACATCTGGCCCCAGGTGTTCTGTGATATTCAAAATAGTGGTTGCTTGGGCAGAAGGAATATGCATGGCTCTCCCCATCAGCACCTTTCAAAGAGACAATGCTGTTTGCTTAAAGGGGTTATTTTGAATACTCCTTAGTAGCACAGTGTTAGAAATGGGGTGTTTGGTTGACAGTCAGGTTACACCCTGTCCAAGCAATGACCCTCACTCTTGTCAGGGTAAGTTATACACAATCCAACTTATCCTGTGCCCACCGTCTAGTAGATGGCACTGAGCAGTCAGGCTTAATTTAGAAGGCAATGTGTAAAGTATTTGTGCAATAAATCATTCAATAACACAGTATAGCACCACAAAAATGCACCAGAGAGTGTTTAGAAAAATATATACTATTTATCTAATAAGATGCAGGTCAAAACTATTAAATTGTAATAAGTATATGTTCAGATATCACTGTAAAAGTGATATAAAGGCCCTCATTACAATCCTGGCGGTCGGTGATGAAGCAGCTGTATTACCGCTAACAGGCCGGCGGTAAAAAAAAGGGAATCACGACCATAGCAAAAACCACCAACACAGACAGCCACTTTAACATTCCGACCGCTACGGCGGTAGAAACAAACACCGCAGCGGTCACCGCCAACAGCCAGGCGGAAGAAAATGTACCGCCCACACTATTACAAGGCAACAATCCTCCAGCTTTTCCAGGGCGGTACCAACGCCATCAAAAGCACGTCAGAAACAGTCTGTGGAACGGAAACCACTCACCTCTCGACACCCAACGAGGAACCAGGACGCCATGGAGCCCGAGTTACAGGTTTTATCAATGTTTGTTAACCTCCTCATCCAGCAGGAACATCAAAGACGGCGGCGACGAGTACTGCACACGGGGGGGGGGAGGAAAAAGAGAGTGACACACGCACACGCAACACCCCCACCCTTCACCCACAACAACACACACACAAACACATCCAAATACATCACAGATACACCCGTCACCCCCTGAAAGAATGCAAGGACCAAATGAAATGATTGTAATGAGTGTAATCATCGAAAATCCAGAAAGGCCAAGATAACTTTAAAAGATCAGTATATACAAATATTTACAGCAAGTACACAAGTCTGTATACTGTTCCATTAAAAGGCCGTGGACCAGTGGTCCCAAAAAGCATGGGCGAAGCCCACACATGACACCTGCTTCAAAACGGAGAGAACACTGCAGGGGCATCAGGTTGAAAAAAACACAGGCACCTCAGGGGGAAGGGGAGGGGGGGCACCGCAGCCAGATGATGGGACGACACCAATGCTCCTTGAGGGGGCTCCATGCCCCTGCTTGCTCCTGGGGAGTGCTAAGCCACAGTCTCCCAAGTCTCTCAAGTGGGTGGTTTGCCCACCTCTTGGTCCTGGGGAGTATAAAGCCACTGTCTCTCAAGTGGGTGGTTTGGCCATTGCTTGGTCCTGGGGAGTGCAAAGCCACAGTCTCTCAAGTGGGTGGGCTGCCCACTGCTTGGTCCTGGGGAGTGCAAAGCCACAGTCTCTCTAGCGGATGCTTTTCTCCACTGGTACTGGAGGGAGCATTGTGCCCAGAGTGCTTCATCCTGGCAAGGCCTGGGGTAGTGGGTGCTTTTCTCCACTGGTTCTGGAGGGGGCTTTGTGCCCAGAGTGCTTCATCCTGCCAAGGACTGGGGTAGTGGATGCTTTTTTCCACTGGTTCTGGAGGGGGCTTTGTGCCCAGAGTGCTTCATCCTGCCAAGGACTGGGGTAGTGGATGCTTTTCTCCACTGGTTCTGGAGGGGGCTTTGTGCCCAGGGTGCTTCATCCTGCCAAGGACTGTGTTAGTGGATGCTTTTCTCCACTGGTTCTGGAGGGGGCTTTGTGCCCAGAGTGGTTCATCCTGCCAAGGACTGGGGTAGTGGATGGTTTTCTCCACTGGTTCTAGAGGGGGCTTTGTGCCCAGAGTGCTTCATCCTGCCAAGGACTGGGGTAGTGGATGCTTTACTCCACTGATTCTGGAGGGGGCATGGTGCCCAGTGATGCTGCACCTGGGGTGTGGCAGTTCCCATTCCCTCACCTGGGTGTGTGAGCCACGTGATTTTCAGGGAACAGGTAGCATGATACTCCATGGAGGCAGAGACACACTCCACCCTGCAGCGACCTAGCCTGCCAACTGCTGGTAGTGCCAGTGCTGGTTGTGGTGCCTCATGTAGTGTGTGCAGGGTCCAGGACGTCTCCTGCAGCCTCGGACGGCTGCCCACTGGGGATGCTGCCTATGTCCGCTGTGGTGGCACTGGCTGCGCATGTCACGGGGCAGGTGGCGGTGGCTGCGGCGGTGTCTGCGGCGGAGATGCTGCCAGTGGTGCAGGTGTCTGCACCTGTGGAGGGAGACACCAGGCCGTCTCCTGCAGTCTCGGAAGGGTGCCCACTGGGGATGATGCTGGGGACTGTAGTAGAGGCAGCAGACGTGCAGGTGGCGGTGCAGGTGGTGGTCGTTGCGGCGGTGGCCACTGCCATAGAGGTTGCTGTTATGTCTTACAGAAGGGGTGACACCAGTCCCTCACCCGGAGGCTCCGTGCCCTGAGCTGACTTTCCTTTGCCCTTGTGTCGCTGCTGGGACCTTGGCACTGTCCTCTTTGGTTCTGGAAAAGGCCTTGCTGGGTGGTTGGTGTGGCTTTTCCCTTCAACATGTGGGCCCCTTCTTTACCTTGGCAGGTGGTGGAATAGGATGGTCCTTGGCTTCAATAGGTGGCACAATGGCAGCCCTGATGGGTGCCGCCTTCGCTTTTCCCGGACTTGCAGGGACCACAGAGATCCAGGATTTTGTGGCTGAGGTGCTGGGCTGGGATCTGGATATCCTGGCCCTAGGGGATGGATGGGGGGGAGGTGTAGGGAAGAGGTCAATGGAAGCTAGGAAAAGTTTTTTGGACACACTGGGATGGGAAGAGGAGGGGGTTTGGGAGTGGAGGAAGGGGTAGTGATTGTAAGAGGTGTAGGTCTGCTGAGTTTGGGTGAAGGTGCATGGGCTGGAGGCTGTTGTGTGGTGGATGGCTGTTGAGTGGGTGTGTGCCTGCGTTTGTGTAATTTGGGAGGAGGGCTCACAGACACAGGGGGAGAGGACACAGGGCACGTGTGCATGGTAGTGGGGGTGGTGATTGCATGTGAGCGGTGTGTGGTGATGGGCGTGCTGGTGATGGAGGTAGTGGCTGAAGACGTAGTGCATGCAGGTGTGAGTGGAGACGAGACAGGGAGGGAGGCGGGGGATGTGGAGGAGGGGGACACAGTGGAGGCAGTGGATGTTGGTGTGTCTGCATGGGTATGGTGCTTGTGTGAGTGCCTGTGGGATGTGTGGTGCTTATGTTTGCCTGAGCCACTTTTGTGTGTTGATGTGTGTGCATGCTGGTCTGATGGTGTGCTTAGGATAGGCTTAGGTAGAGGAGATTTGGTCTGGGTAGTGGAAGTTGGAGGTGGGAGGCTGGACAAAGGGACAATGGCTGCCATCAGTGCTGAGGCCAGAGCCTGAAATGCACTCTGTTGGGCCGCCACGCCAGAATGAATGCCCTCCAGGTATGCATTTGTTTGTTGCAAATGCCTTTCCACACCCTGGATGGCATTCAAAATGGTTGACTGCCCAACAGTGAGGGATCTCAGGAGGTCAATTGCCTCCTCACTGAGGGCAGCAGGGCTGACTGGGGCAGGGGCTGAGGTGCCTGGGGCGAAGGAGATGCCCACCCTCGTGGGTGAGCGGGCACGGGAAACATGCTGAGGGGCTGCTGGGAGGGCAGTGGTGGTAGGGGGGTGGCGACTAGACCTGTTGTTGCAGTGGGCACAGAGATGCCCGCCACCGCAAGGGAGCTTCCATCAGAGGAGGAGTCGCTGTCGCTGGTGTCTCCTCCTGTCCCCGTCGTGGAACTTCTCTCGCTCTTCGTCACACTGCTACATCCAACCTCCTGGTCCATGTGGTTTGCAGCTCCCTCCTGCTCCGGTGCCACTGCTCCTCCGCCAGATGATGCTAATGCACACAAGGACAGGGTGACAAAACAAAAAGGGGGGAAAAGACAGAGGAGACACATGATCAATGCCAGCAACAACACCGCATTTGGTGGCCACAAAACACAGGGAACAGCCTTATGGACTAGGCCATGCACTAAAAGTTCTTAGAAAAATCACCTGGCCATGGGGGACTGTGCCTAAGCCCATTTTCTGCACACCTGGAACCCACAGGAGCCTGACTAGGTGTAGATGGCCACTACCACTATTGGGGTTGGAGTGCCACAGAGCCTGCCTAACAAGGGACCTACCCTACCAAGTTTGCCCTGGCCTAGGGGAACCCACAGACCACTTCCCCCACCCAGACACCTCGTTAAGTGCGCATAGTCAGCTGAATGAGACTGTACTCACCCCCTTGTGGCTGCTGTGATGCCCTCAAGCGCCCATCTAACTCCGGATATGCCACCGCCAGGATCCGGTACATCAGGGGGGTCATGGTTCGAAGGACACCCCTTCCACGTTGGGAGGCCATCCCCAGCTGGGCCTCCGCTGTCTTCTTGCTCCAGCAGCGCAGGTCCTCCCATCTTTTGTGGGAGTGGGTGCTCAGTCTATGGTAGACCCCCAGGGTCCACACTTCCTTGACGATGGCACGCCAAATACCCTTCTTCTGGTGGGCGCTGACCTAGAGGAAAGGTAAAGTAAGAATGGATTTTACTCCCCTGTCCGGTTATTCTTACTCATTGGCCACAACGTCCCAACCATGCCCTGAACCACAGACACTGACCATCCACACATGCTGGCCACAGCCTCCCCCACATGTATCTTCCATCCACTGGCACTCCATACATTCATGTCCCATCCATCATGCTCACAGTGTACTCACCTGTTTGTCTGGAGGACCGCAGAGTAGCTCGTACTGGGGGAGGACCCCAGCCACCAGGTTGTCCAACTTCTCCGCAGTGAAGGCAGGGGCCCTTTCCCCAGACACTGTGGCCATTGTCGCTTCCAGACTCACGTCACAGCAGCACTTGCAGTGTAGGTCCTCTCCTGTTGAAGGTCAAGTATCAAGTGAGTGAACAGATAGAAAATGGCGGTCACGTCCGTGGCGGTGCGTACCGTCACCGCCGGTGTACATCGTCATTGGCTCCTGGAACCCATAGGACCCAATGATAACCAATGCTGAACTGTGCAGTGGCCACCTACCACACGCTGCACAACGCCAGTGCAGTTACCTCATTTCCCCTTGTCCCTCCTTACAGGTCAGGCAGCCACCATTTCAGGGGGCCACATGGCAGGGGACCTAATTGCATCACAGTACTTATGGGCAGGAATAAAGACAGACAACGCCACACACCGATTACATCACAATAGTGCAAAAGACCCTTGTGCAACCTATGTGGTATATGACCCTCTGCTCACCCTTCTTTTCCATGGGGCACATCCGCTGGGGCAGGTGATGAGATGGCGTCATCCTCTGGTATACAGATCCCCGGTGAACCTGTCGACAATGGAAGACAGACACATCATTATGACCTACAGACTTGATCGTGCCACAATCCATGAACTGTGTGCCCAGTTGGAGCCAGACCTGATGTCAGCTATCCGTCATCCCACAGGAATACCCCCTCTAGTGCAGGTCCTGTCAGTGCTCCATTTCCTGGCCAGTGGTTCCTTTCAAACAACAGTGTCCATGGCATCCGGGAAGACACAGCCAATGTTCTCTAACATGTTGTCTGCCCTGCTGAAACACATGCGCAGCTACATCGTTTTCCCCCAGGTGGAGGATTTGCCCACAGTGAAAGGTGACTTCTATTCCCTGGGACATATCCCCAACATCATTGGTGCCACTGATGGTACACATGTGGCATTTGTCCCACCCCGCAGGAATGAACAGGTGTATAGAAACTGCAAAAACTACCATTCTATGAATGTGCAGGTGGTGTGTTTGGCAGACCAGTACATCTTCCATGTGAATGCCAAGTATCCTGGCTCAGTGCATGACGCTTACATTTTGAGGAATAGCAGCATCCCTTATGTGATGGGCCAACTCCAGAGGCACCATGTGTGACTAATAGGTGAGCCCAAGGTCCCCACACAGTTTGAATAGGTGTCTGGGTATGGGAGATTCCCTAAGGGTTGGTGTGTGTCTAACAGATACCCCTGATATTTCCAGTTGACTCTGGTTACCCCAACCTGTCATGGCTACTGACCCCTGTGAGGAATACCAGGACAAGGGCAGAGGAAAGCTATAATGAGGCTCATGGGTGAACTAGGAGGGTTATAGAGCGGACTTTCGGCCTCCTGAAGGCCAGGTTCCGGTGCCTCCATCTGACAGGTGGCTCCCTATACTACTCACCGAAGAAGGTGTGCCAGATCATCGTGGCATGCTGTATATTGCACAACCTGGCTTTGCGACGCCAGGTGCCTTTTCTGCAGGAGGATGGGCCTGATGTTGGTCTTGTGGCAGCTGTGGAGCCTGTGGACAGTGAAGAAGAGGAGGCAGAAGAAGAAGATATAGACAACTGAAACAACATCATGCAATACTTCCATTGAGACACAGGGAAGAGACTGGCACTGCTCCTCTCATATCAGACTACTGTAGGACATTACATGATTCTGCCTTTTTACCTCTGTGTAATGGACCCCGTCAGTTCACTTTGCCTTTCCTGTTCACAGATCTGGGTACCACATTCTGCCTTCTGCTATGTTTACTGGTGGCCAACAACTGTCATACTTTGGTATGTGCAAATGAACATTGACATTGATATTTGTCAGAGAGGTTGTAATAACACACTTGTGAAAGTACAGACTGACTCTAGATCATTTTGTAATTCAAGGGTGTTTATTTAAGTGCTAATCAGAGGAGGGGTATGTGCAATGGGCTGGAGTGATGGTGGAGAAATGTCCATGGTAGAGTCCAATCTCTTTGTATCACAGGTGCATTGTCCAAGGGGGTATAGGAAGTGGAGTTATGGCAGTTCAAGGTGGTCAGGGTGACATAGTGGGACAGAAGGGTGACAATCAGGAGAGTCTTATTTCCTAGCGGGAGTCTTGGCAATGTTCTCTGTCTTGTGCCTGGATCTCAGGGACCGTTTGCGGGGTGGTTCTCCGTTTGCAGGGGGTTGGGTGCTGGTGGCCTGTTGGTCCTGTGGTGGGACCTCCTGTCCACTAGCGCCGGCAGAAGTGGAGGGCTGTTCATAGTTCAGGCTAGTGTCAGTGGCCCGTTGTTGTGCCACTGTCTCCCTCATGGTGTTGGCCATGTCTGCCAGCACCCCTGCAATGGTGACCAGGGTGGTGTTAATGGACTTCAAGTCCTCCCTGAACCCCAGGTACTGTTCCTCCTGCAGCCGATGGGTCCCCTGAAACTTGGCCAGTACTGTGCCCATGGTCTCCTGGGAATGGTGGCATGCTCCAATGATGTTGGAGAGTGCCTCATGGAGAGTGGGTTCCCTGGGTCTGTCCTCCCCCTGTCACACAGCAGTCCTCCCAGATTCCCTATTGTCCTGTGCCTCTGTCCCCTGAACCGTGTGCCCACTGTCACTGACCCCAGGTCCCTGATTGTCTTGGGTTAGTAGTTTTGCCTGGAGTCCCTGTAGTGGTGGACACACTGCTGATTGACGTGTCCTGGGGACAGTGGCATGGGCCCGCTGGGTGGGTGCTGTGGTGGTGTTTCCTGAGCGGGGAGGTTCAGTGGTGGTTTGTGACTGTGGCAGGGTAACCGACTGTCCAGAGGTCCCTGATGGGCCGGGCTGGTCATCATGATCCAGGCGTGCAGAGCTGCTGTCGTCACTGTGGGCGTCTTCTGTGGGGGGACTGGATATGGCTGGCACCTCCTCTCCGGTGACGTTGGGTAGGGGTCCTGTTGGGGTGTAAATGCATAGTTATTGTATCTGTGTGTGCCATCTTGTGCAATGGGTGAGTTTCCCTCTACTCCTGTGCTTGCATTATTGTCTTGGCCCTTGTGTGAGTGGTGATTTTGTGATCTGGGGAGTCTCTCTACTGGACATGCTTTGGTAATGGGTGTCCTTGCAGGTCTGTAATGGGTGTCCATGCATTGGTGTTACATGCAGGGCTTGGTATTGGAATGTGTGGATTGTGATAGGCGGGTATCTGTGAGGTGTAGGGGTGATGGGTGTGAGGGTAGGGGTAAGAGTTTGTGATGGCATGCATGTAGGGTGGGGGGGCATATAACAGTAAATATTTGCCTTACCAGAGTCCAATCCTCCTGCTACTCCTGCTAGGCCCTCAGGATGCATGATCGCCAAGACTTGCTCCTCCCATGTTTTAGTTGTGGGGGAAGAGGTGGGGGTCCACTGCCAGTCCTCTATACGACTACCTAGTGTCTTGATACCACGGAACGCACCTTCCCCATAGGTCGTTCCACCTCTTCATGATGTCATCCCGTGTTCTTGGGCGCTGTCCCACTGCTTTGACCCTGTCGACAATTCTCCGCCATAGCTCCATCGTCCTTGCAATGGAGGTCTGCTGCACCTGTGATCTGAATAGCTGTGGCTCTATCCAGATGATTTCCTCCACCATGACCCTGAGCTCCTCTTCAGAAAACCTGGGGTGTCTTTGAGGTGCCATAATGTGGTGAGGGCGATGTGTGAGGTTGTAGTGAATCCTAGTTTGTTTTAATGGGATAACAGGAGTTAGTTTAGCCTTTGGCTTGCAGACTTGTGCCCCCGTCACCTAGTGACTTTTACCCTACTTAGCTTTCTTTGTCTTAGCCTATTTAATTATTTAATTAATCTAAGATGGCTGCCTTGTTTATAGTTAGGCCACTTGTTATGCTTTAAATTATCCATGCCACCGCGCTAAGGCGTCAAGATCAAGCAACAAAGACAAACAGTAGGTGTTCACACTTAGGGATTTTCCCTCCCTATACTTTCGAGGTATTTGTTTATAATAATTTCTGTCCCATGTCTGTTATCTATTGTTTGGGAACACATCTACGTCAGGGGTCCTGGTAGATCTGTATAAATATATCACACTTTAGACAGATAATCAGAGGGATTCCGACCAGAGGGCATTGCCACCATCGCTGATAACGATGCTGCACGTCGTCTTGCCGCTGACCCAGTCTTCGTGTCCCTGCAGAGTGTGAGATAGAAACCTTATTTCAAGGTAACGAGGGTTGGGGGCTCCTCTCATGGACATGGCATTGGCAGATTAGGTTTAACAAACCAAGCCCTCCTTTAGGTAGGAAGTTAAGCCTATCATATTAGGGTATCAGGGTATATTACACCTCTTATGTCTTTACCTGCTATTGCAAGATGGTGGGGGTCTTTGTAATAATGACTCTCGTCTTCACAATTCTGTTTCTTGCACTGTTCATTATCCTAATCATTGCAGCCTATGCAACATATCGCAAATTGCAGTTGTGTTGAATAAAAACTATTTAAACTTTACTGCATCTTCGTTATTGCCTGTGTTTGGTTGAGACATAATGTATCTGTGAGAAAGGGGTAATCTCCGTTTAACCACGACACTCCCTGAGATGTCTTACTCTCGAGTCCATGCGTAAAGGCTGCCACAAATCACCTTTTACTATTGTGTTTTTGGTGAGGTGCTGCTAGTGAGCTGGTAAGGTTGGGACGACAGTTGCGACTTGTTGTAGGATAGGCATAGTCACCTACATACAAAAGTACTGTCATACTCAAACCAGCTGTCTTGCCTAGAGCAAGAGTCCAAACTACAACATGGCGCCACCAACAACGGTGTTTAGGCACTAATTTATGGATACCCCGACTATCACTGTCTCACAGAAAACAGGTACCCTAAGTACCATTAAACGGAGACGTCTGTGTTCTGTGGGAAATTCCTCCTCAGCCAAAAAGGTAACACCTGATTAAGCTGTAGGTTGTTCAAGCTCGAACTCATAAAAGGGCTTTACTCCCCATTTTTGGTGTTCCATTTTTCTAAACAAATATGGCTAATGCCATTAACATTCCTGAAAATGCTAGACAAGCTCTAACACTACATTTATTTACGCATGGCCTTACAGATGAGGGCGGGGATGTTACTCTTATAATAGAAGCTAATGAAGCATACCAAACAGAAACATTTTATTGTTGGGTCACCTTTCCTGAGATAGACCGAAGAACACATACATTCCACGCATATGAAATTGCGAACGTACCTCAACGGTACCGAGCATACCAGTATCATGAAATATCGCTCACATACCAAGAGCACCAGAACTGGTTTGAAGGCGCCCTACCACACATATTACAAACAGTGACGCTAGGTCCCTTAAGTATTGATGGACCAACGTGGCCTATGTTTGCCACATACACACCTCACCCAGGCATACAAAATATGCCAACAGCAGATCTGCTAGATTTATATAATGAATTAGTGACATTACATAGACGACTAGTTCAGTTCGTAATGCAAACTCTGAACACCACACCAGCGGGTCCAGCACCGCCAGCACCTGGTGGTTACCAATGGGCTACTGGGATTAATCCACAAACAGTGCATACCATCATGGGTAAAGTACCCACAGAACAGGAAAAAATACCATTCTGGATTGCCCAGGAAACTAATCAGCTGGAAGCTGTGTTTCCCCATACGGGACCACAGGAAAAACATAGACTGCTCGCTATGTGCTTGCCTTTTGGGATGGTTCCCTCAATGGATGACTGCGCCACATGGGGTACAGTCTTCGCTTCCATGTATACTACCACAAATGGTACCCCAACACTTACCAATTTACCGGAAGTGTTAAAACAAATACAGAATGAGCACGGGCTGCACCAGCCTTGGATTTGGGGATGAAATTAATGCGTAACTTCGACGCAGTTTCCTCAATAATACACAGTAACATTAAAGGGGAAGCAGTAGCACTGGCAAAACGCCAGTGTCTCCGGGAAACTCCACACCTGGAACAAGAGAGACATCTACCAAAAATAATTTCCGACACCTATACTAGTATCGGGCGGGATAGTTTGGGTGCCAAACCAAAGAAATTGGAGTTACAAGGTACCACCCTTAAGGAAGGTATGAAGCAGGCACAAGGGGGCTCTAAAAAGCGCTGGGAAAAACAAAAAGAATTCAAAGATAGAAGAAATAAGAGAGCTGATTCTCCACACCCGGAGAACTTCGAAAGGTGATACAATCTCAGAAATAGGGAGAATATTAAAACTCCTGACAGATATACTGATTCACGTCCCTCTCGTTGCTTTCAGGACGCACCGGATTGACGTAGCGAGAGAGGGGGCCATCCTGGTCAGCGTCCTGAATACGTGAAACAAAAGAAAGACTCGCCGCAGTCTACCATTAAAAAAGAAGAAAAGACTCCTCAGCAAAAGCCACAGTTTAAAAAGAAAAAGGTGGCAGCACAGACAGCTAAAAATGCCAGTACACTTGAGAACACTGTTGAGGAACAAGACGTGGGCAGTGACTCTGTTAGGCAGCGCAGCAGAGGTCACAATATGTTGCCAGAGTCTGAAAGATCATCTGGATGCAACAGCAACTAGCGATTTTATTGCAGTTTAAACTGCGGACGGCTGCATTCTCCCACCCGACAGGGTTTAGGATTTAAAAATTCAGATAGAGGGAGACGTGGAGCACACCATTTGTGTGATATTCTGGGATGAACTTACTAGTGATATCCTACTGGCCGAAAGAGTCTGGCCACCTGAACATGTCCAAAGGGTCCCACAAGGGGAAGATGTCATTTTGCCTTCTTTCTCCGATCTTGTTCCGGAAGCAGAAAAAGAAGCGTATGCTGCTGAATGGGCTTTAGCGCAGGCAACTGTGTTATACTGCAATCATGTAGGTTGGGACAAGGAGTCTCCTTCTCATGTTATTCCTGTTAGGTCTACACCCCAACCACAGCCACAATATCCTGTTAAACATAAGGCGAAAGCCCTGGTGAGGGAAATCCTCACCCAGCTTGAGTACCAGGGAGTAATTGAGCCCTGTACACCTGCAATAAATAACCTGTGATTCCCAGTTGCAAAGCCAAACCATTCATTCAGAATAGTCATTGATTATAGACATTTAAAGAGTCATACACGCACATATGCTATACAAAACTCACATAGCACAGCACTAATAAACAATATTGTGCGTAAAAAATATAAAACCACATTAGACATATCTAATGGCTTTTTCTGCCAGAACTTACCACATGAAAGTCGGGACCTGAGTGCTTTCTCATTTGGCTCTCAGAAACGCTTTTGTCGTTTACCTCAAGGCTATAAAAACAGCCCAGGGCTATTTTCAGCCAGTGTAACATCAATATTAAATTATATTGATTCGAGGCATTATCCTACATGGATAACATATTTCTCACGAACGACGACCTCGACATTCATCTCGTAAGGGTCAATCAGATAATTTTGGGATTTGCAGACCTTGGTTACAAATTTAACTTTAAGAAAAGTAAGATTGCCTTTCTCAGTGTACTGTTCCTGGGATATAAGCTATAAAACGAGGGGAAGAGCTTGGCCCCGCACTTTCTAGAGAAATGTGCTCAACTGCACTCTCCTAACACCCTTAAGAAACTGCAGTCATTACTAGGTTTCTTTAACTTTGGCAGAACATACATTCCAGATTATGCATAATGTATCAAGCCACTTAATGACTTGGTTCAGCCCAATTTTTCTAGCAGACACTGGACAGTTGAACACACATGCATCCTTAGGGAAATGCAACAGGACATGCTAGAAGGTAAACACTTACACACACGTGGCAATAAAACAAATTTGGTCATCAGAATAATTGCTGGTGCCATTGGATTTACTTATGTCACCTTCAACGAGGGTGACACGGTACCCATAGCATATAAATCACATTTATACTCTAATGCAGAACAGCGTTTTGCACCTACAGAAAAGATTCTGACAGCAGTTCAGATGGCCGTCATAAAAAAGAGACCACTCGCCCAAGGGAAATGTATTATTGTGGTTTCCCCGGTGCCGGCCTTAGAGGCTGACACCAAAGCAACCGTTCCCAATGCTAAAGCATTACATCCACGTTGGATTCAATGGGCAACGTCTCTGACCGCCACTGATGTCGATTACATTTTTGATCCAAAACTTCAGACACAAGAGTTTCTCCAGTATGAACAGGAGTACCCCGTTACTCTAAATATCCTGCCATTAGACAGACACCATACTGTCATATACACTGATGGTTCAGCACAACCGGCTGTAGGTACTAAACATCATTACTCTGTCGCTTGCGCAGCAGTGAGTGGTGTGATGGAAGATGGAGTCTTCCACCCTCACAATACCTACATGCAGACCTTAGGGGACTGCACAGCTCAGTTGGCTGAACTTAAAGCTCTTATACTAGCGTTCGAACACACAGATCCAAGAAGCCTGACTTTAATATTCTGTGACTCATACTACTGTGTTTAGTCATACAATGATTACCTTAATCATTCGAAGCTGAATGAGTTTAGAGATTCGAAAGGGAACACCATTAAACACAAAACATTGTGGGGGAGGGTGGCTGATCTTAAGGATAAGCTACCGTGTGTCCATGTAGTACATACATTGGGCCACCAACGTGTAGGAGTACACGTTACCGCAATAAATTGGCTGATGAAGCGGCCAAAGCAGCAGTAGCTACAGCTTCTGTGGCTGCAGTGACTCGTTCACAAACAAGATTAGATAATGAAATACTGACTGCCGTGAAAGCTTCGGCTGCAGGCAGGCCCCTTCAAAAGGGATACCCTACAAACTATTCTTACCATATCAGTGCACAGAATGTTGCCTATACAGCAATTCCTGGGGTTGGAATAGAGTGATCCCCAACAAAGATCAGAGACTAGATATAGTAAAAGCAGTGCATGAGGGTGTTGCTTCTGCACATGCTGGTATATTGGACACAATAACACTCTTACAGAAATGCTTCTGGTGGCCTGGTCTATGCAGACGGACAAAGAAATATGTCCTTTGTTGTGACATTTGCCAGCAAATAAAGGGTTCTAATATCAAACGCCCACGGCAGACATCCCTCTTAGTGTCCAACAGGCTACTACAATGTGTGTACCTGAACCATTGCGGTCCACTCCAACCTGATGGTGCATACAAATACATCTTAGTCTCTGTAGATTCTTGTTCTAGATTCCTGTGGGTATGGCCACAGCAGTCAGCTGACACTCGAACTGTTATAAAAGACTTGCTGATCTTTATCGGTACATATGTGGTTGCAGTATTCCATTCGGACCTGGTCCCTGCATTTGCCTCTAAGGCATTCAGGGACACCATGGGGACGATGGGTGTTGAACTCCATTACTCCTCACCACACCATCCTGAGGGAAATTTGGTCGTGGAGAGGCGGAATCGTGATCTAAAGCAGTCCTTAACAGCTCGAGTATTAGGTTCAGGCCGCAGTTGGCTACATCACCTATACGGGGACCAGGGAGCACTGGATAATCTGCCAAGACAGTCCTTGGGGGGACCCACTCCTTATGAGGTTCTCTTTGGGATACCTATGTATGTCCCAGATCTTGATACCTCTGGGTTAGTGGCAGCAGAAACACCATTTGACATAAATGAACATCTCACTCTCTTACAGGAGCTTCAGCAATTTCATGATGATAAATCATATACCAGTGCTGCCACCTTGGGAATAAGGGATTTAGCGAAAACTTCAACTGGCTGGATTCCTAAAGTTGGGGATCTGGTTTGTGAGAAGATCGCTGTAAAGAAGGAATTCGGTCCATCCTACAGACCACCTGTACCGGTCTTGGGAATTCAAGGTACCAGGACTGTCATCTTACCACCACTTTCTGGTTCTCGAACAAACTGATTCATTTCCATTGATGACATCAAATTACACCATGTGGCCTATCCTTCACAGTGGACCAAGAGGTCCCTTGGGGGGTTCCCGATCCACTCTTACTACCCAACAGGACATAAATCTACATGGTAGAATGAACAAAACTACTACGGACTTTGCAACAATGTCCAATGCTGTTCCTGACACCTCCTCGACCATGGGGAGGGCGGATAATGAACTTTTGCTAGTTCCAGTCACCACTTCAATGACAACTCCTGTCCAAGCTTTGGCTGTTTTTTATACCAACACATCACAGAATGATGACACTGTCTACCAAGAGCCTCCGCGCAAAATGGACGAAGTACAAATAATGCACTGGGTCCCGTGTTTGCAGAGACTGCCTCTGGCTATTTCATAGACATTGATGACTTTTC
This sequence comes from Pleurodeles waltl, assembly GCF_031143425.1. Taxonomy (NCBI): domain Eukaryota; kingdom Metazoa; phylum Chordata; class Amphibia; order Caudata; family Salamandridae; genus Pleurodeles; species Pleurodeles waltl. The sequence continues at coordinate 672,780,972 of NC_090445.1, forward strand.
TTCAGACTCATCCACTACTGTGATTGACAATGTTTCAGCAAGAAGTAAGCTTTATCAATGGCTTAAGTCAAACTACTTAATCTACCCATGGAACTATTAATGGTTCTGTTTGACATTTTCAGCATTATTTTTCTGGTTTGGTTTTGTGACTGTTTTATTTTTGCTCATAAATGGTCACTATATTCCTGATCGCTCCTCTGTTGAGCCTGTTGATGAAGTTTTAACTCCATATCATTCCTCGCATAAGGTCTGAAGAGACTTGGCCCTTGTAAATATTACTGCAATACCGATTTCTAATGGGATTGTGTGGGACAAGGTTCCCTTTGATCTATACGGACCTACATAGATTATTCAAATACCATACGTGTTCAAAATATCTATGACAGATGTAATTACACCTGATGTTGTCTCTGATGATTGGGATGTCCAAACAGTTAATTCCATGCTAACTGAAATGAAGGACTATTCCCTTTTTGAAAGTGATGATGTATATGAAAATACAATGAATTATGGGGAAATGTTCTGTTATAACAATTGGGGACATTACTACCTACACCATGCCACTAGACACAGACCAATATTAAACTACACACCGTGGGAACACTGTTCAACACCATCAGTGGGGAGCCCACAATACTATATTGAAAAATTTACATATTTTTCTGGGCATGACACAAAAAACGCAGAGTCATATCATTTTAAATTACCTCCAGCACAAATTAGGAAAATTTTGCTAACTGATACAAAACTGATTTATTCAGATCCCTTTGTTTCCCGGCTCGCAGTTGAAGGTTACGAATACTGGAAGAGCACTATTGACTTGAAAAGTGTACAGGGCACACAAGATTGGCAGATACAGGGTAGGGAGGCTTTATTTCGAGCATGCCTAATTCCTGTGCAAATGATTTTCTTATATGATACTATTCAGCAGACATCCTCTCTGGGGTTAGCAAAAATTAAAGACATGAATACACCCAGTATCCCCACTCCGGCAAGGTTTAAAGATTGGCAATATTTCCTTAATATCACCGGGGAAAGACTAGATGCTATGGTTAGGGCTGGTACCTATAATTCTTCACTTTCCAGTCCCGGCGGGTGGTTAATATGGGCAACTGACACTAATGAGTGTCAAGCGTGTTTTTTTAACTCTTCAGGGTTTTTTTCTATTAACTGGCCAGACCCTCGCTTTGTATCGGGTCAAAATACAGGTATAATTACGACATACAGTGTGGGTAAACTGTGCCAACAATGGATACAGACTAACACGTTAGCCGTAGTTTAGAAACATCTGAACACTCTTTCTGAAGATGTAGACTTGCAGAATTTTCTGCTGGGTCCTAGAAAACAGCGCTCAAAAAGGTTCCTATATGCTTTGTGTAATGAAATCTGGAAACTTTCACAGATTGAGGCTGCTGCCTGTTTAAGGCAATTGGATAAGGAAAACTTAGAGAAGGCTTTAGCAGTTGTCGACAAAGGCATGGACACTCTGTCCAACAGGATTTATTCACTATCAAATATAGTGTCTTCTGCTATTGATATCACTCAGACAGACTTGTCCCGGTTATATCATGGGCAGATACAGCTACGTTCCATCATACAGCTGGGTTGGACATTACAGACACTGAAAAATGGCCGCACTCCATGGAAATATATATTAACAGAGTGAATTATTCACTGCTTTTAACTTTTCCGGGGAACAACAGACAATGGCTAAAAGAGAAGCTAGTTTCACCATGCTTCACGTAGAAAAGTTAGACAAATTGCCCTTCACGGTAGCAGAGAGTCCTTCAACTATTTGGCTCTTACATGGCATAATTAAATTTACCCAATTCAACCTTTTGTTTCTCAAGCTGCCTGGAACATCTTGCAGTAGGAAGGTACGAGCAACTAGGCGATAGCTATATTAAGGAAGAGTGGGAGCTGCCCTTTGATTCATGTTTTATTCCCCCACACATGAGACATAAAGTATCTGACATGTGGCCGTAAATAGATACTATTAATGTGAACTATGACAAGCTGAGCAGGCTAAGGCACTATTGTTTCAAAAACAGGTCACTTTGATATCCGCCAGAAAGACATATGCTCTCCAGATTGCAAGATCATCAGCTGAGATACAATCCCTATTAAATATCCACTTCCCCAAGCACTTTGGAGAACTGGTATCCAGAATATTCAATGCTTCAAGCACTACTGGGATTGTCCACTTCTTTACGGCTGTCGGGTCTGGTTTCGTGTCCATCTTCCAGACTGTCTTCGGAGTCATCCCGTCGGCCATCCATTCGCTCTTTTCAAGTGTGTTTGGTGGCTTTTCAATTATTTTGGCTTTGATTGTGGGACTACTACTGCTATTTGTTCTGATTCGCAGTGGGTGTTTCTTTCCAGCTACACAGCGCAATGGAGCCGCTCCCACCAACTACGCTGTGCCATGAACGCATGGTTCGGATCTTTGGTGCACCCTTGCTTTTGAAATTGGAGCATGATTGGTCATTGTCATTTCGGCCACTTCTCTGGTGCGTACAACCAGTTTTCCGTTGCATGTGGTGCCTCTTTGAACATCTGCCTATGGTCTGACTTGCTGTTGCACCGACATGTCCCGTGGACCACGAACTGCTGATGTCCCCGATGAGGGTTCAGACACGGTCATGCCCCTTGAGACTGAGGTTGCTCCGCGAGGCCACCTATGAGCCTTCCATTTTAAGGTCTACCATGGTTGACGGGACTACAGCGGATGACTTTACACCAGAGGCTACTGCTCACTACTGCTCTGTGGATTCGTTTGTCCACCCAGCACTTGACTTAACATCAGATGATGTGGACTCATTTTTTAGGTCCTTGGTTGGCGACTTCGATGACACTCTTCGAGATCACGCTTACAGCAAATAATTTGATGAATTGGCTTGCCATTTCCTGATTAAAATTATGCATTTAAATAGACTTTGCTTTGGCACGCTGTGCTTGTCATGGTTGACATTAACAGCTCTGTAAGTATATTAGCTGAACAGTTTTTATCCCTTTTTTAACACATTTTAAAGAGTTTTTTAGCTAGTTTTATGCTTTTAGCTTTTAGTTCAGAGCAATTTTAGCGCTTGGGTTCCTGTACCTTCGTCATACCTGTTACGGCAATGGGGAGGGTGTAGTGAATCCTAGTTTGTTTTAATGGGATAACAGGAGTTAGCTTAGCCTTTGGCTTGCAGACTTGTGCCCCCGTCACCAAGTGACTTTTAACCTACTTAGCTTGTTCTGTCTTAGCCCATTTAATTATTTTAAAGTTCTGAAGTGCAGCAGGCTCTAGTAAGGGCAATCAGTACAACTACTTGCGTGGACTCTACATGACACAAGTAAAATGCTTCAGCAGCTCTGCTTAGTGTATACACAGCATAGGTGGCTCTTAAAATACTGCATTGATCTCTAAAGCAACATGCATAAACAAAACTGGATAAGGTCAGATTCAGAAAGAGGTACATCCAGTATATCAGGTCTTGGTGTTATGTACAGCTCTGTAAGACAAACACAATCAAATTTGCCCTCATCATCTCCCTCTGCAGTTGTCAACAGGCAAGCAAGCAGGGGTTAGGGTGTTAGATTCCTGAATGGGAACACTTTCTGCTTCCAAAATGATTCTCTCATAGTGGGTCAAGTAGCTCTTTGTCAGATGTTAGGTTCTGGTACAGGTCATAAGAATTTCAGTAGAATGGGGGACTATGATAATTAGGGGTTAACCCATCATTATCCCCTCAATTTGTTGAATCCTAAGGCTCACCACTGCAACTGCTTTGAGACAACGAGGCCACAATGCTGCCACTGGATCAAAAGTAGCTGAGAAGTACTCAGTGGGATTCTTAGTCTCCCTGAGGGCTTGGGTTAGCTCAGACAGGGCACACCCATCTCTTTCATGACAAAAGAGTGTAAATTCCTTTGTATAGTCTGGCACTCCTAGAATGGGTGAACTGCAAATTACATCTTTGAGGTCCTGGAAGGCTTCCGTGATTTTGTCATTCTTTGGTACCCGGTTACTGACATCAGTGTGTGTCAATCTCAGTAAGGGCTTTGCCATGAAGGAAACGTTTAGGATCCATTGTCAGCAGTAGCCAACCATGCCCAGAAACATTTTTGCTTCTCTCTGTGGGGTTTGGAACCTCATCATGTGGACTGTCTCTAATTGTTCATGGGACACTCCCCTCACTGCCTTCTCTATCTGATAGCCCAGGTATATGACTTCCTTCTGATAATATTTGAATTTCTCTGGAGAGACTTTATGCCTGTTCTCAGCCAGGTGGTTAAGCAGAGCAATTGTGTCTTGTTTGCAAGCTTCCTTGGTCATCAAGATCGTTGATGTACTGTATTAATGTCAAACTACATGGTAACTGCAAAGACTCTAAATTCTTTTTAAGTATCTGACTTGGGGAGCACAACACCACCTGAGTGTCTTCTCCCGCAACCAGATCGCAAAGAGAATATGACTCTCTTCATGTAACAGAACCGAGAAGAAGGCTTGGCAGAGGTCAGTGATTGTGAACCACTCAGCCTCTGGGATCTGGAACAAAATGACGGCATCTTTCGTATCATGGAAAAGCATGGAAGGATAATTTCTTGAACGATCCTCTACTTTTTGTTTGTTTTCTGTAAGACCATAATAGGTGAGTTACGTGTACTCCAGATAACTTTCTTCAAAATGCCTTCTTCTGTCATGCTGTTAATGACAATGTAGTGGCTTCTGGAGTCATGTTATAAGGGTGAGTCTGTGGAAAAACAGCATTGGTTCGTAGGGTGTTCTTTAGAGGTTTATCATCTTTGATTTATCCAGTTTCTCTCCCAGTAAAATCCCCAACCTTCTCACTAACAGTCTCTCAAATCAACTGGTAAGTCCTTCTTTGTAATGACCATGTATAACCTGACAACAGCTTCCAGGACCTGTAATTTTAAATGTGACACAGGCCCAAGTACAGTACCTTTGGTAACGAAGAAACAATCTGGTGCACGGAGTTGGGGAGGTGAGGCGTCACTGGATCAGGTGCGGCATTGGTTCCTTACTGCAGAAGAGGGGAGGTGATGCAGCGTCGGTTCCTTGCACTCTGGCAGAGTCAAAATGCAGCGTCTCAAGACACTGTAGGGGCTACATAACAGGGTCACAATCAAGCCACCGGGCTGCCAGCGCCACTGCGAAGTCGGGTGTCACAGATGTCTGTCACACAGCACTCAGGACATCAGCGGGACTGCGGGGGTATCAGGTCTACAACGTCTAGCAGGGTTGTCGCACACCAGCAAGGACCACAGCTTCGGTTGCAGGTGGCGTCTTGGGGGCAGGCAGCAACATCGGTCCGGGGGTCTTTGTACTAGCTTTTCTTATTTTTCTACCAGCTTTCAGTCCCAGGGGCCCTGAGACTGGAGTTGGCACTACCTAGTGAGCTAGGATCCACAGTAAGTAGACCAAGAGGCTGGTAGGTGAAGTCTTTGCTGTCATTGAGACTTCTGAACAGGAGGCAAGCTCAGTCCAAGCTCTTGGAGACACTCCACAAGCAGGATTTCAGAAGGCAGAGTCCAGTCCTTTTTGTCTTGGGCAGAAGCAGCGGCAGCAGACCAGCACAGCAAAGCGACAGGCAGAGTGGCACGTCCTCCTCAAGCATCAAGCTCTTCTCTTTGGCAGAGGTACCTCTTGATCCAGAAATAATCTAAATGTCTGGGGTTTTGGGTCCCTACTTATACCCATTTCTTCCTTTGAAGTAGGCAAACTTCAAAATAAAGTCTCTGTTGTTTACAAGACCCTATCTTCCCCATGCCTGGCCCCAGACACACACCAGGGGGTCGGAGACAGCATTGTGTGAGGACAGACACAGCCCTTTCAGGTTCAGGTGTCAGCTCCTCCCTTCCCACTTTAGCCTAGGAGACTCATCAGGATATGCAGGACACTCCCCAGTTTTCTTTTTCTCACTGTCTAGTGGAAATTCACAAACAGCCCATCTGTCAGTCTGACCCAGACATGGATTCTATAAGCAGGAAGAAGCAGAGAATGGTTAAGAAAGAATATGCTCACTTTCTACAAGTGTCATTTTGAAACTAATAATCCAAAAACCAACTTTACCAAAAGGTGTATTTTTAAATTGTGAGTTCAGAGACCCCAAATCCCATCTTTATCTGCTCCCAATGGGAAACTGCACTTAAAAGATATTTAGAGGCAGTCCCTATGTTAACCTATAGAAGAGATAGGCCTTGCAACAGTGAAAAACAAATTTGGCAGTATTTCATTGACAGGACATGTAAACCACATCAGTACATGTCCCACCTTTAACAGGCACTGCACCCTGCCTATGGGGCTACCTAGGGCCTGCCTTAGGGGTGCCTTACATGTACAAAAAGGGAACGTTTGGGCCTGGCAAGTGGGTACACTTGCCAAGTCAAACTGGCAGTTAAAAACTGCACACACAGAAACAGCCATGTTTACAGGGCTACTCATGTGGGTGGCGCAATCAGTGCTGCAGGCCCACTAGTAGCATTTCATTTACAGAACCTGGGCACTTCTAGTGCACTTTTCTAGGGACTTATGAGTAAATCAAATATGCCAATCACGGAAAGCCAACTACACATATAACTTACACAGAGAGCACTTGCACTTTAGCACTGGTCATACTGGTCACACTGGTAAAGTGCCCAGAGGGCCCAGAGTACCAAAAAAAGCAAAAACAAAGTCTAGCACACAGTCAAAACACAGGAAGAAGGGCAAAAAGACATGGGAAACCACACCAAGGATGCCAGGTCTCATTACATCTTTTTATATGTATGTAGTGTTTTACTTTCAAATGATGTTGGATTAGGTCTACCTTCATTGCACTCATCAAGGTATGATGTGACTCCACCTTTCCCTTGAGGATTTATTCAAAATACTTGGTATAATGAGAGTATAAACAATTCCTTAGAGAACAGCTGTAGGATGTGAAGTTGCCCCCCTAAAACAAACACGTGACCCTGCAACAAGGAATCACAAACTGGAAAAACTTCACTGAGGACCCCAGACATCTTTTTTTATGAGTAGGAAATCACTAGTCAGATTCATTAGTTCTATATCAACCTTTTCTGACCTTCAGGTAATGTCACCCGACATTAAACAGGAGTAGGCACAAGACAAAATTTGGTCACTCACTAACCTTAAATCCACACCAATCAGATATCAAGAATTTACTATAGTCTACTGAGCGTATGGTATTTCAATTAGTACTATATAGGAGGTGTTGCCCTTTACCAGAAACTGTGTACCCGCATTTTGAAAATGTTCTCCACGCCAGCACAGAGCATCTGCTGCTTTGCATCCAAGAGCTGTCCTCTACTGGCATTATGGCCTAATACCTGGAAGAAGAATGGTCTTTGACTGAGGAGCCTAACTTCCAAGGCAGAGGGAAAAGAAGGATGGATGATGGTAAAAGCAGATGCAGCAGAGAATCTTCCCAACATTATGAAGACACCTTTGAATATCCACATATGCTGGATACAGGAAGGATCTGACAGTTGTACCATTAGCTGAGTGTGGGGCAGGAACGTTCGTTTTTTTAAGTACCGAAATGGCAGCTTTGAAAGTACTTATAGGAGTCTATGACATAAAAATATCAGCAGAGAAATTGAAGTTTCCTGACCCTCCAATCAGTATGACCGGAGTGAAGCCACACCATCGATCCTACTAAGAGATGTCTGTCCATGACTCAATGCTTACATAGCCTTCCAAAGTCCCAGCCATTGCATCCAGTCTTGTTAAGTTGTTTATGAACCACATTCAGCTAAAACCTTATGACTCCACATCCCTCCTCGATTTATTTGGGTTCGTTAGAGAAAAAGTACTCAGTGCAAAGGTAACATTTCAAAATCGTCCAAGTTACAACTAAAGACTGACATTCCTTCAGCTTTATTAGATGCTCCATAGACTTTAATTTCTAAATGTCCTCACAAATTTACATCTAAGAAAACTGTTATTTTTCATATTTTGTACATTTTTATTAGAAATATTTGTTTGCCCGTTTTCTGACTTACTTTATTGTTTAACCTGATAGTGTCCTTGCTAACATACTCCTCTCTCCAGACTCTGCTATAATGGCTAAGTGAAATCCTTGATCTCTCTTCTCAAATATCTCAGATAATCCATGTTAAATCAGTAGTCACCATCACATTCCCAGTTCATATCAGGCTATAGGGCTATTAACCATTGAGTCGGTGATATACACATTAATTACTACTTCATTATCCATGTATATATTTCTTTAATATTTTCCTAACGTCCTCATTCCTCAAAGTATAAATGAAAGGATTCACCAAAGGCGAAATTATGGTACCCATCATTTGCACTAATTTATAAACTGTCATTGAAATATTCAGTGCTGGACTCAAGTCAAGAAAAATAGCAGTTCCATAGCAAATTGTTACTACAGTTAGGTGAGAGCTACAGGTGGAGAAAGTCTTAAATCTCCTTTTTATTGATGGGATGTGTAAGACAGTAGAAATAATTACGCTATAAGACAAAACTGTCAATCCCAATGAGCCCATAAGAACAGTAATGGCAGAAACAACACTGGTATACTGGAGCACTTGAGTGTCAGTACAGGCCAGTTTCATGATTTCAAAAGCATCACAAAAGAAATGGTCTATAATATTAGGACCACAGTAAGGTAGCCTGATTATAACTATAGTCGGGTAAAGAAGACAAAGGATAGACCCCAGCAAAGAAACAATGACAAGTTGTATGCAGCATCTCTTATTCATGATGGTTGTGTAGCGCAATGGATTAGATATTGCTACGTAACGATCACAAGACATAATGGGCAGGAGGAACACAACATTGGAAATAATATAATAAAAGAGAAAGAACTGTATAAAGCAGTATACTTTTGATATCGATGTGTGAGATATAAATATCTGCAGTGCTAGTGGAGGGAGGATGTTTAAGATGTTCACTATTTCTAACAAAGATAAAATCCAGAGGAAGAAGTACATGGGGGTATGAAGATGCTGGTCTATGCTTATTAAAAGTACAATCACAACATTTCCCATCAGTGCAACTATGTAAAGCAACACATAAAATGTTAAGAGGGAAATTTGTAGTCCAGAACGCTCACTTAATCCCAGAAGAATGAATTCTCTTACTATGGTGTTGTTCTTTAGTTCCATTTTAGGTCAACAGTGTGCCTGAGGGAAAGAGACAAATTAAAATATTATTTATAGAACAATATTCATGAAATATTAACATTTTAGTCGTGTTTGTACTAAGATTACATTTGATACAAAACTCCAAGGAGATCACATCTGGTGTTACTTTGAAGGCTAGAAAAACATTTGAGTCCTTATGTAATCTATTTTTCCTTCTTCATCTGAGGTTCTCCTTCCACCCATCAGAGATCTGCTCTGTGCTGCTTTCTCCAGGAACCAACCATGTCCCTTACATTTAAAATAATGCCAGATTATGGGAAGACAAGGGATCTAAATGTGTGCTGACAGATGCTAATGTATTACCTGACCCTCAGAACATACAGAAAACCTTCAGGGCTCTTCCAGCCTTTTATTGACAGCAGTAGTATTGAGGCTGGACTTAGAGGCACAACAAGAGCGATGAAACCACAGTGAATAAGAAGAGCAGTCAGTCATCCATTGCAAATCCTGAGTTCTAACAGTTCTGTAGATCATTGTCACCTGCTTTCTGACTTTGGGCATCATTTAGAGTTTGGCAAATTGAGTACCTTGTCCATCAAACTCCGCCAGTCTCATTTAGGGATGGGCAGACCCTAAGTTGTAAGGGGAAACTTTCTTCAGTAGCCTGACAGAGTAAGGGCTGTCAAAGGAAATCTCCTACGCCGATGACACCCAGCTCATCCTTTCCCTCACCAAGGACCCGCACACCGCCAAAACCAACCTTCATGAGGGAATGAAGGCCGTCGCCGACTGGATGAGAAGCAGCCGTCTGAAACTGAACTCGGACAAGACGGAGGTCCTCATCCTCAGAACCACCCCCTCCACCTGGGACGACTCATGGTGGCCAACCTCACTGGGAACCCCACTGACGCCGACCGACCACGCACGCAACCTGGGTTTCATCCTCAATGTAGGAGGCTGGACTGGCTTGTAGTGAGTACCAAGGGGTACTTGCACCTTGCACCAGGCCCAGTTATCCCTTATTAGTGTATAGGGTGTCTAGCAGCTTAGGCTGATAGATAATGGTAGCTTAGCAGAGCAGCTTAGGCTGAACTAGGAGACGTGTGAAGCTACTACAGTCCCACTTAGTGTCATATGCACAATATCATAAGAAAACACAATACACAGTTATACTAAAAATAAAGGTACTTTATTTTTATGACAATATGCCAAAGTATCTTAGAGTGTACCCTCAGTGAGAGGATAGGAAATATACACAAGATATACAGTATATACACAATAGCAAAAATATGCAGTATAGTCTTAGAAAACAGTGCAAACAATGTATAGTTACAATAGGATGCAATGGGGAAACATAGGGATAGGGGCAACACAAACCATATACTCCAAAAGTGGAATGCAAACCACGAATGGACCCCAAACCTATGTGACCTTGTAGAGGGTCGCTGGGACTATTAGAAAATAGTGAGAGTTAGAAAAATAACCCTCCCCAAGACCCTGAAAAGTGAGTGCAAAGTGCACTAAAGTTCCCCTAAGGACAAAGAAGTCGTGTTAGAGGAATAATGCAGGAAAGACACAAACCAGCAATGCAACAACTGTGGATTTCCAATCTAGGGTACCTGTGGACAAGGGGACCAAGTCCAAAAGTCACAAGCAAGTCGGAGATGGGCAGATGCCCAGGAAATGCCAGCTGCGGGTGCAAAGAAGCTTCTACTGGACAGAAGAAGCTGAGGTTTCTGCAGGAACAAAAAGGGCTATAGACTTCCCCTTTTGTGAACGGATCCCTCTCGCCTTGGAGAGTCGTGCAGAAGTGTTTTCCCGCTGAAAGGACGCCAACAAGCCTTGCTAGTCGCAAATCGTGCGTTTGGCGTTTTTGGACGCTGCTGGGGCCCAAGAGGGACCAGGAGGTCGCAAATTGGACCTGAAGAGAGAGGGGACGTCGAGCAAGACAAAGAGCCCTCACTGAAGCAGGTAGCACCCGGAGAAGTGCCAGAAACAGGCACTACAAGGATGCGTGAAATGGTGCTCGCCGAAGTTGCACAAAGGAGTCCCACGTCACCGGAGACCAACTTAGAAAGTCGTGCAATGCAGGTTAGAGTGCCGTGGACCCAGGCTTGGCTGTGCACAAAGGATTTCCGCCGGAAGTGCACAGGGGCCGGAGTAGCTGCAAAGTCGCGGTTCCCAGCAATGCAGCCCAGCGAGGTGAGGCAAGGACTTACCTCCACCAAACTTGGACTGAAGAGTCACTGGACTGTGGGGGTCACTTGGACAGAGTCGCTGGATTTGAGGGACCTCGCTCGTCATGCTGAGAGGAGACCCAAGGGACCGGTAATGCAGCTTTTTGGTGCCTGCGGTTGCAGGGGGAAGATTCCGTTGACCCACGGGAGATTTCTTCGGAGCTTCTGGTGCAGAGAGGAGGCAGACTACCCCCACAGCATGCACAAGCAGGAAAACAGTTGAGAAGGCGGCAGGATCAGCGTTACAGAGTTGCAGTAGTCGTCTTTGCTACTATGTTGCAGGTTTGCAGGCTTCCAGCGCGGTCAGCAGTTGATTCCTTATCAGAAGGTGAAGAGAGAGATGCAGAGGAACTCGGATGAGCTCTTGCATTCGTTATCTGAAGTTTCCCCAGAGACAGAGACCCTAAATAGCCAGAAAAGAGGGTTTGGCTACCTAGGAGAGAGGATAGGCTACTAACACCTGAAGGAGCCTATCAGCAGGAGTCTCTGACGTCACCTGGTGGCACTGGCCACTCAGAGCAGTCCAGTGTGCCAGCAGCACCTCTGTTTCCAAGATGGCAGAGGTCTGGAGCACACTGGAGGAGCTCTGGACACCTCCCAGGGGAGGTGCAGGTCAGGGGAGTGGTCACTCCCCTTTCCTTTGTCAAGTTTCGCGCCAGAGCAGGGGCTAAGGGGTCACTGAACCGGTGTAGACTGGCTTATGCAGAATTGGGCACCTCTGTGCCCAACAAAGCATTTCCAGAGGCTGGGGGAGGCTACTCCTCCCCTGCCTTCACACCATTTTCCAAAGGGAGAGGGTGTCACACCCTCTCTCAGAGGAAGTTCTTTGTTCTGCCATCCTGCGCCAGGCCTGGCTGGACCCCAGGCAATTCCATGATCATAGACATGTTACATGGCCATATTCGGAGTTACCATTGTAAAGCTACATATAGGTAGTGACCTATATGTAGTGCACGCGTGTAATGGTGTCCCCGCACTCACAAAGTTCAGGGAATTGGCTCTGAACAATGTGGGGGCACCTTGGCTAGTGCCAGGGTGCCCTCACACTAAGTAACTTTGCACCTAACCTTTACCAGGTAAAGGTTAGACATATAGGTGACTTATAAGTTACTTAAGTGCAGTGTAAAATGGCTGTGAAATAACGTGGACGTTATTTCACTCAGGCTGCAGTGGCAGGCCTGTGTAAGAATTGTCAGAGCTCCCTATGGGTGGCAAAAGAAATGCTGCAGCCCATAGGGATCTCCTGGAACCCCAATACCCTGGGTACCTCAGTACCATATACTAGGGAATTATAAGGGTGTTCCAGTAAGCCAATGTAAATTGGTAAAAATGGTCACTAGCCTGTTAGTGACAATTTGGAAAGAAATGAGAGAGCATAACCACTGAGGTTCTGATTAGCAGAGCCTCAGTGAGACAGTTAGTCACTACACAGGTAACACATTCAGGCACACTTATGAGCACTGGGGCCCTGGGTTACCAGGGTCCCAGTGACACATACAACTAAAACAACATATATACAGTGAAAAATGGGGGTAACATGCCAGGCAAGATGGTACTTTCCTACACAACCCCCCCCCAAACGAAGGACAATAAGACTAGCCATGACCTGATGAGTCTTCATTGTCTAAGTGGAAATATCTGGAGAGTCCATCTGCATTGGAGTGGCTACTCCCAGGTCTATGTTCCACTGTATAGTCCATTCCCTGTAGGGATATGGACCACCTCAACAATTTAGGATTTTCACCTTTCATTTGTTTTAGCCAAAGTAGAGGTTTGTGGTCTGTCTGAACAATGAAGTGAGTGCCAAACAGGTATGGCCTCAACTTCTTCAGAGCCCAGACCACAGCAAAGGCCTCCCTCTCAATGGCAGACCAACGCTTTTCTCTAGGGGTCAACCTCCTACTAATAAAAGCAACAGGTTGATCCTGGCCCTCAGAATTAAGTTGTGATAGGACTGCCCCTACTCCTAATTCAGATGCATCAGTTTGGACATAGAATTTTTTAGAGTAACTAGGGCTTTTCAGGACAGGTGCAGAGCACATGGCCTGCTTCAGCTCCTCAAAAGCTTTCTGACAGTTTGCTGTCCATAATACCTTTTTAGGCATTTTCTTGGATGTGAGGTCATTAAGAGGGGCTGCAATGGAGCCATAGTTCTTAATGAACCTCCTGTAATACCCAGTGAGGCCTAGGAAGGCTCTCACCTGAGTCTGAGTGGTAGGGGGAACCCAATCAATAATTGTTTGGATTTTCCCCTGTAGTGGTGCAATCTGTTCCCCACCAACAAGGTGTCCCAGATAAACCACCTTACCCTGCCCTATCTGGCACTTTGAAACCTTGATAGTGAGGCCTGCCTTTTGCAGGGCCTCCAAAACTTTCCATAGGTGGACCAGGTGATCATCCCAGCTGGAGCTAAAGACAGCTATATCGTCCAAATATGCTGCACTGAAAGCTTCCAGCCCTTGCAGGACTGTGTTCACCAACCTCTGAAAAGTGGCAGGTGCATTTTTCAAACCAAAAGGCATTACAGTAAACTGGTAATGTCCTCCAATGGTAGAAAATGCAGTCTTAGGTTTAGCATCTTCTGATAATTTGATCTGCCAATACCCTGCAGTCAAATCAAAAGTGCTTAGATACTTGGCAGATGCCAGTGTATCTATGAGCTCATCTGCCCTGGGTATAGGGTGAGCATCAGTTTTGGTTACCAAGTTGAGACCTCTATAGTCTACACAAAACCGCATTTCCTTCTTTCCATCTTTGGAATGGGGTTTTGGTACCAGTACCACAGGAGAAGCCCATGGACTGTCAGAGTGCTCAACTACTCCTAGTTCTAACATTTTCTGGACCTCTTGCTTTATGCAGTCCCTGACATGGTCAGGCTGCCTATAGATCTTACTTTTGACAGGTAAACTGTCTCCAGTATCTATAGTGTGCTCACACCAAGAAGTGGTACCTGGCACAGTAGAGAAGAGTTCAGAGAATTGATCTAGGAGATTTATGCAATTATCTTTCTGCTCAGCAGTAAGACAATCAGCCAAAACTACACCTTCCACAAGAGCATCTTGTTCTGTGGAAGAGAAGAGATCAGGTAGAGGATCACTGTCTTCTTCCTGTCCCTCATCAGTTGCCATGAGCAGGGTGAGATCAGCCCTGTCATAGTAGGGTTTCAGGCGGTTGACATGGAGCACCCTAAGGGGACTCCTGGCAGTGCCTAAGTCAACTAAATAGGTGACTTCTCCCTTCTTTTCAACAATTGTGTGGGGTCCACTCCATTTATCTTGGAGTGCTCTTGGGGCCACAGGCTCCAAGACCCACACTTTCTGCCCTGGTTGGTACTGAACCAAAACAGCCTTCTGATCATGCCATTGCTTCTGGAGCTCTTGGCTGGCCTGAAGGTTTTTACTGGCCTTTTTCATGTACTCAGCCATCCTTGATCTGAGGCCAAGTACATAATCCACAATATCCTGCTTAGGAGCTTTTAAAGGTTGTTCCCAACCCTCCTTTACAAGTGTGAGTGGACCCCTAACAGGGTGTCCAAAAAGAAGTTCAAAGGGGCTGAAGCCCACTCCTTTCTGGGGTACCTCCCTGTAGGCAAAAAGGAGGCATGGTAGAAGGATATCCCATCTCCTGCGGAGTTTTTCAGGGAGACCCATAATCATGCCTTTGAGAGTTTTATTAAATCTCTCCACCAGTCCATTTGTTTGTGGATGATAGGGTGTTGTGAACTTGTACGTTACACCACACTCCTTCCACATGGCCTTTAAGTATGCAGACATGAAATTGCTTCCTCTGTCTGATACTACTTCCTTTGGGAAGCCCACCCTGGAAAATATTCCCAGGAGGGCCTTTGCCACTGCAGGAGCTGTAGTGGTCCTTAAAGGAATGGCTTCAGGATATCTTGTGGCATGGTCCACTACCACCAAGATAAACCTATTGCCTGAAGCAGTAGGAGGGTCAAGGGAGCCAACTATGTCAACCCCTACCCTTTCAAAGGGAACCCCAACCACAGGCAGTGGGATAAGGGGTGCCTTTGGGGTGCCACCTGTCTTGCCACTGGCTTGACAGGTTTCACAGGACTTACAAAATTCCTTTGTGTCCTCAGACATTCTAGGCCAATGAAACAGGGGAACAAGCCTGTCCCAAGTTTTCATTTGTCCTAGATGCCCAGCTAAGGGAATGTCATGTGCCAGTGTTAGGAGGAACTTTCTGTACTCCTGAGGAATCACTAATCTCCTGGCAGCTCCAGGTTTAGGATCCCTATGCTCAGTGTACAAGAGGTTGTCCTCCCAGTAAACTCTCTGAGAGTCACTGACATCCCCATTAGCCTGTTTGACAGCTTGCTGTCTGAGACCCTCTAATGTGGGACAGGTTTGCTGTGCCACACTCAGCTCCTCTCTGGCAGGCCCCCCTTCACCCAAAAGCTCAGCAGTGTCTGCTTCCAGCTCCTCTGGTGTAGTTTCTGCACAGGGAGGGAATTCTTCTTCCTCAGAAGTAGAATCCACTGTAGAGGGAGGGATAGTAGGAAGTGGTTTGCTTCTACTAGCCCTAGCTTTAGGGAGCACTTGGTCCATTGTTCCAGGATCCAAGCTTCCCTGTCCTTTTTGCTTTTTGGCCTGAGCCCTTGTCAAAGCAAAAATATGCCCTGGGATGCCCAGCATTGCTGCATGGGCCTCCAACTCCACATCCGACCAAGCTGATGTCTCCAAATCATTCCCTAATAGACAGTCTACAGGTAAATCTGGAGCTACCACAACTTTCTTTGGACCAGTAACCCCCCCCCAGTTGAGATTTACAACAGCCATGGGGTGGCTAAGTGTGTTGTTGTGAGCATCGGTTACTTGGTACTGGTGACCAAGTAGGTGTTGTTCGGGGTGGACCAGTTTCTCTATGACCATAGTCACACTGGCACCAGTGTCCCTGTAGGCCTGAACCTCAACACCATTTATTAGGGGTAGCTGCTTGTACTTATCCATATTAAGGGGACAAGCAACTAAGGTGGCTAAATCAATAGCCCCCTCAGAGACTAACACAGCCTCTGTGGCCTCCCTAACAAGGCCAACCCCAACTAAATTACCAAAAGTGAGCCCAGCTACTCCCTTGGATTGGCTATTAGTAGGTTTGCTCCCACCAACACTGCTATTAGTAGGGACACTAGGTGTAGCAGTAGGGGTTGTAGTGGTAGGAGCAGTGGTGCCTTTCTTTGGACAACTGGGATCTGTTGTCCAATGGCTTTTTATTTTACATAAATAGCACCATGGTTTCTTTTCCTTGTTCTGATTAAAGGAGGATTTGGACCCACCACCCCCACCAGAGTGTTTTTGTGGGCCTGATGAAGACTCATTTTTAGATTTGTCCCCACCCTTGTCTGAAGACTTACCATCCTTCTTTTTGTTGCCATCTTTGTCACCCCCTGTATGAATTTTTCTGTTCACTCTTGTTCTGACCCATTTGTCTGCCTTCTTTCCCAATTCTTGGGGAGAGGTCAGATCAGAGTCCACCAAGTACTGGTGCAACAAATCAGACACACAATTATTAAGAATATGCTCTCTCAGGATTAAGTTATACAGGCTGTCATAATCAGTAACTTTACTGCCACATAACCACCCCTCCAAGGCCTTCACTGAATGGTCAATGAAATCAACCCAGTCTTGTGAAGACTCCTTTTTGTTCTCTCTGAACTTTATCCTGTACTGTTCAGTGGTTAAGCCATAACCATCCAGGAGTGCATTCTTAAGAACTTGGAAATTATTAGCATCATTTTCTTTCACAGTAAGGAGCCTATCCCTACCTTTTCCACTAAATGATAGCCATAGGATAGCAGCCCACTGCCTTTGAGGGACATCCTGTACAACACAGGCCCTCTCAAGTGCAGCAAACCACTTGTTAATGTCATCCCCCTCCTTATAAGGGGGAACTATCTTGTGCAGATTCCTGGAATCATGCTCTTTTGCAGTTTGACTATGGGGAATACTGCTGCTGCCACCATGGGTTTCTAAACCCAACTTCTGTCTTTCCTTCACTAGTTCAAAAGACTGTCTATCCAAATCCAGCTGTTGCTTTTTAAGCTTCAGTCTGGTTTGTTCCACCCTCAACTTATTGAGTTCCCTCTCTAACATTCTGTCATCAGGGTTGGTGGGAGGGACATTCCTAGATACAGAGGTATGATGGGAATGAACAGAAGGAGACCTGTCCCTTACAGAAGCCACCCTAACAGCTTGGTTAACAGAAACATTACTACCAGTATGGTGAGAATAAATGCTTTTGCTATGATGTGAGACAACACTATTTGTATGGTGTGGCTCATCATCATTACCAACTATGCTAGACTGTCTAGTAATGGGCAGGCTAGGAAGTTTCTTTCCTGAATCTTTTCCTGGGGGAGTCCCTGAATCAGATTGAGAACTATTAGGTACTTTTTCAACAGATGAGGCACCTATGGCCTTATCCTGTTCTCTAAGCATGTTAAGTAACAGTTCCAAGGAAGGATTCTTCCCTACACTCAAACCTCTCTCTATACAGAGACTCCTTGCTCTTTTCCAGCTAAGGTTGTCATATGCAAGTTTGGACAGATCAACATTTTGGCCTGTGCCAGACATTTTTAGAGAGAGTTAAAGTGATAGTAAAAGATAAAAAGTTTGTCAGAGCTTTTAGAAAGACAGAGAAAAAAAACTTTTAAAACTTTTTAGAACTTTTTAGAAAGTTAGAAGTACTTTTCAGCACTTAGAAAAGAGTGAAAAGAGGAAATGCAAAACTTTTTGGCTATGTGTATATACACTGACCTTGTTTTGTATATTTTTCTCTTATGAAAAGTACAATGACAAGAGTGGTAAGCAGTCTCAAAGCACTTATCCCACCACTGCACAACCAATGTAGGAGGCTGGACTGGCTTGTAGTGAGTACCAAGGGGTACTTGCACCTTGCACCAGGCCCAGTTATCCCTTATTAGTGTATAGGGTGTCTAGCAGCTTAGGCTGATAGATAATGGTAGCTTAGCAGAGCAGCTTAGGCTGAACTAGGAGACGTGTGAAGCTACTACAGTACCACTTAGTGTCATATGCACAATATCATAAGAAAACACAATACACAGTTATACTAAAAATAAAGGTACTTTATTTTTATGACAATATGCCAAAGTATCTTAGAGTGTACCCTCAGTGAGAGGATAGGAAATATACACAAGATATATATACACAATAGCAAAAATATGCAGTATAGTCTTAGAAAACAGTGCAAACAATGTATAGTTACAATAGGATGCAATGGGGAAACATAGGGATAGGGGCAACACAAACCATATACTCCAAAAGTGGAATGCGAACCACGAATGGACCCCAAACCTATGTGACCTTGTAGAGGGTCGCTGGGACTATTAGAAAATAGTGAGAGTTAGAAAAATAACCCTCCCCAAGACCCTGAAAAGTGAGTGCAAAGTGCACTAAAGTTCCCCTAAGGACAAAGAAGTCGTGTTAGAGGAATAATGCAGGAAAGACACAAACCAGCAATGCAACAACTGTGGATTTCCAATCTAGGGTACCTGTGGAACAAGGGGACCAAGTCCAAAAGTCACAAGCAAGTCGGAGATGGGCAGATGCCCAGGAAATGCCAGCTGCGGGTGCAAAGAAGCTTCTACTGGACAGAAGAAGCTGAGGTTTCTGTAGGAACGAAAAGGGCTAGAGACTTCCCCTTTTGAGGACGGATCCCTCTCGCCTTGGAGAGTCGTGCAGAAGTGTTTTCCCGCTGAAAGGACGCCAACAAGCCTTGCTAGTCGCAAATCGTGCGTTTGGCGTTTTTGGACGCTGCTGGGGCCCAGGAGGGACCAGGAGGTCGCAAATTGGACCTGAAGAGAGAGGGGACGTCGAGCAAGACAAAGAGCCCTCACTGAAGCAGGTAGCACCCGGAGAAGTGCCAGAAACAGGCACTACGAGGATGCGTGAAATGGTGCTCGCCGAAGTTGCACAAAGGAGTCCCACGTCGCCGGAGACCAACTTAGAAAGTCGTGCAATGCAGGTTAGAGTGCCGTGGACCCAGGCTTGGCTGTGCACAAAGGATTTCCGCCGGAAGTGCACAGGGGCCGGAGTAGCTGCAAAGTCGCGGTTCCCAGCAATGCAGCCCAGCGAGGTGAGGCAAGGACTTACCTCCACCAAACTTGGACTGAAGAGTCACTGGACTGTGGGGGTCACTTGGACAGAGTTGCTGGATTCGAGGGACCTCGCTCGTTGTGCTGAGAGGAGACCCAAGGGACCGGTAATGCAGCTTTTTGGTGCCTGCGGTTGCAGGGGGAAGATTCCGTTGACCCACGGGAGATTTCTTCGGAGCTTCTGGTGCAGAGAGGAGGCAGACTACCCCCACAGCATGCACAAGCAGGAAAACAGTTGAGAAGGCGGCAGGATCAGCGTTACAGAGTTGCAGTAGTCGTCTTTGCTACTATGTTGCAGGTTTGCAGGCTTCCAGCGCGGTCAGCAGTTGATTCCTTATCAGAAGGTGAAGAGAGAGATGCATAGGAACTCGGATGAGCTCTTGCATTCGTTATCTGAAGTTTCCCCAGAGACAGAGACCCTAAATAGCCAGAAAAGAGGGTTTGGCTACCTAGGAGAGAGGATAGGCTACTAACACCTGAAGGAGCCTATCAGCAGGAGTCTCTGACGTCACCTGGTGGCACTGGCCACTCAGAGCAGTCCAGTGTGCCAGCAGCACCTCTGTTTCCAAGATGGCAGAGGTCTGGAGCACACTGGAGGAGCTCTGGACACCTCCCAGGGGAGGTGCAGGTCAGGGGAGTGGTCACTCCCCTTTCCTTTGTCCAGTTTCGCGCCAGAGCAGGGGCTAAGGGGTCCCTGAACCGGTGTAGACTGGCTTATGAAGAATTGGGCACCTCTGTGCCCAACAAAGCATTTCCAGAGGCTGGGGGAGGCTACTCCTCCCCTGCCTTCACACCATTTTCCAAAGGGAGAGGGTGTTCTTTGTTCTGCCATCCTGCGCCAGGCCTGGCTGGACCCCAGGCAATTCCATGATCATAGACATGTTACATGGCCATATTCGGAGTTACCATTTTGAAGCTACATATAGGTAGTGACCTATATGTAGTGCACGCGTGTAATGGTGTCCCCGCACTCACAAAGTTCAGGGAATTGGCTCTGAACAATGTGGGGGCACCTTGGCTAGTGCCAGGGTGCCCTCACACTAAGTAACTTTGCACCTAACCTTTACCAGGTAAAGGTTAGACATATAGGTGACTTATAAGTTACTTAAGTGCAGTGTAAAATGGCTGTGAAATAACGTGGACGTTATTTCACTCAGGCTGCAGTGGCAGGCCTGTGTAAGAATTGTCAGAGCTCCCTATGGGTGGCAAAAGAAATGCTGCAGCCCATAGGGATCTCCTGGAACCCCAATACCCTGGGTACCTCAGTACCATATACTAGGGAATTATAATGGTGTTCCATTAAGCCAATGTAAATTGGTAAAAATGGTCACTAGCCTGTTAGTGACAATTTGGAAAGAAATGAGAGAGCATAACCACTGAGGTTCTGATTAGCAGAGCCTCAGTGAGACAGTTAGTCACTACACAGGTAACACATTCAGGCACACTTATGAGCACTGGGGCCCTGGGTTACCAGGGTCCCAGTGACACATACAACTAAAACAACATATATACAGTGAAAAATGGGGGTAACATGCCAGGCAAGATGGTACTTTCCTACACTCAACTCCTCCCTTTCAATGTCAAAACAGATCAACGCAGTCACCTCCTCCTGCTACAACACCCTCCGCATGCTCCGCAGGATCTACAAGTGGAACCCGACTGAAACAAGAAGAACAGTGACACAGGCCCTCGTCAGCAGCAGGCTAGACTACGGCAACGCACTCTACAGAGGTATCCCGGCCATACACCTGCGACGCATCCAATGCATCCAATACGCCTCTGCCCATTTGATCCTCAACGTACCCGCCACAGCCACATCTCCCCCCACCTGAGAGGCCTTCACTGGCTCCCTGTAGACAAGAGGATCACATTCAAGCTCCTCACCCATGCACACAAAGCACTCCACAACACCGGACCAGCCTACCTTAACAACAGACTCAGCTTCTACACCCCCACCCGACAGCTCTGCTCTACAAAACTCTCCCTCGCCCTCGTTCCCCGCATCCAATGAAAGACCTCCGGCAGCAGATCCTTCTCCTACCTGGCCCCCAAGACCTGGAACACCCTCCCAACCAAAATGCGGCTGACCAAGGGCCTACTCACCTTCAGAAGACTCCTCAAGACATGGCTCTTTGACCAGTAGCAGCTGCCCCCCCCTCCCACCTCAGCACCTTGAGACCCTCATGGGTATGTAGAGCGCTCTATAAATAGATTGATTGAAGGAAACACAGTACACCATCCATCCCATATAGGGTGGGCGTTGTAATGTCTTTTTCCTTGTCCATCAGTGCCAGGGAAAACCTGGGGATGAGAAACAAAACAAAAAAATAATGACCCCCACATCCTGGGAGAAAAACATCAGGGTGTGGATGTCATTATTTTTTGTTTTTCAGAAACAAACTGATGATTTGGGAGTTTGTTTCTGAAAAAAAAATATTTGGGAAGACTTGGGATCGGTCTAGAAGGCCACCCACCAAATTTTTAACTTTTTGTATATTGAAAGGAACTGCTGTTACAGAAGTTCTTTTCAATGGGCAGAAATGATGGATGGGACAGCAGTCAACATTGATGTATAAAATAATTTTACATTGAACATTGTTCATATCATCTGGCTTGATTTAGATACTGGCAGACAAGTTACTCCATCGTAACAGTGATGGATATCCCATCTGCCAATATCTAAACGAGGCCCTAAATTTTCACCTTCTTTCTTGCAGATTGACAATGCTTTCCAGTTTTTTCACACCAGTCTTCTTTAAAGCCCACTAACACCAATCAGAAAACTCCCATGGTTGACAAATATCCAAAAAGGAGTTCCAGTGGAATTACATAAATTGTTCAGGATTATACAGTGCTATAAAGTAAGAAACATAGAAATAGAGCCCAGGTCTTCTGTTTTGGCCAAATAGCTTTGCCCAGATTTAGAGTTTGGCGGACAAGGAACTCAATTGCAAATGTGATGGAGTACCCTCCCTGCCATACTCTTGGTATGTCCACCTCATTTAGAGAGTCAAAGTTTGGTGCAGGTCTGTCAAACCCAACAGCAGCAGTACACCGAACTTTGGGGAAACTGGACACATGTTTGCAGGTGTTGGACGAATGCATCCAGGAATTTTGACAGGATGAGGCTAAACATTGGCTGTGAGACCTCCTGCACCCATGTCCACTGTCACCTGAAATGAGCCTGTAGCCAAAAAATGGAGTAGAGATAGCACTTGCACAGCTGTAGGGATGGCATGCTGATTCCGATTAGACGGTTTCAGTACAGGATCCAATGTTACACAGAGGTCATGGATAGTGGCTCTATTGAGTCTGTAGGTGAGAATGATGTGACGTTCCTCCATAGTTTCCAAGTCAACCAGGGATCTGTAAACCGATGAAGCTTTTCCTCACCACATGGGTCTGTACCTATGGCAGAGGAAAAGACACATATTGTGTGTGAACATGCATGTGCATCACCTGATGTCACTGTATCCCTGTAATCCCTGTAATACACACATATGCAAATTCTGAAGTACACCGTAGGCAGATGTGTGCTGAGTGAAATCTTTCATGATGGCACCCCAGTAAGGGCAGAATTCCAAAGATAGGTGCATGTCAGGATCCTAGACTAATGTCAGCAGGTGCCTAAGGTCATAGATTTTGAGGCCCTGGATGAGGCCTCTGGCCAGGCTATAGTGAAGTGGTGGTAGCAAAATGGCAGCCTCCTTCCATCCAGGTATGAGGGAGTGGAAGTGACTTCATTCTGCTGGTGTTAGTCGTCATGGCGGACGGCGGTGTTCACCGCTGTGCACCCGATCATTGGATTCCATGGATGTGAGTGGGGGACCTGGGCCAATCATGATCGCCGCCGGCGGTGACAGAGCAGACCACTGCGGTACCAATAACATTTTGTCAGACCCTTGACCCTTGACTCCTGATCCCTGTGCAGGCTAGTACTCCACTTCGTGTGCTGCTGTTTCCTGACTCTGTTCCCTGAGATGGTGCGGGTCACCTCGGAGGAGCTGGAGAAGCTGGTGGACGGGGTCCTACCCCTGTATGCTAAGCTGTATGGGCTACCAGAGGAGCAGGTGAGATGCTATGTGTCCTTCTTAGATGAGTGTGAATGTGGTGGATGCCCGTATGCGTTTCTTTTCACTGTGTGACTGCTCACCTGTAGCGTGTATAGCATTGTATGTCTTGAAAAATATCCATATGTATGTCTCAATGGGCCATCTCAGGTTGAACGGGCATGGCATTTGTTAATGGGACTACCACACTGACGACTATTTCTTTACTCTGTGAGTCCCATGCAGGTACGCGCCCATCAGAAGAGGGGACTGTGGCAAGCCACCGCCACGGAAGTGCGGACACTAGGGGTCTACAAAAGGTGGAGCACCCACTGCAGGAAGCGGTGGGAGGACCTGAGGCGCTGGGCCAGGAAGACCGGAGAAGCCCAGTTGGGGAGGCCCTCCCAACGAGGAAAGGGTGCCCGTTGGACCCTGACCCCCCTAATGGCCCGCATTCTGGCAGTGGCCTATCCAGAATTGGATGGGCGCTTGAGGGCAGCACAGCAGCCGCAAGGGGGTGAGCACCAACACTGTTGCTATATTGCTTTGATGGATGCATGTTGGTGCTGTGGTATGTCTGCATTATAGTGCCAGGCACATGGACAGGTGTGCTCCTGCAGTACTAACCCCTCAAAGTCCCTGGAATGGTGTGAGGACTAGCTTGGGCAGTCACCTTAGGCACATGGGGGGTCCCCTTATTGTCATATGGTATGCTTTGTGGCCTCATGGACTTGTAAGTGCATTGGCTAGGCATGGTCTCTCATGGGTGTACCCCACACAGTGTATCAGGTCCATGTTGTTTCTGTGGGTAATGTGATCTATTCTAGGGTATAGGCCACTAGTCAGGGGCACAATCATGACTAATGTTAAAGGTGCTGTGTGTAGGTGTCCGAACTGGATGGGATTGTGTGTGGGCCAGCGATGTATATGTTTTCAGTTTTTGACCAAGTTGTTCCTTTGTTTTGTGTCTCCACCCCTGTGCTCTTGTGTCCTTTGTGTACATCAGCATCATCTGGTGAGGGAGCAGTGGCACCGGCGAGTGGGGTTGCAGCAGCCCACGGTTCCAAGGAGGCCGAGTCGAGCGATGCCAAGGGGACCAGTGGGTTGGAGGGCGAGGAGAGTACCATGGGGGAGGCAACTACCACTGGAGGTAGTGACTGTGATACCTCCTCCGATGGGAGCTCCCTGGTGGTGGCAGACCCTACTGGGCATACCCATTCTATGCCGTCTTCTGCCACCCCCATGCCATCACCACCCTCCATGTTGCTCCCCACCGAATTGCCTGTGTCCACTCACCCAGGAAGGTGGGCGTCTCCTTCGCCCCAGGCACCTCATCTCCTGCCCCAGTTAGTCCTGCTGCCCTCACGGAGGAGGCTATTGACCTCCTGAGAGCCATCTCTGTAGGGCAGACAACCATTGCGAATGCCATCCAGGGGCTAGCATCCCAGATGCAGCAATGCAGTGCATACCTGGAAGGCACTTACAGTGCTATGTCTGGCCTACAGAGATCTTTTCAGTCTCAGACCTCCTCTTTGACAGCAGTCAGTGTCCCTGGTCTTTCCCTCCCACCTTCCACCACCTTTACCCCTTCCAGCACCCCTCTCCCTTCACCCATCCCAAGCACACGTACAGATAGCCATGCACACAGATCAACACACAAGAAGCACACAGAGAAACACAAACACCACACTTCCCACCACAAGCATGCACACACCCCACATACCAATGCACACAAAACTACATCCACTTCTCCCAGTGTGTCAACCTCCCCGGCCACCCTGTCTGTCACCTCACCATGCACTCCCACACTCACTGCACCCTCAATCACTGCTGCTGCCCCCATTCATGCAGTCATCACAGCATCTAACAACCAGACATGCACCCCAGACACCACACCTGCACTCACCACAAATACATTTACAGACACTTGCAACACACTCACCAGACCTGCAGACACCCAGACAACATCCATTTACACTGGCAGCCTGTCTTGTCCCACTGTGTCCACCCCCCCAAAACTCTCAACCATTCGCAGACATCCAGACCACACACATCCACCACACATCAGCATACTTCACAGGCACCTGCATCCATGTCCTGCACATCTACACCTCATACAAGCACTCCCTCAACCTCTACTTCTGGACCTGGCTCCAAATCCTCTCCAACTGCCCCTAAGAAGCTTTTCCTTTCCTGTATTGACCTATTCGAACCCAGTGGCCCACCCCGTCTCGTCCCTAAACATGCCCATCTCCTTGCCCAGTCCACCCTTCCACGTCCAAGTCCAGCCCAGTCCGCCCTTCCCAATCCTGTGCCCCTTCCCCAGGGAGGAAGAAGCCCTGTGTTGCCCCAGGTTGCTCTACCACCCACCGGTCCAGGCACACTCCCCCTCCTACCAAGGGCAAGCCCAAACCCCCTCCACCTCCCAAACCTAAGCCGAAGCTCCCCCTTCCAGACGTAAGTCCCCACCCCGCCATCCCCTGCCCTTGAGGTGTCTGGCTGCCCCATTGATGCCCCCTTCAAGTGGAGTACCTTTTGAACATGCGGGAGTTAGGTTCGGGCTATTTTGGCCCTACAGGGTCTTTCACATGGACTGGCCAATGGCCTTATTCAGACATTACGTTTTCTCCAATTAATAAATTGACATTGCCCAGAAGTGCTGTTGGCACAATATTGTGACGTTGTTTCAGCGTTTCACTGGGGGGCGTGGTGTGCACATATGTGTACTTTGGTGAAGATCTTTGTTGCTTGTGTCTGGTAAGTTCATCTTGTTATGGTATGTGTGGCTTGGGATGTGGGAGGGGTTGGGAGTGCGTTGCAGGGTGGGTGGGGTGGGTGTGTAACTGTGCCCTTTCTTCCCATGTTTGCTAGGCTGCGGTACTTACCGTCTTCGTCGTTGGTCATGTCGTGGAGGTAAATGGCAAGGAGCAGCACTGGCATTATTTCCAACGCTCTCTCCATGTCTGCTTAGCTGTGTTGTGTGTGCCTCCAGTGAGTGTTTCCTTTTAAATTTTTTGTTTGCACCCCGGGACTGTTGGCAGTCTGGTAGTTCATTATTTGGTGGGTGGGTAGGACCTTTGAGCCAGCCTGTAGGTGGCCACCTCCGTCCTCGTCGGGACTACAAAGATGGCGGTGTGTGGATGCACCGTTACTTGTTTCTCATTTGCTTAATTATTTGGCGGTCCGGGTCACCAGCCTGTTGGCGGTAGTTACCGCCACCGCCAGCGGGCGGTGTTTTCCGCCATGTTCATAATGACCACCATAGTGTTTAATCTTTATCTTATGCACTATTAGAACAAATCCGACGAAAATAGTGCCCATCAAAATTTAATACAGTGTGCTACTTTGAGCCACACAAGTACCCTTAAACAGGGCAATGCTAAAGTATTCTTTTCAAATCAGAGGCACTAAGGTCCTGCACAAACCGATTTCAATGTAAGGCTTTTAGGAGGACCTTCAATACTACAGCTATTTTAATTCACAAATCACATAACACATTGTCTATCTTTGCAGTAGGGAAAGAGAGGAAAGTACACTGTATTTGATGCACCTTGATGAGGCACAGGAAATTCTTTATTCAAGTAGAAGACAATGTAGCAGAAGATTAAGTGCTCACTGTCAGGATATGTACTGTCTTTTGGGTCACCGGTTCAAACGGGAGCATTGCTGATTCAACTTTTCATCATTCTGAGTTAACAATAGGATCCGTATATCGATCAATAAACTTTATTTGACTTTGAATTAAAACCATAAAAGTACATCACATAAAATACATCAGTTGCATCATATTTATACAATTGCCAGCTGCTATAACACTTTTTGTTTTTATACCAATCATTAAAGCACACTATAATAGTAAATTAATGAATTCCTTCAAATCAATAATAAAAGATACAACCACACGTTAAAAATAAAATCATAAAATACATCATCATGATTAATTCAACTTCATACCTTAAACTAATAAAACTTGAAAAATCAATATCTAACTGTGAGACAGAAGGGAACAGGAAACCCTCATAAAGCTCATTCTAATTGCACACTGCAGGTACTTGACCACTTCCCAACAAATATGTATTGGGGGCAAATCTAGGATAAAAAGTATAGCTTGCCCACATTGCCTGAGGTTGAGACACCTCAGGAGTGGAACCAGAAAATAGCATTGAAAAAGCACATAACATTTACAAAATAGCAAAAAATGCCCTGTTGGCAGGAGAGAACAGAATTAGCAGTGTTAACTGATAAAATCAGATTATAAGAAGCAGACATAGGAAAAGCAACCATAGAGTGCACAGTGTTAAATCTCAATTGTCCAACAGGTATCTGTGATGACTATTAGAATCGCAAACAAGACAGGGTTCAATCCAAGCAAGGACTGATGATTTTTGCCATAAAGATTTTCACAGTAAGTTTCTGAGACTTGGTTTGCATTCTCTGAGTTTGGCACATGACTAAAAACTTAGGGGGTCATTATGAACATGGCGGTAAACACCGCTGTGTTCATGCTGGCGGTCTTTCTATAGACCGCTAGCCCCCTTGAGACCCTGTCTGCCGCATTATGAACATTCTGCTGGGCCGGTGGGCGGAAACAGTGTTTCCGCCCACCGGCCCAGCAGAATGCAGGGCTGGGAAATTGCCGACGGCCACACATGGAGCCATTGTCAATGCATCAGTGCGATGGGTGCAGCAGCACCCATCGTGCAGATCACTGCCCGTAAATTGGGCCGTGACCTGCGCGACTGGGCACTGCACGGGGGACCCTGCACTGCCATGCTAAGTGCATGGGCAGTCAGGGGCCCCCAGAGGGGCCCCAGAGCACTCCTTCCACCATTCTTTCCCTGGCGGGGGAGCCCACCAGGGAAAGGCTGAGAGAAACAGGGTACATTATCCGGTGGACAGCGCTGCAAGCAGCACTGCCCTGTCGGATAATGTAATCCGCCATCGTGAGGATGCCTGTCGGCGGTAGCCTGGTGGTGGCGGAGGGCAGCCACAGACGGCCCTCCCTGTGTTAATTGTACGGCGATTCAGACCTCCGTGGCAGTCTTTTCTGCCGCCGCCGGCATGGCGGTCTGAACCGCTGGGTTCATAATGATTCCCTTAGACTTTATGAAATTCTTACAAGAGGCAAGAAAGTCATCAGGACCAGCAAATAATTCTGACATGTTCAGGCTACGGCTGAGTTTCTTAATATTAGCCAGCTACTGGATCTTCCAGGCCTTATCCAGACTGATACAGTCAATAACAGTTGTGTAAAGAAGTTTGATTTTTAGAGTCTAGATGGACAGCCAAAGCGAACAGGATGAAGCCTGATATAATTGTCAATATAGTCCTCTTTTAGTTCTGAATGACACAAAGGTGAGGATGTGCTCTGAGGGACTGCAAGCAGGCTTCTGGTGAGTCTGTTCTCTACTTTCTGAATATTCTCATAGTCCTGAATTTGCATTAGCCTGCACAGTATGTTGTAATTGAGAGCCACTTTCACTTGTAAACCGTAAGTAATTCTCTGATAGGTTTACTTCCCAGCTTTGAAGCAAAATTAAAGAGATCCTCTGTACTTCTCCCAAAAGCATCCACCCAGCTGCAGCCCAGCTCGACCACCCACAAGTGCCATGAAAGAGGAACCCTAAATAAGAAAAGGTGGAAACTGGACTAATCTTATTTTGATTCAGAGCATAGGACCTATGTTAGTATTTTTGTGGTGTTTGATTGGTTTATGGTACGATCAAAGTCCAAAGGTTAAAAAATTGTCCAAAAGTGTCTACAGCCCATGCAGAGTCCGAGCTACAAGCACCAAGTCATCTGCATAGAGAAGGGTAGGTATTTGATTAGTACCAACATAAGGTAAATGGAGGCCAGGATTTAGTAATTTTTTTTCTAGTCCATTAATGTACAGAATAAACAAAAAAGGGACCAGGACACAAACCCATCTTACTGCCCTTGAGATGTGGAACGATGTGGTCCTCTCTCCATTTGGGCCATATCTGACACCGTCTGTCATCTCACTGTGCAATTGTATTTATGATCTCGGCCTCCACTCCCAGATGTCATGGTCAGAGACTGAACTGAGGTCAATATATGCTGTGTAGACACCCCCCACTTTCCCAACTGAATATTTATTAACTAAAAGATAAAAGGTGAGGCACTGCTGAATTATTCCCGCGGCCGGTGTAAAACCAAATGTAAATTGGATATAATCTGTTGATCCTTGGCCCACGTCTCCAGGTGATCTAATAGAATCCTGTCCATTATCTTGGCTGTGGTGTCAACCAGTAATATAGGGCTTTGGATCAACTTTTATGCCCCTTTTAAAAATGAGCACAATCATAGCGTGGGCTAAGAGTGAGATGAAACAGAGCTAGCAAAGGCCCTGAAAACGTTAGTTTGGAGAGGTGCCCACAAATCCATTTTTGCCCTGATTACATTTATAGGGCCCCCTCCCCTCCCCAATCAGGTCCTGGGGCCTTTCCCATAGGGTGTTTTCTAATGGCTTTAAATACATCTTTGAGATCTAAGGAAAAGACGCAGAACTTTACTGCTTCACGTCCAGTAAGCGTAGCAGTTGAAATGCCACCACTGTAAACCTCTGAACAGTGAGTATACCAGTTGCCAGAGATAATAACAAAATCGAGCCCCAGGTAGGAAGAATCCCTGATAACAGGAGTTTAATCACCTGCCAGAATGCTCTGCTATCTTTTTTGAGAGGGCATCTAAAAGTACCTCATACGCCTCCTCATTTGTTTTTTCTTTGTGGCAACAGTCCTTTGGTATGCTGGTCTGCAAGAGCGGTCATACTGCCTACTTCTGGGGATTAATTTAACTGTTTTTACCAAATTCCTGTGAGATTTTGATCTGTTATCATCCCAAAAAATTGTGTATGTTTAGCCTTCTGATGAAGGACCAGCTGCAACTCCTTAACAGATTCACATAACACAGGAAAACTGTAAGTATTGTCTTCAACGAGGGTGGAGCGTGCCGGAAAGCAAGATGGCTGCGTAATGAACGAGCTCCACGGGTCACCATTAATCCGACCATGATCCTGCAGCCTGTAACACCATAGCCCCCCATGATGTGCACTCCTGAGACCCCCGTACATGAGGAGCAGATCAATGCATCCTTGGGGATCCTGAGACTGCTGGAGCCCAAGATACGAAGCACTGTGGCCCAGAGAGCGGCCTAGAGAACACGAGGCCCAGCCGCGGTGAAAACGAGGGAGGCGTCCCTGCGGAGCTAGAATGCACGAGGCTATACGGACAGGTGGGCAGGTTGGGATCTGGGCGGCATGGGGGTCCTCTGAGGTTGGGCTGGCTCACCCCCCCTGGGGGAAGACAGCAGCGGTCTGCTGGAGCGGTAGAAGGTCCCCATTCTCTGTGGCCTAAGTGCAGTCAGGTGCGCTCCTGGTGGCAGGTGGGCACTGGCGGAGACGGTCGAAAAGCTGAAAGGATGTGGAGTGTCCTGAGACGAGTGGACGAAAAACGAGAACGGTGGCTGGACGCAGCTGCTGCCGATTGGGTGGCCTGCTGGTGTGGAGAAGCGCAGGCCGCACCCTCATAACAACACACTGGTAATTGCCCTCCTTCGCCCTTACGGTTGCGGAGTTGCAGAAACATGAAGTCCCCTGCCTTGCCTGCGTCATGGGCCAAAGTGACAAAAAGCAGCCCAAGATCCAGTTTGATCAACAAAAAGCCAGTAAAACACATTAGGAGCAAATGGATGCCCAGCGCCCCAGCGTGGGCTCCCCAAACACAAAAAGTGAGCCAGAACTGGAGAAGATACTAGCAGTTATGCAGAAAAGCTTGGCCACAATTTATTCACTATAGTTCAGGATAGACAGAATGACCGAAAGACTTGACAAACGAGCAGAGTGACACAACATGGCGGAGCGACGCATATCGGACATGGAAGATGGCTGCATGACAATGACAACCAACCAATCTAACATGGACAAGACGCTGGCGGCTTTACAGATGAAAGTCGAAGATTTGGAAGCCCACTCCCGACTGAACAATCTGTGCATAGTTGGCATTGCAGAATCCACTTCCATTGACAACATGGAGAACTATATCGAACAACTGCTCATTCAACTGCTGGCTCGCTAAACTTTTTCAGATATGTTTGTGATGGAGAGAGCGCACCGATCATTGCCGGTGTCGAGACAGGGCCACTCACCTGAAAAGCAGGATGTCTGCAGGGGCGATGGTATGCCCCCGACCTCCTGGAACACCTCTCAGCACTTCCCAGTGGACACAGAAACCACGGCAGGTGTCCCAAAAGGAAGGGGGGAGTGGAAGAGAAAGAGACAAAACTCTGCCACATCTTGCCGGTCCAGCCAGGCACCCTGTATCTTCGGGGGGCAGGTCATTGTTGACAGAGTTATAGTAGAGTTAGTGCACTCAACTTCCTTGAAACTGAATCTCTCTTTCTGATATGGGCACGGGAGCAGTAAAAGAACACAGAAATGCTCCAGCACTTTTCTTGGATAATAATAACTGTTGGCATAATTACTAACACTGCATTACCAAAAACCCAAACTGAGTACCATAACAATAAGTACTGCGACACAAGGGCTGGCTTCACAGAGGTTCACTGCACACTAAAATTGGAACTATGGTTGCACTTATCATGCACAAGAAAGACAAACAAGGGCATTAATTATATCACATATAACTTTCCTGCATGCATAGGGTTAATCTAAAAGGAACAAAAACAATCCAAGAAACACAAATGTCCACTCTGGGTTTAAACAGTTACGGTTGCACAGATTGGTTTGGTTTCACTGTGTGTGTAAAAAAACATTCAAAAGCAAATTCCTCAAACCTGAAACAAAGGCATGAATGACACAATTGAAATCCAAGAGTTATGATATTAGAGAAAGAAAAGTCACGTAAATGCTCTTTTAAAATTGCACTGTCACTATTTGTAGTGCTTGAGCTCAAGCAGATGTCCTGAATCACATTTAGGCAAGTAACTACAATAATAATGTAGAATGTTCAGAAATGCATTTGTCTCTTCAAGATAAGCACTCTGCCAAAATACAAGGTCTTAAATACACCATTCCTGTTCTAGGAAAGCGCAGTGCTCAAAGAACAAACTCCCTGGAGAATACTAGTCAATTAGCTGCAGTCATTTCCGGAGTGCTGGAGGAATGCCTGGTGTCAGCTGGTACAGGAAACTGAATACGAGGATGACAGCAGGAGCTGGACTGCCAAATCAGATGCTGAGATCAGGAAGCAAAACAAAGCCAAGCAGGGAGGCATGCTTCACTCTGCTATTTATAACCAATCAGGAAAGCAGTTGAGTTTCCACATATGGATGAATCTCCACACCCAATGAGAAGCACATGTCTACAGCACACCCAATTAGAAGCACATGTCTACACCTGCTCACATTAGCAAACCCGCATTGGTAAAACAAGCATTGATAGAACCAATTGTGTAACACAGCACATTATGTTTATTTAGTAACATGAAGGTTTAACCAAGAACAGAGATATGATTTAACCCTAATCCCTGGGGATGCTGACAGATAACACAGGAGGCACCTTGGGGATTCCTTACAGGTAGCATGTCCCCCTCCCAGGGGCACCGCCTAGACCGGTGATAGCCAAATTGTAAAACTATAGGGACTGAGATGTTGCTCTGTGACGAGCGAGAGAGATAAGGACCCTAAAACATGAAGGAATGAAATCTCTCTTTATCCTGATTTCACACAGCAGGCCCAGAATGCGAGGCACCAGTTCACCCCAGCAAAGCGCCTATTGCAGGAACTACAAATGGACTACCATATGCTATATCCAGCCAAAATATGGGTAGTAGTGGACTGCAAACCAATGCTCTTTATAGACCACAAGCTACTATCTCAGTTTTTTAAACGAAGGCTCACTAAAGGAGGACAACATGATAAGTCGCTGAGTCTCCCCTTGGGAGGGAATGAGAAGACTGATATTGGGCGAACAATACTGATGTAACTATTGGGAGACTAAAGGGTAAAATGTACATGCCAATTCGAAACACAGCAGATATCATGGGTACATGGGTCTCTAACCACTGACAGGCAAGCTCATTCAGCACCATTGGTGCGGCTGTATCTGAGAGGGGGACACATTGCAGACATATACACCCCATAGTTAAGGTGGTAGGTAATTTCTGCACATGAAAATACATATTAAATTTGAAGGTAGGTGACCCTGCCCTTGAGGTGTCTGGCTGCCCCATTGATGCCCCCTTCAAGTGGAGTACCTTTTGAACATGCGGGAGTTAGGTTCGGGCTATTTTGGCCCTACAGGGTCTTTCACATGGACTGGCCAATGGCCTTATTCAGACATTACGTTTTCTCCAATTAATAAATTGACATTGCCCAGTAGTGCTGTTGGCACAATATTGTGACGTTGTTTCAGCGTTTCACTGGGGGGCGTGGTGTGCACATATGTGTACTTTGGTGAAGATCTTTGTTGCTTGTGTCTGGTAAGTTCATCTTGTTATGGTATGTGTGGCTTGGGATGTGGGAGGGGTTGGGAGTGCGTTGCAGGGTGGGTGGGGTGGGTGTGTAACTGTGCCCTTTCTTCCCATGTTTGCTAGGCTGCGGTACTTACCGTCTTCGTCGTTGGTCATGTCGTGGAGGTAAATGGCAAGGAGCAGCACTGGCATTATTTCCAACGCTCTCTCCATGTCTGCTTAGCTGTGTTGTGTGTGCCTCCAGTGAGTGTTTCCTTTTAAATTTTTTGTTTGCGCCCCGGGACTGTTGGCAGTCTGGTAGTTCATTATTTGGTGGGTGGGTAGGACCTTTGAGCCAGCCTGTAGGTGGCCACCTCCGTCCTCGTCGGGACTACAAAGATGGCAGTGTGTGGATGCACCGCTACTTGTTTCTCATTTGCTTAATTATTTGGCGGTCCGGGTCACCAGCCTGTTGGCGGTAGTTACCGCCACCACCAGCGGGCGGTGTTTTCCGCCATGTTCATAATGACCACCATAGTGTTTAATCTTTATCTTATGCACTATTAGAACAAATCCGACGAAAATAGTGCCCATCAAAATTGAATACAGTGTGCTACTTTGAGCCACACAAGTACCCTTAAACAGGGCAATGCTAAAGTATTCTTTTAAAATCAGAGGCACTAAGGTCCTGCACAAACCGATTTCAATGGAAGGCTTTTAGGAGGACCTTCAATACTACAGCTATTTTAATTCACAAATCACATAACACATTGTCTATCTTTGCAGTAGGGAAAGAGAGGAAAGTACACTGTATTTGATGCACCTTGATGAGGCACAGGAAATTCTTTATTCAAGTAGAAGACAATGTAGCAGAAGATTAAGTGCTCACTGTCAGGATATGTACTGTCTTTTGGGTCACCGGTTCAAACGGGAGCATTGCTGATTCAACTTTTCATCATTCCGAGTTAACAATAGGATCCGTATATCGATCAATAAACTTTATTTGACTTTGAATTAAAACCATAAAAGTACATCACATAAAATACATCAGTTGCATCATATTTATACAATTGCCAGCTGCTATAACACTTTTTGTTTTTATACCAGTCATTAAAGCACACTATAATAGTAAATTAATGAATTCCTTCAAATCAATAATAAAAGATACAACCACACGTTAAAAATAAAATCATAAAATACATCATCATGATTAATTCAACTTCATACCTTAAACTAATAAAACTTGAAAAATCAATATCTAACTGTGAGACAGAAGGGAACAGGAAACCCTCATAAAGCTCATTCTAATTGCACACTGCAGGTACTTGACCACTTCCCAACAAATATGTATTGGGGGCAAATCTAGGATAAAAAGTATAGCTTGCCCACATTGCCTGAGGTTGAGACACCTCAGGAGTGGAACCAGAAAATAGCATTGAAAAAGCACATAACATTTACAAAATAGCAAAAAATGCCCTGTTGGCAGGAGAGAACAGAATTAGCAGTGTTAACTGATAAAATCAGATTATAAGAAGCAGACATAGGAAAAGCAACCATAGAGTGCACAGTGTTAAATCTCAATTGTCCAACAGGTATCTGTGATGACTATTAGAATCGCAAACAAGACAGGGTTCAATCCAAGCAAGGACTGATGATTTTTGCCATAAAGATTTTCACAGTAAGTTTCTGAGACTTGGTTTGCATTCTCTGAGTTTGGCACATGACTAAAAACTTAGGGGGTCATTATGAACATGGCGGTAAACACCGCTGTGTTCATGCTGGCGGTCTTTCTATAGACCGCTAGCCCCCTTGAGACCCTGTCTGCCGCATTATGAACATTCTGCTGGGCCGGTGGGCGGAAACAGTGTTTCCGCCCACCGGCCCAGCAGAATGCAGGGCTGGGACATTGCCGACGGCCACACATGGAGCCATTGTCAATGCATCAGTGCGATGGGTGCAGCAGCACCCATCGTGCAGATCACTGCCCGTAAATTGGGCCGTGACCTGCGCGACTGGGCACTGCACGGGGGTCCCTGCACTGCCATGCTAAGTGCATGGGCAGTTAGGGGCCCCCAGAGGGGCCCCAGAGCACTCCTTCCACCATTCTTTCCCTGGCGGGGGAGCCCACCAGGGAAAGGCTGAGAGAAACAGGGTACATTATCCGGTGGACAGCGCTACAAGCAGCACTGCCCTGTCGGATAATGTAATCCGCCATCGTGAGGATGCCTGTCGGCGGTAGCCTGGTGGTGGCGGAGGGCAGCCACAGACGGCCCTCCCTGTGTTAATTGTACGGCGATTCAGACCTCCGTGGCAGTCTTTTCTGCCGCCGCCGGCATGGCGGTCTGAACCGCTGGGTTCATAATGATTCCCTTAGACTTTATGAAATTCTTACAAGAGGCAAGAAAGTCATCAGGACCAGCAAATAATTCTGACATGTTCAGGCTACGGCTGAGTTTCTTAATATTAGCCAGCTACTGGATCTTCCAGGCCTTATCCAGACTGATACAGTCAATAACAGTTGTGTAAAGAAGTTTGATTTTTAGAGTCTAGATGGACAGCCAAAGACGAACAGGATGAAGCCTGATATAATTGTCAATATAGTCCTCTTTTAGTTCTGAATGACACAAAGGTGAGGATGTGCTCTGAGGGACTGCAAGCAGGCTTCTGGGAAGTCTGTTCTCTACTTTCTGAATATTCTCATAGTCCTGAATTTGCATTAGCCTGCACAGTATGTTGTAATTGAGAGCCACTTTCACTTGTAAACCGTAAGTAATTCTCTGATAGGTTTACTTCCCAGCTTTGAAGCAAAATTAAAGAGATCCTCTGTACTTCTCCCAAAAGCATCCACCCAGCTGCAGCCCAGCTCGACCACCCACAAGTGCCATGAAAGAGGAACCCTAAATAAGAAAAGGTGGAAACTGGACTAATCTTATTTTGATTCAGAGCATAGGACCTATGTTAGTATTTTTGTGGTGTTTGATTGGTTTATGGTACGATCAAAGTCCAAAGGTTAAAAAATTGTCCAAAAGTGTCTACAGCCCATGCAGAGTCCGAGCTACAAGCACCAAGTCATCTGCATAGAGAAGGGTAGGTATTTGATTAGTACCAACATAAGGTAAATGGAGGCCAGGATTTAGTAATTTTTTTTCTAGTCCATTAATGTACAGAATAAACAAAAAAGGGACCAGGACACAAACCCATCTTACTGCCCTTGAGATGTGGAACGATGTGGTCCTCTCTCCATTTGGGCCATATCTGACACCGTCTGTCATCTCACTGTGCAATTGTATTTATGATCTCGGCCTCCACTCCCAGATGTCATGGTCAGAGACTGAACTGAGGTCAATATATGCTGTGTAGACACCCCCCACTTTCCCAACTGAATATTTATTAACTAAAAGATAAAAGGTGAGGCACTGCTGAATTATTCCCGCGGCCGGTGTAAAACCAAATGTAAATTGGATATAATCTGTTGATCCTTGGCCCACGTCTCCAGGTGATCTAATAGAATCCTGTCCATTATCTTGGCTGTGGTGTCAACCAGTAATATAGGGCTTTGGATCAACTTTTATGCCCCTTTTAAAAATGAGCACAATCATAGCGTGGGCTAAGAGTGAGATGAAACAGAGCTAGCAAAGGCCCTGAAAACGTTAGTTTGGAGAGGTGCCCACAAATCCATTTTTGCCCTGATTACATTTATAGGGCCCCCTCCCCTTCCCAATCAGGTCCTGGGGCCTTTCCCATAGGGTGTTTTCTAATGGCTTTAAATACATCTTTGAGATCTAAGGAAAAGACGCAGAACTTTACTGCTTCACGTCCAGTGAGCGTAGCAGTTGAAATGCCACCACTGTAAACCTCTGAACAGTGAGTATACCAGTTGCCAGAGATAATAACAAAATCGAGCCCCAGGTAGGAAGAATCCCTGATAACAGGAGTTTAATCACCTGCCAGAATGCTCTGCTATCTTTTCTTGAGAAAGCATCTAAAAGTGACTCATACACCTCCTCATTTGTTTTTTCTTTGTGGCAACAGTCCTTTGGTATGCTGGTCTGCAAGAGCGGTCATACTGCCTACTTCTGGGGATTAATTTAACTGTTTTTACCAAATTCCTGTGAGATTTTGATCTGTTATCATCCCAAAAAATTGTGTATGTTTAGCCTTCTGATGAAGGACCAGCTGCAACTCCTTAACAGATTCACATAACACAGGAAAACTGTAAGTATTGTCTTCAACGAGGGTGGAGCGTGCCGGAAAGCAAGATGGCTGCGTAATGAACGAGCTCCACGGGTCACCATTAATCCGACCATGATCCTGCAGCCTGTAACACCATAGCCCCCCATGATGTGCACTCCTGAGACCCCCGTACATGAGGAGCAGATCAATGCATCCTTGGGGATCCTGAGACTGCTGGAGCCCAAGATACGAAGCACTGTGGCCCAGAGAGCGGCCTAGAGAACACGAGGCCCAGCCGCGGTGAAAACGAGGGAGGCGTCCCCGCGGAGCTAGAATGCACGAGGCTATACGGACAGGTGGGCAGGTTGGGATCTGGCCGGCATGGGGGTCCTCTGAGGTTGGGCTGGCTCACCCCCCCTGGGGGAAGACAGCAGCGGTCTGCTGGAGCGGTAGAAGGTCCCCATTCTCTGTGGCCTAAGTGCAGTCAGGTGCGCTCCTGCTGGCAGGTGGGCACTGGCGGAGACGGTCGAAAAGCTGAAAGGATGTGGAGTGTCCTGAGACGAGTGGACGAAAAACGAGAACGGTGGCTGGACGCAGCTGCTGCCGATTGGGTGGCCTGCTGGTGTGGAGAAGCGCAGGCCGCACCCTCATAACAACACACTGGTAATTGCCCTCCTTCGCCCTTACGGTTGCGGAGTTGCAGAAACATGAAGTCCCCTGCCTTGCCTGCCGTCATGGGCAAAAGTGACAAAAAACAGCCCAAGATCCAGTTTGATCAACAAAAAGCCAGTAAAACACATTAGGAGAAAATGGATGCCCAGGGCCCCAGCGTGGGCTCCCCAAAAACAAAAAGTGAGCCAGAACTGGAGAAGATACTAGCAGTTATGCAGAAAAGCTTGGCCACAATTTATTCACTATAGTTCAGGATAGACAGAATGACCGAAAGACTTGACAAACGAGCAGAGTGACACAACATGGCGGAGCGACGCATATCGGACATGGAAGATGGCTGCATGACAATGACAACCAACCAATCTAACATGGACAAGACGCTGGCGGCTTTACAGATGAAAGTCGAAGATTTGGAAGCCCACTCCCGACTGAACAATCTGTACATAGTTGGCATTGCAGAATCCACTTCCATTGACAACATGGAGAACTATATCGAACAACTGCTCATTCAACTGCTGGCTCGCTAAACTTTTTCAGATATGTTTGTGATGGAGAGAGCGCACCGATCATTGCCGGTGTCGACACAGGGCCACTCACCTGAAAAGCAGGATGTCTGCAGGGGCGATGGTATGCCCCCGACCTCCTGGAACACCTCTCAGCACTTCCCAGTGGACACAGAAACCACGGCAGGTGTCCCAAAAGGAAGGGGGGAGTGGAAGAGAAAGAGACAAAACTCTGCCACATCTTGCCGGTCCAGCCAGGCACCCTGTATCTTCGGGGGGCAGGTCATTGTTGACAGAGTTATAGTAGAGTTAGTGCACTCAACTTCCTTGAAACTGAATCTCTCTTTCTGATATGGGCACGGGAGCAGTAAAAGAACACAGAAATGCTCCAGCACTTTTCTTGGATAATAATAACTGTTGGCATAATTACTAACACTGCATTACCAAAAACCCAAACTGAGTACCATAACAATAAGTACTGCGACACAAGGGCTGGCTTCACAGAGGTTCACTGCACACTACAATTGGAACTATGGTTGCACTTATCATGCACAAGAAAGACAAACAAGGGCATTAATTATATCACATATAACTTTCCTGCATGCATAGGGTTAATCTAAAAGGAACAAAAACAATCCAAGAAACACAAATGTCCACTCTGGGTTTAAACAGTTACGGTTGCACAGATTGGTTTGGTTTCACTGTGTGTGTAAAAAAACATTCAAAAGCAAATTCCTCAAACCTGAAACACAGGCATGAATGACACAATTGAAATCCAAGAGTTATGATATTAGAGAAAGAAAAGTCACGTAAATGCTCTTTTAAAATTGCACTGTCACTTTATGTAGTGCTTGAGCTCAAGCAGATGTCCTGAATCACATTTAGGCAAGTAACTACAATAATAATGTAGAATGTTCAGAAATGCATTTGTCTCTTCATGATAAGCACTCTGCCAAAATACAAGGTCTTAAATACACCATTCCTGTTCTAGGAAAGCGCAGTGCTCAAAGAACAAACTCCCTGGAGAATACTAGTCAATTAGCTGCAGTCATTTCTGGAGTGCTGGAGGAATGCCTGGTGTCAGCTGGTACAGGAAACTGAATACGAGGATGACAGCAGGAGCTGGACTGCCAAATCAGATGCTGAGATCAGGAAGCAAAACAAAGCCAAGCAGGGAGGCATGCTTCACTCTGCTATTTATAACCAATCAGGAAAGCAGTTGAGTTTCCACATATGGATGAATCTCCACACCCAATGAGAAGCACATGTCTACACCACACCCAATTAGAAGCACATGTCTACACCTGCTCACATTAGCAAACCCGCATTGGTAAAACAAGCATTGATAAAACCAATTGTGTAACACAGCACATTATGTTTACTTAGAAACATGAAGGTTTAACCAAGAACAGAGATATGATTTAACCCTAATCCCTGGGGATGCTGACAGATAACACAGGAGGCACCTTGGGGATTCCTTACAGGTAGCATGTCCCCCTCCCAGGGGCACCGCCTAGACCGGTGATAGCCAAATTGTTAAACTATGGGGACTGAGATGTTGCTCTGTGACGAGCGAGAGAGATAAGGACCCTAAAACATGAAGGAATGAACATCTCTCTTTATCCTGATTTCACACAGCAGGCCCAGAATGCGAGGCACCAGTTCACCCCAGCAAAGCGCCTGTTGCAGGAACTACAAATGGACTACCATATGCTATATCCAGCCAAAATATGGGTAGTAGTGGACTGCAAACCAATGCTCTTTATAGACCACGAGCTACTATCTCAGTTTTTTAAACGAAGGCTCACTAAAGGAGGACAACATGATAAGTCGCTGAGTCTCCCCTTGGGAGGGACTGAGAAGACTGATATTGGGCGAACAATACTGATGTAAATATTGGGAGACTAAAAGGTAAAATGTACATGCCAATTCGAAACACAGCAGATATCATGGGTACATGGGTCTCTAACCACTGACAGGCAAGCTCATTCAGCACCATTGGTGCGGCTGTATCTGAGAGGGGGACACATTGCAGACATATACACCCCATAGTTAAGGTGGTAGGTAATTTCTGCACATGAAAATACATATTAAATTTGAAGGTAGGTGACTGAACGTGGAAAAAGGGGAGGTCGGGCAACATCTACCCCAATGTGTATTCCACTTGCTCTAAGAGGTGATTACAGAACGGTATAATGGGTGGGAAGGGGAGGACACACACGCATGGAGATGGGCAAATTGGGAAGCTGCCTGTTGTGGGTGGGGGAAGGGACACATTTGGTAAGTTACCAAAGGGGTATGTCGGGGTAATGCGACAGTTGCCAACTCACAGTAGAAATGTAAAGCATGACTGATCAAGCAGCAGAGACCGCCAATCAGGTGGGTGCCAACACTGTGAGGTTGGTAACATGGAATGTCAGAGAGTTAAATGATAGCAGAAAAGTGAGGAAGGTAGTAGCCTACCTTCAAAGACATGGAGTGGATCTAGCAATACTACAGGAGACACACCCAGACCCTCATAGCAAGGTCCTCACCTCTAAGGGATGGCGAGGTCAGATTTTGACAGCGGGGTTCACTTCACACACCTGGGGAATAATGATAGGGGTGGCTAAGCAACCTAACATACACTTGCAGGAACTCCAGACTGATTCACAGGGCAGATACAGCATGGCACACTGCAGCAAAGGAGATTTCACTTTCCTACTGGTTGGGCTCTATGGTCCCAACTATGATGACCCCCAATTTTACCTAGACTTAGCCACAAAAGCTGCTGTATGGAGGACCCTGCCACAAATATGGGGAGGTGATTTTAATTGCACACCAGACCCAGCAATAGATCGATCAGGGGACACACACATGGGACCGGCTGCAGCTGCAAGAATGGTGAACGCCATCGCATCAGATACTGGGTTAGTAGACATTTGGAGACACAGACTCCCTGATGGGGGATACACACACTACTCAACAGTGCATGATCTACATACACGCATAGCCTTGTGCTTGGTGTAAAGGAGCCAAGTCCCCAGAATGCATACGCAGGATCTATGGCCCACAACATACTCAGGTCACTCTCCAATACCCCTCTTAGTTGAAGTGGGGCCACTTCTAGTTGCTCCATTCATGTGGTGTTTTCAGC
Source organism: Pleurodeles waltl (assembly GCF_031143425.1). Classification (NCBI taxonomy): domain Eukaryota; kingdom Metazoa; phylum Chordata; class Amphibia; order Caudata; family Salamandridae; genus Pleurodeles; species Pleurodeles waltl. Next base: position 672,823,429 of record NC_090445.1, read on the forward strand.
CTTATTCTTTACCGGACGCACCATTTCAAGATGACCTAGCTAAAGCAATCAAAGAATACTTTGAAGTAAATATAGGCTTGGTTTCAAATTTTGGCACGGTGTGGGAAGCGTTCAAAGTGTATATCTGTGGAATTGCAGTAGCCAAGCAGGCAGGGGTTCTGAAATCACGAATTAGCCGATTGGCCCTGCTAGAGCGGGAGATAGCACAGCTGGATAGGGAGCACTTGGCAACAGAAGACAAGCAATTACTGGGTCAAATACATGAGAAGCTACTCAAATTCAACGATATATAGCTCAAAGCGAGATCTAGCACATGGGGAAAAATGCGTCAGCACGAATTTATGGGGTAGGGAATGACCTGGCACAACACTGGCAGGTATGCTGCACCTCAGTAGAGAGAGGGACACAATCCTTGAGATACAGGATGAAGACAGTAGCCTTATCAAAGACCCAGTAAAGCTAGTCAACCGCTTTCGCGAATATTATGCCACACTGTACACCACAAACATAACCCCAGACATGGACGCAATAACAGATTACCTGACACATATCAAAATGCCATGGCTGACTAACACCGACAGGGAATAATTAATGGCACTGCTACAACCAGCAGAAGTATGTGAAGCCCTCAAAAATATGGCCAAAGTTAGGGCCCCGGGTCTGGATGGGCTCACAGTATCCTTTTTTTGAAACATATCAAAACTTATTGGTTCCACGTTTGATGACACTGTATGAGGAAATGGTGGGTGCTAAAGTAATGCTACTCTGTGAGAGAAGCACTAATTATTACACTACTTAAACTCGGTAAATCCCCTAAACAATGCTCTGCATATAGGCTGCTATCTCTGATCAATGTGGACACTGAAATGTAAGCTAAAATCCTGGCAGGCAGGCAGGTGACATTGCTACCTTAAGTAGTAAGTCAGAACAAGCCAGATTTATCCCTGGTTGCAGCCTAACGGCCAATTTGCACACAGTATTTGGTGCTATACAACACATAGACCCAGAGGTGAGTGCGATAGCAGTTTTTCTCAATGCCGAAAAGGTATTTGATTCAGTGGAATGGAACTTCATGCTGCCAGTGCTGAACAGCGTACGAGTGGGAGACATTTTTCTACAACTAGTGCAAACCCTTTACACAGCGCCCGTAGCCAGAGTTAGAATTGATGGATCTATCTCAGAGGTCATATCCATCACCAGAAGCACCAGACAGGGATGCCCACTATCGTCCCTGTTGTATGCATTGGTCACAGAGCTGCTGGTGGCTGCGCAGCGTGAATACCATTGACACAGTGGCATCCGATTCCCAGGATATAACCTGATCATCTCTGCTTATGCGATTGATACTTTGCAGAATATACGCAACCCCAGGTATAACCTCGCACCTGCACTCCGAGAGGTCTCAAAATTTGGCACTCTTTCCGGTTTGCGGATTAACTGGGATGAATCCATAGCATTCCCCTTCACACAGGCCACAACTCCAATAGTCACGGATTCACCTCTCAAATGGGTAATGGACTCTACCTAGTCTACCTACTCTATCTAGTGCGCTACCTAGACATTCAAATACACGCAGACCCCCAAATAGTCATGATGGACTATTACAGAAAAGCAATACAAAAGCTGACAGAAAATGTGGAGAGGTAGATTGTCCTACCATTGTCACTGGTGGGATGCATAGCTCTTATGAAGAAGGTGATACTACCATGGTTTTTATTCCTTTTCCAGAAAATCCCTATCCTGCGTTCAAGGACAGTCTTTTTCACCTTGAGGACTCTTCTGCTTAAGTTAGCATGGGCTGGTAAGCAGCCCAGAGTACAGTGTAAGGTACTGACCCTGCCATACGAGATGGGCGGACTTAATGCACCCGACCTGGAGACATAATACAGAGTATCACACTAAACATTATTACATCACTGGGTGCACGGACCCCCGAGACACCCTATTTGATATAAGAACGAGATATGTCAGCTCCGCACCCTCTGCCTAGTCGACTGTTTCAGTTCTCGGTCCGCAGACACAGAACATTTGACTCTCTAAATGGCATCACCCACGCATGGCATGGGCTCTTGGCCAGACAAGCGCTATCTCAATTATATTCTCCTCACATACTGATTGAATGGTGCACAAGGTTCCTGTTGGCACAAGACAAGAATGCGGTTGCCAAGACGATGGGAGATTTTTTTAGTGAGGGGGTAATGCGTACATAGGCAACAATCACGGGACAGATACAGGAAACAACCCCACTCATGCAGTATCAGTATTACAGGCCACACCACACGCATACTACTGGGGGACGAGTTGCTATAACTGCCAGAAATGCAAACATTCTCCATGGTCATTGCGGATACCCAGCCCCGCAACCTAGTGAGCAGATTATACACATATGCACAAGAGGCACAAGGGATGGGGATAATGAAAGCCAGAGTGGAATGGCAAAGAGACACTGGGACACAGTTCACGGACACACAGTGGCAATACTGCTGTGCGGTGACACAAAACATATCATTAAATGTAAGGCACCGTCAAGGCCACTTCAAATATATTAACAGGACATACTACACACCCCTTAGACTATTCAGATATGGGCTACATGACACATCAGATTGCCCCAGATGTGGTGAGGTAGAAGCGGGATTTTTACACATGGCGTGGGTTTGCCCAGGCATGCAACATTTTTGGGGGAGCGTGTTTACTGAGCTGGAGGTCATTATGGGTGGCTGTCTGGAGTGCACACCACTCCTGGCCCTCCTAGGATATGACAGAGAAGTAGCGAAAGAAAGCTGTCGTCTGGTCTCAATGGGTATGGTGCTGGCAAAACGCAGCATAACTATGAGATGGGAGCACTGCCTCCTACCGAACTTAAAAATATGGCATTCAGATATGTTATTCTGCAACACACAGACAGACACATACAATGAATTAATTACCCCAAAAATGTGGCCCAAAAAATACTGGGAACCCTATTATAGGCACTTAGGCCCTCATTACAATCCTGGCGGTCGGTGTTAAAGCGGAGGTAATACTACCAACAAGCCGCGAAAAAAAAAATTGAATCACTACCATGGCGAAAACCGCCAACATAGACAACCACTTCAACACTCTGACCGCCACGACGGTAGCAACAAACACTGCGGTGGTAACCGCCAACAGACAGGCGGAGGACAAGGTACCGCCCACCGTATCACAACAGGCCTATCCGCCACCTTTTCCGGGGCGGAACCAACGCTCTCAAAAGCATGCAGAAACAGTACACAGAAGGGAAAACACTCACCTCTCGACACCCAACGAGGAACCAGGACGCCATGGAGTCCGAACTACAGGTGTTACCAATGCTGGTCTTCCTCCTGCTCTACCAGGAGCAGGACGGACGCCGTCGACGACCACGGTGAGTACTGCACCTACAACACAGGGGAGGGGGAGGGAAAAGAGAGTGACACACACACGCAACAAGCAATACCCCCACCCCCTCCCTCACCCACAACAACATACACACAAATACATGCAGCAACATTACATATACACCCCCCACCCCCTGGAAGAATGCAAGGACAAAAGGAAATGATTGTAACGATTGTAATCATGAAAAATCTGATAGTGAAAGTTCAAAATTCAGTATATACAAATGTGTACACCAACTACACAAGTCCGGATAGTGTACCAATCATTGTCCGTGGAACAGTGATCCCAAAGTGCCAGGGGCAAAGCCCACACAAGATACCTGACTCGAAACGGAGAGAACCCTGCTGGGGCATCTGATCGAAAATAAACAGGCACCTCACGGGGAAGGGACGGGGGGGCCTCAGCCGGATGAACACACGACGCCACTGCTGCCCGAGGGGGCTCCATGCCCATTGCTGTATCCTGGGGAGTGCAAAGCCACAGTCTCTCAAGTCTCTCCAGTGTGTGGTTTGCCCACTGCTTTATCCTGGGGAGTGCAAAGCCACTGTCTCTCAAGTGGATAACAGTCTCCACTGGTTCTGGAGGGGGCATGGTGCCCAGAGTGCTTCATCCTGCCAAGGACTTAGGTAGTGGATGTCAATCTCCACTGGTTCTGGAGGGGGCATGGTGCCCAGAATGCTTCATCCTGCCAAGGACTGAGGTAGTGGATGTCAATCTCCATTGTTTCTGGAGGGGGCATGGTGCCCAGAGTGCTTCATCCCTCCAAGGACTGAGGTAGTGGATTTCAATCTCCACTGGTTCTGGAGGCGGCATGGTCCCCAGAGTGCTTCATCCTGCCAAGGACTGAGGTAGTGGATGTCAATCTCCACTGGTTCGGAAGGGGGCATGGTGCCTAGAGTGCTCCAGATGCAGTGTGGCCGGTCCCATTCCCTCACCTGGGTGTGTGTGCCACGAGATTGCCTAGGAACAGGTAGCATTATATGCCATGGAGGCAGAGACACACCCCACACTGCTGCGGCTTCGCCTTCCACCTGCAGGTGCAAACAGTGATGGAAGTCATGCCTCATGGAAGCTGGGCAGGGTCCAGGAACTCTCCTCTAGCCTCGGACGACTGACTACTGGGGATGGTAGCCATGTCATCGGTGGTGCCACTGTCCGAGCACGTCGTGAGACTGGTGGCGGTGCTTGCGGCGGTGCTGACAGTGATGAATGGGTGGCTGTGCAGGTGGCGCTGCTGGTGGCGGGGCAGGTTGCGGTGTTCGCCGCCATACAGGTTGGTGGAGTCGTGAACAGAAGGGGTGACACAAGTCCCTCAGTCAGTGCCACCGTGTCCTGTCCTGACCTGCTCTTCTGCTTTTGTCCCTTCCCTTCCTTTGATGGTGCCGCTTGTGTCTTGCACTTGTCCCCTTTTGTTTTGGCAGAGCTCTTGGTGGTTGGTAGGTGCGGCTTCTCCCTCCGGGATGTGGGCACCTTCTTCACCTTGGCAGGTGGCGGAATGTCCTTGCCCTCGCTACGTGGCACACTGGCAGTCCTGATGGGTGGCGAACTCGATGACCCCTCAGTTGCGGGCACTACTGTGCCTGGGGATTTGGTGGTTGAGGTGCTGGGCTGGGACCTGGAAAGCCTGGCCCTAGGGGAAGGATGGGGGGAGGTGAAGGGAAGAGGTCAAGGTTTGCCAGGCAAAGTTTTTTAGACACACTGGGATGGGAAGATGGAGGGGGTTGGGAGTGGAGGAAGAGGTAGTGGTTGTAGGAGGTGTACGTTTGCTGAATGTGGGTGAAGGTGCATGGGCCGGAGGCTGTTGTGAGGTGGATGGCTGTAGGGTGGGTGTGTGCCTGCGTTTGTGTACTTTAGGAGGAGGGCTCACAGACACACTGGGAGAGGACACTGGGGATGTGTGCATGGTAGTGGGGGTGGTGATTGCACGTGAGCGGTGTGTGGTGATAGGCGTGCTGGTGATGGAGGTAGTGGCTGAGGATGTAGTGCATGCAGGTGTGAGTGGAGACGAGACAGGGAGGGAGGAGGAGGAGGACGTGGAGGAGGGGGACACAGTGGTGGCAGTGGATGTTGCTGTGTCTGCATGGGGATGGTGCTTGTGGGATGTGTGGTGCTTATGTTTGCCATGTCCACTCTTGTGTGCTGATGAGTGTGCATGCTGGTCTGATGGTGTGCTTGGCATAGGCTGGGGTTGAGGGGATTGGGACTGGGTAGAGGAAGTTGAAGGGGGGAGGCTGGACACAGGGACAATGGCTGCCATCAGTGAGTTGGCCAGAGCCTGGAATGCTCTCTGTTGGGCCGCCACGCCAGAGTGAATGAACTCCAGGTATGCATTTGTTTGTTGCAAATGCCCTGCTTGACCCTGGATGGCATTCAGTATGGTTGACTGCCCAACAGAGAGGGATCTCAGGAGGTCAATAGCCTCCTCACTGAGGGCAGCAGGGCTGACTGGGGCAGGGCCTAAGGTGCCTTGGGTGAAGGAGATGCCCACTCTCCTGGGTGAGCGGGCACAGGGGCACAGGAAACTAGCTGAGGGGCTGCTGGGAGGGTGGTGCTGGTACAGGGGTGGGGGCTGTACCTGTAGTTGGGCTGGCCACAGAGGTGTCCGCCACCACCAGGGAGCTTCCACCGGAGGAGGAGTCGCTGTTGGTACTGTCCCCTCCTGTCTCTGTTGTGGTGCTCCCCTTGCCCTCCATCCCACTGGTGCCCTCACTGTCAGTGGATTCAGCCTCCAGGCCCATGTGGGATGCTTCTCCCTCCATCGCCGGTGCCTCCGCTCCTCCGCCAGATGATGCTGATACACACATTGACAGGGTGACAAAACAAAAAAGGGGGGGAAGAGACAGAGGATACACTTGGTCAATGCCAGCAACAGCACTACTGTTGGCATACACAACTCGCAGTGAACAGCCCTATACACTAGGCCATGCACTACCATTTACAATGCTAGTCACCAGGCCATGGGGTACAATGCCTAATACCATTAGCTGCAGACCTGAAACCTACAGGACCCGGCCCAGTAGTAGATGCCCAGTAACATTATTGGGGTTGGAGTGCATCTGAGCTTGCCCTTCATGGAACCTACCCTGCCATGTTCCCCCTGGCCTAGGGGCACCCACAGCCCACATCCCCCACCCAGGTAACACCTTAACATGTGCAAAGTCATGATTCTGAATCTGTACTCACACCCTTGTGGCTGCTGTGATGCCTTCAAGCGCCCATCCAACTCAGGATAGGCAACCGCTAGGATGCGGAACATCAGGGGGGTCAGGGTACGACGGGCCTCCACTGTCTTCCTTGCCCAGCGGTGCAGGACCTCCCACTGTTTGCGGCAGTGGGTGCTCTGCCTGTCAAAGACCTCCACGGTCCGAACCTCCTTGGCGATGGCACGCAAAATACCCTTTTTCTGATGGGTGCTGACCTGCAGAAAAAAATACAGCAGAAAGGGTATTAATCATACCGTCCGGAATGTTATACTCATGGTCCAACATATCCCTCCCATCCCCTTACGCACATACATTGACCACCATATATGCAGTACTCTGCCCAGGACTCCTCAGCCCCCCCTACAAGAGGCTTACACTCATAAATTCATGCCCCACGCATCGTGCTCACAGTGTACTCACCTGTTGGTCTGGAGGACCATAAAGTAAACGGTACTAGGGTAGGACCCCATCCACCAGTCTCTCCAACTCCTCTAAAGTGAAGGCAGGTGCCCTTTCCCCAGACACTCGAGCCATGGTTGCTTCCAGACACAGGTCACAGCAGCACTTGCAGTGTAAGTCCTCTCCTGTTGAAGGTCAGGTAGCAAGTGAGTGAACAGATAGAAAATGGCAGTCACGTCGGCTGGTATGCGTACCGTCACCACCGGCGTACATCACTTTTGCCTCCTGGAACCCATATGCCCCAATGATAACCAATGCGGTGTTGCACAGCAGTCATCGAACGCCTCCCGTAACGACGCACAAAACCAGACTAATTACTTTATTTCCACTTGTCCCTCCTCACAGGTCAGACGGCCGCCATTTAAGCAGGGCACAGGCCATGGCACCTAACTGCATCACAGCAGACATAGGCACATCAACTGACCTACACGTTCACATACTGTTTCTGTAAAAAAGAAAAGCATATTAATCTGAGCATATGCTTGAATATGACCATCTGCTCACTGTTTTTTACCCTAGAGTTCAACCGCTGAGGATGAATAGGAGATGGAGACATACCCCTGTGTACAGACCCCTGGTGGACCTAGTGACAATGGAGGACAGGCACATTATCCTAACCTACAGATTTGATAGGGCCACAATCCAAGAGCTGTGTGCCCAATTGGAGCCGGACCTGATTTCAGCTATCCACCACCCCACAGGTATCCCCCCTCTAGTGCAGGTCCTGTCAGTGCTCCATTTCTTGGCAAGTGGTTCCACCCAAGCGACAGTGGCCATGGCATCAGGGATGTCACAGCCTTTGTTCCCAAACGTGCTGACCAGAGTGTTGTCTGCAGTGATGAAACACATGCGCAGCTACATCGTATTCCCCCAGGTGGAGGATTTGGCCACAGGGAAGGCTGACTTCTATGCAATGGGACATATCCCCAACATCATTGGTGCTATTGATGGTACACATATTGCCTTTGTCCCTCACCCGGAGAAATCAACATGTGTTCAGAAATCGAAAGAGCTTTCACTCTCTGAATGTGCAGATGGTGTGTTTGGCGGACCAGTACATCTCCCATGTCAATGCAAAGTATCCTGGCTCTGTGCATGATGCCTTTATCATGAGGAATAGCAGTATCCCATATGTGATGACTCAACTCCAGAGGCACAGGGTGTGGCTAATAGGTGAGCCCATGGTCCCCACACAGTTGATGTAGGTATATGGGTGTGGGGTTGGCCCTAAGAGCAAGTGTCTGGCTAACAGGTATACCTCGATATTTGCAGGTGACTCTGGTTACCCCAACCTTTCATGGCTACTTACCCCTGTGAGGAATGCCAGAACAAGGGCAGAAGAATGTTACAATGAGGCACATTGGCGAACAAGGAGGATTATTGAGCGCACCTTTGGCCTCCTTAAGGCCAGATTTTGGTGCCTCCATCTGACAGGTAGATCCCTGTACTACTCACTCAAGAAGGTGTGCCAGATCAGCGTTGCATGTTGTATGTTGCACAACATGGCCTTGAGACACTAGGTGCCTTTTCAGCAGGAGGATGAGGCTGGAGATGGTTGTGTGGCAGCGGTGGAGACTGTGGACAGTGACGAAGAGGCGGCAGTGGAAGAGGGTGTGGACAACAGAACTACTATAATTCAACAGTACTTCCAGTGACACACAGGTAAGACACTGTAACTTCACCTTCCATTGCAGTTTTGTGTTGGACATTGTACATGGCAGCCTGATTTTACTATTTCTATGGCCACTTACTGTACCCTTTGGCATCTTTATTTTCAGATATCTGTGCCTCACTCTGGCTCCTGGTGTGTTTACTGCTGCCCACTCCAGGTCATACCTATGTATATGTAACTGTACATTTGAATTGCAATGTTTACATCTTGTTAAACTAATACATATTTCAATCAATTGACAGACTCCATACTTGTATTAGTTCCAAGGGTGTTTATTTCTGTGACAAAAAAGTGTAGGGGGTATTGCAATGGGCTGGGTTAATGGTGGAGGAACGCCCAGGGTAAAGTTCCAGTCTATTTGTATCACAGGTGCATTGTCCAAGGAGGCATAGGAAGTGGAGCAATGGCAGTTCAAGGTGGACAGGGTGACAGAGTGGGACACAAGGGTGAGATTCAGGGGAGTCTTATTTCCTGGCGGGGGTCTTGGCAATGTTCTCTGGCTTCTAACTGGATCGCAGGGACCTTTTGCGTGGTGGTTCTCCTTCTGCAGGGGGTGGGGTGCTGGTGGCCTGTTGTTCCAGTGGTGGGACCTCCTGTTCACTAGCGTCAGCAGAGGTGGAGAGCTGCTCATCGGTGTGGCTAGTGTCAGGGGCCCGTTGGTGTGCCACTGCCTCCCTCATGGTGTTGGCCATGTCTGACAGCTCCCCTGCAATGTTGACCAGGGTGGTGTGGATGTCTCTCAGGTCCTCCCTGATCCCCAGGTACTGTCCCTCATGCAGCCGGTGTGAGTGTGTGGTGTGTGTATGTGTGTCAGGTGTGTGTAGTTTGAATTGTCCAATGTAGGTTGTTTTTGTTAGTGTGTGTGTATTTTCAGCGCGGCGGTCTGTACTGACAATGGTTTACTGCGGTTGAATGTCCGCCACAGTGATTCGTGGGTCATGATGCTATGGTCTTATTTCTGTTGGCGTAACAGTGTGGGTTTTGGTACCGCCATTTTATCACTACCCTTTGGGCTGGTGGACTTGTGTGTGTCTGTATAGTGGCGGATTTCTATGTGTGGGTTATAACATGCGTAGCGGTATACTGCCGCAGTATGTTGGCGGCAGTCAGCATGGCGGTAAGCGACACTTACAGCCAATGTGATAATGAAGGCCATAGTCTTGTAACTTATTAGGTTTCTTTACAATATGTCCATATTTACTTACTTCCCTTTCAATTTGTGACATAGGCCCTCATTCGGACCTTGGCGGGCGGCGGAGGCCGCCCGCCAAAGTCCCGCCGTCAAAATACCGCGGGTATTTTGACTTTTCCCCTGGGCTGGCGGGCGGCCGCCAAAAGGCCGCCCGCCAGCCCAGGGGAAAAATGCCTTCCCACGATGACGCCGGCTCGGAATCGAGCCGGCGGAGTGGGAAGGTGCGACGGGTGCAGTTGCACCCGTCGCGTATTTCACTGTCTGCTAAGCAGACAGTGAAATACTATTTGGGGCCCTCTTACGGGGGCCCCTGCAGTGCCCATGCCATTGGCATGGGCACTGCAGGGGCCCCCAGGGGCCCCGCGACACCCCCTACCGCCATCCTGTTCCTGGCGGGCGAACCGCCAGGAACAGGATGGCGGTAGGGGGTGTCAGAATCCCCAAGGCGGCGCAGCATGCTGCGCCGCCTTGGAGGATTCGTTTGGGCAGCGGGAAACTGGCGGGAGACCGCCAGTTTTCCCGGTCCGACCGCGGTGTTACCGCCGCGGTCGGAATGCCCAAGGGAGCACCGCCGGCCTGTCGGCGGTGCTCCCGCCCCCGTTGGCCCTGGCGGTGCAACACCGCCAGGGTCAAAATGAGGGCCATAGACTTTTTAGGAACATCCTTAGACCCTTCAGAAATATTTCTATCTACATCTATTATTTCATTTGAATTATCATCCCCTTGCCTGAAAGATGTCTGTTTGCTAGATGTTTGTTCATTTTCCAGTCCACCAACCAGTCAAACTTTCTTTTGTCAGGTGTCTGTAATAAACAGAATGATGAAGATGTTTGTTCTCTCATTTCTGATTGTGTAGCTCTTTCATTTCTACACAAAGATAAAGATGAAAGATGCCACACTTTCCTATCGCTTAATAGTATTGAGTTACAGTGTTTACATAATTACAGTTTCTTTCACTATCAAAGGTTCAGAGAGATGGCTTTGGCCTTTCTTTAAGAAACCAGATCTCTTAAACCTAACATAATCTCCCACTTTGATATGTCAATTTTTGCATTTGTGTTTGGCATCAAAATATTTTTTGCTTTCTTCTTGGGTATGTTTTATATTACGTTTATTCTCAGTAAGTGACAAATCAGCTATAGTTGCTGTTTCCATTCAAACCACACTGTCCTCAGTGGGAGGAGTTCTTCCTCTCATTAACACAAATGTTGAACAACCTGTGAACTCACAAAGAGTCGGCCTATATGCCCAAATGTTCTCCAATCCAGTTTATTGCTGTTAGCAAGCTGTATAATACTTTTTAATACATGATTGAATCTCTCCACTGCACCACTCCCAGTCAGATGATACAATGAAGTCGTTTTGTGAATGATACCTTTTCTAAATAGAAATGTATTGAAAGATCATATATGAATTGGGGACTATTATCACTAACAATACATTTTGGTGAACTTTCTTTCAAAAATACTTTTTCTAAAACGTTTATAATAGTTCTCACACCTTCTTTGTGAACAATTTCTACCTCTGGCCACTTTGAAAAAATGGTCTGCCAAAACCAGCAAGTACTTTTGTTCCTCCTCTTCTCCAATGGGTCTTGCTATACATCAACACCAATTCTTTCCATGGCATATTGCAACACTTAATGGGATGTAGTGGTGGCGTTAAGGTGACGTAAGCTTTATCTGAATTGTTGCAAGCTTGTCAATTCCTCACTCTCCTTTCAATATATAAATCCAAACCTGGCCACCAATATAAATTCTTTACTTTACTCTTTCTTATGCCCAAATGTCCTCAATGACAAATATCTAAGATTTTTTTTGTCTTAGACATGACGGGAAAATTACCTTGCCATTCTTCAAAACCAATCCGCCTTCCAGAGATAATTCATGTCTGAATTCCCAATATGTACTAATACTATTTTTTACAAGATTTTGTTTGGTCAACCTTGCTCAATTAACTTACTTATAATACTTAACATATCATCAGAAGCCTGTGTGTGTTCCCATTCATCTTTAGAAATACCAGGAGTATCCTCAAGTACATTAGCTACACAAAGCGTTTCTAAATCTGTTTCTTCATCACACTTTAATGGTAATGGCATTCTACTTAAAAAATCAGCCACCACATTTATTTACTCCAGGCACGTATTGTACACTATAGTTATAGTCCATTAATCTTACGAACATACGTACTAAACGGGGTGAAGCATAATATAATCCCTTTGTGGTCAGAATGTAAGTGAGTGGCTTATGATCACTTCTCAATATAACATGGCACCCCCAAATGTATTGTCTAAAATGTTCCATACCCCAATGCCTCTCGTTCAATTACTGAGTACCTTTCCTCAGTAGGAGTAATAGGATGAGAAGAAAATGCTATGGTTCTTTCAGTGCCTTTGGCATCAATTTGAGACAGGGTCGGCCCAATGCATTTTCCACTAGCATCAGTGGTGATTATACTCCGCAAGGTTGGATCAAATCCATACAAAGGTGAATTCTTTCATCTCTTCAAATATTTTTTCACATTGTTCATTCCACATGAATTTATTACTGGATTTCAGCAGTTGTTTTATGGTGTATGTTTTATAGAAAAATTCTGTACAAATTTTGCATAAAATTCTGTTAAGCCCAAAAATGCCCAGACATCATCTTTAATTTTACGTCTAGGTGCATCCTTAATGGCTTCTGTTAACTATTTTTTAGGTTTGATCCCTGTTTCTGAAATCTCATGCCCTAAATAATTTATTTTATTTTCTGCAATTTGGCACTTGCTCAATTCTGCTGTTAATCCTTTTTCTTCTAATCTTTGCAAAACTTTAATGAGTTTACAATCATCCTTCTGTCTATTTTTCCACAATACAAATATATCGTCTTGGAATATGAGTAAGCCCTTCATATCATTAAAAACAGTGTGCATCAACCTTTGAAACACTGCTGCAGCTGAAGCCAAACCAAAAAGTACTCTCTTAAATGTAAAGCATCCAAAAGGTGTTATAAAGGTGGTGAGACTTTTACTTTTAGTGTGTAATATTACTTGATGGTAGGCAGCTTTGAGATCAATAGAGGAAAACCATGTAATGCCTCTGATGTGTGAAGGCATCTAATTTATTTTTGGTAAGGGAAACTGATACTCTTGGTGAGATCACGTAGATCTGCACACAATCTAAGTGTTCTATTCTTTTTCTTAAGAATCACTTTGGGTGCAACCCATTCGGCAGACTCAACAGGTTCAATAATACTTGCTATTTGCAAGTTTTGCAGTTCTTTCTCAACCTCCTCCTTTATTGAAATAGGAGTGTTCCTAACCTTATGAATGGTTGGTGAATAAGTTGTTTTAAGTTGTATTTTCTGTTGGAAATTCTTAAGTTTTCCATTTTGCCCTGAAAATACCTTCAGAAATCTTCTTGCAATATCTAATTTGAACTGTAAATCCTGTTGCACTACCAAAACAGGTTCAGGACTACTAGGATCTAATGTAATACCCAGTTCACCCTGATTTTTTAACCCAAGAACAGATGGACCTGTCTCAGATACATGGAGTTTACATAGAGCCTGCCTATCCTTGAATTTAATTAATAAATCCCTGTTCCCAATCATATTTATTGGATCCCCTGTAAAGTTGTAGGTGAAATATCAGTTTTTTTCTAAACTATTTCCTACGACTGGTACAAACTTTCTCTGCCAAACATCCTGATTCACAATAGTGTACAGTGACCCAGAATCTGCAACTATTGAGATTTCCACCCCATTAATAAACACTTCACACAATGGTCTTTTGCTGCTTCTCTTTGCATTCAATAAATCATCATTGACATTCAAAACAAATAAATTAATGTCCAAATATTCTAAAGAACTAAAGTGTGCTTCCTCTACGTCCACACACTTCACCCTAGTTTCTTCTTGAGTTTTTTTTTCCTCTGACACACTTTAAAGAAATGTCCAATTATCCCACAGTTTCAGCACTTCCGGTTGCACGCTGGACAATTTCTTTCATTGGCTAAATGATATTTACTTCCACATCTGAAACACATATTACCTCCAACTGCCTTCGATTCATCCCTTTTCACTTTACTGTAAGAGATATTGGGGGTCATTACAACCGTGGCGGTCGGCGGAGATGCGGCGGTCTTACCGCCAACAGGCTGGCGGTGAAAATTTTGGAATTATGACCATGGCGGTTACCGCCATGGTCATCCGCCACTTCTCCGATCCGCCCGCCAGAGCGGAGACGACCGCTGGGCTGGAGACCTGGGTCTCCAGCCCGACGGTCGTCACAATACCGCCGGTGGTATCATGACCCGGCTGACCGCCATGGATTTCATGGGGTTTGGAACCGCCATCAAATCCATGGCGGTAAGCACTTTCAGTGCCAGGGAATTCCTTCCCTGGCACTGATAGTGGTCTCCTCCACCTCCCACCCCCACCCCGAGTCCTTCCCCTACACCCCCCACCCCCCCTGCCAACCCCCAAAGGTGGCAGGACCCCCCTCCCCACCCCTACCCCAACATCACATCACTCATACACACCCGACACGCACGCAGGCACCACCAACACACATACACGCACACACACGAACAAACATGCCAACAGACACACACACAGTCATACACGCACACCCACATTCAGACATACACGCACACATCCATACAGACATACATACAGACAGACATGCACTCATTTCCAAACACACCACACCCCCGCAATCATACACGCACTCACACACCCCCTCTACATACACACATCCACACCCCCATGCACGCACACAACACACAACACACCCCCACCCCCCTTCCCAAACGGACGATCAACTTAGCTGGTCTGTTGATCCTCCGGGAGGGGACGGGATCCATGGGGGCTGCTCCGCCGCCACCACACCGTTAACAGAACACCGCCACGCCGAATCACAGGACGTGATTCGGTGGGCGGTGTTCTGTTGACGTGGCGGTGGAGGTGGAGCAACCTCCACTTCCCCACCGCCCGCCAGTATGGCTGGTGGCGGCTCTCCGTCCGAAAAAGGACGGAGGGCTGCCAGCAGTCATAATACGCTGAGTGGAAAACCGCCACCACTGGCGGTCTTCAGCACGGCGGTCCCTCGGCGGTCTTGGCAAAAGACCGCCGAGGTCAAAATGACCCCCATTGTTTTTATTTGACATAGTGTTAGATTTCTTTACTTTAGCCATTATGGAATTTTCTTCTGTATTGATAGTTATTTTTCCATCTGATAAAACTGCCTTTGCATACCTTCCTGTTAATTCAGCACTCTTATCTATGTCAGTGACTTCCTGCAAAGCTGATTCTCCTTTTGCCCAAAGTTTATCCTGAATATGTGGGTTAGGACTGTGCATTACTATCTGGTCGTGAATTAGTTCATTGTGAAGATTGCCAATGTACACCAAAAAGCCACATTTTTAAGTGCAGCGACAACATTTTCAATTGATTTATCATATTCTTGCTTCCTATGGAAAAACTTGCAACGATCTACAGCAACACATACCGTAGGTTTGAAATAATTAGTTAAATCTTCTAGAGCATGTGTATACACATCTCCCTGCCCATCCAGTCTAGGTTTTTTATTTATTTATTCTGTTGTATACTTTTAGTCCTTTAGCTCCTCAACAGTGTAGAAGTACCTTTTTTTTCTTTTCTGCCTTACGTTCTTCATACTCTTCAAATGTGAAAATATGATCTTCAAAATATTCTTGCTACTCTTCCCACTTCAATTGCAGTTCACCTTTTAGGGGCAAAAACAGTTGCTGTGGGGAATGATTCCAAACATTTCCTGACACCATAGTAAAAACAACTTGTAATAAATAATTTTATATTAAAATGTAACAATAATGAGTCATGTGGCACTAATAATAAAATAAATGCTCCAAAACAGTGTGTGTGTCACTGAATAGAATAGAATGACACACAAAACTAGTGGTCCTTAAGTGTGTGTATTACTGAAAATATCCACGTAATGGTGCCCCTTGAAAGCGTTTCACTGAAAGTATAGTGTGCGCATGTCACTAAATTACAAGAATGACACACGGAATGACAATAGATAAGTGTGTGTGTCACTTAAAACGTACATGTGGTATGCTTCAATGTTTTGCCTATGATTGGGAGTCCTTTCACTGTATCACTGAATAAACAGTAACAACTGAAGGGTAGAAAAACACTTGTTACATTATAATAAGTAACGTGTGAGCACGATGTGCTTAAATGCGTTGTCCGTGACTGGGAGTTTTTTCACTGTACCGCTAAAATTACAGTAATAACTGAACAGTAGAAACACTTGTTGGATTGAGAAGAACGTGTGTCCTATTATGATTTCTTTTCATAAAGTTATTATTTAAAAGCGCTCTGACCAATTTTGTTATGAATGATCAATAAATTCCAATGTTCAAAGTAAGTTTATTGTATATATAATCACTGACGCAGAGAACAGCACCTCCGTCTCAATCCTCCTAACGTTTCTGCACAACTGACTCTTCACATTCAAGTAAAACCTAGTGGCATCATAATTTATGATGTCACTATGGACAACCATAACACACCGCTATACAAACATGCCAGCTCCAAAAAATGCAGGGCATTTATAAATAACTACAGTCAAAACCAATTAGGGGAAACAATGAGGGTGAGCACTATGGGGAGATGTGTAAAATACCCAAGAGGAGTGGCAGTCAGAGCAGACTAGCAACAATTTCCACTCACATTTTAGCATGTTAAAGAGCATTATAGGGTTTTATTTGGTTAACACTTCATTTATCATTTGACTGCTTACTGTGTGTGTGGGGGTTGGCTGCCTTCAGTGCTTTAGGTTCAGCTGAAGGCCAGGTCTTGTGACTAATCCTCTAAGTCCATAGTCTTTGTATATGTGCAGTGAGGGCTGACCATTCGCAGTAGGTTGGCCGACTACAGTAGGTATGTTCCAAAGGCCAAGCTCCAAGACCAGCCCTCAGTGTTCAGGACTAGGCAAAGGATGGCTGCTCATGGGCAGGTTCAATGTTGGACAAAGTATATGACAAAAATAAACAGAAATCCAATAGGAAAAAACACAGTGAAAGTTAAGTTATGATTAGGAATTAGAACAGAAAAAACACGGAATTTCGGTTGTGGTTAGCTCTGAAAATCATACCTCTCACACCTTCACATAAACCATAACACATACCACATGAGGCATAAAAGAGAGGAGTCCAAGAAAGAGAAATTAAAAAGATACTTTGAGGAAAGGAAATAAATAGTATTAGAGAGGAGAGAGAGAATGCTCTTAAGAGAGAAGCATCCATCACTAGTTATCTTGAGAAAGGGTCAAGACACAGGGAAACAAAGGCAAAAAAGGTCACCACTGGAGATAACGATAGGAAGCTATGGGTTGCCCCTATTAATGATCTTTGCCACTTAAGATTCAAATAATTTCTGAATACAACACATAAACAGCCCTACGAATCCCATACATCTTATTGCATACCAGATATAGCACCAGGTGATCTGCATTTAGCTTTATCATCCAAAAATGGTGGCCTAGTTCCTGGGTAATGTCAAGCAGTGATACAGCCTTGTTGATATAAGCTGTCATACTCCAATCTGGTATAAAACTATGTTGAGATGGGGACACCAGTTTACAAATCACACTGGCTAGTCGAATTGCAAAAATCTTTGAATCATTTTTACAATATTCCAGTTTGGGGGAACTCTGATGACTTAATGCAGCCAGAGTGTGGATGATTTTTTTCTCGGCCCAAGACAACCTGGCCCTAGGGAAAGGAGGGGGGGAGGTGTACAGAAGAGGTCAATGCTAGCCAGGAAAAGTTTCTTAGACACACTGGGACGGGAAGATGGAGGGGGTTTGGGAGTGGAGGAAGAGGTAGTGGTTGTAGGAGGTGCACATCTGCTGAGTTTGGGTGATGGTGCATGGGTTGGAGGCTGTTGTGCGGTGGATGACTGTTGAGTGGGTGTGTGCCGGCTTTTGTGTACTTTGGGAGGAGGGCTCACATACACACTGGGAGAGGACACAGGGGACATGTGTATGGTAGTGGGGGTGGTGATTGCACGTGAGCGGTGTGTGGTGATGGGCGTGCTGGTGATGGAGGTAGTGGCTGAGGACGTAGTGCATGCAGGTGTGAGTGAAGACAAGACTGTGAGGGAGGTGGAGGATATGGAGGAGGGGGACACAGTGGAGGCAGTGGATGTTGGTGTGTCTGCATGGGTATGGTGCTTGTGTGAGTGCCTGTGAGATGTGTGGTGCTTATGTTTGCCTGAGCCACTTTTGTGTGTTGATGTGTGTGCATGCTGGTCTGATGGTGTGCTTGGGATAGGCTGAGGTAGAGGGGATTGGGTCTGGGTAGTGGAGGTTGGAGGGGGGTGTCAGGACACAGGGACAATGGCTGCCATCAGTGCTGAGGCAAGAGCCTGAAATGCTCTCTGTTGGGCTGCCACGCCAGAATGAATGCCCTCCAGGTATGCATTTGTTTGTTGCAAATGCCTCTTGACACCCTGGATGGCATTCAAAATGGTTGTATGCCCAACACAAGGGATCTCAGGAGGTCAATAGCCTCCTCACTGAGGGCAGCAGGGCTGACTGGGGCAGGGCCTCAGGTGCCTAGGGCGAAGGAGATGCCCACCCTCCTGGGTGTGCGGGCACAGGAAACACGCTGAGGGGCTGCTGGGAGGGCGGTGCTGGTAGGGGGGTGGCGGCTGTACCTGTTGTTGCGGGGGGCATAGATGTGCCCGCCACTGCAAGGGAGCTCCAATCAGAGGAGGAGTTGCAGTCGCTGGTGTCCCCTCCTGTCCCCTTCATGGAGCTCCCCTCACCCTCCGTTCCACTGGTGCCTTCAGTCGCCGTACATTCACCCTCCTGGGTTGTGTGGATTGCAGCTCCCTCCTGCTCCGGTGCCACTGCTCCTCCGCCAGACGATACTAATGCACACAACGACAGGGTGACAAAACAAAAAGGAGGGGAAAGACAGAGGACACACATGGACAATGCCAGAAACACAGTTCTTAGGAAAATCACCTGCCTATGGGGGACTATGCCTAACCCCATTTGCTGCACACCTGGAACCCACAGGAGCCTGACTAGTTGTAGATGGCCACTACCACTATTGGGGTTGGAGTGCCACAGAGCCTGCCTAACAAGGGACCTATCCTAGCAAGTTCGCCCTGGCCTAGGGGAACCCACAGCCCACATCCCTCACCCAGACACCTCATAAAGCGTGCAGAGCCAGCTGAATGAGACTGTACTCACCCCTTGTGGCTGATGTGATGCCCTCAAGCGCCCATCCAACTCCGGATATGCCACTGCCAGGATCCGAAACATCAGGGGGGTCATGGTGCGACGGCACCCCTTCCACATCCCCAGTTGGGCCTTAGCCGTCTTCTTGCTCCAGCGGCGCAGGTACTCCCATCTCTCGCGGCACTGGTTGCTCCGTCTATGACATGAAACACATACACTGACCATCCTCACATGCAGGCCACATTCTCCCCCCACCACATGTATCTTCCATCCAGACCACTCCATACATTCATGTCCCATCCATCATGCTCACGGTGTACTCACCTGTTTGTCTGGAGGACCGTAAAGTAGCGTGTACTGGGAGAGGACTCCATCCACCAGTTTGCCCAACTCCATCGCGGTGAAGGAAAGGGCCCTTTCCCCAGACACTGTAGCCATTGTCGCTTCCATACTCAGGTCACAAGCAGCACTTGCAGTGTAGGTCCTCTCCTGTTGAAGGTCAGGTATCAATTGAGTGAACAGATAGAAAATGGAAGTCACGTCCACGGCGGTGTGTACCATCAGCGTACATCGTCATTGGCTCCTGGAACCCATAGGGCCCAATGATAACCAATGCTGAATTGCGTGGCGGTCTTCGACCGCCTACCGCAACGCTGCACAACGCCAGCGCAGTTACCTCATTTCCCCTTGTTCCTCCTTACAGGTCAGGCAGCTGCCATTTCAGGGGGGCATATGGCAGGGCACCTAACTGCGTCACAGCACTTTTGAGCAGGAATATGGACAGACAGCGCCACACACCGATTAAATCACATTAGTGCAAAACACCCTTGTGCAACCTATGTGACCCTCTGCTCACCATTCTCCTCCATAGGGCACATCCGCTGGGGCAGATGATGAGATGGCGTCATCCTCTGGTGTACAGACCCCTGGTGGACCTGTCGACAATGGAAGACAGACACATCATTATCAACTACAGACTTGATCGTGCCACAATCCATGAAATGTGTGCCCAGTTGGAGCCTGGCCTGATGTCAGCTATTCGGCATCCCACAGGTATCCCCCCTCTAGTGCAGGTCCTGTCAGTGCTCCATTTCCTGGCCAGTGGTTCCTTTCAAACAACAGTGGCCATGGCATCAGGGATGTCACAGCCAATGTTCTCGAACGTGTTGACCAGAGTGTTGTCTGCCCTGCTGAAACGCATGCACAGCTACATCATTTTCCCCCTGCTGGAGGAAAGGTGACTTCTATGCCCTGGGACATATCCCCAACATCATTGGTGCCATTAATGGTACACATGTGGCATTTGTCCCCCCCGCAGGAATGAACAGGTGTACAGAAATCGTAAAAGCTACCATTCAATGAATGTGCAGATGGTGTGTTTGGCAGACCAGTACATATCTCATGTGAAAGCCAAGTATCCTGGCTCTGTGCATGACGCTTACATTTTGAGGAATGGCAGCATCCCTTATGTGATGGGCCAACTCCAGAGGCACCTTGTGTGGCTAATAGGTGAGCCCAAGGTCCCCACATAGTATGAATAGGTGTCTGGGTACGGGAGAGTCCCTAATGGTTGGTGTATGTCTAACAGATCCTTAGATATTTGCAGGTGACTCTCGTTACCCCAACCTCTCATGGCTACTGACCCCAGTGAGGAATCCCAGGACAAGGGCAGAGGAACGCTACAATGAGGCACATGGGCAAACTAGGAGGATTATAGAGCGGACTTTCGGCCTCCTGAAGGCCGGATTCTGGTGCCTCCATCTAACAGGTGGCTCCATATACTACTCACCAAAGAAGGTGTGCCAGATAATCGTGGCATGCTGTATGTTGCACAACCTGGCTTTGCGACGCCAGGTGCCTTTTTTGCAGGAGGATGGGCCTAATGTTGGTCTTGTGGCAGCTGTGGAGCCTGTGGACAGTGAAGAAGAGGAGGCAGAAGAAGAAGATATTGACAACCGAAACAACATCATCATGCAATACTTCCAGTGAGACACAAGTAAGAGACTGGCACTGCTCCTCTCATATCAGACTACTGTAGGACATTGTATAAGTCTGCCTTTTTACCTCTGTGTATGGCCCCTGGCAGTTCACTTTGCCTTTACGTTTCACAGATCTGGGTACCACGTTCTGCCTTCTGCTATGTCCACTGCTTTCCAACAACTGTCAAACTTTGGTATGTGCAAATGAACATCAACATTGATATTTGTCTGAGAGGTTATAATAACACATTTGTGAAAGTACAGACTGACTCCAGATTGTTTTGTGATTCAAGGGTGTTTATTTCAGTGCTAATAAGTGGAGGGGGATGTGCAATGGGCTGGGGTGATGGTGGAGGAATTTCCATGATAGAGTCCAGTCTCTTTGTATCACAGGTGCATTGTCCAAGGGGGCATAGGAAGTGGAGCAATGGCAGTTCAAGGTGGTCAGGGTGATATAGTGGGACAGAATGGTGACAATCAGGAGAGTCTTATTTCCTGGCGGGGGTCTTGGCAATATTCTCTGTCTTGTGCCCGGGTCGAAGGGACCGTTTGCGTGGTGGTTCTCCTTCTGCAGGGGGTGGGGTGCTGGTGGCCTGTTGGTCCTGTGGCTGGACCTCCTGTCCACTAGTGCCGGCGGACGTGGAGGGCTGTTCATTGTTCGGGCTAGTGTCAGGGGCCCGTTGGTATTCCACTGTCTCCCTCATGGTGTTGGCCATGTCTGCCAGCACCCCTGCTACAGTGACCAGGGTGGTGTTAATGGACTTCAAGTCCTCCCTGATACCCAGGTACTGTTCCTCCTGCAGCCGCTGGGTCTCCTGAAACTTGGCCAGTACCGTGCCCATGGTCTCCTGGGAATGGTGGTGTGCTCCCATGATGTTGGAGAGTGCCTCGTGGAGATTGGGTTCCCTGGGCCAGTTCTCTCCCTGTCACACAGCAGTCCTCCCAGCTTCCCTGTTGTCCTGTGCCTCTGTCCCCTGAACCGTGTGCCCACTGCCACTGACCCCAGGTCCCTGATCATCCTGGGTTAGTGGAGTTGCCTGGTGTCCCTGCAGTGGTGGATCCACTGCTGATTGACGTGTCCTGGGGACAGTGGCATGGGCCCGCTGGGTGGGTGCTGTGGTGGTGTTTCCTGAGGGGGGAGGTTCAGTGGTGGTTTGAGACTATGGCAGGGGAACCGACTGTCCAGAGGTCCCTGATGGGCCGGGGTGGTCATCTTGATCCAGGCGTGCAGAGCTGCTGTCGTCACTGCAGGCCTCTTCTGTGGGGGACGGGACATGGCTGGCACCTCCTGTACAGTGGCATTGGATACGGGTCCTGTTGGGGTGTAAATGCATAGTTATTGTATCTGTGTGTGCCATCTTGTGTAATAGGTGAGTTTCCCTCTACTCCTGTGCTTGTATTCTTGCCTTGGCCCTTGTGTGAGTGGTGATTGTGTGCCCTGGCTGAGTCTCTATACTGGACATGCTTTGGTGATGGGTGTCCATGCAGGTCTGTGATGGGTGTCCATGCATTGTTGTCACATGCAGGGTTTGGTATTGGGATGTGTGGGTTGTGATAGTGGGGTATCAGTGAGGTGTTGGGGTGATGGGTGTGAGGGTAGGGATAGGTGTTTTTGATGGCATGCAGGTATGGTGGGGGATATAATAGTATAGATTTGACTTACCGGAGTCCAGTCCTCCTGCTACTCCTGCAAGACCCTCACGATGCATGATCGCCAAGACTTGCTCCTCCCATGTTGTTAGTTGTGGGGGAGGAGGTTGGGGTCCACTGCCAGTCCTCTGTACGGCTACCTGGTGTCTGGATACCATGGAACGCACCTTCCCCCGTAGGTCATTCCACCTCTTCCTGATGTCATCCAGTGTTCTTGGGTGCTGTCCCACTGCGTTGACCCTGTCGACAATTCTCCGTCATAGCTCCATCTTCCTTGCTATGGATGTCTGCTGCACCTGTGATCCGAATAGCTGTGGCTCTACACGGATGATTTCCTCCACCATGATCCTGAGCTCCTCCTCAGAAAACCTGGGGTGTCTTTGAGGTGCCATGGTGTGGGTGATGTGTGAGGTGATGTTTGTTGTGATGTGTGCTGTGATGTGTTGGGGTGTGTTCTTTGATGTGCGTGGATGTTGTATGAGTGATGGTGTTGTGTGCCTCTGGATGCTGGTGTTGTCTTTGCTATTCTCTCCCTCTGCTTCTTCCAAATTGTTGTTGTAAGGGGTTGTGGGTAATGTGGGTGTTTGTTTTTTAGTGGTGTGGGTGTGTGGATGTGGTGTGTGTATGTGTGTCAGATGTGTGTATTTTGAAGTGTCCAATGTGGTTGTGTTTTGTAAATGTGTGTGTATTTTGAGCACAGCAGTGTGTACCGCCAATGGTTTACCGCGGTTGAAAGACTGCCATGTTGGTTTGTGGGTCGTGATAGTGTGGGCGTATTCCTGTTGGTGTAACTGTGTGGGTTTTGCTATCGCCAGTTTATCACTGACCTTTGGTGTGGCGTACTTGTGTGGGTGTCTGTATTGTGGCGGATTTCTAGATGTAGGTCATAATACCTGTAGCGGATTTCCGCCTCGGCCACGGCGGTCAGCGGCCTTTAATGCCAGGGTTGTAATGAGGGCCATAATCTGGATATAAGAATGCATTAATATAGTGTAGTCTGACATGTGTGTGCATGTACATGGGGAGAATACTTCTAATTATTGATTAAATTAATGCAAGATGAGTGCAATTATGTTTCAATAGCATGGATGTAAATAGGTACAGTTGGATGATCACTCAATTCACTGGGAAGATAAGGCAGTTGTCATACAATATGTATTGATTTCCACAAGTTTTACAGAGGTGTATCAATTGGCACAAAGGTATTAAGATATATTATACTATGTAATACTTTATATGTAATTGCAGCCCTGATGAAGTCTATGGGTGATTTCCTAGACGAAACACGTGTTGGCAAGAGTGGCTGGCGATAATAGCAGAGCTCAATTGGAAGCCATGCTGTGATAAGAAGAGCACTATGAAATAAAATTTGGAGATGGACTATTAACTGACATTGGTGGGACGTGTGCCTTCATTTATAGAGTCTGTTAATCAGCAATTCATTGCTGATCTCAGGGATTTGGGGTGTTTTCCCTGGTTAGTGCACCGTCTGAGGATTCACTAAATATTGTATTTGAATTTTGGACACAGGGGACAGGTAGCACCGAAATACTCCTGGAAACTACTCGCATGTAATTAGTATGGGTCAGGTTAGGCAATGCATGGTCAATGAAATTCAATGGACATTTGATCACTTGATTGCTCATTCTTTCTGAATTCCCAATAAATAAGTGTGATAAGTCAGTGACTTAAGAAAGTTCTGAAATTAATCTCAAGTCCGAGCTTTATGGGGCTCTCCTAAGGCAGGGGTAAAAGAGGTTACCCTTGGGTATCTAATAGAGAAGTTGCCCAGCTGCGAGAGAAAGCCAAAGGGTAAACTGTGAAGTTACAATGTTTGAATTAGTGAACATGAAAAAAAAGTTGCTAAGAAGATGCATAAGTCAAGGGCAAATGCATATGAATATAGTGAACAAATAGGGAGGGCTGTAGAAACAAGAGAAGGTGCTAATGGCAACAATTAGTAATCCACGATGAACCAGGGAAACTGATCTCTGAGAAAGGCCAGACATTTCATATCACCATTAGGCCTCATGTCCTCTTCCATAATAATTGTTCTGCTATGCTAGCTTTGGATGCAGGTACTGGAGATAGAACTCCATCCGAAGTTGACAGAGGACTCAAGGAAGTGGCAAAATGCAGATCAGTTGACATACCAAATAGTGGCAGCCTTTGGTTGGTGAATCTGTCATCTCTAACTGTTGGCAGGCATGCCCTTCTTTCCTCCCTCTCCAGAGGTCAAAGTCTCCATGTATTTCTCCCTGGAAGGATGAGTACCACTATCGGTTAGAGGCATGTGGTCTAACTCTGAAAAGAGGCTACATATTAATGTCTTTGAGCTCCAGGCAGTCAAGCATGCCATGAGAGATAACCTCAGCACATCTCCACAGAGTTGCAATGGTGGCCCTGGACCATGCATTTATGGATTACCTCTTTAGCCTTTTGGGTGAACCACTGATAGGCCTCTTCATGACAGTCAGAAACAGCAAATAGTCTGCCTTTTTATTTCAGTTTTTTCAAACCAGAGTCACTGGCAGATGCATGCTCTGTTGACTAAGTGGGAAAATACATACATTTTTGTATTCTCCCTGATTCACTTGCTAATCTGACTGGTAAAGGGATTGTTGGCATATATGCACCAGATCCTCACTTATGTCAAGAGCTGGGCAAAACAGCCATTGTTTACTGAGTTTCTCCTCATGTCTGAGTCCCCTTCTTTTAACTGCTGGAGAAGATAGGCCTCCTAAGAAGGGATGCAGGCAGCTGTCAAGACTCCATTCACCTGAAGTGTAGGAATCTGCGGGAGCGACGATGGTCCACCTTATCCATCCAAAAACAATCCTCAACATGCGAGAGTGAAAAGTGCTGGCTACTGTTTCGAGGGAGGTGAAGGGAAGTTGGAGAGGGTAAAATGGGTAGAGAAGAATTTTGTTTTCAGATTTCTTCTCTTGATGTTGCAGCGGAGACACTAGGAGAACATAGGCACAAGCTAAGCACATAAGCAATCCTACATCAATAAGGTACAATAATGCAAGGACACTTACTCTATGAGCACACTCATCATTAACCTTCATTGACGTGCTTTAAATACTTTCCCAACACAGATATTAATAAGTGTATTGCTATTTTTAGAATAATACCATTTATTATTGAACACACGAGTTACAATGTTTTACATGGGGCTCATCTTTTTTGGAGTACTGCCTTGCTTTCAGGCCTCTTTCCTCATCAAAGCCTAGGGTTGCCAAATGTTATTGTTAAGATTTTGCTGACTGTTGCTAAATTGTTGCCAAAACTGTTGCTAAACAGTTGCTGTTAGCGTTTCTGAAGAAACCCTCAGGTTCAGTGCACTTACCTGCTTTGTGGTGAGTATGCAATAAATAATCTTGTTTTTCCTTTCTTCTTCTTTTCTTTTAGGACTGTGTAACGAAGACCGCAGCCACAGTAGCAGAGGGCCCAGACACGCGCTGCAAACACCTCTGGACTCCAAACAGGTAAATGTGGAGGGAAGGAAACAGGACCTTCTTTGTCGGGATTCTCTGAAAGGCAAACATGGCTTTGAGCTTGGACTCAATCTTTAGAACTGCGTGCAAGATGGCCACCAACTTTCACGTGACTTCAAGGTCTCATGGGATTTTAGCCGAGAATCAAGGCATACAGGGGATTAGTGGGGAAGGTGCTTATGGAGACTGAACAGTGGAAATGCAACGCAGGCAATTGGTCCACAACAAAGACCAAAGTTACCAAAGGAAGGGGCACCCAGAATAATGGTATAGTGAATGTAAGGGGCGGTCATGGCCTAGGGGGTCATTTCGTGTGCATTAAAACTGTTACTGTTGTAATGACCTAAGGGACACTGGCTAATACCTCATTGCTAAGGCTGGCATCCTAACCCCCTGAGGTAATACCTAACTCCGTGCCACCCATGAGCCTTAGAGAACGCAGGTGGAGCTGGGCATAACAGTAGGATGCTACTTCAGGACTCAGTCTCTTTCAACTTCTCACACTGTCTCCTCAGATTTTAGAATTCACTCTCTTAGGGCTCGGTCAGATATCCTTATGGGTGTTCATTATCTCCAGAACTGGCTCTACCAATGCTATATATGGCTTAAAGTGGAAATTATTCTGCTTTTGGCTTGGGGGGAGGGGGCACATATGAGATGAAGTCCTGCTGTGTAAAAATGTCTTGCCACGCACTTCTGTTTGTCCATCTTGTGATTAATGATGTTCTGAAGGACTTATTGAGGGTGTTTACACCAGTCAGGAAACCAGTCCCTAGGTGGTTGTGTGCCTCTTGTCAAATGAAAATCATTTGAATGAATCCATAAATTTGATCCCAGGTTTCTTACTTGCAATACAACCTTATGGGTAGTTGTCACATAAGCCAGACTGATGTGTGCCATTCAGGCATTCTTCTCTGAAGTATCATTCATAACAATTCACTACAACAATGTTTCTTTTTGGACACAACCAACGTCGAGCTAGTAGTGATCTAGTTTCACCTCGCGCAGACAGTAGTTTCCCTACTGGTGTTTTTGAAGGCTGCAAGTCCAAGGTGGAGAGAGAGAGCTGCATATGCTGTAGTCTAAGAGATCTCTCAACTGCTAAAGTGGCAGGTGGCTATCGAGAGAGAGCCCACTCCAGAACCAGGGTGTGGTCTTTATTCCTGCTACTTTCAATCAAATCAATCAATCAGTTATTTGTAGAGTGCACTACTCACCCATAAGCTATAGGATTTTCGGTCAGTGAGATGATCAGCTGCAGGGCTTCGAAAAATCTACTCTACCCCTTGCATTGGCGAGTTTTATTTTATGAGGTCAAGCTATTTTTAGATTCCACTGGACCCTTCTGGTGAGTGGACAAAAAACAGATGTTCTGTTCAGTCAGAAACTGAATTAGCAAATAAGATGCCTTTAAATATTATTCTTGTCACATTTGCTCTGTGTTCCGAGACAGAAGTCAAAAGTCAGTTTGGCTTCTTGCAATGCAAATACTTTTCCTCGTGACTGCAGATTTCCAAGATTTTGTAAGGTGAACTGTCTGACCTGAAGTGAAAGGCTTTTGGTATCAGCTTTTCCCCAACACACAACATTTATATAACTAAGTCAACATTACAAACATTTCCAAATATATTTCAGTAGCTGTGAAAGCCCATTTTTGTACTTCTGCGTGATGAAAAAAATATTTTAATAGGATGTAAAAAAGTCAGAACACTTTACTTGGTGATGTGCAAATGATAAATGTTTTCTGAAACCCAGTTTTTTTACAGATTATTGTTAATACATTATATAGATTTATCAGCAAACCTGCAAGTTAGTGGGAAGGTTTTTGGACATTTCATAGAAACTTACTGTCTGCAAATGACAGTGCGCTACCACATCATGCTTTAGTAATATATTTATTACAAGTGCGTGTTTAAACATAAACTGAGAAATACTCCTGCCCTATGGCAAAGCTATTAGTAAACTAAGAGGCAAGTCATGCATGGATGATGTGTACCCTATTTGGGCTAGATTTTTTATACATGGAGCAAATGTTTAGTGTATTTAATCAAACAAAAGAGGATTCTTTTTACAGCAGAAACGCTCAACTCACATATTTGAGGATGCACTCATATGTGAGAATACAGAAAAAGGTGTCTGTAAAATACAATATTTGCCTAAGATCACACAATTTGGGTAAAGTACATTACAGTTAGGTCAAGTAGGTTATTCAAGTTACAGGGCTGTGTAGATGTTGAAGAGTGTGGAGCTCAAGGAAGAGCCCTGTGGTACTCCGCAACTGATCTCCGTAGGTCCTGACAGGTGCAGACGGAGTCTGACTTTCTGAGTTCTGCAGGTTAGGAAGGAGCGTATCCACTGTAGGGCTTTACTGTGGAAGCCGGCTGCATGGAGTCTGGAGCAGAGGGTATGATGGGAGACTGTGTCGAAGGTAGCCAATAGTTCCAGTAGGATGAGGGATGCTGTTTGGCTGTGGTTGAGGATCGAGCGGATGTCACCTGTGGCAGTGAGGAGGGCGGTCTACATGCTGTGGTTGCACCTGAAACCTGATTGGAAGATGTTCAGGATGTTGTTGTCCTTGATCTTTTTGCAGGCCTGAGCACTGATGGCTTTTTTGTTGACCTTGGCCGAGAAAGGCAGCAGAGAGATGGGGTGGTAGTTCTTGTAATCTATGGGGTCGGACGTGGGTTTTTACAGTACTGGGCAGATCGCGGCGTGGTTCCAGTCCTTGGGGAAGGTAGCCATCTCCATGGAGCAGTTGAGAGCATTTTAGATTTTGGGTGCCATGGAGTTGTTAGTTTTGCTGAAGATGTGGTGGGGGCAGGGATCTGTAGGGGATCCAGAGTGGATATTACACATGATGGAGCAGGTCTTATCCATGGTGAGGGGGTTCCAGCAGTGTAGGATCTATGAAGGTTTAGAGGAGCGAAGCTGGAAGGTTGTTGGTGGGTTTGGAGGGTCCTGGTGGCAAAGAAGAATGCAGGTCATTGTCCGATTTTGGACCTGAACCGTTTCAACACCTCAATCCAGAAGGAAACATTCAAAAAGCTCAAACTGGCCCAGGTTTTGTCTGCCCTTGATCCTGTAGACTGGATGATGGAGTTGGATCAGCAGGATAACTATTTCCATATCCTCGTCTTGCAGGCCGATCAGCGCTACCTGCAGTTTGGGTGGAACAGGAGTATTTTCAGTTTGCTGTGCTTTCCTTTGGTGTCACCATTGCCCCTCAGGTGTTCATGATGGCAGTGGTGACAGCACATCTTTGGAAGTCAGGTGTGCCAGTCCTCTCCTAAGTCAATGACTGACTGTTGAAGTCGGGCTCAGCACAGGGAATTGTCAACCACCTTGATACTACTGTCATCTTTTGGGGTTCACTACATACCAAAGTCATACCTGATTCCTTCCCAGATGCTCCTTTTCACCTGAGCCATTCTCAAGATGGTTTGGTTTTGTGCATTTCCCTCGGGAAAAAGAGTCCAGGACAATCAGGTGATTATTCTGACTTTTCAGCCTCAGTCCTGGATTTCAATGAGGTCAATTCTGAGGCTGCTGGACTGATGGTCTGCTGCATCCTGCTGGTCGTGCATGCCAGGTGGCATATATGAGATCTGCAGTAGGATCTGAAGTCTCAGTGAGCCAAACAACAGGGGAACTTTACTGACCACATTCAGATTTTAGAGGAGCATGAAAGATCTGCAGTAGTGATTACTGAACCATGATTGACTTAGTGGCAGAACCCTCCCCAATCACCACTGAGAGCGAACAGTGATGACTGACTCTGGTCTCCAGTAGAGCCTCGGCTTTATATCAACCTTCTAGAGCGGAGGGACTGCCACTTGGCATTGAAAGGCTTCCTTCCATCCATCCATCAAGATGAGGATGGTGCAGGCCCTCATGGACAACACCACCTCCAGAGTTGGGGTGGAATTCAGGGACCCTGAGCCAGGAGGTCTTGCGCCTATTGAAATGGCTGTACCACCAAGGGATCTTCCTGGTGATGAATCACCTGGCTGGATCATTGAATCCCAGGGCAATGAGCTCAGGCCTAGGCACCTAGAAGATCACAAGTGGCAGTTCTACGAAGAGGTGGTGCAGAGTCTCTTCGGAGAACAGGGAGAAACTTGGCTCAGTTTGTTCGCCACTGCTGAGAAAGCACAATGTCTGCACTTCTGCACGTTGAAGTTTCAAAGGCATCTAGCTCTGAGATGCATTCCACCACGAGTGGGACTTAGGACTCCTATAAGACTTCCCATCAATACCACTCCTGACCTAAGTTCTCAAGAAGATTAGGAATAAGCAGACCCAAGTCATCCAATCAGTAGGGAGAGATTGGTATCCAGAACTCCTGAGCTTGAGTATCTGTCCTCCCATCAGGCTGCCCCTCTGGGAGGGCTTGCTATTGCAAGCCGGGCCTTCACAAGCTCCACCTTCATGCAAGATCTCAATGAGCAGGAACAGTTCTAGCAAGAAGGAGTAATGCTGTTTTGAATGTGATGAATTTAAACTTATTGACATGCATCCTCCACGAAATTCAAAGGCATCCTTATAGAGGACCCTTTTATGTGACAGGCATTTCCAGCCATCATTATTGACACCAAGAGGAATTACCCACCCGGTGCACTTTGGACCCACATTTTGTTTTTGGGAAAAAGTCATGCTTGTCTTTTTTTGACTCCAGGGTCTTCCATACTCATTACTGATGATTACCCGGTTAGATGCAAAGAAAGCACAGGCTTCATAAGAGGGCTGAATGTCAATGTTTTTATATGATGGCTGCACTGAAACTCCATGTTTGGGCATTCAAGGACAGATGGAAATTAGCCTATTTATGAGAGACTACACATTTTGATATATTGAACAGGTCTATCAAAGAATTAGAATTGTTTTGTGTTCTTCACAAAACATTTCAGGTACATTGAATGTTCTTTCTACCAGGGCCAAAGCTGCTACCACTGTGTTAGCAGGCAGAGTCCCTATCCTAGACATTTTCCAGGTGGCAATGTGAGCATTCGTCCATACATTCACAAAGCTCTATTGTCTAGATAGACTTCTCATGAAGAAAGGCATTTTGCCCTATCGTCCTGGAGGACTTTCTGGTTTGAGTCCAACTGCAGACTCATCTCTATATAGGTACTGCTTTGGTATCTATACAAAAAGTGAGGAATCACCTAGAAGTCTCTATCAGAGGAACAAGTGACTTGCCTTCGGTTAAGCTCTTTCTGGTAGAGGCTATCTAGCCAAAGATTTGTCACTAACCCTTTCACCCTCCCTTTTCTGTGGTTGGACTCCATCCATTCATAAGATCTCAAGTCTAGGAATCTGCACACTGGTCACAAATATTTGCTCTGCATCTGGGGAATTGGATACTCTTGAATATTACTGACATCAGCATGCGTGCAGCATAAGTGCCTATTTAGGCTCCCCATGTTATTTCCAGAGCAGAACGATGTCAGTGCGGAGCTGCATTGCACCACCTACTGGCATGCAGAGGTACTGTGGAAAAGTGTCCCAATTCTGTCTAAAGCCTGTGGAATATTCAAAAGGTGAGGCATCTACTGCTAAAGACTGAGTGTTTCCCAAGGTTTGTATCTTTCATAGATCTCTGAATATATTTTTGGGAGAAACTAACTTATGCAAATAACTTATAGTCCTGCTCCCTTAGTTGGGGATGGCTTAGAGTCACAACTATTACCAGGTCAGTGGGGAGGGACTAATTAACATTGGTAAAACAGGTAGGCATATCTATCTATCTATCTATCTATCTATCTATCTATCTATCTATCTATCTATCTATCTATCTATCTATCTATCTATCTATCTATCTATCTATCCCACTCTGTTAATCTACACAACTCTCCTTATCTGTCCTTAAAATCCTTGCTGTGTATCTAACTTTTCAACTCCCTATATATATTTGTAATGAAGATGTACTTAAACATTATATAACAACATTAGCAAAGTCAAGAGTCTGGCAACCAAGGACCGAGCAATTGGATTTTGTTGGTAGCCAAGTCCCTAAACTATATGTATAACATAATTCTGGGGTTTTTCAGACAGGCTTCATCCATTAGTCTGTTGTTCTGTCACTCACCCACTTCAGCCACTGGCTAACTTCACTGTAAGTCAAGGCATGCAGCCCATTCTCAAGTATCACATACACATACATAGTACTCCCCTTCAGTTCCAGGGACTACTGATGTAATTTGTACCTTTTGAACAAAAAAAATGTTTTTGCAGTAGCCAATTTTTTTAGATTGATGAGTGCCCGGCAGCTTCCTCAAGAGCAAAGTTTTTGCAAAAACCAGTTCAGTCCAAAACAAGAAATGCCAAAGCCAAAATCCTGATGATCAATGCAAGACCTTCTAGCTTTGTAATGACTGTTTTGTCTATGTTTAATTGTGTAATTAGGAGTGGATAAGCATAGGATGTAGGCAAGTATTTCAAAACCTGACACCTCTGGCTTGAATTTCAATTACACACCAGACCCACTGGTTTTGACAATTGTTATTAATAAAAGTGAAACCTATTGTTTTTGACAATCCTTGCTAGGTCCGGCATAAGGCAAACATAGAGTGTGCTTTGGGTCATCTTCCTCTAGGCATTATCTTGTTTAGGTCAACTCCTTTAAGCCACAGTTTGTTTGAAATGTCCACAATGATTTAAGCAAGCCTCCTGCATTTTGCAGATAATTGCATGTTTCATTGTGTACATTTTTGTTTGGTGAAACATATGTCCTAAACAATATATATGACTCCATGCAATAGCAAGTACAGATTTAAAACAACTAGGAATTGTGTCTTGTATTTTTTAACCAGTAAAAATGCCTGAGCATTGGAAAGTGCTCATTTCAGTCTGAGGTGTTTGCATCTTTACATAATGTATTGTGTGACATGTGTAGCTGAGGATTTACTGCAACTATAGCTGTCATTTCTGTAGGAGGCTGGCTCCTTATATAGTGCACAAAAATGATGTGCACCATGCAGAAAGTTCAAGCGACCCCGCCCTAGTTTACAGAGGTAAAAACTAGTCCATGTGATGCTGTAGTTTTTGTGTAGTTTGGTTAAGCACGTAGGGTAGTCTTGGAGAAGTGCTAAGCATTTGTTGTACTTACAGTATCAATAAATGTGGACACTCACTCAAAAGAATAACTCAAGACCAATTTACAAACATACCTCAGATTTTTATAAAAGTTTTAAGACCAAGATCATCAAAATCAGGTAAGTACATTTTAAGCTATGATTTTTTTCGAAGTTTAGCAAAAATAGTCTTTTTGTGCTTAATTACGCACCATTGGAATCAATGGGAGAAAACTTTAAAAATGCTTATAAAATCAGGCAATGTGTTTACGAATGTCTACTTCTGTTTTTAGGTCCAGGTCATCGAGGAGTCCTGTGGGCTGGAGGGATAAGTTTAGGAGGTTCCCAGTTCAGGCGGGAGAAGCTGTTTTAAGTCTTGGAGCTGGTGTAGGACAGGCCAGGGGGACCATTTGTAAAATGCACTGCACAAGTGGACTTCAAGGTGAGACCGGTGGGTCCCCTTAGGGTGTAGAGGTCGCAAGAGATGGTGGACCCTTAGAACACAGCTGGTTCTCTGGTGCAGGGACCAGGGAGGCCGGGTACAGAGCAGCTAGGTCAACCAAGAGCTGTGCACAAACGCTCCCTTGGAACCAGGAGGCAAGTCACTTGGAGGGTAGTTTGCAGGTCAGCAGGGTCACTCTAGGGGGGTGGTTCTTGGGTGTCCTGAATTCCCTTGACCGGTGCTTGCTTCTGGTCCTTGGAGAGTCTGGAGTGGACTTTTCTTTTGGGTGTCCGACCTTGGTTGTCTAGTACCCCTGGCTATTGCACGGTTCAGCCGCTGGAGGCTGCAGTGCCACCAAACTTGGCACACTTGCAGGCTTGCTCCTCTGGGCCCACCGGGTGGAATTTGATCTGGCTGCTGTGTCCGGTTTCTTGGTCAGCAGCTGGTCAGTGAACTGGACTTCACTGGTTTCTGCTTTTTGCTTGCAGGGACTAATGGCTTCATTCTCGATGGCGGTCCTTGGCAATTTTTAGAACCCTGGAGGTCCTCCGGGGTCTCTTAGAGTATGTTCAACGTCCAGTCGACCCCTCAGTGGCGATTGTTGAGTTCAGGGTGCAAGGTTTGGCACCTTTTTCTTAGTGCAGCAGGACTTCAGTTCTCGAGCCTTAGGTCTTCTTTTTCACTGGCCTTCGTGTGTCCATCAAAACTGATCTGCAGGTCTAGGGATGCAACTGCATTTAGGGGGCATTTAGGGGAGTACCTAGTAGTGGCCAATGTGCCAACCACCTTAGGGTGGCTACACCCACTATGTGACCACTTCCTGTGGACAGAGGTCACACCCTTACCTCTTAATGGCTATTTCCCTACCATGCAAGATGGAGGAAAATTAAATGGAGAGGTCACCTCACCGGCAATGCCATGGGGGTGGTGCAGGTGGGGGGGTGTCCAAAAGTGGGGGTTCGCTATGTGGCGGCCATCTGATGCTAGCAGCAGGGCTGGGGTTGAGTTTCAAGGGTGGCAAGCCCTTTGAAGTTCACAGGCAGGGCAGTGCACATCCCTGGGGGAGGAGGTGTAACACTTTGCCCTGGAAGGACTTTGTTTTTGGTTTCAGAGAGCAAAAGCTCCATTACTGGTACCAGTTTGGATTTATTGTTCTGAGTTGTTTGATACCAAACAACCCAGGGTTCATAGTGGCCGTCATGTAGTTGTGAAACTTGGACTGACCAGTGTCCAGCACATGCATTCAAATTGGCTGCTTCGAACACTTACAATGTCCAAGGTTTGTCAAGGAAAAGGTAGGGACATATTGCTCATGCACTTATGCCCACACGTGCAATATAGTGCATCCTGCCTTAGGGCTGAAAGGCCTGCCAGAGGGATGGTTTACCTATATTGCATACAGTGTGTAGTGGGCAGGTCACACAGACTGTGTGCCATGTTGAGTTTGCATTTTAGGATTGCAGCAGTGCTGGGTGACTTTGGATGCCTAGTCCCTGAGGATGGCAGAATCTGTGTTGCTTCTCTCAGTGGCCTACTCTTAGTACCCCATGCCCTGGGTACCTAAGTACCATTTGCTAGGGACTTATAGGGGCAACTAAAGGTGTTGCCAATTGTGCCAATGTACCACAACACTTGTGGGAAAGAGATCTTGCCCAGGGAACCTGTTTAGCAGGGGCCCTGTGCATTGCAGCTTTGAAACAACATCAAATACCAGGCAAAAAGTGGGAGGGCTAACCATGTCAAGAGAGGCACTTTCTCACACTTTCCCCATCATAGGTGCATAAAAAGTAAACAATTAGGAAAGTGTTCATTTCCAATGAAAGATACTGCTGCAGTTATTTCTAAAAAATGAAAATTGCATGGAAAACAAATTTAGGGAAAAAACTACCATATGTACGAACCCAAACACCAACAAAGACTCACATGGTATACCCATACATTCACTGTGATAGTGACCCAAGCCACCATTTCACTTTCAGAATGTGCCCATGAATCAGCCAGAAACTCACTTCCAAATAATCATACATTTAATATCAAGCAACTACACATTCACGATTAAACTAGTTCACCCCGTCATACCTACAAACGTTCATCATCATACATCAAATCCTCACCCTTCATCACATGAGAATACAAGAGCATATCACTAAATAGCAACCATCATTCAGAAAAACACCCACTCTCAAATGCTAACATTTAAAATATCATGCCAACCCAGCCAACACAAAACAGATAAACAACCACCATTATGGATGAACATAGCTTCATGCATAGTCTCTTGTACACATCTTGTTGGACCTGGCCCTTTTTCCAGGGTATCCCCAAACTTTTTGCCTTCCTCCTTCTATTTTTCTGACCTCTTTTTGTTGGCTCTAGGACTTTGGGAACTTTATCACTGCTGATCAGTGCTAAGGTGCATGTGCTCTCCCTTCTAAACTTGGTATGATTGGCTTACACCGGAATGGCTTATTTAATTTACATGTATGTCCCTTGTAGAGTGGTATTCCTTATACACAGGGCCTGTAAATTAAATGCTACTAGTGGACCTGCAGCACAGCTTGCACCAACCACGGAAGTAGCCTTTCAAAGCCTGTCTCAGGCCTGCCACTGCAGGGCCAGTGTCTGCAGTTTACTGCCACATCTACTGGCATCTAAATTTACTTGCCAAGCCCGGAGCTCCCCTTTTGCTACATATAAGTCACCCTTAAGGTAGGTTCTAGATAGTCTATGGGCAGGGTGCTTTGTAGGTAAGAGTAGGACATATACCCTGTTGTGCAGCCTGTCCTAGTATTGACAAACAGCTTGGTTTCTCACTGTTGTGAGTGCTGCCTGTCTCATAGGAGTGCATCAAGAATGCCCTTTCATATGGCTAAGTGGTATTTCCTGGTCTATGAGGGGTGGCGTAGGCATTTTGGTATGATTAGAATGGTAATGAAAAATGTTACGCGTGTAGATGGATTTTTTAGCTACATTGCAGAAATGCCACTTTTAGAAAGTGGGCTTTTCTCTCTGCCTATAACTCTGGTGTTTTTGCAGCTTGACTCCAATCGACGTTTTTGGTAGAGTGACAGCTGGGCTTCGTGCATATTTTCCAGAGAGCCATCACACAGGGATGCTGGGGGTGTAATAGGAGTACATCTGCATACTGAGTGGTCTTCCTGGGCTGGTAGAGGTAGAGGCGGGGTGTACTTTCATTTGTATAAGCTGTGCCCTGCCCCACACAAAAGGCTTGTTTCCCTCCTACTGATGTCTGGAACCAGTGTGAAGAAGAAGGGGCATTCCTGGAACCGGTTACAGCTGGTTAAAACCTTCTTCCCACTTCTGGAAACTGGGCAAACACAGTATAAGTATAGGGGTTGTTCCTCATGTTTGGAGACACACCAGGCAGAAAGGCTGATGGACTGGACACTAGCTGCTGCTGGAATGACTCACCAGAAACTGCCTGGGGACTCCTCTGCTGTTGGAGTGACCTGTGACCTGCTAGGTCACTAGAAGGACTGCCACTGCTTTTCTCTGGACTCTTTTGCTGGCCTGCTTGCCTGAGTCCTGCAGTCCTGTTCCCCTACAACTGTCTCTAGGGGCTAGGTGGTGTCCCCCCCAAACCCCTGCTTGTGTGTTTTTGTCCTGCAGCTTGGCACGAGGAGAGTGCCCCCTGACTATTGTGGAGCGCATGGAAAGTGGTCTAGGGGCCTCAGCGCGTGAAGAGAGCTCCATTCTTTTTCTCTGCAGTGCGTGAAGAATGCTTGGGCTTTAATTCTTGCTGGCTTGGGCATGAGGAAGCACTTGTGACTCTCTGTGTGTGGCTCCCCACCCCCGACGTGGGAGAGGTCGCAAGGAACGGTGAGCCAGCATGGATGAGCGTGCTTCCTCCAGTGCCCACGGCGCACAAGCAGGCACCTACTGTGTTGTGGTGACAGCCGCGGTCCGAGCTGCTTTGTAAGTGTGTTTTTCACCGTGGACATGAGGGAGAGAGAGCTCCGGAACGCCAACCCCACAAGGAGCACCGTGCCTGGAGAAAAGATGAAAGGGGACTATTGCCAGTTGGGCAGGAGTGCACCGCTTTGCACCTCAGAGGCAGGAGGCTCTTATCCATTTACTGTAGGTCTCCTAGTGAGAGAGCCTGAAGCAGTCGCCTTGGTGGTTGGCACCAATGGGGGACCCCGAGAGGTCGTCCCACCATTGGGGGAACCGGGTGTGCGGTACCCCCACCTCAAAGAGGAGCTTCCGGTGAAGTAGCAGCATACCTCGGGCCATGATGACGCAAAGTGGTCACCAAGACCACCTCCTGCCCTGAGGTACTCTTGGGCCAGTGAACCAGGCCGCCTGCCCTGCTGCCATCCTTCTCAGGCAGCTGCACCTGTTCGCGGTTGGCTGTTTAGTGATTTGTTTCAAGTGGGGATGACCCAGAGAGGCTTCCCTGCCATCGTGGGAGGCAAGTGTCTGCCCCCACCACTGAGAGGGGGGAGGCCTGTGTTTAGGTCCCTCATGTGCAGGCAGCGTGGGATCAGCCATTAGTGGGACAGAACGGAACCTTGACGGAGGCCCCGTTCCTGCTAGAAGAGAAATAGGACACCTTCTATAGTAAGGAACACAGGAACTCCCCTATTAGACAAGGTGCATGTGGTTTACCACATTTACTGCAATAGGAGCACAGGAGCTCAGGAATTGGACAGGGTGCATCCCTATTTCCCATGCATCAGATGAAAGAAGCTCAAAAACGCTTTGGCCTTCATGTAGAAGGAGTTTGGGGAATGTTTTTCCTGCTGTCTGCATTTGTTGTGGTAATAGTGCTGACCTGACTACTGCTGTCACAGAATGCAAGTAACCTAGGTGTTTTCCTGACTACTGCTTGTGTTGCAGAATACTAGTAACCTATGTGTTTATCTGACTACTGCTTGCTTTCCCCGAGTACTTATAATCTGTGTGATTTTCTGACAACTGTTTGTATAGCAGGATATTACTGATACATGTTGTTTTAGTCTAATGATGTTTTATGCAATACAGTTCATTTTCATATAACTTGTTGTGGAGTTTTCTTTGTGGTGTATTTATTGTGTCACTAGTATTGTGTCTGTAGTGCAAACTCTCTACACATTACTTCTGGGAGAAGCCTGACTGCTTGTGTCAAGCTACCAAAGGGGTGATCAGGGGTTATCTTGGGTGTGTAGCTCCCTTGCCGTGACTACTACCCTAGCCAACCAGGAACCCTATTTCTAACAGAGCTGCATACCTGCACAGGTACTCACATAGGCGCATGCATCTACCAACATAGTTCCAGTGACTCATAGCCATATGCTAATACATCCACTATCAAATAACTAGAGAAACACAATCATCTGAACACAGATCCACCATCATATGCCAAAAATACCAGCACCGTAGTGCCAGACAAAGTGGTGGTATACATGTCACAACATTGAAAATACACAGAGGTCACTGTAATGGGTTTGCTACACCAATTCACTTCTGTAAAGAACGCATAAAATAGATTTTTATACCTGGTGTAGAAAACAACACAGTTAACAAATAAAAACCTACAATACTTAAATAGATGAAACTAATGAAAAACCTATGAAACAGTCACATAAGTAAGATTCCAAACATTTGCAAACAAATGCACATAATAACGATATAGATGAAAACCAACCCTGCAACCACAAGCAAACTGTAAGAAAGGGAAAATTATTTAAAAAAAAAAAAAAAAACTACTGGCTTGATTTCCAGTACTCTGAATAATTGTGACCCTTTGGCTCTGTTATATGTTTGCGTCCCGGTGATTT
Organism: Pleurodeles waltl; assembly: GCF_031143425.1. Lineage (NCBI taxonomy): Eukaryota > Metazoa > Chordata > Amphibia > Caudata > Salamandridae > Pleurodeles > Pleurodeles waltl. The sequence continues at coordinate 672,863,003 of NC_090445.1, forward strand.
ACCTTAGCAGGTAAAAATTCCCAATAAGTAGCAGGACCTTCGGGACTTCCTTGCGGTCATGATATGCATATCCATCGCACTTTTTGGATATCTGTGCAGAGATTTTATTGCACCCAATTCCTAATCCGGTTGTTCTGAATTTTATTAGGGACGTTAAAACGCAATGTACACTGCTGAGGCACTCGTAATCAGGCCCTAAATTATTTAAATTGCATCACCGCATAAATACTCAGTAGCACAATCTCCAGTAAAGAATAAATATAGCATGCCTCACATAAAAAATACATTATGCGCTTCACTTATAAGGTATTGAAAAATGAACAACTAAGGGTAGTTCCTAAAAGAGCGTCAGATAAATATTTCAATGTTTCTGATCAAAGGGAAATATCAGTGCTGTACTGCTGAATGTTGCAGAGGAGCGCACTGTTGGGAGTCAAATGAACTCCATCCTTCTAGAAGAGACATGATATGTCATATCTATCTGTGTTGCGGAAGATGGATGGTTGCAGCTTGACTGATACTCTTGTGGGCTTTCTCAAACTGAGGACTATTCTTTTTTTTGTAACAGTTGCCTCTGTATTATGTTCAAGAAAACAAAGAAATAACTATTTGTTCAAGATAGCAATTATTGTGTAAGACTGAAGTTGCACAATCTTTGCAAATGCGAATTTCATGTCGAGAGTGAGGGCCTCTCCACCACTAAAAGCTTTTCTCACCACAGTGTATGGGGAGAACCTGGGGGTCGGAGATATTAACATGCTCTGCAACGTTTGAATAAGGTCACACTACGTAAATCCTCTAATTCCAATTCAAGTAATGTCCATATTTAGCAAACCCGAAATTGGAATCAACACCACTGGGATTGCTGAAAATACAATGCCAACGTAGTAATGGATTCCCCATCAACCATAATAGAATAGTCTGTGAGTTGATTGTGCAGGAACACACAAGCTACAATGGACGTGCCTCACGCCACAGGCAAAGGGGTTGCAGAACATGAAGTTTGAACGCAGTGATGTCATTGGCTATTAAGCGTGAAACGTCGATAGTGCTGTTTGACTAGAATTTTCACAGAAAGAGCCATAGAGCTAGTGGAAGGTTTACTGTATATAGGGTGAATGAAATGGCATTCAATCACCTTTGTTTTTTGAGGGGTTTTATATTGGTCAGCTGAAAGATGCACTTTCCACACTGTCAGAGGGACCAGTTTAGTTCCCAAGTTCAAATTTTACCAATTGTGAAACTGACTTGAGACAGAGACTAGCATTTTCTTTTTAAGTCACAAATATTGTTTTGTGTATGTGAAGAAAGGCGTTCTGGAGCCCATCCACCCTCCTGCACCCGTAGTAAATACTGGCACCCGACCGGAATTAAGCCACTTTTTGGAGTGCGATTGAGCGGGTAGGTTCTCCGCCTCGTTTCTCTACAGCACAAGTAAGTGACTTACTGTTGCTATGCTTTTGGACATCCGTCCCTCAACACGGAGTTTGAATGCTGGGTCACAGATCTGCATGATTTCAGCACCTTTTTGGCTATTTTGTGAGCATCGATGTTTGTTCGAATCAATTGTATGTTAGTTGGTCTACCTTTTTTCGACAGGTAGGACAAATTCCTGATCTCCAATGTGAGATAGTTTTTCTGCATTTCTGTGTTTTTTGCGTTTTACTCATAACTACTGCTAGAGCAGGTGGTTTAATAAAAAATATTAATGAATATTCATGTATTCTAAGTATTTGATTTGCGTAGAAAATGTATTAATATAGTGAAAAATAATGCACACATTTGAAAATTTGTCCACGTGAGTGGCCACCAATGTTCACGAAGTGTACTTATTAATGGCTTATTATATGAAATATGGAGCTAATGTTTGATATAGTAGTACATCATATTAAGGTTTATGCATTATGTCTTAGCTTTATTAATTGTAGACCTTAACTCAGCGGAGGTCTTGGCCTAGTTGCACGGCCTCATGTCAAGCTGTATTTCTAAACCAATTAATAAAATGTTTGCTTAAAGAATTAAATTGTGATATTCCACTGTATTGACCAAATGTGTTTGTAACTAAAAGTCTTTCTCATGAGAACCGCTTGCTGGAAGATGATGTTCTTGTAAAATGTAACTTTATAAGTGTAATATGTGTAAGACTGACTTTCTCAGGAGGAGAACAATAGAGACACTGACTGGTGTACAAACTGCAACAATACTGTTACCTGACGAGCCAGATGATGAGAACGGGACAAAAGCAGCCAGTCAGCGATATGTGAACCAAGTACTAGTAGAAATGATAGATTTGATATTTTAGTTTTATTGGACAAAGTGTGAACATGCGATCCCTTGACCAATAGGGACTTGGGAAGTAATTTTAGGAAATCTAACTTAGCTGGACTGCACTGATGGAAGGCAGTGCATTTGCCCATTTTTCTTCTTGCCAAAGGGCCATTACTTTATTGAGCATCTAGAGACGTGCTTAACTTTAATACTGAAAGACTTTGCATTTTCCTGAACTTTGATGCTGAATCCTGATGCCTTTCTGACCAAACTGATGTCCTGATGATGAAACTATCTTAGTTTGGCGATCCAACTGAGGAGAGGTATACTGTTACACATGTGTTTTGTTATGTCTATTTGTTTTTTCTTTCAAGGTACCAACCACACTATTTTGATAGCGCCAGAGTTAGGTGTTTTCTAAATTTGTGTTGACTAAAATGTTTTGCATGAAGTGCAACATGCTAGTGCTAATCTGGCATTAGATAAGGATCCTCCCTAATTGAAGTCTGCAATAGGGAGTAATAGTTGATGTCTTTTCTTCGCTGAATATATGTATGTGATATAGTTTGTGCAATTGTTCTTGTTATTTCTTTGCACCATAACTTTAGAATGTGTAATTATTCAAGCTTTGATTAGATTACGTTTCTTTCGCAGATTTGATAATTTGATTTTGAGATTATTTTATGTGACATTAGCATTGTTAAAATAGGGAAATTAATATTCTAACTTTTACTAAAAGGTGTGGTTATTTATGACTGAAAGGTCATGGTGTGTGATAATTACTGACTCCAATTGATTACTAATGCTATTGATTATCATTGATCATTGATGTTACTGATTAATTATTGGTCATTGACCTGTATGTACTTACTCTATGGTGGGAACATCTTAACTGCGAGTCAAAAGGTTCATCGACCTATTCACGTCCCCTTGTAAGTTTATTTATTAAGGTCTGACACGCTAACAGACGTGGTAGCAGACTGATGGTTCATCTCCTTCAGAGCCCATCATAGATGCCCGGTATGGGTTTTGGATTTATTTTTTCAGTGGTACAAATTGGAGAGAAAATGTTCCCTTAAATTTTGAAATTACTTTCCCAGAATCCTGGGTCTTGCCAATGGTTGTTTGAGGATGTTCTTGGCATTCTAGTGACAGTGTGAATGAAGTAGGTTTTGGCTTGCATAGCTTATGCAAATTTGCAGGTGAATTGTGATGTTTGTGAGGGTTTAGGGAGTTTGCGTACTCCAAATGAAGTTGTAGAAGGAGTGTGCGTACTCCAAAGTTTGGGAGTAGGGAAGTCGTGGAACTTCACAAATGTGTGGCGCTTTGTGCTAAAAAAAATCCACATGGTTGTTCATGTACAGACCCTGCATGGTCCAAGACACCGGAGTATATTGAAAAGTGAATGAGACACTTGGTTTTATGTTGTAATTTGTCTGGTTTAATATGTCAAACGGGTGTGGTTGACAAGTCAGAGTGTGAGTCAAAGTGAGTGAAAGAGAATTTCGACTGAGATCTGGCGAGCCCTATGTGCACCAGGACAGACCCACTGATCAGTTGAGAGTAAAATTTGTAGGTCGAATTTTGCCAGCGAATCAGGTAAGCTGAGAAAGAAGGAGTAGCTGTAAGAGCAGGAAGAGCCGTCAGTGAAAAATCTGTAAAGTTTCTGAAGCGATTGTGTTACCTTTCCTATAGTAAACCAGCAGATTTGTTTTTTGATTTTGGGTTAGTGCTTGCTATTTTTGCATTAGTTTTGTGTGAATCGAAGTTTGGGGGGACGAGGCGCAAGACTTTGTCAGCCGCAGTATGTGTGAGTGTGACGTCACTGGAACCACGCTGGGATAGGTCAATTAATGAGAAGGGTCGCGCACGGAATGCCAGCCTTCCATGAGGCGCAATTGGTTGAGAAGGTGAGTGAAGAGAATTGTGGAATTGAAGGTCATTTCCTGATTTGATTTTAAATAACAAAAAGATCGAAAGGATGACATTTTTCAAAGCTTTAAAGAGTGCTTTAAGGGGAGATATGTACATTGCAACGAGTATAGGCGAAGCTACACTGCCAGAAGGTACACCAGCTTACATTGTAATGGAAGAGAACGGTGTTGCGCCATGCGTTTGGCTAAAGCAATGGTGCACAGTGACAGAGAAAGATGGAAACTTAGCATTTCCTACAAATGGAACGTTCAACTTGAGGGTTTCAGAGCATTTAAGGATGGTGCTATAGGAATCAAAGCCCATTCTGAGACCAGCACAGTTTGCGGCATTAGCGATCTGGGAGCTAGTAGCCAGACAGCAACAGCAACAGAAATTTGAGAGGAGAATGAGAAAGGCAGAAAATACATTAACAGGCCAGGTGGGACAGTGTTCAGAGAATTGGAGAAATAAGAGTTTGCATGGAATTAAGTTGTTTCCAGCGATTACTCAGGACAATGAGAAGGAAGGAAGCAAGGCTACTAGAACGACTAACAGAAGCCCGTCCCAAAGAATGGAGGCTAGAAAGTCTTCAACAGTGGAGGAAGAATCAGATGATGATAAATATATTTTACAGTTATTGAGAAATCATCCACCACCATATGCAGCACATGAGAGTGGTCCAAGAACCAGTGCTGATCCTTCAGCTCTGACACAGGTTAATGGGACAGTGAGTCAGGTGCAGGTTAATACTAGCCTGACACAGAGTCTGATGCAGGGTAGTCTTAACGTGCCTACTACTCTAGTGGCACAAAATCAGGTGCAACCACCAAGGGTCCAGAGAATATACCCTGATGTGCCTATTGTAGAAACTGCCACAAAACTAATGGTGCCTACTGAACAGGTTTTCCCGAGACCGATGTTGGTTCAGACAGAACCGACTCCACCTTTACTGCCCCAAGTGCAGCCACAAGCCATGCCGAGATTCACTCTGGTAACAGGGACACAGTCAGATATGTCTTCAATGATGAATCAGAACATGGGAATTACTCTCCCACAGAACTTAAGTACCAGACCAACCCCAGATGGTATATCTCTACCTATTACTGTTGGTCCGGCCGTACCCTTATTCACACAAAAGAAACCTAGTATATGTGACCAAGGTGTCATGACACAGAATGCAAGGGGTGGAGGACATAACAAGAACACTCGAGTAGTCCCTCCTGTGGGACAGACTTTTCACAGATCTCAATCACTGTTAGACCTCAGTCCATTCGGAGTACTTCCAGATACTATGATAGGGTCAAACATTAGCCAGAGCTTGAAATTGCTGACACAGAAGACCCGAATGCAGTTGCACAGCAGGTACCACCTGTCCAAGCCAGCAACGTCTTGTTGTAAGGTTTGACTGCTCAGCAGTTGAAAGAATGGTTAGACAAGCCAAATACCCCGCAGAGGGCTCTGAAGGGAGAGGAGTACTTGAATTACACTAGGCTAAGCTTGGAAGTGGGTGAGCTCATTGAGGGAACTATGGGTGTAAACAGGTTAGGACCCTACACAGAAGCAGAGTTGAGATATCTGTGCCTGAAGATTACAAGGGAAGTGAGCAATGTGCATCAGAAGCTAGCAGACCTGGCAGAGAAGTACGGCACAGAAATAGAGAAAACAAAGCATTTGAAAAGGAGTTACAGATTAGATTTTGAGACTAAAGATTTTGAACACATGAGAGCTGCCAGAATGAAGGCACACCTTAGGGAATAACTTTAAAGTGCACAGACCTGGTGAGCATTAGACAAATAGGAAGGCAGATGGGTAAAGAAAAGAGACTAAAGGAAAAGGGATTCTGTAGAGCTAACTGCAAATGTGCAGCAAGGCCAAGATCTAGTGAAGATTTTATCAACGTGAGAGATTCCAGGAGGGAATTTTGTTCATGTCCCTTGGAGCAGAAGTGATATTTAGTCATTCACAAATAATTATCCAAAATTGAGAGAGAAGCCAGTAGAGTGCTACCAGCAGTCAGATAGGTTTGTAAAACTTGCAAAGTGCCTGAGGGAGGATTTGAACACCTTATTAGAGATAGTGGTTCCAGCTGATCTGTGGATAGAGTGTAAGGGGAGTATAGATTGGCCAACAAGAGAACCAGAGAGAGATAAAATTACAGGTGCACCATCTCCTGATTGGCAGATAATTGACAGGACAGCTCAGGAAGCAAAGGAGTTGATACATGCGTACTATGAGAGATTGTTACAGGTGTTCAAGCATTACAGTGGTACAGAGACAATTGAGACAAAGTACATGATTCATTTCGTGTTCAGATTTGTTGAAGGACTGAGACCTGAAATTAGCCAGATGAGTAAGAGTCATTTGATTTGCTGGCAAGCAAAGCCGATTGATGAGGTGTTGCAGTATGCAAAGTACTGTAGTGATGAAATTGCGTTGAAGTAGAAAAAGCTGAAAGAGAAGGCAATGGTGATGCAGATTAAAGCTGCTCAGACAGGCATGCAAGGAAATTTTCCTCAACAGCTGTCACAGCAGCAACAGGGAAACATGGTATTTCAGCCCCAGATGAGAGGTAGAGGTTGCGGAGGTTATGTGAATCGATGACCAGACTTGAGTACTGTAGTAGTTCAGAATGATGTACAAGGAATAAAGAAATTATTGCCTTGTCACGCTTGCGGAGCTGTTGGACATTGGAAACGGGAATATCCAATGTTGGTGCAGGAGGGTGTTGTTCAGCAAACTAATGACATCAGCTCATTCCAGAACATGAGAGGACCAAAACTGAGAGGTCCTAATCCAGATTTTCAAAATAATGTGAACCAAATGCAGAACTTTCAACCAATGCAGCAATTGCAAATGCCAGGTGTACAAATGACACAGACAGCCAATACAGCAGCAGGTTCCCATGGCAGTGTAGGCGGGTGTCATCCACCTCACCTATTAGCTCCTCCGACTGGCGTCTTCCCCGCGCCTCGGTCGGGGAAGTATCGCGTTCCCATGGCAACGTGGGAACGCCTACAGACGCCTGGGACTCGGATTTCTGGGTCCTGGGCATGAAAAGGGAAAACGGACTCAGTGAAAGGAAGGAGGAGTTTCCTTCAGCGTCCTCGGAACGAGAGCACGACAACGGACAGGAGAGCAAAGGACGGAGAACCGGAGGAGACGACGCGGCCGAATACCAAGAGAATACCGGGAACCGCGGGGAGCCTGCCGAGCCAGCCAGAGCCCGAGAAACAAGTGTTTTCCGCCACGGCCCTGAAGGGATGTGGCTTAACAAGGTACGGTCCTTGTTTCAAGAACGCCGTAACTCCTTAGAACTAACAAGGTACAGGGAGGAGGGGAGTGGGACGGGAGAGAGAGGGTTTGAGGAGGGGGTTTGACGGGAACCATCAGGGAGACCAGCCTAAAAGCCTACAGGATCTATGGGGAAGCACTAGTAGAGGTTTTGACAACCACACGTGTTCCTACTTTTCCACTCATACACGGAGGTCGGTCTCTCTCTCTCTCTCTCTCTCTCTCTCTCTCTCTCTCTCTCTCTCTCTCTTTCTTTCTCTCTTCCTCTCTTCCCTGCTTCTTTTTTGTTTGTTTTGTGTGCGTTAATAACGTCCCTTCACCCAACTTACCTTTTTCTTTTTTCCACTCCTTTGTTTTCTTGTTTTCCGGTGTACCTGAGAACCCGCGTGATTCTACGCCAAACAAAGAAGCACCTATAAAAGACAAAGGAGAAAACGCCCGTAAAGAGAGAAGCCTGGTGGAAGGAACCTACCAAATCTCATTATTTGCTTTGTTTTGCTCACCTATTGCTTAAACTTCTATAATAAAGTAAATACTTCCCCTTAACCAGTCTCGGAGTCCTCCGTATCACCTCCACGCCCCGCCACAGGTACCTAGACAGCAAATTTAAATACCTTAAGCCCCAGTGGAGCAGCAGCAAATTATGCTTTCTCAACAGTTCACAGGTCAGAAGCTTAGCCAACGTGATAACACAGTACACCAATTCCTATTACACAGTGAGAATGGAATAAACGATGATTGGGTGAGCGAAAGTTCAGATGAGGAGCCATGTGTGCTTGCAACCTCCTTGTAAGTAGATTATAGACGGTTCCCTATGTGAAAGGAAAAGTCATGGGTCACAGATTTTCATTCTTGGTTGACAAGGGAGCTACACGCTCCACAGTAAGATCAGTTGAAGTTCCAAATTTGCCCCTTTCAGGTAAAACAGTTCAGATTGTAGGGGTAGCGAATCAGTATTTGACCAACCCGATTACAGAACCGGTGCAGGTTAAAATCGGCAACTTCCAGGGATTGCACTAATTGTAGGCTGTGATTCAAGTCCAGTATCCCTATTGGGTAGAGACTTGCTGTGTAAAAGAAGATGCTTGATTACTTGTTCAAATGATGGAATCGAGATTCAAATGAATAGGGATGATGAAGATGAGCATGCCCCGGAGACAGCTTGTGAGACAATAAATGAGGAATAACCTCTGATTGATTTTTTTGCCAGTACTAACAGTAAAGGAGCTTCATCCTGTTTTACAGGGAACGGTAAAGGAGAAAGTGTGGGATCACACTGACAGGAAAAGAGGTAGGTCTGATAAAGGGAGATGAGCCACTTAAGGTTACTGTAAAACTGAATGCTATTCTTCCTCAAATTCCCCAGTACCACATGCCACAAGAGGTCTTTAGGAAGGTTGCCCAAATAATTTCAGAATTTGTGAAACAAGGAGTTCTGAAGGAAGTATTGAGCAGCCCATGTAATTCATAGATAATGGGTCTGAAAAAGCCCTGTGGGAAAGCTCAAATCGTCCAGGATTTGAGAAAAATAAATGACATTGTGATCAAGTGTTGCCCTGTGGTGCCAAATCCAGCTGTGATAATGTTTCAGATACCATGTGATGCTGAGTAGTTCACTGTCAGTGACTTGTCGCAAGCCTTCGTTTCTGTGCCTCTTCAAATTTTCGGACCGAGTTTACTGTTGGTGTTGAATTCCTCAAGGGTTTTCATAGTTACCTTCCATATTCAATTATATCTTGAAAAATAATTTGGAGACGTTGGAATTGCCTTTCCAATCAACCTTGGTACAGTACATTGATGACTTGCTAATTGCGTCCAAAACTAGGGACAAGTACAAGTATGACATGATTGCCTTGCTGAACCAATTGGGAAAAAATGGTCATAAAGTGTCCCCACATAAATTGCAATACTGTCAGAAAGACAGAAGGGGTCAAGAAAGATCTCCAGAGAAAGGGTTACAACCATATTGCAAATGAATCCCCCGACTACACAGAGAGATGTCAGGATGTTTCTAGGGATGGTAGGCTACTGCCGCCAATGGATTCCCAATTTTTCAGTCATTTCAAGACCATTGCAGAAGCCTACTCATAAGGAAGTCACTGATCCCATAGTGTTAGACCAGGCGAGAATGAAAGATTTTACTGAATTGAGAGAGAGTCTGTGCAAGGCTCCGGCTTCGGGTATGCCTGACTACACGAATGCATGTTCTGTGTCTGTCTTGATGCAGGTGCAAACCACCCAGTAGCATATTATTTCAGCTATTTTGGACCCAGTTGCAGCAGCCTGACCAGGGTGTTTGCTTACATTTGCAGCGGTTGGACAGAGCCTCGCGCAGTGTGAGGGCATTGTGATAGGATACCACTTGACTATAATGGTCCCTCACTCTATTGAGATCCTACTTACATAGACAAAAACCCAATATTTGACTGGTGCAAGATTGAACAGAAACTAAACGAGTATTCTAGGGTCACCAAATGTGTCTTTGAAAAGATGTACAGTGCTGAACCTGGCAACCTTACTTCCAAATGAAAATGTTGAAATTGAAAAACTGGAAGACATTGAGCATGATTGTCTTGAAGTAACTGACTTGTGCACAAAACCGAGACCTGACATTAGAGATACTCCATTGGAAGAGAATGACCAAATTATCTTTGTTGATGGTTCTTGTGTAAGAGATAATACAGGGACACTGAGAGCAGGATATGCCGTGTGCACAATTACTGGTATCCTGGAAGCTTCTTGGCTTTGAGGAGTGTATTCTGCCCAGTTAGCGGAAATGGTAGCCCTCACTAGAGCGTGCCATGTTTCTGCCCAGCTGAAAGTTACCAACTATACGGACAGCCTGTATGGATTTGGAATAGTTCATGCTTTTGGTCCGTTGTTACACCTGAGGAAGATGAAACATGTTGAAGTTTTGCACTGAAAGTAATTGACACATTGGAGGAACTGAAAATGTTGCAGAATAATGTTGAAAGGGAGAAAAAACGTGTACAGCGACAAGATGAATTGAGGGTTTAAAAAAAGGGTCAATTAGTTTTGCCTAATAGCCTGTTGTCTCAAATAGCTAGGTACTATAATGGTCAAGCACATATTGGGAGGGATGACATGATTCAATTGTTCAAGCATGATTGGTTCAACCCAAGGTTTAGACAGGTTGCTGAAGCAGTTTGCCATTGTTGCGTCATTTGCCAACAAATGAACGCAGGGAAAGGGACAGTGGTTAATTTAAGCCTATGTGTGAAGGTTTGAGATATGTATTGGTGATTGTTTGCACCTTTAGTCACTGGATTGAAGCTTACCCTACACAAAGAAATGATAGCCTCACAGCAGCGAAACTACTGCTTAGGGAACTGATACCACGTTTCTGGTTTCCGATCTCTTTAGAATCAGATAAGGGAAGTCACTTCAACATTGAAGTAATTATATTACTGTGTGCAGCATTGATCATTGAGCAGAAGTTGCATTGTAGTTACCGCCCTGAAGCATCAGGACTAGTGAAGCAGATGAATGGTACCTTGAAGTCAAGAGTTGCAAAGATGTCCGCGTCCACGAATCCGAAATGGCCCGGGCACTGCCTTTAGTTCTGATGACAATGAAAAACACACCGACAGGAAAATAGGATTGTCGCTGCATGAGATCCTTATGGGTCGAGCCATAAGGTAGCCAGTGGTGCCTGCAAATGCACTTGTCAACATTACAGATGATATGGTGCTGGACTACTGCAAAGGTCTGGCTGATGTAGTTTGCTCTTTCTGTCAGCAGGTGGAAGCCACCACACTGCCACTGATTCATGACCCAGGGCACAATCTAAGGGCCGGTGACTGGGTTGTGGTCCGGAAACATGTGAGAAAAACTTGTTTGGAGCCTCGTTGGAAAGGCCTTTTCCAGGTAGTTCTGACAACTACCACAGCTATGCAGTGCGCTGGAGTTCCAAACTGGATCCATGCCAGTCACACGAAGAAAGTGATATGCCCGACTGATGAAGAAGCAGAGTTGTTGAAGGTACCAACAACAGCAGAACAAGACTCAGGGCCGGAAGGCGAACAAAGGGGAACTGAGACGAGAGAAGCAGATGATTTTGAGAGGTAAACAGAACAATTGACAGCCCCCGAGGGGGAAGGAGTTGAAGCAGATCAAAGTCACTGTGATCTGACTCCTCCTGAACCAATTGCAGGCCCATCAAGAGAAGACACCATAGAACAAGGAGATGTTTCAAGTTCAACACTGAAAAGAACATTGACCAAGGGTCCACTGAAAGGAGATAAGTGACCGGAGTCACAAGCAAAGAGAAGGGACGCAGGTGTTGAAACAACAATTGAACAAGAAGTAGATACAACAAGGAGAGAAGATCTAAATGAAGGAGAATTGAATGGTGATCGAAAGCTGAAAAGAAAGAGAATAGCAAGTCAAAGATACACAGGTCCTGAATGGGGGTATGCAACTACAAGGGAATGGCAGAAATACTTTTTGTCTTCTTGTTTTTATAGAGACATTCCAGGTCAATATTTTGGCACTTGAAGCTGGTGAACTGAACTGTTGGGAAACATTTTAGAAAAATAGACTGTTGAAAGTAACTGGAAAAGACTTTGATAACCTGATTTGACATTTTGAAACCTGATTTTGACAAGCTGCTTACCGATTTTTGACTAAGGATCCTGGAAGTGAGACTGAAGCTGTAAATAACTGCTGAAAGAAGATTTTTGTTTAGATTTTTGCTGCCCTTTTTCTAAATTTTTCTTCTGCTTTCTGCTTCTTTACAGATCATGAGTAACATTAGCCAGCAGGGTAGGAAAAGTAGATGCTGTAAATATATGAGTATTGGTTTGGCAATTATATGTGGGTTGTTGTTTGTGGTATTGACTGTGGGAATGACTGTTCTTGATAAGAGCAAAGCCAACCATACTTCTGCTTTTGAAACAACTGCTGCACTAACAGCAATAGAGAAGTTTAGGTTAGATGAGAAGTATTTGAATGAGGGTACTAATGTCCAAGGGGAACTTTCTTCTAATGTCTTCTATCGCTTATAGAGTGAGTATGTTGAGACAATGTATGCGAAGATGTGTTATGTGTGTATGCACATTCCTTCTTCAGTCGACGAAGGGGTTACTTAGCACAGTTTGCCTCTCACGCATAGGATGAGTTGTAGTTTGTTACTAACAAGATTCTATAACCAAGAGTACATCCAGCACTTTTAGTCTAGCCACAGTGTGGTGTTTTCGTTTGCCCCTTTAACCCCTTCGCTGCCAGGCCTTTTCCCCCTCCTGTGCCGAGTCTTTTTTTAGCTATTTGGGGCAGTTCGCGCTTAGGCCCTCATAACTTTTTGTTCACATAAGCTACCCACGCCAAATTTGCGTCCTTTTTTTCCAATATCCTAGGGATTTTAGAGGTACCCAGACTTTGTGGGTTCCCCAGAAGGAGGCCAAGAAATTAGCCAAAATACAGTGAAAATTTCGTTTTTTTCAAAAAAATGGGAAAAAGGGGCTTCAGAAGAAGGCTTGTAGTTTTTTCACTGAAAATGGCATCAACAAAGGGTTTGCGGTGCAAAAATCACCAGCTTCCCAGCTTACATGAACAGGCTGACTTGAATCAGAAAACCCAATTTCTCAACACAATTTTGGCATTTTACTGGGACATACCCCATTTTAACGATTTTTTGTGCTTTCAGCCTTCTTCCAGTCTGTGACAGAAATGGGCATGAAACCAATGCTGGATCCCAGACACCGCAACATTTCTGAAAAGTAGACAAAATTCTGAATTCAGCAAGGGGTAATTTGTGTAGATCCTACAAGGGTTTCCTACAGAAAATAACAACTGAAAAAGAAAAATATTGAAATTGCGGTGAAAAAAACATAAAGAGTTCTTTACGTTTTACTCTGTAACTTTTTCCTGCAATGTCAGAATTTCGAAAGCAATATACCGTTACATCTGCTGGACTCCTCTGGTTGCGGGGATATATAGGCCTTGTACGTTCATCAAGAACCCTAGGTACCCAGAGCCAATAAATGAGCTGAACCCTGCAGTGCGTTTTCATTCTATACCAGGTATACAGCAATTCACTTGCTGAAATATAAAGAGTGAAAAATAGCTATCAAGAAAACCTTTGTATTTCCAAAAAGGGCACAAGATAAGGTGTTGAGGAGCAGTGGTTATTTGCACATCTCTGAATTCCGGGGTGACCATACTAGCATATGAATTACAGGGCATTTCTCAAATAGATGTCTTTTTTACACACTCTCTTATATTTGGAAGGAAAAAATGTAGAGAAAGACAAGAGGCAATAACACTTGTTTTGCTAATCTATGTTCCCCCAAGTCTCCCGATAAAAATGATACCTCACTTGTGTGGGTAGGCCTAGCAACCGCGACAGGAAACGCCCTAAAACGCAATGTGGACACATCACATTTTTTTATAAGAAAACAGAGGTGTTTTTTTGCAAAGTGCCTACCTGTAGATTTTGGCCTCTAGCTCAGCCGGCACCTAGGGAAACCTACCAAACCTGTGCATTTATGAAAACTAGAGACCTAGGGGAATCCAAGATGGGGTGACTTGTGGGGCTCTGACCAGGTTCTGTTACCCAGAACCCTTTGCAAACCTCAAAATTTGTCTAAAAAAACACCTTTTCCTCAAATTTTGGTGACAGATAGTTCTGGAATCAGAGAGGAGCCACAAATTTCCTTCCACCCAGCGTTCCCCCAAGTCTCCTGATAAAAATGATACCTCACTTGTGTGGGTAGGCCTAGCGCCCGCGACAGGAAATGCCCTAAAACGCAACGTGGACACATCACATTTTTTGAAAGAAAACAGAGGTGTTTTTTGCAAAGTGCCTACCTGTAGATTTTGGCCTCTAGCTCAGCCGGCACCTAGGGAAACCTACCAAACCTGTGCATTTTTGAAAACTAGAGACCTAGGGGAATCCAAGATGGGGTGACTTGTGGGGCTCTGACCAGGTTCTGTTACCCAGAATCCTTTGCAAACCTCAAAATTTGGCTAACAAAACACATTTTTCTCACATTTTGGTGACAGAAAGTTCTGGAATCAGAGAGGAGCCACAAATTTCCTTCCACCCAGCGTTCCCCAAGTCTCATAGCACATGAAAGTCGGGAACCTGAGTGCATTCTCATTTGACTCACAAAAACGCTTCTGCTGTCTGTCCCAAGGCTATAAGAACAGCCCAGGGCTGTTTTCAGCCCTAGTAACATCAATATTGCATGATATTGATCCCCAGGCGTTGTCCTATGTGGATGACATCTATTTCACAGATGACGACCTCAACATTCATCTTGCGACGGTCGATCGGATCGTTCCAAGATTTGCAGCCCTTGGCTACAAATTAATTTTTAGGCAGATCGGCCTAATAACAATAGGTTGATCTGCCCCCGGGGGGGTAGAAATGGCCTAAAATAAATTTGCCCCCGCACCCCCCCAACCCCACCTGGGAGCGACCCTTGCCTACGGGGTCGCTCCCCGTGCGTGACATTGGCGCCCAAAAAAAAATCCCCGGTGCCTAGTGGTTTCTGCCCCCTTGGGGGCAGATTGACCTAAATTCGACCAATCTGCCCCCAAGGGGGGCAGAAATGGTCTAAATACAATTTGCCCCCAGGGGAGCGACCCTTGCCTAATGGGTCGCTCCCCATCTCTAAAAAAAAAAAAAAACCACAAAAAAAAAACACAAAAAAACAATTTGCCCTGGCGCCTAGAGGTTTCTGCCCCCCCTGGGGGCAGATCGGCCTAATACCAATAAGCCGATATGCCCCCGGGGGGGCAGAAATGGGCTAAAATAAATTTAACCCCCCCCCGGGAGCGACCCTTGCCTACGGGGTCACTCCCCCTGCGTGACATTGGCGCCAAAAAAAAAATCCCCGGTGCCTAGTGGTTTCTGCCCCCTTGGGAGCAGATTGACCTAAAATCGGCACATCTGCCCCAAGGGGGGCAGAAATCGCCTAAATACAATTTGCCCCACAGGGGAGCGACCCTTGCCTAATGGGTCGCTATCCATCTCTAAAAAAACAAACAAACAAAAAAAAAAAACACACAAAAAAAAATTGCCCTGGCGCCTAGAGGTTTCTGCCCCCCCTGGGGACAGATCGGCCTAATAACAATAGGTTGATCTGCCCCCGGGGGGGCAGAAATGGCCTAAAATTAATTTGCCCCCTCACCCCCCCAACCCCACCTGGGAGCGACCCTTGCCTACGGGGTCACTCCACGTGCGTGACATTGGCGCCAAAAAAAAAATCCCCGGTGCCTAGTGGTTTCTGGCCCCTTGGGGGCAGATTGACCTAAATTCGACCAATCTGCCCCCAAGGGGGGCAGAAATGGTCTAAATACAATTTGCCCCCAGGGGAGCGACCCTTCCCTAATGGGTCGCTCCCCATCTCTAAAAAAAACAAACAAACACAAAAAAACCCACAAAAAAACAATTTGCCCTGGCACCTAGAGGTTTCTGCCCCCCTTGGGGGCAGATCGGCCTAATACCAATAAGCCGATATGCCCCCGGGGGGGGCAGAAATGGGCTAAAATAAATTTAACCCCCTCCCCCGGAGCGACCCTTGCCTACGGGGTCACTCCCCCTGCGTGACATTGGCGCCAAAAAAAAAATCCCCGGTGCCTAGTGGTTTCTGCCCCCTTGGGAGCAGATTGACCTAAAATCGGCACATCTGCCCCAAGGGGGGCAGAAATCGCCTAAATACAATTTGCCCCACAGGGGAGCGACCCTTGCCTAATGGGTCGCTATCCATCTCTAAAAAAAAAAAAAAAAAAAAAAAAAAACACACAAAAAAAAATTGCCCTGGCGCCTAGAGGTTTCTGCCCCCCCTGGGGGCAGATCGGCCTAATAACAATAGGTTGATCTGCCCCCGGGGGGGCAGAAATGGCCTAAAATTAATTTGCCCCCTCACCCCCCCAACCCCACCTGGGAGCGACCCTTGCCTACGGGGTCGCTCCCCGTGCGTGACATTGGCGCCAAAAAAAAAATCCCCGGTGCCTAGTGGTTTCTGCCCCCTTGGGGGCAGATTGACCTAAATTCGACCAATCTGCCCCCAAGGGGGGCAGAAATGGTCTAAATACAATTTGCCCCCAGGGGAGCGACCCTTGCCTAATGGGTCGCTCCCCATCTCTAAAAAAAACAAACAAACACAAAAAAAACCACAAAAAAACAATTTGCCCTGGCGCCTAGAGGTTTCTGCCCCCCTTGGGGGCAGATCGGCCTAATACCAATAAGCCGATCTGCCCCCAGGGGGGCAGAAATGGCCTAAAATAAATCCCCCCCATCCCAAACCCCCTGGGGAGCGACCCTTGCCTACAAGGTCACTCCCCTTGGGTGACGTCGCCAAAAAAAAGATCCCTGGTGCCTAGTGGTTTCTGCCCCCCTTGGGGGCAGATTGACCTAAAATCAGCCGATCTGCTCCCAAAGCGGGCAGAAATGGCCTAAAAACAATTTGCCCCTCCAGGGGAGCAACCCTTGCCTAAGGGGTCGCTCCCCATCTCTAAAAAAAAAAAAAAACAAATAATAATTGCCCTGGCGCCTAGAGGTTTCTGCCCCCCCCTGGGAATAACAATAGGCCGATCTGCCCACAGGGGGGGCAGAAATGGCCTAAAATAAATTTGCCACGCCACCCCCCTCCCCGGGGAGCGACCCTTGCCTACAAAGTCGCTCCCCTTGCATGACGGCGCAAAAAAAAGATCCCTGGTGCCTAGTGGTTTCTGCCCCCCTTGGGGGCAGATTGACCTAAAATCGGCCGATCTGCCCCCAAAGCGGGCAGAAATGGCCTAAATACAATTTGTCCCACAGGGGAGCGACCCTTGCCTAATGGGTCGCTATCCATCTCTAAAAAAACAAACAAACAAAAAAAAAAAACACACAAAAAAAATTGCCCTGGCGCCTAGAGGTTTCTGCCCCCCCTGGGGGCAGATCGGCCTAATAACAATAGGTTGATCTGCCCCCGGGGGGGCAGAAATGGCCTAAAATTAATTTGCCCCCTCACCCCCCCAACCCCACCTGGGAGCGACCCTTGCCTACGGGGTCGCTCCCCGTGCGTGACGTTGGCGCCAAAAAAAAAATCCCCGGTGCCTAGTGGTTTCTGCCCCCTTGGGGGCAGATTGACCTAAATTCGACCAATCTGCCCCCAAGGGGGGCAGAAATGGTCTAAATACAATTTGCCCCCAGGGGAGCGACCCTTGCCTAATGGGTCGTTCCCCATCTCTAAAAAAAAAAAACAAACACAAAAAAAAACACAAAAAAACAATTTGCCCTGGCGCCTAGAGGTTTCTGCCCCCCTTGGGGGCAGATCGGCCTAATACCAATAAGCCGATATGCCCCCGGGGGGGGCAGAAATGGGCTAAAATAAATTTAACCCCCCCCCCCCGGGAGCGACCCTTGCCTACGGGGTCACTCCCCCTGCGTGACATTGGCGCCAAAAAAAAAATCCCCGGTGCCTAGTGGTTTCTGCCCCCTTGGGAGCAGATTGACCTAAAATCGGCACATCTGCCCCAAGGGGGGCAGAAATCGCCTAAATACAATTTGCCCCACAGGGGAGCGACCCTTGCCTAATGGGTCGCTATCCATCTCTAAAAAAACAAACAAACAAAAAAAAAAAACACACAAAAAAAAATTGCCCTGGCGCCTAGAGGTTTCTGCCCCCCCTGGGGACAGATCGGCCTAATAACAATAGGTTGATCTGCCCCCGGGGGGGGCAGAAATGGCCTAAAATAAATTTGCCCCCTCACCCCCCCAACCCCACCTGGGAGCGATCCTTGCCTACGGGGTCGCTCCCAGTGCGTGACATTGGCGCCAAAAAAAAAATCCCCGGTGCCTAGTGGTTTCTGCCCCCTTGGGGGCAGATTGACCTAAATTCGACCAATCTGCCCCCAAGGGGGGCAGAAATGGTCTAAATACAATTTGCCCCCCAGGGGAGCGATCCTTGCCTAATGGCTCGCTCCCCATCTCTAAATAAACAAAAAAAAAAAAAAATTGCCCTGCTGCCTAGAGGTTTCTGCCCCCCCTGGGGGCAGATCGGCCTAATACCAATAAGCCGATCTGCCCCCAGGGGGGGCAGAAATGGCCTAAAATAAATCCCCCCCCCCCAAACCCCCTGGGGAGCGACCCTTGCCTACAAGGTCACTCCCCTTGGGTGACGTCGCCAAAAAAAAGATCCCTGGTGCCTAGTGGTTTCTGCCCCCCTTGGGGGCAGATTGACCTAAAATCAGCCGATCTGCTCCCAAAGCGGGCAGAAATGGCCTAAATACAATTTGCCCCTCCAGGGGAGCAACCCTTGCCTAAGGGGTCGCTCCCCATCTCTAAAAAAAAAAAAATAATAATAATAATTGCCCTGGCGCCTAGAGGTTTCTGCCCCCCCCTGGGAATAACAATAGGCCGATCTGCCCACAGGGGGGGCAGAAATGGCCTAAAATAAATTTGCCACCCCACCCCCCCCCGGGGAGCGACCCTTGCCTACAAAGTCGCTCCCCTTGCATGACGGCGCAAAAAAAAGATCCCTGGTGCCTAGTGGTTTCTGCCCCCCTTGGGGGCAGATTGACCTAAAATCGGCCGATCTGCCCCCAAAGCGGGCAGAAATGGCCTAAATACAATTTGCCCCTCCAGGGGAGCAACCCTTGCCTAAGGAGTCACTCCCAATCTCTAAAAAAACAAACAAAAAAAAAGAAAAAATTTGCCCTGGCGCCTAGTGGCTTCTGCCCCCTGTGGGGGCAGATCGGCCTAATTAAAATAAGCTGAGCTTCCAGCGCGAAGGAGGAGGCCTTGTGATTGTCAGCGCGCAACGTCACAGGGGTGGTGGGGGGGAACCCCACAGAGGGAGCGCTAGCGCTCCCTCTGGGCTGGGTGCCCAGGATGTAATGGTTACGTCCTGGGCACAGCAGCACTGTGCCGCAGGACGTAACCTTTACGTCCTCGGCTCAGAACCGGATAATTATGTATTTGAATAGAGTAGCTAAGGATAATGACATAGCATTAGTCAGAGGTTTCTTTGAACCTACATTAACATTTGGCACAGCTTATGCACACCGTAACAATTTGATATGCTTCCTTACACCTTTAGAAAAAAGCTTCTCAGATCACACAGATGACAGAAGAAAGGTGTTGAAGGAGAAGTTAGAAAAAGGCTTAGAGAAAAGGACTTACAAGAAGGATTATAGTTAAAGTGCAATGAAAACACAAGAGAAATTAGCTCTAGATGCGCAACACGAAGGGGAACTTTGTATATATAGGCCTAAATTATGCACTGCTGATTTATTTGCAGGAATGAGTGAATGTAAGCATGTGTTTTTATTTCAGAGTAAATGGACATTTATGTTGAATGGACAGGATCCAGAGATTCCTTGGATAAATTACATCTGTGGTCCTAATACTTATTACCGTCTTCCAAAAGGATGATATGGGACATGTTATTTGGGAATAGTTTTCCCAAAGATTTTTCAAATGGATGACTTAAAGAAGTTTCCAAAAGTGACTGAAATATATCATATGAGACAGAGTAGAGAGTCTCCTTCTGGTATAGTGGGAGATATTTTTGGAGCAATAATCCTTCAGTGGGAGTTGTTCTGAATTTGATAAAGATTCAGAAGTTGTCTACTATTGTGGATAACATGCTGACAAACTTTTCAGGAGCCATACTCCTGATAGATACTACATTAGCTGCTGAAAGAGCTATGACTCTTCAAAATCGCCTTGCTTTAGACATTCTTTTAGCGAAGAATGGCGGAGTTGTAGAATGCTTAATTCTAGGCATTGTTGTTCGTTCATTCCTGATAATAGTAAAGAAATTAGGAGCTTACTTACTAATACTAATAATTACTTACTTAAATGCGAGTCAAAAGATTAATCAACCTATTCGCGTCCCCTTGTAAGTTTACTTATTAAGGCTTGATGTGCTAACACTACTACAATAGTGATACCACATAGGAATAATTTTCTACACACACACACACATAAGCGTATTCGAAGGTAGATTAGGGGACAGAACCCAGTCCTGCCATTGACTCACAAGAACAGATAAGGCATTAAACATGTTGACCCCATTGTAAAGATCAAAGGCTCATTGTTCCATTGTAAAGTCCTTGCTCTTGTTTTTATTCTTGGCATGTTATTTTTTCCTGAAAAAATAAAGATTGGCCATTTACTAACTGTTAGACTTGACATCCTTGGCGTGGTCTCCCCTAACATTTTACCTCTGTTTCCCAG
The DNA here is from genome assembly GCF_031143425.1 of Pleurodeles waltl. Classification (NCBI taxonomy): domain Eukaryota; kingdom Metazoa; phylum Chordata; class Amphibia; order Caudata; family Salamandridae; genus Pleurodeles; species Pleurodeles waltl. Next base: position 672,883,668 of record NC_090445.1, read on the forward strand.
GTTGTTGATGTGTGCTGGACTCTGTTTTTGCTGCTATCCACTGCTAAAGTGCAAGTGCTCCTATGTAAAATGTATGTGTTGGACTTTTTGTGCCTTACGCAGGGTCATCCCCAGTCTTTTTGCCTCCTTCCTCCTGGTTTTTCTGACCTCTCACTGTTGGCTCTAGGACTCTGAGCACTTTATCACTGCTGACCAGTGCTAAAGTGCAGGTGCTCTCCAATCTAAAGTTGGTATGATTGGCTTATACCTAATTGGCATATTTAATGTACCTATATGTCCCTTGTACAGTGGTATCTCTATACCCAGGGCCTGTAAATTAAATACTACTAGTGGGCCTGCAGCATTGCTTGCGCCACCCACTGAAGTAGACTTTTAAACCTGTCTCAGGCCTGCTAGCGCAGGGCCTTGGTGCACAGTTTTCTGCCGCAGGGACCTGGCATCTAAAGTTACTTGCCAGTCCCAGAACTCCCCTTTTAATACATGTAAGTCGCCCCTAAGGTACGCTCTAGCTAGCTCAATGGGCAGGGTGCCATGTATGTAGAAAGGCAGGACATGTGCCATATTGCATGGCCTGTCCTAGTAGTGACAAACAGCCTAACTTGGTGTCTCACTGCTGTGAGTGCTGCCTTCTCATAGGATTGCATTAGAAATGCCCTGCCTTATGTGTAAGGGGTATTGTCTGATTTATGAGGGGTAGCGTAGGCGTGTTTGGTATGGTTGTGATGGTGATAATAAATACTGCTTACTGGTGTGGGTGTATTTTTTATTACTATCACAGAAATGCCACTTCTAGAAAGTGCGCATTTATCTGTGCTTATGACTGGTGTTTTGTAGCTTGACTCCAATCCACGTCTGGGCAGAGTGACAGTTGGGGCTTTGTGCATACGTTTCAGACAGCCTGTACACAGGCAGGGTGGAGGTGTCACAGTGGTGCATCTGTATACTGAATAGTCTTCCTGGGCTGAGAGAAGGGAGAGGCGGGGCACACCTACCTTTGTAAAGGCTGTGCCCTGGCCTCACACAATAGGGTCGTTAACCCCCACTGATGTTTGGAGCCTGTGCTGAAAGGAGAGAGGGGGCACTCCCAGAACCAGTTGTAACTGGCTGGAACCTCCTCTCCCTACCATTGTAAAACACTGTAAGAACTGACTATAAGTACAGGGGAATTTTCCCCACAATTTGGAGACTCTTGGAATCATCTTGGAACTGGACCCCAAAGGCTGAAGGGACTCACCAGGAACCGCCATGGACTGCTGCTGCTGTGCTGACCTGTGACATGCTTGGTCACTGAGAAGGACTTGCCACACGCTGCACCCCCTTTGTGCTGGCCTGTTGATGGGCCCTACATCTGTGGGCCTTTTCTATGGACTTTGTCCCCCAGGAGCGGGGTGCTGTGGCCCCTGACCCCTGTCGCCATGTGAAGCACGAAGGAGTGCTTCAACACTGCCAAAATTAGCGCTTTGGAGAAAGCGCTACACCTTTAACTTATTAAAAACGCTGGGAGTGCGCGCTTTTATGTCAGAAGTCACCGCCGCAACCCGGGCTGTACATCGGGCCGTGGCGCTTTGAAAAGCACCCTTTAATTACTGCCCAGATCACCACCGCAGCCCGGGAGGCTGCATTTCTGGAAGCGCGAGTGCCACGCACCTTCTAGTGCCCCCCGGGCACTAGAAAAACAAAGCGGAAGGATCCGGAGCAAGTGTGCTCCTAGCGGTGCCCCCGGGGTAGGGATCGCTCCGAGGAGCACCCCCGGAGCACTGGCAGGCCCAGTCTTGGGCCAGAGTGTCATCGGAGCAGGAGGGAGCGGAGGACGCCTCTCCCTCACCTGCTCAAGCCCCAGAGGGCTCTCCTGGAGCATGCGGCTGGGGCGGCAGCCTCATTGGAGGCTCGCCCACACCGGAGGATCTCTTTTGGGCCCCCCTGGTGGGCCAGTGGCATTATTTGTGGGTCTCCCCCCTGGTAAGGGTCTGTGGAGGCCTGGGGAAACCCCAGGAGTTCGCGGGTCCCTGAAGGGACCCGTTTTCAATTACGAGGGGGTGCGTAGCGCCCCCCTTCCTCCCTTAAGGATTTCCCTGACCTGGGCCCCCATCGAGAGGGCCGATGGAGGCCTAGGGGGGCCCCCAGTTATCACGGTCCCCAGAGGGGCCCATCAATTGTACAGGGGAGGTGCGTGCCGCCCTCCTCTCCTCAAGGGATGCCAGAGGCCCCTGTTTTGCGCAGAGGAGCGCCGGGGGCCCCATTATTAGTCTTTTAGGCACTGGAGGTGCCTTCATCAACTCAGGTACTGTTTACAGGGACAATATATCTCAGGAGTTCCTATTAGAGACTTTAGTGGATTGATATATTGCCTACCTGTTTTTGATGTGTGATGATGTTTTTACATATATGGGCAAATGTTCCTTTTATGGGCATGACTTGCTAATATGTTTCCCTAACTTGCCATATGTTTTCTAATGTTCCTACTATGGGCGTTTTATGATATTCTTATGACAAGTGTTCTAATGTGATAACGTGTTTCCTGACTACTGCTTATGTTGCAGAATACTGAGTAACCTGTGTGTTATGTGTGACTACTGCTAATTTGCAGAGTAACTAATGTGTAACGTTCTGACAACTGCTAAGGTAGCAGGATAGTACTGATATGTGATGTTTGGTCTGATAATTGCGTTGTGTACAATACAGTATATTTTCATATAGTCTGGTGTTGTGTTTCCTTTGTGGTGGGGATATTGCGCCACATGTGTTGTGTGTGTTGTGCAAACGCTTTACACAATGCCTCCGGGTTAAGCCTGCCTGCTCGTGCCAAGCTACCAAGGGGGTGAGCAGGGGTTATCTTGGACGTGTAACTCCCTTCCCTGACCTGAGTGGGTAGGTTCTGCCTGGCTGAGGTGCATACCCTAGCCAACCAGAAACCCCATTTCTAACAGTATGTGTAATTGGTTTTCCATGTACGGCTTATTTGATTTACTACTAAGTCCCTAGTACAGTGCACTAGAGGTGCCCAGGACCTGTAAATCAAATGCTACTAGTGGACCTGCAGCACTGTTTGTGGGAGAATAATAACACTCTCTCTAGCAGTCTTCAAAATGAGCAGAAGACCCTCTTCCAATTGAAGAAGAATAAGCTCAAAACGTCTCCCCACTAAGCCATCATGACAGAATATGTCAAAGCCAACACTGCCCTGGTAGGCTTATTGGCCCCCAAAACTATCCAGCACCTTCATTTTAGCAACCATTGATGGGAGTATTCCAACCAAGATTTGCATCCTCTAATGTTTTTTTAGGAAGATGTCGAGCCAGGAGAACAAGTTGAGGATGACCTAAAAGGTACCAGATTCCAGGTTCAGTGGGCAGATGACCCACAATGCAGACCAGGAGCAATAAAAGAAACTTCCCAGGTGAAGACAACGTAATTGTGAATTTATCTGAAAGATCTCTTACTAACATAGCAATAAAGATACTAATTTGAGGCCTTAGCTTTGTTCCAACACCAAAGGATGACTCCTTCCAATTATAATGTGAACTGCCAGCATTCTTTCGAACAATCCTATTACAATCCTCTTTCATAACAAACTTGATAGAGATGAAATTCAGAACACAGGATTAAGGAACCCTTCTACGTTTAACCCCACCTCCAATTAATTTACTGAGTGAAATTAACACATCTGAACAGGCAGTTCTGAAAGAGGATTAAACCTCGGTCCGAAAGCCCTTTTAAAAGAGAAATGCGAAACAATATGGTTCCTATCAAATGACAGAAGGATCACCATTAAACCAGCAAACAAAGAAGGTGGTATTGTGATGATATCCTCTGATGCCTACAGGGATGAGTGTCTGCAACTCCTTTCAGATCAGTAGAGTTATAAGAAAATCAAGAGTGATCCCACCACTAATCTTGAAGAAAAGATTAAGATGATGGTATATGAGGTCAAGACTATGGGATGAATCACTAACAGAGAGGTTCTCTTTTTGAAGAAGTAGAATCCGAAAATTCCATATTTCTGCATCTTACCAAAAATCCATACAGGAAAAATACCTCCTCCAGGATGCCTCATAGTCTCCAGATTGACTCTATTCTAGAACCCTTTTCCATGTTTTGCAATTCATTTTTTCGCTCTCTGGTGTCAAAAACAAGTCCTTCTTGAAGGAGATGAAAGATGTGCTCATCCTTTTAAACTATATTTACTTAGAAGAGGAAAAGAATTTGCTGTTTACTTTAGATGTAGAATCCCTCTACACAAGCATACCTCAGGTTGCAACTCTAGCTGTAATTGACAAAGTATTGAGGGCCTCCACTTGGAGAGATGTTACACCTGTGTATTTACACTACACCTGATCTTAGACAAAAGGACGAGAAGCGATTTCAGTGTGGAATGTGCAACATTGACACTGAAAGAAAGCTACTTTTAATTTGAAAACAGTTTATATCTCCAGATCTTGGGCCCTTCCAAGAGAAGCACATTCACTCCAAGTTTAGAATGTCCCTATATGTACCATTTTGAAGAAACATTAATGTTTCATAATAATAATCCTTTTAAACCACAGATTATTCTATGGCAGTGGTAATCTGGAGTGGGGTGCTGGGTATTTTTTTAAGGGGAAATGTTTGCACTTTTTTGATGATGGTTGCCTAGGATTAAGTACACTTTTTCTCCATTTTCTTGTGGGCGTTTTTGAATTTTATGCTGATTTGTTTACCATGTTATTAAAATGTTGTTTTACTGTTTGGAGCTTAGCGTGCCCTACACTGGGCCTTGAGTGTATTTTTAATGTCTGTTTCACATTCTCACTGCTGCTGTGCTACATGCTTTTGAAAAAAACATTTAGGGGGTTGTGGATAGCTGTGGATTAAATGCAAAAATAAGATCCTTTTTTTTTTATATATATGTATGTTGTTAATAATAGCTTTGCAATCCTTTCCCTGCAATGCTGCAAGATGTTTTTTTTCTGAGGAGTGAGGTGCTCTAGGCAAGGCATGGCAGCTGCCTTCTTTGTACCCCATACCTTTTAGTTTTCTAGCCATGCAATAGTGGCCCCTTTGTGTAACCACTGTGTGTGTGTGTATGTGTGTGGTCATGATGGCCATGTTGTCTTTGTCTTCCATTCCTCCTTCTTCAGTGACTGTGTGGTGGCTGAGCTAGCTTCAACTATTTTGTGCAGCCAGTGTGTGCTTAAATCCCCTTCTTCCACTTTTGAAAGCCATTTGCTAGGAACATTGAAAGGCGAGGCCTATACTATTTTTGTTCCTAGTTTTCCTTTTTCCAAATATATTTATTTGTGCTGGTGGCTGATTATAGTACAATATTGTTAATATTCATATTTACATGTTTTTTTAGTCTGCTGTGGAGTCCCGTGGGCCTTGATGGGGCACTAGCAATTATTTTTGCTATTGTATGTTTGCCTTCGCCACATGCTGCCATGTGTACTTTGCTCTCAATGCCTTTACTTTGCAGGCCATGTAGCAGTTGCCTTTTTGTGTAGCCAGTGTGTGTTTGTGTGTGTGTTTACAGTGGTCAAGTACCCAAGGGTAGGTCGCTCCCCCTGCCGCTGCAGCTCCTCCAAGTTCCCGAGTTCCTGTGTTCCTGAGACCCACCTAACTGTAAGTACCCCCCTCCTCCCAGCCCCTCGCCCTGCCCCGCGCCACTCACCTTCTCTCCTGCTCCTGCTTCTTTTCCTCCTCTCTGTCTCTTCCTCCTCGCTCCCCCTCTGCAATCTTCTTCTGTGTTCTTCTGTTCTTCTCTTCTGTTCTTCTGTTCTTCTGTTCTTCCCTTCTGTTCTTCTGTGTTCTTCCGGTCTTCTGTGTTCTTCTTCTCTGTTCTTCTCGGTGCTTCTGTGTTCTTCTTCTCGGTTCTTCTGTGTTCTTCTGTGTTCTTCTGTGTTCTTCTCTGTTCTTCTGCTCTTCCGATCTTCTGTTCTTCTGTTCTTCTGTTCTGTTCTTCTGTCTTCTGCTCTTCCGGTCTTCTGTTCTTCTGTCTTCTGTTCTTCTGTCTTCTGTTCTCCTGTCTTCGGCTCTTCTACCTCCTCCGTCTTCTTCCCCCGAGCCTGCCCTCCTGCTCCTTCCTCATCCCCCTCCCTCACTCGCCTCCCCCTCTCTCACCCCTAGCTAACCCGTTCGCTATCTACCTCCCTCACTCCTCCTATCTTCCTATCTCTCTAGCTCCCTATCTCACTATCTAACTCCCCCACTCTCCACCTCCTCCTACCTACCTATCTGTCTATCTATCTATTTCCCTATCTATCGACTTCTCTATCTATTTTCTCTATCTATTTCTCTATCTCTCCCCCCCTCCCGCCACCCCCTCTACTACCTATCTCCCTATCCTCTCACTCTACCTCTCTCCCTCACCCACCTCTACAACCCCCCTCCCCTATCTTCACAACCCTACTCCTATCTCTCTCCCTAATCTCCAAACCTCCTAACACTCACCCTCCTCCACCCTAAACCCCCTCCCCCAGCTCCTCTCACTCTACCTGTCCCCCCCCTCCCTCGCGCTTTCCCGCCGCGACCTCCTGCACGCCCCCGCCCCCCAGCTCCCATTCGCCCCCAGCTGACCCCTCCCCCCCCTCCTACCTCTTATGGCGGCCGCTGCGCGACAGTGGTAGCGACCCTTGACCCAAGGGTAGGTCGCTCCCCCTGCCGCTGCAGCTCCTCCAAGTTCCCGAGTTCCTGTGTTCCTGAGACCCACCTAACTGTAAGTACCCCCCTCCTCCCAGCCCCTCGCCCTGCCCCGCGCCACTCACCTTCTCTCCTGCTCCTGCTTCTTTTCCTCCTCTCTGTCTCTTCCTCCTCGCTCCCCCTCTGCAATCTTCTTCTGTGTTCTTCTGTTCTTCTCTTCTGTTCTTCTGTTCTTCCCTTCTGTTCTTCTGTGTTCTTCCGGTCTTCTGTGTTCTTCTTCTCTGTTCTTCTCGGTGCTTCTGTGTTCTTCTTCTCGGTTCTTCTGTGTTCTTCTGTGTTCTTCTCTGTTCTTCTCTGTTCTTCTGCTCTTCCGATCTTCTGTTCTTCTGTTCTTCTGTTCTGTTCTTCTGTCTTCTGCTCTTCCGGTCTTCTGTTCTTCTGTCTTCTGTTCTTCTGTCTTCTGTTCTCCTGTCTTCGGCTCTTCTACCTCCTCCGTCTTCTTCCCCCGAGCCTGCCCTCCTGCTCCTTCCTCATCCCCCTCCCTCACTCGCCTCCCCCTCTCTCACCCCTAGCTAACCCGTTCGCTATCTACCTCCCTCACTCCTCCTATCTTCCTATCTCTCTAGCTCCCTATCTCACTATCTAACTCCCCCACTCTCCACCTCCTCCTACCTACCTATCTGTCTATCTATCTATTTCCCTATCTATCGACTTCTCTATCTATTTTCTCTATCTATTTCTCTATCTCTCCCCCCCTCCCGCCACCCCCTCTACTACCTATCTCCCTATCCTCTCACTCTACCTCTCTCCCTCACCCACCTCTACAACCCCCCCTCCCCTATCTTCACAACCCTACTCCTATCTCTCTCCCTAATCTCCAAACCTCCTAACACTCACCCTCCTCCACCCTAAACCCCCTCCCCCAGCTCCTCTCACTCTACCTGTCCCCCCCCCTCCCTCGCGCTTTCCCGCCGCGACCTCCTGCACGCCCCCAGCTCCCATTCGCCCCCAGCTGACCCCTCCCCCCCCCTCCTACCTCTTATGGCGGCCGCTGCGCGACTGCGCAGCGGGTGCGCGCAGCGGGCACGCCGCTGGCGCGCCGGAGGCGCGCCAGAGGCAAGCCCGTCTGCGCCCGTCCGCGCCTGGCCCGCGCCCAGCGCCACGACCCCTGGTCTCCAGCTCCCCCAAACCCCGCTGATCCGCTACGACCCCACCACCCTCCACGCCCTCAACCCAGGGCGCTCCAAAACCTGCTTCCTAGCTCACCCCAAACGCACCCATGGACCCTTCACCTGCAACTCCTGCAAACGCATCTTCCACCACGCAACTACCACGACCACAAGCCCACGCGCCATCAACCACCTCAAGTGCATCCTGATCAACGCTCGTTCCGTCCACAAGCACGCCGTTGAACTTTGGGACCTCCTGGACTCCACAGCCCCGGACGTCGCCTTCATCACGGAGACATGGATGAACGCCTCCTCTGCTCCAGACATCGCTACCGCCATCCCCGAAGGCTACAAGATCTCCAGAAAAGACCGCACCAACCAAGTAGGAGGAGGTGTCGCCATCATCTTCAAAGACTCCATCAGCGTCACCACCTCCACCGAAGACCCCCCCCTCGCCGCTGAACACCTGCATTTTCAGATTCGCACCGACCCAAGGACCACCCTCAGAGGATCCCTCGTCTACCGTCCTCCCGGACCTCGCGCCTCTTTCAGCGACGCCATCGCCGACTTCATCTCCCCGCACGCCCTCGCCTCACCGGACTACATCCTCCTAGGCGACCTCAACTTCCATCTGGAACAAAACAACGACCCCAACACCACCACCCTGCTCGACAACCTCGCCAACCTCGGCCTCAAACAACTGGTGAACACCGCCACCCACATCGCCGGACACACGCTCGACCCTATCTTCTCCGCCAGCAAACACGTCTTCTTCAGCCACACCTCTGCCCTACACTGGACCGACCACAGCTGCGTCCACTTCACATTCCGACGCGAGACCTCCCACCTCCGCACTCAACCCATCCCTCATCGACAGTGGAACAAGATCCCTGAAGAGCAACTCTTCTCCGCTCTCGCCGCCAACCAACCCACCCTCACCACCGACCCCAACGACGCAGCTCTCAACCTCACAAACTGGATCTCCAACTGCGCTGACAACCTTGCTCCCCTCAAACGCACGCATCGACAGACCAACACCAAAAAACCTCTCTGGTTCTCTGACACCCTCAAAGAATCAAAGAAAACTTGTCGTGCCCTTGAGAAGGCCTGGCGCAAGGACCACACCGCTGACAACATGACCGCCCTCAAGAACGCTACACGCGAACACCACCACCTGATCCGCACTGCCAAAAGGAACTTTTTCACCGACAGACTAGACAAAAACAGCCACAACAGCAGAGAACTCTTCAGCATCGTCAAAGAGTTCTCCAACCCCAGCGCCAACGCCGTCACGCCCTCACAGGATTTGTGCGAATCCCTCGCCACTTTCTTCCATCGCAAGATCAGCGACCTCCACGACAGCTTCGGACACCAGACCCAACCATACACCACTGAACCCGCTTCCCCGGACATCACCCTCAACAACTGGACCCACATCAACACGGAAGAAACCAAATCCATCATGAACTCTATCCACTCCGGCGCCCCTTCGGACCCCTGCCCGCACTTCATCTTTAACAAAGCCGACTACATCATCGCCCCGCACCTCCAGACCGTCATCAACTCTTCTTTTTCTTCTGCTACCTTCCCCGAATGCTGGAAGCACGCTGAAGTCAACGCCCTACTAAAGAAACCTACGGCTGACCCAAGCGACCTGAAAAACTTCCGCCCCATCTCTCTTCTATCTTTCCCAGCCAAGGTAATAGAAAAGACCGTCAACAAACAGCTGACCACCTTCCTGGAAGACAACAACCTGCTCGACCCCTCACAAACCGGATTCCGAACCAACCACAGCACGGAAACCGCCCTCATCTCAGTCACAGACGACATCAGAACCCTGATGGACAACGGTGAAACAGTCGCCCTCATTCTCCTCGACCTCTCGGCTGCCTTTGACACCGTCTGTCACCGCACCCTAATCACCCGCCTACGCTCCACCGGGATCCAAGGCCAGGCCCTGGACTGGATCGCCTCCTTCCTCGCTAACCGCTCCCAAAGAGTTTACCTCCCTCCGTTTCGCTCAGAACCCACCAAGATCATCTGCGGCGTACCTCAAGGCTCATCGCTCAGCCCGACACTCTTCAATGTCTACATGAGCCCCCTCGCCGACATCGTACGCAAGCACGACATCATCATCACCTCCTACGCCGACGACACCCAACTTGTACTCTCCCTCACCAAGGACCCCGCCAGCGCCAAGACCAACCTACAAGAGGGTATGAAGGACGTCGCAGATTGGATGAGGCTCAGCCGCCTAAAGCTGAACTCTGAAAAAACGGAAGTCCTCATCCTCGGCAACACCCCGTCCGCCTGGGACGACTCCTGGTGGCCCACGGCCCTCGGCACCGCACCGACCCCCGCAGACCACGCCCGCAACCTCGGCTTCATCTTGGACCCTCTTCTCACCATGACCAAGCAAGTCAACGCCGTGTCCTCCGCCTGCTTCCTCACTCTCCGCATGCTCCGTAAGATCTTCCGCTGGATCCCCGCCGACACCAGAAAAACCGTGACCCACGCCCTCGTCACGAGCCGCCTGGACTACGGCAACACCCTCTACGCCGGGACCACAGCCAAACTCCAAAACCGCCTGCAACGCATCCAAAACGCCTCGGCCCGCCTCATCCTCGACGTACCCCGCAACAGCCACATCTCCGCCCACCTGAGACACCTGCATTGGCTCCCAGTCAGCAAAAGGATCACCTTCCGTCTTCTCACCCACGCACACAAAGCCCTCCACAACAAGGGACCGGAATACCTCAACAGACGCCTCAGCTTCTACGTCCCCACCCGCCCCCTCCGCTCCGCTGGCCTCGCACTTGCTGCCGTCCCTCGCACCCGCCGCTCCACGGCGGGTGGGAGATCTTTCTCCTTCCTGGCGGCCAAGACCTGGAACTCCCTCCCCACCAGCCTCAGGACCATCCAGGACCACTCTGCTTTCCGGAGACTCCTAAAGACTTGGCTGTTCGAGCAGCGATAACCCCCCCTTTCCCCCCTAGCGCCTTGAGACCCGCACGGGTGAGTAGCGCGCTTTATAAATGTTAATGATTTGATTTGATTTGATTTGGTCAATATGTCTCTGTTCTCTATGCCTCCTTGTTTGCTGGCCATGCAGCAATCTCTATTTTGTGGAGCATTTAGAGTGTGTGTGATCAGTGGCCATGTTCTATTCGTCTTCGATGCCTCCTTCTTCAGTGGCCATGTGATAGATGAGCTAGTTTCTACCATTTTGTGCAGTCAGTGTGTGTTTCAGTTCCTTTATTCCACTTTTTAAAGCCATTTCCTAGGTCCATTGATAGATGAGGGCTATGTCACTTTTACTCATTTGTTTCTTTTTTCCTAATATATTTATTTGTGCTTGTGGCTGATTGTAATATAGGCCCTCATTCTGACCTTGGCGGGCGGCGGAGGCCGCCCGCCAAAGTCCCGCCGTCAGGTTACCGTTCCGCGGTCGAAAGACCGCGGCGGTAATTCTGACTTTCCCGCTGGGCTGGCGGGCGGTCTCCTTCAGACCGCCAGCCAGCCCAGCGGGAAAGAGGCTTCCACGATGAAGCCGGCTCGGAATCGAGCCGGCGGAGTGGAAGCTGTGCGACGGGTGCAGTTGCACCCGTCGCGTATTTCACTGTCTGCGCAGCAGACAGTGAAATACATGTAGGGGCCCTCTTACGGGGGCCCCTGCAATGCCCATGCCAGTGGCATGGGCACTGCAGGGGCCCCCAGGGGCCCCGCGACCCCCCCTACCGCCATCCGGATCTCGGCGGTCCGACCGCCGGGATCTGGATGGCGGTAGGGGGGGTCAGAATCCCCGCGGCGGTGCAGCAAGCTGCGCCGCCGCGGAGGATTCAATGGGGCCGCGGTACACTGGCGGGACCCCGCCAGTGGTGCCGGTCCGACCGCGGCTTTACCGCCGCGGTCGGAATCCCCATTGGAGCACCGCCGGCTTGTCGGCGGTGCTCCCGCGGTCCTCCGCCCTGGCGGTCAAAGACCGCCAGGGTCAGAATGAGGGCCATAGTGTTGTTATTTTTATTTATTTATTCAATGTGTTTGCCTGCCTCCCCGTGCCTCCTCTTTTTAGAATCCCAATGGACCCTGGTGGGACAACACCAATTAGTTGAAGTATTTTGTTTATTTTTGATGTATGTTTTTGCTTGTGCCATAGGCCGCCATGCGTTCTTTGTTCTCCATGAGTCTTCGTTGCTCGCCATCCAGTGGTGGGCATTTTGTGTAGCCAGTTTGTATGTGTGTGTGTGTCTGGTCACAGTACCCATCTTATTTTGTTCTCTATAACTCCATTTTTCTGGCCTTGTGGTGGCCACCATTTTGTAGAGCAAGTTAGTGAGTGTGTCTTTGGTGTCCATTTTGGCTTTGCCTTCCATGCCTCTTTCTTCAGTGGCCATCTGGTGGATGAGCTGGCTTCCACCAATTCTTGCAGCCAGTGTGTGTTTCATCCATTTATTTCACTTTTTGAGGCCATTTCCTCGGACCATTGTAGAAGTAGCCTATGACACTTTTGTTCATATTTTCATTTTTTCTGATATATTTATTTGTGCTTGTGGCTAACTGTAGCACAGTGTTATTGTATTTATTCATTTTTTCCATGTTCTTCCTGCCTCCCCCTGCCTGCTGTATAGTCCATATGGGCTCTGGTTGGGCGCCAGATATTATTTAATGTATTTGCCTTCTATAGAATCGCCATGGGCCCTGGTGGGGCACCAGCACACTGTCAATTATTTGTTTTCGATATTTGCCTGCCTTCCATTGCATCCGATGAAGTCGGCATGGGCCCTGGTGGGGCAACAGCAATTAATTAATGTATATTTTTCCAATTTTTGCTTGCCCCTTCTGTCTCTCATAAATTCCTCATGGACTCTAGGGCCTGGTGTGGCCCCAGCAATTGTTTAATATAGTTTCTTCCCTGCCCCTTCCCCCTGCCTCCTAGAGTTCCCACCATGGCTCTGGAAGGACACAAACTAAACTTTTCTGTGTAATGTGGACTTGTGAAAAAATAGTTTATTCATAGTTTGGGTACACTATTGCTAAGCATTTGGGATGACAGCATTGAGGATGACTTCACTTGTGTTACATTGGTTAGATTCTTCTGTTTGCTGACGTTTCACTGAATTTTTCTTTAGTGCTTTCCGTGCAGGTGCTTCAGAAGACATCACATACGGTACTGATACAGAGAACTGTTCCCTGAAGGGTTCAGCTCACAGTGATACCTGAGTCCTCCACTGCTAAGTGATTTGCTCATAGTTCTAAGTACTAACTGCTAGTGCTAAGAGGATGGCCTAAACAATGGAGGTTCCTACTAAGAAAGTGGCCAGTGAAGAAGGAGAAGAAGCACCACAAGCACCACTACTGGAATCAAGCCTTCATCCTTTTTCAGGAAACATGATGTACCTGCTGCAGCCTCCACTGGGCAGAAATAGGCTCAGACTCCTGAATCAATAGCACCACCACCACCAAAACCTAAAGCCACACCTCTCAGGACTTCAGTGACTGCAGTCAATGAGAGCAGTGAATCTGAAATGGAAATGTTTCAGGAGCAAAACAAATCTTCGCAAGCAAGTGGACAACAGGAGCCGCAGATAGCAACAGAACTTTTGGATGCAGGAGCAGCACAGGAGATTGAGGTTCTTGCTGAGCAAGGTATTGTTGAGAAGACTGCTATTTCCTCATTACCTTTATGATCTTCAGCACGTAAAAGAAAGAGTACTCCCCCATCTTCTATATGCCCCCTTCTGATGACCTGGACATGGATTGGAACCTGAGCCACTCCAATAGAAAAGGAACTTAAGTAGCATTTTGGCATATGTGCAGTTTTAAACTGCCAGTTTGACCTGGCAAAATAAAGATTTTGCCAGGCCTGACCCTCCCTTTTTAATACATAAAGGTCACCTTAAGGTAGGCCCTAAACAGCACATAGAGCAGGGTGCATTGTATTTCAAAAGTAGGACATTTGTTCCTTAATGTGTTTTTACTCCTGTGTGCCTTACCCCTCCCTTAGGATAACATTGGGCTACCCAATTACATTTAATAAGTCTATTACCACCCCCAAGAAAACCATAATTCTGACAATTCCTTACTTTCCTATTTCTCTGTGGAACAGGTACCATCTAATCGTAGGGGTGGTAATAGACTATTGCAGTTAAAAAAGAAATAATCTAGGTATATACTAGATCTTGAAACTAAAATACCAAAAGGATTGAATACTGACAAAGAGTTAAATATCCACCTCTATCAAGGTTGAAAAAGCCACCTGAATACATTTAGTATGTATAATTACATGTACAATCATTGTTTCTCTAACATTGTTTCTGTGTTAATTTTTAATCTGCGCACAATTTCTTGTACAAAGTCAGCAGTAAATATATATTTGTATGAAAGTATGTATATATGTACAATGGGTTTTCTTATTTTGCCTTTTCCTCTTCACTTTGGGTTTGTGCACAGGTCATGTGATTCACAGGTATAGATCTTTTTAGATTTTTGGATCTGTCTTCCTGTTCATTTAGTTACAATATGAATACATGTTGAGGTTTCTTACTGGATTTACCCACTTGTGTTTGATGACAGGTTTATCTGGATAGCAGCGTAATATATATTATTCGTATACAGTAACAGGATCTATATGTATGTTTTTCTTGATTGATTATTTGTATTTACTGTTCAAAGAACTAATATATCATGTGCTGTACCTCAGTATGATGTGGTTTCCAAATATATGAGAGAAGTACGTGGGACAACAACAAGATGATAGCTTGATCATACTATCACAAGTTCATATATGCGGTCAGTACTGTTGTATGGTTTATGCATATTAAGTATAAGGTGTTCTAATGTGGTGGATGGAACCCGGCTGTCTCCCGGCAACAGGGGGGTTCTGGAATGTAGGAGAGGAGAGAAGCGGTTGGTGTGGACGACAGCCAGGCCAGGGTCGTTTTCCTTAAATAAAATAAGTCCTGTGTAAAGGAAGCTTCTCATTGTGTGTTCATCGTCGAGACGTATTAAGTACTGTGGCAGAATGTTGCTGATTTTCATGGAAAAGTGAGTATTTAATACTTTCCTTTCAATAATGAACATTTTGGCTGAATATCGATACGATGTTGACACCAGGTAAACTTTACTGTACCCAAATGCAGCAGTCCCATTTCTATCTTCATGCTTAGTTTGTATTTAAGTCATTGTGATTGGAGGACAGGTACAAGTGATCAAGACTACTGCTGAAACATGTTGTGTTTGATGATTAAACTTTCCACTCTTCTGTCACTCTGACGTCCTGAGTGTGAGTTTGTACTGTATCTTTTTACAGATATATATATACATATACGCCCTAGAACCACCCAACCCTGCACAGCGTCCAGCATTCCACCATGCTTGATAGGGGTTGGCGGCAGGAACTCTATAACCATCCAACCCCCACCATGCCTGGCTGAAGGATCCATCTTTCTGGGAATGTGAATAGGTGTGAGAGGGTGTCCCTGGGTGTGAGAGTATCTGTTTGGGTGTGAGAGTGGGTGTGTAAGGATCTGAATGGTTCTGTGAGTGGATTTGTAATGGTCTGAATGGGTCTGTGAGTGGGTGCGTCAGTGTCTGAGAGGGTCTGAGTGGGTTTCTGAGTGGGTGTATGAGTGTCTGAGTGGGTCTGTGAGTCAGTATGTGAGGGTCTGAGTGGGTCTGTGAGTGGGTGCTTGAGGGTCTGAGTGGCTTGGGAGTGGGTGCATCAGCATTTGAGTGGGTCTGTGAGTGGGTGCATAATGGTCTGAGTGGGTGTGTGAGTGAGTGCATGAGTGCCTGTGTGGGCCTGTTAGTAGGTGTGTGAGTGTCTGAGAGGCTCTGTCAGAAGCTGCATGAGTGTCTGAGTGCTACTATGAGAGAATGTCTTAGTGTATAAATGAGTCTGTGAGAGTTTTTTTTTGCCGATATTTGCAAATTTGTTGCAGTGCCACACAGGGGGCTGCACTGAGCGTCACGATGTATTCACAAATATCGCGCAGTGCGAAAAAATGTTTTAAAGGACATATTGTGACTCTCAAAGACCACTATATCACACCCCTGTAGTCAGGGTAACTCCACACTGACACCTCATGCTACTTATCCAATTTTTTTAAGCCCCAGGGACCATGTTCTGTAACATAAAATGGCAGCTGCAACTTTCTGGTCAGGTTACGTCCAGCTAATCACAGCATTCCTGGTGGCGATCGCATTCCCAAATTTGCTGCGTTTCCTGTGAAAACATTGCAGTGGATCTGCAGCCCTAGATATAAATATGTATTTTCCCTTTAATATCTCAAAAAAACTATTGAACAGATTTACACCAAATAACCAAAAGCACCATTTGCAGAACAAAATCTGTCTTTCTGCCAAATTTGGTGTAATTTGATGGGCTGTAGTCGTGTTCAAAACTCCTATGGGAATTTCCATGGGAAATACATGTTTTTTTACATCTCTTTTTCTTAACCCTCCAATTGACGGATCACCCTGAAAATTTCCCATGCCCAACAAGAATCACTGGCACACTTTGGGCCTCATGTCGACTTCTGCGGTCTTTTCCCAAGACCGCTGAATCCACAGCAGGCAACAGACCGCCAGTGCTGGCGGTCTGTTGCCCACCATATTAGGAGTCCTTGGACTACTGGACTCCGAAAAGGCGGGTGCATCGCCCGCCCCGCCATGGAAGCAAGACTCTTACCACCGTATTATAAGCCATCTACAGCGTGCTGGAGTCCTGCTGGAGTGGTGATACTGGTGATGCAAGACCGCCAGGACCCATCCCCTACCGGGCAACCTCCCTGACGGAGAAGGTAAGTGGTTGTCTGAAAGGGGAGGGAGGGTGTCTTTGTGTGTGGGTGCGTGTGTACGTGTATGGGGAGGGGGGTGTAGTGTGAGTGCGTGTATGTGGAGAGGGGAGTGGGGTGTAGTGTGAGGGTGTGTATGCGGAGGGGGTGTAGTGTGAGTGCGTGTCTGCGGAGGGGGGTGTAGTGTGAGTGCATGTCTGAATGTGATGTTAGTGTGCATGTATATGCGTGTATGGGGGTGTCTGTGTGGATTAATGTGAGTGAGTGGGGGTGTCTGTTTGGATGAATGCAAGTGAGTGGGGGTGTATGTGTGGATGTATGCGTATGCTGGGGGTGTGTATGTGAATGCATGCATGCATGAAGGGGTGGGGGTGTTTGTGATTGTGTGGACGGGTGGGGGTGCATGTGTGGGGACATGTGTGCATGTGTGTGCTGCAACAGGAATGGGGGTACGTGACCGCCAGGGTTTACGTGGAGGTGACCGCCACGGAAAGCCTGGCGGTCTACAGGCTTGTAATCGGGTTGGAGGTGCACACCTCTGGCTGCGTCGTGCGACTGCACCGGCGGGCCAGGCATGGTTGTGGAGGCTTGGCACAAATCATGATGTGCCAGTCCGCATAATGGAAGATTTATCAAACAGTGCCAAAGATATGTGCAAGTCAAAAAACGCATTTTACTATGAAAACATGATCCTAACTATGACTACTTACTTGCGACTGCTATTTATATATATATATATATAGAGAGAGAGAACTATATGTACATATATAGAAACATATATACCTATATATATATATATATATATATATATATATATATATATATATATATATATGTGTGTGTAAAAAAAAATCATAGGTTACATGGACGTTATAGTTAGGATCTAGATTTACTTGCACAAAACCGCAGAAATTCAGCAGATATAGTTATGGTTAGCTCAAGTAACTTTAAATCGTGCCCTAAGGTAAATATGACTTGCACGCCCGCCGTGCAGTTTTCTTCTCAATAATTGTACTAAAAATGTTGCTGTCATATGATTAATGATGTCATAAAAGATGTCATGACAGATGTCATATGTGGCCAACCCGCTATACCTACCCAACCCTGCACCACACATGGCCAGGCCTTGAGGACAACCTCCTCTAACCATCCAACCCCGCACCAAGCATGAGCGACAAGGGTTGGCCACAGGTCCTGGCCTGCAACAGTGCCCTGCTGCTAACCCCTATAACCACCCAACCCAGCATGCATATGTCTCTGAGTGGGTCTGTGAGTGTGTTCATGAGTACCTCACTGGTTTCGTCAGCCAGTGCATGGGTCTCTGAGTGGTTCTGTGAGTGGGTGCATGTGTCTCTGAGTGGATGAGTGAGTAGATGCATGCTTCTGTGAGTAGATATGGGAGGGGATGCATGATTTACCTCTGAGTAGGTATGTGATTGTCTGAGTGTGTCTATGATTGTGTCCATGAGTGCCTGAGTGGGTATCTGAATGGGTGCATGAGGGTCTGAGTGGGTTTGTGAGGGTTCATATTGAGTCTGTAAGTGAGTGCATGAATGTCTGAGTGGGTCTGTGAGTGAGTGCATGAGTTTTTTAGTGGCTCTGTGAGTGAGTGCATGAGTCGCTGAGTAGGTCTGTGAGAAGGTACATGAGCCTAAATAGGTCTGTAAGTGGGTGCATGAATTTCTGAAAGGGCTTGTGAGTGGATATGTGAATGTGCGAGTGGGTCTGTGGGTGGGTGTGAATGTCTAAGTGGGTCTGTGAGTGGGTGAATGAGTGTCTGAGTGGGTCTGTGAGTGAGTACATAAGTCTGTGAGTAGCTCTGTGAGTGGGTGCATGAGTGTCTGAGTGAATGTCTGAGTGCATCTGTGGGTGGGTGTGTGAGGGTCTGTGTGTCAGTAGCTGTGTGAGTGACTTGGCCTGAAAGGAACCTCACCTCCCTTTTACCCAACAAGAGTCCACAGCTTTGCACAATATATCGACCCAAGTGGAGTTCTGGATAAATGTCCAATATGATTTCTACACTACAGATGTGTAATGGAGCACAAGGAACTGTCAACATTGCCCTTGTGTGAATTTTTGCAACATGATTGTTCCTGGTGCATCTTTCTCTAGACTTCCGTCACAACATAAATCTTCCTACTAAGAGGCCAACAAAATGACCAAGACATAAATCTCCAGCAAACTAGGGTCCTTCCTTTTATCTATATGAGGTAAGTGCTTCTTTTTTATGGAGATATCCCCAAAGTCCTCGCCATCAAGACTGTGCCACCAAAATCTGTGGAAAATGCACTGAGGGGCCCTTTGATAAGCTGTCCATCATCCTGGCAAAATGCTCGAAGACCTTTGCATACTACTAAGGTGGATGCCGAGGGGCCAAGCAGGTGCAGCTTCCAGGAGATTTGCACATTTGCATACTCATAGCAATTTAAAGGGAGAACGATGGGCTCTGCTCTTACCATTAGAGGACAAGAAAGAACCCACTCATCAGTCCAAAACAATCGCCAGATTTGCAGAACTGACGTGATTTTTGACAAACATTTTTTTTTTAATGCTTTTTTTTGCCTCAGTGGTGTCCCTCTGTGACCCCAACTCCAGATCTAAGGGCTTAGGTTGTCCCTACCCTGCCCCATTTTTATTTTCCTTTTTTTTTTTTACGTTTTTTCTTGAACTCAGCTGAAGCCAAGCACCAAGATGACTGATAACTCATTCTGGTTGAAGTGTTGGCAGCCAATCAGATCTCAGCACGAGATCCAGAGGGTTTGCAGATCCTTCATGTTCCTTTATATAAACATTTGTTTTTTCTTTAATATCTCTCAAACTGCTGAACTGATTTACACCAAGTAGCAAGAAGTGCTCTTTCTGGACCAAGGTCGACATTTCTGCCAAATTTAGTGGAATTCCATCCAGTGATTTTGGTGTTAATACTGTTCAATTTTCCCTATGGGAATTAACATTTGAAATCCTCTAAATTCCCCCCCTCCTTTATCTTGGCCCGCTTCACGGATCACCCTGAAACATTCCAGATAGCAGCTTACGTGACTGTCAAATATTTTGGGAAATGTTTGTGAAGATTCATCAAGAGGCACCAACAATATAGGCAAGCAAAACTGCTTTTTTCTATAGAAACTAGGTCCTAACTGTAACTACCTAGTGGTCACTGCCATTAGTTTTTTTTTATATATATATATATATATATATATATAAAACAAAGGTCAAAGGGATGTTATCATGTACACATCCTTGGTTGTGCAAAAGTGTGGAGAAGAGAATAAGTCACGGAGGAAACAGTTATTTTAGAACTATGTCATGCACATTATCCGTCATGAAATAGTTGGCTATCCACAAATATTGAGTGCCTTAATGTTTAAGCTAATGATATGGGACCCATGAGACAGACACTATCTGTTTCTTCTAGGCACGTAATGTGGTAAGAAAATTGACCACTAGTGGCCTGTGGTGGAAAATGCTTAAAGCGTTAGTGTACCTTCTGCAAACGTATGTCTATGACCTTATGATGGCACACCATAAACCTGTTCTGAACACCTACTAACAGCGAAGTGGGTCAGTGTACTTGCTAAAGAGGATGGATGAGAGCTGGCGCATGGGTTTTCAACATTAGCTCACCTAAGCAAGCCTGTACATCAAGCTATGTCCACTGGTTGCTCATATAAAACGATAAGTGAGTTAATGACCCTGCTGCAGAGCTGTGTGTAGTCCTGCAGACAAACTCAAGCAAGTTGATCCATTCTGATTACAGAAAAACACTCAAATTATTGGTTCTTCATGGTGTTTTTCTTTGTTGATTAGAGGATATGGAGACGTGCACTTCAGTGGTGTTGGAAAGAGTGACGGGGTCATATCCCTGGGTGTTTTCAGTCTACCATCACATAGTAGAGTCTCCCAGCAGCAGTTAATGATAATCATCAGTTTCTAAAGAATGTACTGTTTAAGAGTGGTGTACATATCACGCGCAAGGACACTAATCTTACCTTTGCGTTGTAGAAACCAAGGAAACCACCAACAATCTACTGGAACAAACATATTTCACAAGTCACTTCTGAGCCAAAGCAAAACAGAATAATTTGTGTAAAGCCAGCAGTGTAGCTTATTTAGTGAGATTAAGGGGATGTGAATCTCATATTTCACAACTAAAATGGTAGTGGACTGAATGGTGCAATGGTGAAATGAACAAGGTTCAGGATGGATTGTTTTAATGAGGAGCAAGGTCAGTATTGATTTGCATTAGATGAGTCTTTTTTCTAGAATGACACAGTGTTTGAAAAACAATGGGTTGGAATGCTACCCTGAGCGACTGACAATGTTTAGAATATTTACATGCATTCATCCCATCAGCTTTTAGGTGTTTGTCAGTAGTATGCCTGGAAACTTGAGATTAATACAGTTTTCCAAGCCTATTAGTTCCAATGTTTGTAAATTCGAAAATGTACCACATTTGCACCCATTCAGGAGTACTTATATTGGTTCACATTTACTACTTTTTGGAAAACCAGTATGAGTGTCTATTGTCATCTCCACTACCCATCTACAGCTGTAGCTCATTTCAACAACTAATCACAGCAAGGATAAACACATACAAAATGGGTTCACACAGAAATAATGTTAACTGCTTTCACTATGTGGCTAAATGTCTTTGTAAGTTGACCCCTTGTTTTAGGAGGATCAGAGAGAGGGTTTACAAGCAAAGGATCATCATCTTTGAACTATCTAGGGAAGCTATCATTACCGGATGCTACTTTTCACCTGATGTGATCCTGGACATGGTTGCTGACTGCGAGCAGGAGCAAGATTTACCTATAGCCTGCTCCCAGGCCATCCCAGCTTATGTCAAATTACTGGCTGTGATCTATTTCATGGCCACTGGATCTTTGAAGGGGGACTCATCTGAAGATGTTGGCATCTTACAAGCATGCCAGTCTGAATGTTTGCATCAGGTGCTGTTAGACCTGACAGCATTAGAGTGGTCTTCCCCCACACTTTTTGCTGTTGCTCCTCCTGTTTTGCTGCCTTTGTTTTTGTTGGCCCTAGGACTCTGTGCACCTCACCACTGTTAACCAGTGCTAAACTGCTTGTATCACTCTAGAAATCCTGGTGAAATTAGCTTACACCTAATTGGCATTTTCAATTTACCTATAAAGAAATAGTAAAGTGGTATATTATATACCCAGCACTGGTAAATTAAATGCTGGTAGTGGGCCTGCATCACTTGTTGTACAATGCACTTAAGTATCTCCTTTAGCATTGCTCAGGCCTGCCATTGAAGTCGGCATGCACTTTTAAAGTGCTAACTCAACTTGGCAAAATAAACTCCTTGCTATGCACAAGGCCCCCTTTTTGTTATATATGTCACTCCTAAGGTAGGCCCTAGACAGCCCATAGGGCATGGTGCATTGTATTTAAAAGGTTAGTCATGAGGTGTTAAGTTTTACATGTCCTAATAGTGAAAAACGCACAGATTTGTTTTTCACCACTTTGAAGCTTGTCTCTTCGATAGGATAACATTGGGTTGCCTAATTACCTTTAATAAGTAATAACTTTTGTTTGTGAGCAAGTAGAAATTTCATGTTTGGTGCCTAAGGAACTATATTTTAAAATCCTCTTTAATGATAAAGTTGAATTTTAATTCACAATTTTGAAAATGCCACTTTTCGGAGGTTTTAATTTCTGGTACCTGCATCCTGTTTCCTGGGGCACATGACTGGGTGTAGTTGACCTATGTCTATTCCTCCCAAATAGCCACACAATAAAGAACTGGGTGTTGGCAAGATAAGCCATCAAAGCAAGAAGTGAACTTGGAAGACCCTGTCTCAGCTCACACACAGAGAACTTCACACTAGCCTATTGTGCCTGCAGACAGCCTGGGAACAGCAGTGGGATGCAGGAAATTCCATACATTTTTGTGGGAGGAACACTCCAGACATTTTTTCCACTTCAAAGCTGGCACCAGGTATAAAACTAAGGCCCTCAAACCCACTTCTCAATTCACTTCCGGTCCTGCAGAAGGACTCTCAGAGGACTTCCCTGCTGCACATGGGCTGCTGTGTACTTCAGAGGACAGTCCTGCTGCACCAGGACAACGGTCCTGATGCCTGAAACTGGCCTTGTGCCATGAGAGACCTGCCCTGCTGTTTGAGACCTGATTTCCTGGCTGAACCCAAGATTCACAGAGTGATTCCAAGGGCTAGTTGGCTGGCTTTCTGATCAGGGCCTCTGGGATATAAAAGGCTCCAACCATCTTGAGCCTACACCAGACTCTAACCTGAGTGAGTCCTGACCCTCCAAGTGGTGCTCCTTCAGCTCTTGACTCATGGAAGTGGTGCTGTGCCCCTCTGAACTTTACCTTCTCAGACATTTTAGTTCAAAAATTCTTCAAAGTCCACAGGTAAGTGGAGACCAGATCCAATCCACTTTGTGTATCAGAACTGTGCTCAACTGGAGTTGGCCATAACTTTTCACTGTGCTCCGGTGTTGTGCGACTGAATGTCCACATATAGGCCCTCAGTACAACCCTGGCGGTCGGTGATAAAGCACTGGTAATACCGCCAACAGGGCGGCGGTAACAAAAATGGAATTATGATCACGGCGGAAACCGCTCAGACAGCAACTTTAACACACTGACCGCACAGCAGTAGCAACAAGCACCACGGCGGTAACCGCCAACAGCCAGGCGGAAGACAATGTACTGCCCACTGCATTATGACCAGCCTAACCGCCAACTTTTCTGGGGCTGGTACCAACAACATCAAAAGCACGGCAGAAAACAGAATTCAAAGGACTCACCTCTGGAGACACAGGGAACAACCACAACGCCATGGAGCCCGAGTTGCACATATTTCCCATGCTTGTCTACCTTTTCCTGCATTACAAACACCAACGCCGGCGAAGACGACCATGGTGAGTACTGCTGCCTAGCACACAAGGGAGTGGGAAGGAAAAAGAGAGTGACACGCAACACTCAACACCCCCAGCCCCACCCCCAAAACCATGCACACAACCAGATGCAATAACATTACATATCCACCCGTAGCCCTCAGGAATAATGCAAGGACAAAATTATTGGAAGAAAGTGAGTGTAATGCGATTAAAGAACATGAATAAGTGCATTAAATTACAAACATATATACATATTTACAAATGAAGGGACACTGCCCAGTCCTCAATGTCCGTGGGCCAAAGGGCCACAACCCATATGCTAAGGCCCCACCTTACTCCTGCAACAACACAGAGAGAACACTGCAGGGGCATCAGGTCAAAAATACACAGGCACCTCAGAGAGACGGGGATTGGGGGGACACCTCAGCCGGAAGATGGTAGAAAACCACTGGTCCTGGAGGGGGCTACATGCCCTGTGCAGTGTCCTGGGGAGTGCCAAGCCACAGTCTCTCAAGTGGGTGGTTTGCCCACTGCTTGGTCCTGGGGAGTGCAAAGCCACACTCTGTCAAGTGCGGGGTTTGCCCACTGCTTGGTCCTGGGGAGTGCAAGGCCACAGTCTCTCAAGTGGGTGGTTTGCCTACTGCTTGGTCCTGGGGAGTGCAAGGCCACAGTCTCTCAAGTGCGTGGTTTCCCACTGCTTGGTTCTGGGAAGAGCAAGGCCACAGTCTCTCAAGTAGATGGCTTCTCCACTGGTTCTCGGGTGGCTTGTGCCCAGTGTGCTTCATCCTGGGAGGATGGGGTGAGTGGATGGTTTCTCCACTGGTTCTGGAGGGGGCATAGTGCCCAGTGTGCTTCATCCTGGGAAAGATGATGTGAGTGGATGGCTTCTCCACTGGTTCTGGAGGGGGGCTTGTGCCCAGTGTGCTTCATCCTGGGAAGGATGGGGTGAGTGGATGGCTTCTCCACTGGTTCTGGAGGGGGCATTGTGCCCAGTGTGCTTCATCCTTGGAAGGATGGAGTGAGTGGATGGCTTCTCCACTGTTTCTGGAGGGGTCATTGTACCCTGTGATGCAGATCTTGGGGAGTGCAAGGTCACAGTCTCTCACCTGGGTGTCAGACCCACTGGATTTGCAGGGGCCAGGACGCACAACAGCCCATGGAGGCAGGACTACACACGGTCCACCGGCGGTGACAACTGCTCAGTGGTGGCTGTGGCAGGGCTGGTGTCAGGGCTGGCAGTGGTGGGGGGAGGCTCCAGCCCATCCCCTGCAGCCTCGGATTGCTGCCCACTAGGGCTGCTGCTGCTGGCGGTGCTGGTGGCGGTGCTGCCAGTGGTGGGGGAATGCTCCAGCCCATCCCCTGCAGCCGCGGATGGCTGAACCACCATGGTTGGTGGTGGGGGCTCAGAATGAGTCCCAGCACCAGGCCTCCTGTCCTTCCTGCCTGCTGGTGCAGGCCCCTTGCCCTTCCTGTCAGCAGCCGGGGATTGCCCCTTGCCCTTCACACCTGCAGCTGGTGGTGCTTTCTTGCCCTTCCTAATCACAGATGGTGGTTCCTGTAGGAGGCTGGACTGGCTTGTAGTGAGTACCAAGGGGTACTTACACCTTGCACCAGGCCCAGTTATCCCTTATTAGTGTATAGGGTGTCTAGCAGCTTAGGCTGATAGATAATGGTAGCTTAGCAGAGCAACTTAGGCTGAACTAGGAGACGAGTGAAGCTCCTACAGTACCACTAGTGTCATATGCACAATATCATAAGAAAACACAATACACAGATATACTAAAAATAAAGGTACTTTATTTTTATGACAATATGCCAAAAGTATCTCAGTGAGTACCCTCAGTATGAGGATAGCAAATATACACGAGATATATGTACACACTACCAAAAATATGCAGTATAGTCTTAGAAAACAGTGCAAACAATGTATAGTTACAATAGGATGCAATGGGGACACATAGGGATAGGGGCAACACAAATCATACACTCCAAAAGTGGAATGCAAGCCACGAATGGACCCCAAACCTATGTGACCTTGTAGAGGGTCGCTGGGACTGTAAGAAAACAGTTAGGGTTAGAAAAATAGCCCACCCCAAGACCCTGAAAAGTGAGTGCAAAGTGCACTAAAGTTCCCCAAAGGACATAGAAGTCGTGATAGGGGAATTCTGCAGGAAAGACACAAACCAGCAATGCAACAACAATGGATTTCCAGTCGAGGGTACCTGTGGAACAAGGGGACCAAGTCCAAAAGTCACAAGCAAGTCGGAGATGGGCAGATGCCCAGGAAATGCCAGCTGTGGGTGCAAAGAAGCTGCTACTGGACAGTAGAAGCTGAGGATTCTGCAGGAACGACAAGGGTTAGAGACTTCCCCTTTGGAGGATGGATCCCCCACGCCATGGAGAAACGTGCAGAAGTATTTTCTTGAAGAAAGACTGCCAACAAGCCTTGCTAGCTGCAAATCATGCGGTTGGGGTTTTTGGATGCTGCTGTGGCCCAGGAGGGACCAGGATGTCGCCAATTACGTATGGGGACAGAGGGGGCATCGAGCAAGACAAGGAGCCCTCTCAGAAGCAGGCAGCACCCGCAGAAGCACCGGAACAGGCACTACGAAGAGGAGTGAAACGGTGCTCACCCGAAGTCGCACAACAGGAGTCCCACGTCTCCGGAGGACAACTTTGAAAGTCGTGTAATGCACGTTAGAGTGCCGTGGACCCAGGCTTGGCTGTGCACAAAGGATTTCCGCCGGAAGTGCACAGAGACCGGAGTAGTTGCAAAAGTCGCGGTTCCCAGCAATGCAGTCTGGCGTGGGGAGGCAAGGACTTACCTCCACCAAACTTGGACTGAAGAGTCACTGGACTGTGGGAGTCACTTGGACACAGTTGCTGGATTCAAGGGACCTCGCTTGTCGTGCTGAGAGGAGACCCAGGGGACCGGTGATGCAGTTCTTTGGTGCCTGCGGTTGCAGGGGGAAGATTCCGTCGACCCACGGGAGATTTCTTCGGAGCTTCTAGTGCAGAGAGGAGGCAGACTACCCCCACAGCATGCACCACCAGGAAAACAGTTGAGAAAGCGGCAGGATCAGCGTTACAGAGTTGCAGTAGTCGTCTTTGCTACTTTGTTGCAGTTTTGCAGGCTTCCAGCGCGGTCAGCAGTCGATTCCTTGGCAGAAGGTGAAGAGAGAGATGCAGAGGAACTCTGATGAGCTCTTGCATTCGTTATCTAAGGAAATCCCCAAAGCAGAGACCCTAAATAGCCAGAAAAGAGGGTTTGGCTACTTAGGAGAGAAGATAGGCTAGCAACACCTGAAGGAGCCTATCAGAGGGAGTCTCTGACGTCACCTGCTGGCCCTGGCCACTCAGAGCAGTCCAGTGTGCCAGCAGCACCTCTGTTTCCAAGATGGCAGAGGTCTGGAGCACACTGGAGGAGCTCTGGGCACCTCCCAGGGGAGGTGCAGGTCAGGGGAGTGGTCACTCCCCTTTCCTTTGTCCAGTTTCGCGCCAGAGCAGGGCTGAGGGGTCCCTGAACCGGTGTAGACTGGCTTATGCAGAAATGGGCACCTTGTGTGCCCATGAAAGCATTTCCAGAGGCTGGGGGAGGCTACTCCTCCCCTGCCTTCACACCATTTTCCAAAGGGAGAGGGTGTAACACCCTCTCTCTGAGGAAGTCCTTTGTTCTGCCTTCCTGGGCCAAGCCTGGCTGGACCCCAGGAGGACAGAAACCTGTCTGAGGGGTTGGCAGCAGCAGCAGGTGCAGTGAAGCCCCGGGAAAGGCAGTTTGGCAGTACCCAGGTCTGAGCTACAGACCTGTGGGATCATGGGATTGTGCCAACTATGCCAGGATGGCATAGAGGGGGCAATTCCATGATCTTAGACATGTTACATGGCCATATTCGGAGTTACCATTGTGAAGCTACACATAGGTGTTGACCTATGTGTAGTGCACGCGTGTAATGGTGTCCCCGCACTCACAAAGTCCGGGGAATTTGCCCTGAACAATGTGGGGGCACCTTGGCTAGTGCCAGGGTGCCCACACACTAAGTAACTTTGCACCTAACCTTTACCAGGTAAAGGTTAGCCATATAGGTGACTTGTAAGTTACTTAAGTGCAGTGAAAATGGCTGTGAAATAATGTGTGCATTATTTCACTCAGGCTGCAGTGGCAGGCCTGTGTAAGAATTGTCAGAGCTCCCTATGGGTGGCAAAAGAAATGCTGCAGCCCATAGGGATCTCCTGGAACCCCAATACCCTGGGTACCTCAGTACCATATACTAGGGAATTATAAGGGTGTTCCAGTATGCCAATGTAAATTGGTGAAATTGGTCACTAGCCTGTTAGTGACAATTTGTACAGAGAGAGCATAACCACTGAGGTTCTGGTTAGCAGAGCCTCAGTGAGACAGTTAGGCACCACACAGGGAACACATACATATAGGCTACAAACTTATGAGCACTGGGGTCCTGACTAGCAGGGTCCCAGTGACACATAACAAACATACTGAAAACATAGGGTTTTCACTATGAGCACTGGGCCCTGGCTAGCAGGATCCCAGTGAGACAGTGAAAACACCCTGACATACGCTCACAAACAGGTCAAAAGTGGTGGTAACAAGGCTAGAAAGAGGCTACTTTCTCACAGTTCCTCCTTGCCCTTTGTTGATGTACCTGGTGCAGGCACCGCGTCTGTGTTGCTGCCTGGTGCCCGGGATCATCTTCCACCTGCAGTAGCTGTCGACACTACTGTGCCCCTGGACTGGGTGGCTGAGGTGCTTGCCTGGGTTTTCTTCACCCTGGCCTGACGTGAAGGACAGGGGGAGGAGGGTTAGGGAAGAGTTCAGTGGTGGAGAGGAAAAGTGTCTTAGGGACATTGGGGCAGGAAGAGGGTTAAGGGTTAGGAGTGGAGGAAGAGGAAGTGGTTGTAGGAGGTGTCTGTCTGCTGTGTTTGGGTACAGGTGCATGTGCTGGATGCTGTTGTGAGGTGGATGGCTGTTGGATGTCTGAGTGCTTGCGTTTGGGTACCTTGGGAGGAGGGGGAACAGACACAGTGGGTGAGCACACACAGGATGTGTGCATGGAAGTGGAGGTGGTGACTGCCAGTGAGGAGCGTGTAGTGATAGGTGTGATGGTGGTAGTGGATGAGGATGTAGTGCATGCAGGTATGAGTATAGATACTACTGGGAGGGAGGTGGATGATGAGGAGGAGGGGGACACAGTGGAGGCAGTGGATGTTGGTATGTCTGCATCTGGATGGTGTTTGTGTGAGTGCCTGTGGGATGATGTGTGGTGCTTGTGTTTGCCTGAACTACTCATGTGTGTTGTCCTGGATGCATGCTGGTCTGCCTGTGTGCTTGGGATAGGTTGGGGTTGAGGGGAATGGGAATGGGCAGAGGATATTGGAGGAGAGGCTAGAAACAGGGACAATGGCTGCCATCAGGGAGGCGGCCAGAGACTGGATTGATCTCTGTTGGCCAGCCATTCCAGAGCGAATGCCCTCCAGGAATGCATTTGTTTGTTGGAAATGGGTTGCCAGCCCCTGTATGGCATTCACAATGGTTGACTGCCCAACAGAGATGGATCGCAGGAGGTCAATAGCCTCCTCACTCAGGGCAGCAGGGCTAACTGGGGCAGGGCCTGAGGTGCTTGGGGCGAAGGGGATGCCCACCCTCCTGGGTGAACGGCACGGGAAACACGCTGAGGGCGGTGCTAATACGGGGTGGCGGCTGTACCTGTAGTGTGGGTGGGCACAGAGGTGTCCACCTCCTCCAGGGAGCTTCCATCAGAAGAGGTATCATTGTCAGAACTGTCCCCTCAAGTCTCCGCCGTGGTGCTCCCCTCGCCCTCTGTCCCACTGGTGCCCTCACCGTCAGTGGATTCGGTCTCCTGGGCCCTGTGGGATACAGATCTCCCCGTCGCCGGTGCCACTGCTCCTCTGCCAGTTGAGGCTAATGCACATAGGGACAGGGTGACAAAACAAAAAGGGGGGGACGAGACAAAGGATACCCCTGGTCAATGGCAGCAACAACACCACCGTTGGGGTACACAACACACACAGGGAACAGCCCTACATGCTAGGCAATGCACTACCAGTCACAATGCTAGTCACCAGCCCATGGACAGGGATACCTAACGCCAATTGCAGCATACCTGAGACCCACAGACCCCTGCCGAGTAGTGGAGGCCTACTAGCTTGTTTGGAGGAGGTTGACATCAGACTCTGCCCAACATGGGCCCTACCCTGCACTGGCTGGCCTGGCCTAGGGGCACCTACAGGCCCACATCCCCCACGTGGATGCCCCTCACCACATGCAAGTAATATATTGGGGCACTGTACTCACCCCCTTGTGGCTGCTGTGATACCCCCGAGTGCCCATCCAGCTCCAGATAGGCCACCGCCAGTATGGGGGCCATCAGGGGGGTCAGGGATCGACGGGCACCCCTTCCTCATTGGGGGGCCATTCCCAGTTGGGCCTCAGTAGTCTTCCGTGCCGAGCGCCTCAGGTCCTCCCACTGTTTACGACAGTGGGTGCTCCACCTGCCGTAGACTCCTAGGGTCCGCACGTCCTTGGCGATGGCACACCATATACCCTTCTTTTGATGGGTGCTGACCTGCAGAGAAATACACATAGCAAAAGATATCAGTCTGACCGTCCTGCCTGTTACACTCATGGCCCAACATGCCCCCCATCCCCTTATGCACAGACATTGCACTCCATACATGCAGCACACTGCCTAGGGCCCTTACACCAACCCCCCACCCTACATGAGGCCCTCACGCACAGAACCCCATGCATTCATGCCCCATTCATCATGCTCACAGTGTACTCACCTGTTGGTCTGGAGGCCCATACAGCATTCAGTACTGGGGTAGTACCCCATCTACCAGTCTCTCCAACTCCGCAGCGGTGAATGCAGGGGCCCTTTCCCCAGTGACACGAGCCACAGTCGGTTTCAGGCACAGGTCACAGCTGCACTAGCACTGCAGGTCCTCTTCTGGTGAAGGTCAGGTAGCAAGTGAGGAATCAGATAGAAAATGGCCACTGTAACCCATAGGGCCCAATGGTATCCAATGAGGTTTTTGACCGCCTCCCGCAACGGCGCACAACGTCAGCGGAATTACCTCATTTCTACCTGTCCCTTCATACAGGACAGGCGGATGCTATGTCAGGGGGGGCAGGCCATGGCACCTAACTGCGTCACAGTACACATAGTCACCATTTGGCCCTATACAACAATATTGTGTTACAGTCATAACATGCAATGCAGTGTAGTGTTTGGAAATATGGAATACTGACCAGATACTCACCGTTTGCCCCCTAGATTGCAACCACTGCAGATGAATAGGAGATGGAGACATCCCCCGTGTACAGGCCCCTGGTGGACTTGGCAACAATGGAGGACAGGCACATTATCCTCACCTATAGACTGGACAGGGCCACAATCACAGAGCTGTGTGCCCAATTGGAACCTGACCTGATATCTGCTATCCGTCAGCCCACTGGGATCCCCCCTCCTGTGCAAGTCCTATCTGTGCTCCATTTCCTGGCAAGTGGCCCCTTCCAAGTGACAGTTGGCTTGGCAGCAGGTATGTCTCAGCCAATGTTCTCAATAGTGCTGACAAGAGTATTGTCTGGCCTGATAAAACACATGCACAGCTACATCGTTTTCCCCCAGGTGTAGGATTTGGCCACAGTGAAAGCTGATTTCTATGCAATGGGACATATCCCCAACATAATTCGGGCTACTGATGGTACACATATTGCATTTGCACCCCCCCCACAGAGAAATAAACAGGTGTTCAGAAATTGAAAGAGCTTTCACTCCATGAATTGCAGATAGTGTGACTGGCGGACCAATACATCTGCCATGTCAATGAAAAGTATCCTGGGTCTGGCCATGGTGCCTTTATCCTGAGGAACAGCAGCATCCCATTTGTGATGGCTCAACTCCAGTAGCACCGACTGTGGCTAATAGGTGAGCCCTGGTTCCCACCCAGGGGTTGTTGGTGTATGCGTATGGTGTGGGCCCTAAGGGTTAGTGTGTGTCTAAAGGTTGTCCCTCAATATTTGCAGGTGACTCTGGTTATTCCAACCTCTCATGGCTACTGACCCCTGTGAGGAATACCAGGACAAAAGCAGAGGAACGTTACAATGAGGCACATGGGCAAACAAAAAGAATAATAGAAAGGACATTCGGCCTCCTGAAGGCCAGGTTTCGTTGCCTCCATCTAACAGGTGGATCCTTGTACTGCTCATCCAAGAAGGTGTGCCAGATCATCGTGGCATTCTGTATGTTGCACAACCTTGCCTTACGTTGCAAGGTGCCTTTTCTGCAGGAGGATGAGGCTGGAGATGGGCGTGTGGCAGCAGTGGACTGTGGACAGTGAAGACGAGGAGGCAGAGAATGAGGATGAGGACAACAGAAGTGCAATAATACGACAGTACTTCCAATGACACACAGGTAAGACACTGTAATTACACTTTACATTGACAGTTTTGTGTTTGACATTGTCACTGGCAGGATGATTTTCCCACTTCTATGGCCACTCACTGTACCCTTTGGCATCTCTATTTTCAGATATTTGTGCCCCACTATCGCTCCTGGTGTGTTGACTGCATCCAACTACAGGTCCTTTCTATGTATACATTACTGTACAGTTATATTGCAGTGTTTGAAGCTTGTTAAACGAATACATGGTTAAATTATTTGACAGACTCCATACTTGTATGTATTCAAATGATGTTTAACTAAGTGCTAATGATTCGAGGGGTATGTGCAATGGGCTGGGGTGATGATGGAGGAATGTCCAGGATAGTGTCCAGTCTATTTGTATCACAGGTGCATTGTCCAAGGGGGCATAGGAAGGGGAGCAATGGCAGTTCAAGGTAGACAGGGTGACAAAGTGGGACACAAGGGTGACAATCAGGAGTCTTATTTCCTGGCAGGGGTCTTGGCAATAGTCTCTGGCTCTGCCTGGATCGCAGAGACCACTCGCATGGTGGTTCTCCTTCTGCAGGGAGTGGGGTGCTGGTGGCCTGTTGTTCCTGTGGCGGGGCCTCCTGTCCGGCAGTGGAGGTGGAAGGCTGGTCATCGGTTTGGCTAGTGTCAGGGGCCCGCTGGTGTGCCACTGCCTCCTCATGGTGTTGGCCATGTCTGCCAGCACCCCTGCAATTGCGGCCAGGGTGGTGTTGATGTCCTTCAAGTCCTCCCTGATCCCCAGGTACTGTCCCCCCTGCAGTCGCTGGGTCTCCTGCAACTTGTCCAGTATCTGGCCCATCGTCTCCTGGGAATGGTGGTATGCTCCCAGGATGTTGGTGAGTGCCTCCTGGAGAGTCGGTTCCCTGGGCCTGTCCTCCCCCTGACACATAGCAGTCCTCCCAGCTTCCCTTTTGTCCTGTGCATCTGTCCCCTGAACCGTGTGCCCACTGCCACTGACCCCAGGTCCCTGATCATCCTGTGTTTGTGGGGTGGCCTGGTGTCCCTCTAGTGGTGGTCTCACTGCTGACTTGACGTGTCCTGGGAACAGAGGTATGGGCCCGCTGGGTTGGTTACTGTACTCGTGTTTCCTGAGGGGGGAGGCTCTGTGGTGGTATGGGACTGTGCCTGGGTTACCGACTGTACGGAGATCCCTGATGGGCCAGGTTGGTCATCCAGATCCAGGCGACCAGAGCTGCTGTTATCACTGTGGGCCTCTTCTGGGGTGGACTGGAAGTTGCTGGCACCTCCTCTCCTGTGATGTTGGGTGGGGGACATGTGGGGAATAAAAATGCAGTGTTATTGTTTCTGTGTGTGTCATCTTGTGCATGGGTGTGTTGCCCTGTACGGTTGTTATTGCCCTGCCAGCTTTGCCTTGTGTGAGTAGTGATTTTGTGGGCTAGGTGATTCTCTCTAATGTGCATGCTTTAGTGATGGGTGTCCATGCAGGTCTGTGATGGGGCTCCGTGCAATGGTTTTACAAGCAGGGCTTGGTATTGGGATGAGTGGGTTGTGAAGGTGGGGTATGTGGGAGGTGGTGAAGTGATGGGAGTGAGGGTAAGGGTGGTGGTTTGTGATGGCATGCAGGTGGGGGGGTGATAGTAATAGAGATTTGACTCACCAGAGTCCAGTCCACCTCCTACTCCTGCCAGGCCCTCAGGATGCATGATTGCCAAGATTTGCTCCTCCCAAATTGTTAGTTGTGGGGGAGGAGGTGGGGATCCACCACCAGTCCTCTGTACAGCTATTTGGTGTCTTGCTGCTGTGGAACGCACCTTCCTCGTAGGTCATCCACCTCTTCCTGACGTCATCCTTTGTTCTGGGGTGCTGTCCCACGGCATTGACCCTGTCCACAATTCTCCGCCATAGCTCCATCTTCCTAGCAATAGACGTCGGCTGCACCTGTGATCCAAATAGCTGTGGCTCTACCCAGATGATTTCCTCCACCATGACCCTTAGCTCCTCCCCAGAGAACCTGGGGTGTTGTTGCGGTGCTATGGGTGTATTGTGAGTGGTATGGGTGAGAGTGTGTGGAGTGCTGTGTTGGGGTGTGTGATGTAGGGTGCGTGGATGGTGTATAGGGTGATGGTGGTGTGTGTCTGTGGTCTTGTGTGTGGTATTGCTATCTCTCTTGTGGCACTTGTTTGTATTGGTAAAGGGTTGTGGTAATGTGGGTTTGTGTTTTATAGTGGTGTGGGTGTGGTGTATGTGTCAGGTGTGTGTAGTTTTTATTGTCCAATGTGGTGTAGTCTTGCTAGGTTGTGTATATTTTGAGCGCGGCAGTATGTACTGCCAATGGTTTAGCGCCATTGAATGTCCACCGTGGTGATTCGGTGGTCATAATGCTGAGGGCGTAGTTCTGTTGGCGTAATGGTATGGGTTTTGCTACAGCCAGTTTATCATTGACCTTTGGTCTGGCAGACTTGTGTGTGTGGCTGTACAGTGATGGATTGCTATGTGTGTGTCATAATATGGGTGGCAGTAATCCGCTCCAGCGGCGATAGGTTGGCGGCATAATGAGGGCCATAGTGCTTTGATCCTTTAGGTGCTAATTTCCACTTTAAAATGTTTCAATTCAAAACTCTGATTCTACTGATTGGATTTGTTTTTTATTTTGGTGTCAATTAATTTTTTGAAAGAAATGTGGTTTTCTAAATTGTTGTGGGATATGTATTGAGTTCTGTTTTCATTCTATTACTGTTTAAGTGCTGCATAAATACTTTACACATTGCATTACCAAAAGAGTGCACCAGCTTACAACCATGGCAGAAAGGTAAATGTTGGCAAGGGAATTTTATGCCTTTGTCCACCTCCCTTGTGCACTAGGTTTCAATGACTGCACCTCATTCCACTTTAGCTACTGTGCACGCATTTTCTGCAGCAAACATCACTACATTAATGTGCAAGCTGTGTGTGATTCCTTGGGCTGCACCACTGATATCTAAGCTGCCTTTACTGGAAGCACACATCAGTTACCTTTTCCAACACTCACCTCTTGCTCATTGCTTGCCTGCTGAATATTTGAGAGACATTTGGATTATTGGTGTTGGATTTGGCCCATTCTGTAGGATCTTCCTCAAACCTCTTGCCTTCCTCTTCCACTTTTACTGAATTTGTTTTCATTGGCCTTAGTACTCTGTGAACTTTACCACTGCTAACCAGTGCTAAAGTGCTTGTGCTCGCCGCTTAAAACATGCTAGCATTGGCGTAAGCCAGTTGGTATATTTAATTTGCTTTTAAGTCCCCAGTAAAGTGGCACTACATCTGCAAAGGGCCTGTAAATTAAATGCTTCTAGTGGATCTTCAGCACTGATTGAGCCACCCACTTAAGTAGCATTTTAAACATGTCTCAGTCCTGTAATTGCAGTTTTAAACTGCCAAGTTGTCCTGGCAAATGTAGGAGGCTGGCCTGGCTTATAGTGGGTACCTTGTGGTACTTACACCTTGGCCAGGTCCAGTTATCCCTTATTAGTAGATTAGTAGTGTTCTAGCAGCTTAGGCTGATAGAGGTAGCTATAGCATAGCAGCTTAGGCTGAACTAGGAGACATGCAAAGCTCCTACCATATCACTTATATCATATAGCACTATATCATATGAAAGCACAATACTTAGAGTTACTAAAAATAAAGGTTCTTTATTTTAGTGACAATATGCCAAAAGTATCTCTGAGGATATACTCCCTTAGTAGGTAAGTAAAATACACAAAATATACACATAAACCAACATCAGGTAAGTAAAACACTTAGAAAAGTAGTGCAAACACTGTAGACCACAATAGAATGCAATAGGAGACAATAGGCCTAGGGGCAACACAAACCATATACTCCGAAAGTGGAATGCAAACCACGAATGGACCCCAGGCCTAGTGTAGTGTGTAGAGGGTCACTGGGATTGTAAGAAAACACTAAGGTTGTCGAAGATACCCCACCCCAAGACCCTGAAAAGTAGGAGTAAAGTTACCCTACTACCCCAGAAAGACAGTAAAGTCGAGATAGGGGATTTTGCAAAGACAACAACTGACTGCAAAAGCACCGAAGACGGATTCCTGGACCTCAGGACCTGTATAGGAAGGGGACCAAGTCCAAGAGTTACACAAGTGTCCAGGGGGGCAGGAGCCCACTAAACCCCAGATGAAGGTGCAAAAGGGCTGCCTACGGGTGGAAGAAGCTGAAGATTCTGCAACAACAGAAGGGGCCAGGAACTTCTCCTTTGGTCAGAAGATTTCCCACGGCGTGCTATAGGATGCAGAGGTGTTTCCACGCAGAAAGACCACAAACAAGCCTTGCTAGCTGCAAGTGTCACGGTTGAAGATAATGGGTGCTGCCAGGGCCCAGGAAGGACCAGGAGGTCACCCTTGGAGGAGGAGACAGAGGGGCCGCTCAGCAACAGAGAGAGCCCATGTAGAAGCAGGCAGCACCCACAGAAGCACTTGAACAGGCATTCAAGAAATCTGAGCACAGCAGTCATCTCAGCACAACAACAGAGGGTCCCACAAAGCCGGAGGTCAACTCAGCGAGTTGGGCAATGCAGGATGGAGTGCTGGGGACGTGGGCTGTGCTGTGCACGAAAGAAGTCTTGCAAAAGTGCACAGAGTCCCTAGCAGCTGCAGATCACGCAGTACACAGGATTACTGTCTGGCGTGGGGATGCAAGGACTTACCTCCACCAAATTTGGACAGAAGGACCACTGGACTGTCGGGGTCAGTTGCATCCTGCGCCTGTGTTCCAGGGACCACGCTCGTCAGGATGAGAGGGGACCCAGAGGACCGGTGATGCAGAAGTTTGGTGCCTGTATTAGCAGGGGGAAGATTCCGTCGACCCACAGGAGATTTCTTCTTGGATTCCAGTGCAGGGTGAAGGCAGACAGCCCTCAGAGCATGCACCACCAGGAAACAGTCGAGAAAGCCGGCTGGATTATGTGCTACAATAATGCTGGTAGTCTTCTTGCTACTTTGTTGCTCCCTACCCTGGCCATACGTGCAGAACGGGGGGGGGATAGGGAAGAGGTCAATGGTGGATAGGAACAGATTTTTAGGGACATTGGGGTGGGAAGAGGGAGAAGGAATGGGAATGGAGGAAGAGGGAGTGGTTGTTAGAGATGTATGTCTGCTTATTTTTGGTGCAGGTGCATGGGCTGGATGCTGTTGTGAGGTGGATGGCTGTTGGGTGTCTGAGTGCTTGCGTTTGTGTACCTTAGGAGGGGGGGACAGACACAGTGGGAGAGGACACAGGGGACGTGTGCATGGCTGTTGTGGAGGTGTCTGCCAGTGAGGTGTGTGTTCTACTTGGTGCGCTGATGATGCTGGTAGTGGATGATGATGTAGTGCATTCAGGTGTGAGTGTAGACGGAACTGGGAGGGAGGTGGAGGAGGAGGCAGAGGGGGAGACAGAGGAAATAGTGGATGTTGGTGTGTCTGCATCTGGATGGTGTTTGTGTGAGTGCCTGTGGGATGAAGTGTGGTGCTTGTGTTTGCCTGAACCACTCTTGTGTGCATGCTCGTCTGTCTGTGTGCTTGGGATGGGTTGGGGTTGAGGAGAATGGGCCTGGGAAGAGGAAGTTGGAGGGGGAGGGTAGAAACAGGCACAATGGCTGCCATCAGAGAGGAGGCCAGAGCCTGTATCGATCTCTGTTGGGCCGCCAAGCCAGTGTGAGTGCCCTCCAGGAATGCATTTGTCTGTTGCATCTGGTCTACCAACCCCTGGGTGGCATTCACAATGGTTGACTGCCCTACAGAGATGAATCTCAGGAGGTAAATAGCCTACTCACTTAGGGCAGCAGGGCTCACTGGGGCAGGGCCTGAGGTGCCTGGGGCAAAGGCGATGCCCACTCTCCTGGGTGAGTGGGCACGGGCAACTCGATGAGGGGCTGCTGGGTGGGTGGTGCTGGTACGGGGGTGACGGTGGTTCCTGTAGCTGGGGTTGTCACAGAGGTGTCCGCCACCACCAGTGAGCTTCCATCAGAGGATGTATCTGTGTCAGAACTGTCCCCTCCAGTATCTGCTGTGGTGCTTCCATCGCCCTCCGTCCCACTGGTGCCCTCAGTGTTGGTGGACTCTGCCTCCTGGGTCCTGTGAGATGCAACTCCCTCCATCGCCAGTGCCTCTTCTCCTCTGCCAGATGATGCTAATGCACATTAGGACAGGATGACAAAACAAGAAAGCGGGGGAGAGGTAAAGGATACACTGGGGAAATGGTTGCACCAACACCACCGGTGACGTACACAGCACCCTCACACACAGGGAACAGTGCTACGCAATATCCCATAGCACTACCAGAGAAATAGTTAGCAGCCAAGCCATGGGGAGGGGCACACACCGCCATACGCAGCACACCTGGAACCCACCCAGCCCTGACCAGTTGTCGATGCCTACGAGCTAGGTAGCAAGATTCTCCCTTCTGAACTCTAGCCACCAGGGGACCTAAGCTGCAATGTTAGGCCTGGCCTAGGGGCACCCACTGACACACATCCCCCACCCGGATACCACCCTGCCATGCGTAAGTTGTAATGATAGTCACTGCCTTATGGCTGATGTGATGCCATCCAGCTTAGGATAGGCCACTGCCAGTATGAAGGCCATCAGGGAAGTCAGGGTTCGACGGGCACCCCTTCCACGTAGGGAGGCCATCCCCAGCTGGGCCTCCGCCGTCTTCCGTGCCCAGTGTCTCAGGTCCTCCCACCATTTCTGAGAGTGGGTGCTCTGTCTGCCATAGATGGCACACCATATACCCTTCTTTTGATGGGCAAAATTCAGAGGAAAATGGCAATTCACACAGGAAAATGGAATTAGTCAAACAGTCTTGTATGTTACACTTCTGACCCACCATACCCCTTCACATCACCTTTTCCACACACCTGGCCCAGCACACAACCAATACGCCTCCCAGAGGACATCCACCCACCCCCTTACACAAGGCCTTCACACACACCACTCCATGCATTCATGTCACATGCATTGTGCCTACAGTGTGCTCACCTGTTGGTCTGGAGACCCATACAGCAGTCTGTACTGGGGTAGGATCCCATCCACCAGTCTCTCCAACTCCGCCAAAGTGAAGGCTGGGGCCCTTTCCCCAGTCACACAGGCCATGGGAGGTTCCATCTACAGGTCATAGCAGCACATGCACTCTAGGTCCTCTCCTGTTGAAGATCAGGTAGCAAGTGAGGGATCAGATAGAAAATGGCAGTCACGTCCGCAGCGGTGCACACGTCACTGCTGGCTAGACCACCTTTGGCCACTGTACCCCATAGGGCCCAATGTTAACCAATGAGGAGTTGCACTGCGGTTCCCGACCGCCTCCCGCAATGGTGCACAACCTCAGCGGAATTACCTCACTTCCACCTGTCCCTCCACACATGACAGGCAGACGCCATTTCGGGGGGGTGGGCAGGCCCTGGATAATTGCTGTGTCACTGGTGAAATTAGGACATACTGTACAAATCACACTGACCCATTACAAGTTAACAACATGCAAAGCTCTGTTGTAGCCCCATTGTTCAGTTTTTGACAGGCTCCTCACTGTTTTGCCCCATGGATTGCTACCACTGTGGATGAATAGGAGATGGAGACATACCCCCGTGTACAGGCCCCTTGTGGACTTGGCAACAATGGAGGACAGGCACATTATCCTCACCTATAGATTAGACAGGGCCACAATCACAGAGCTGTGCGCCCAATTGGAGCCTGACCTGATATCAGATATCCGTCAATTGGAGCCTGACCTGGTACCTGAAATTGGTCACCCCGCTGGGATCCCCCCTCTTGTGCAAGTTCTATCAATGCTCCATTTCCTGGCAACTGGTTCTTTCCAAGTGACAGTGGGCTTGGCAGCAGTAATGTCACAGCCACTGTTCTCAATAGCGCTAACAAGAGTGTTGTCTGCCCTGATTAAACACATGTGCAGCTACACTGTATTTCCCCAGGTTGAAGATGTGGCCACAGTGAAGGCCGAGTTCTATGCAATGGGACATATCCCCAACATAATTGGGGCGATTGATGGAACACATATTGCCTTTGTCCCCCCCAGTCAGAATGAACATTTTTGTTGGACCAGTACATCTCCCACATCAATGCTAAGTATCCTGGGTCGGTGCATGATGCCTTTGTCCTGAAGAATAGCAGCATCCCAAATGTGATGAGCCAACTACAGAGGCACAGGGTGTGTCTAATAGGTGAGCCCTGGTTCCCACCCAGTAGATGTTGGGGTATGGTGTGGACCATATGGGATAGTGTGTGGTAAATGTTGTCCCTCAAAATTTTCAGGTTACTCTGGTTACCCCAACCTGTCATGGATGCTGACCCCTGTGAGGAATGCCAGGACAAGGGCAGAAGAACATTATAATGAGGCACATGGGCGAACCAGAAGGATAATTGAAAGAACTTTCGGCCTCCTGAAGGCCAGGTTCAGATGCCTGCATCTGACAGGTGGATCCCTGTGCTACTCACCTAAGAAGGTTTGCCAGATAGTAGTGGCATGCTGCATGTTGCACAACCTTGCCCTGAGACGCCATGTGCCTTTTCTGCAGGATGAGGAGGCTGGAGATGCCCGTGTGGCAGCAGTGGACCATTGGACAGTGAGGATTAGGAGGCAGAGGATGAGGACAAGAGAACATCAGTGATCAGACAATTCTTCCAATGACACACAGGTAAGACAGTATTACTTCATTTTTCTATGACTTTTGTTTGAATATCTGTGGCACTGGCATGCTGTTTTTGTGTTTTTTCACACTTCTATGCCCACTTATTATACCCTTTGCAAATTCATTTTGTAGATGTTGGTGACCGCACATATGCTCCTGGTGTGATCACTGCAGCCAGCTACAGGTCATTAAGCTAATTTTCTGTACAGTTGAATTGCACTGTTTCAATTAATACATACTTGAAAAATTTGACATGCTCCATACTTCTTTTTTTTCCAAGGGTGTTTATTGAAGTGCTAAAATATAGAGGGACAAGTGCAACGGGATGGGGTGATGATGGAGGAAAGTCCAGGGTTTTGTTCTAGTCTGTTTGTAGCACAGGTGCATTTTCCAAGGGACATAGGAAGGGGAGCAATGGCAGTTCAAGGTGGACAGGGTGACGGAGTGGGACACAAGCGTGACAATCAGGAGAGTCTCATTTCCTGGTGGGGGTCTTTGCAAGTGTCTCTGGCTTCTGTCTGGATCGCAGGGAATGTTTGCAGGGTGGTTCTCCTTCTGCAGCGGGAGGGGTGCTGGTGGTCTGTGAGTACTGTGGCAGGGCCTCCTGGCCTGTAGCAGCAGCGGAGGTGGAAGGCTGTTCAGATGTCTGGCTAGTGGCAGGGGACCCCTGTTTTGTGACTGCCTCCCTCATAATGTTGGCCATGTCTGCCAGCACCTCTGCTATGGAGATCAGGGTTTTGTTGATGGCCTGCAAGTCCTCCCTGATCCCCTGGTACTGTCCCTCATGCAGCTGCCTGTCCTCTTGCACATTGTGCGGGATCTGGCCCATCGTGTCCTGGGAATGTTGATATGCCCCCAGGATCTCTGCAAGTGCCTCCTGGAGAGTCGGTTCCCTGGGCCTGTCTTCCCCATGGTGCACAGCACTGCTCCCAGTTTCCCTGTTGGTGTGTGCCCACTGCCACTGACCCCAGGTCCCTGATTGTCCTGGGTATGAGGTGTGGCCTGGGGTCCCTGTAGAGGTGGACATACTGCTGATTGACGTGTCCTGGGGACAGAGGTATGGGTACGCTGGGTGGGTGCTGTGGTGGTATTTCCTGATGGGGGAGGCTCTATGCTGGTGTGTGACTGGGGTGTGATGGCATGCAGGTGGGGGGGGTGATAATAGTGGAGAGTTAACTTACCAGAGTCCAGTCCTCCTCCTACTCCGGCCAGGCCCTCAGGATGCAGGATTGCCAAGACTTGCTTCTCCCATGTTGTTAGTTGTGGGGGAGGAGGTGGGGGTCTACCGCCAGTCCTCTGTACAGGAGCTGGTGTCCTGCAACAATGGAACGTACCTTCCCCCGTAGGTCATTCCACCTCTTCCTGATGCCATCCCTAGTTCATGGGTGCTGTCCTACAGAGTTTACCCTGTCCACGATTCTCCGCCATAGCTCCATTTTCCTAGCTATCGATATCTGCATGACTACCAAGGAAACACAATACTTCCTCTGATTAGTCCCAGAGACCTTCCGGTCTGAGATTTCACCAGGGTAGAGCGAGAGGATGCAAAAACAGAGAGATAAAAGAGTGGCTCCATCAGTCAGAGAAGAGTGTGTGTGAGTGATTGTACGGATGACAAGCATGTAACACTCACAGCAAGGTTATGCTTGGTTATGCCAGTGACAAAGGAACCGCTACAGTAGAATGCACATTTTCACGCTGTCATTGACAAAACTGAAGTGAATGACAAAACAGACTTGAGAAAATGCCAGGTTCAAAGTGCACCTCTGCACCCCTTTTAAGGTCAACAATACACATATGGAGAGTGAACCAGCGATCACAGAAAGGCTTGGAAAACTTTTGAAAGAGTTGC
This sequence comes from Pleurodeles waltl, assembly GCF_031143425.1. Taxonomy (NCBI): domain Eukaryota; kingdom Metazoa; phylum Chordata; class Amphibia; order Caudata; family Salamandridae; genus Pleurodeles; species Pleurodeles waltl. The sequence continues at coordinate 672,926,096 of NC_090445.1, forward strand.
CCCAGACTTGAAAGTCTTGGCAACATCGTGGATGGTGTAAATACTACCCCCATCGTCTAGCTAGGCAATAGATAATCTAAGTGAAAGCATTGAGTGCACCTAAAGGAAAAATTACTAAAACAAACCATTATGGCAGCGACTGGTCATCATTTCCTGAAACTATGTAGTAGAAGAGCTGCAACTTCTTTAGTGAGGAAAATGGGCAGGAATGGTGGGGGCTCTCCGTAAACTCCCTCGCGATTCACTTGCCCACAGCGCCGCCATGCTACATGGAATTATTACAGTGAGCATACCGGCTGCACATGCACGACCCCGGGGGAATTTAGCTGCTTAATAACCATAACTGCCAACTTTTCAGATTGCTTATGTGTGACATTTTCATAATGTAAGTGTATTTACGAGTGACATTCAAAGACTACGAGTGGCACTTTCCCCGGGAGCAAAAAGGTGACATCTGTTCGATTCTTGTCTATCATGCCCACCATTTTGTGGTTCCTTTCTCCTACCTACATATAAACACCCTTGTTTTTGAGATTGCATCCCTTCTTATTCAAAAAAGTAGAAGAAGGAGTGAGGTGGTCATTATGACGTTGGCGGTGACTGTTAAAGTGGCAGTAATACCTCCAACAGGCTGGTGGTAATTACCGCCAAATTATGACCACAGCGGTAATGACTCCCATAGAAAGCCAATGTACCACACCAACCACCAGGGCTTTAACACCAATGACCACAGTGGTAGCCATCAACAGCCAGGCGGAAGACAAGGTACCACCCACCATACATAGCAAACCTCCAGGATTTCCGGGGCGGTACCAATGCCATCAAAAGCCTGGTGGAAACAGAACACAGAAGACAAAAGACTCACCATCAGAGACACAGAGAAGTCCGTCGCCACCATGGAACCAGAACTTCAAGTCTTACCAATGCTCTTCTACGCCATGCTCCACCTGGAACACCAACGAAGACGACGACGGTGAGTACAGCCGCCTAGCACACAAGGGAGGGAGGAAGGAAAAGGAGAGTGACACACACACCATAACACACACACCATAGACAGAACCAGCTGCAGAGGAAAACCAATCTCACAGGACACGTCACAATAATGCAAGGACATCATTTATCCAAAACTGATAGTGTAATTTGATGCTAACAGCCACCATATGTGACAAGAAATACATGAGTCACTGTTCAGAAAGCGCCAATGGCCAGTTCAAAGTACAAAAGGCCCACATGGCCACAGTCCAAGCCCCAAATCGTCCCCTTACGGAATCCGCACTACACTGTGCAAGGGCATCATGTTGGGAAAGGCCAGGCACCTCAGGGGAAAGGGGGACGGGGGGGCACCTCAGCTGAAGTGGGGAACTTGTCCACTAGTTCTGGAGGGGTCTGCATGCCCATTTCACTTTGATGGGGAATGCAAGGTCACAGTCTCTGAGTGGGGAACTTGCCCACTGGTTCTGGAGGGGGCTCCTTGTACAACTGAAGGGTGGCCTGCATGCCCTCTGCTGGATGTGAGGGCTGCTGTGTCACAGCTGGAGGTGGGGACTCCTTGCCCACTACTGTTGAAGGGGGCCTCTTGTCTCTCTTAATTGGTGGAGTGGGAACCTTCCTTTTCTTGGGTGGTAGAGTGGGATCCTTCCCTTTCTTGCCTCCACGACTAGGAGGTGCCTCCACTGTCCCACTGGACTGTTTGGCTGAGGTGCTGGACTGGGTCGTTGTGACCCTGCTCTTACAGGAAGGACGGGGGTGGAGGGGGAGGGAAGAGGTCAAGATGGTCAAGGAAAATCTTCTTAGGGACAATGGGGCGTGATGAGGGAGGAAGGATGGGAGTGGAGATTGAGGGAGTGGTTGTTGGAGGTATATGTCTGCTGGACGTGGGTGCAGGTGCATGGGCAGTGTACTGATGTGAAGTGGATGGCTGTTGGGTGTCTGAGTGTGTGCGTTTGTATCTCTTAGGAGCGGGCAGAGAGGGTGGGAGAGGACACAGGGGACGGATGGATGGATGTATTTTGTGGAGGTATCTGCAAGTGAAGTGTTCGTGCTGCTTGGTTTGGTGATGGTGGCTGTTGATGCAGTGCATGCAGGTGTGAGTGTGGATGTGACAGTGGGGGAGGAGGAGGAGGGGGAGACAGTGGAGGCAGTGGAGGTTGTTGTGTGTGCAACTGCTTGTGGCCTGAAGTGTGCTGCCTGTGTTTGTCTGTGCCACTCTTGTGTGATGTTTTGTGTGCATGCTTGTCTGTATATGTGCATGGAATGGGTTGGGGTTGAGGAGACTGGGACTGGGAAGTGGTAGTTGGAGGGGGGACAGTAGGAACAGGGACACTGGCTGCCATCAGAGAGGAGGCCAGAGCCTGGAACAATCTCTGTTGTGCCGCCAATACACAGTGAATGACCTCCAGGTATGCATTGCATTGCTGCATCTGGGTTGCCAGCCCCTGGATGACATTCACAATGGTTGACTTCCCTACACAGATGGATCTCAGGAGGTCAATAGCCCCCTCACTGAGGGCAGCAGGACTCACTGGGGCAGGGCCTTAGGTCCCTGGGGCAAAGGAGATGCCCACCCTGCTGGGTGAGCGGGCACGGGCAACTCAGTGAGGAGCTACTGGGAGGGCGGTGCTGGTACAGGAGTGGTGTCTGTACGCGTAGCTGGGGTGCTCCCAGAGGTGTGCACCACCACCAGGGAGCTTCCATCGGAGGAGGAATCTGAGTCAGTGTTGTCATCTCCTGTCTCCGCTGTGGTGCTCACCTCGCCCTCCGACCCACTGGTCCCGTCGGCGTCAGTGGACTCTGCCTCCTGGGTCCTGTGGGATGCAGCTCCCACTGTCGCTGGTGCCCCTGCTCCTCCCCCAGATGATACTAATGCACACATGGACAGGATGACAGAAGAAAAAATGGGGGTGGGAGAGAAAGGGAGCACTGGGCCAATTGCAGATGGCTCCACAGATGGCATACACATTACCGTCACACACACCATGAATCGTACTGGCATTCCATTGGCTAGGTACCACAGCAAGATGTGAGCCAGCCCCTGCCAACTACACTCCTCCTGGGAGTCACTAAACCCTGTCTGACATTGAATGCAACCTAGCTAGGTGACCAGATTTAGCAATGCAACCATTAACCTTGAGCTGGCTCACGCTGCAATCTCTGACCTAGCATTAAGGGGCACCCACTAACTGACACCCACCACCAGGATCCCATGCCACCTACCAATTATAGTTGTAACTCCCACTGTACTCACCCTCTTGTGGCTGCTGTGATGCCCTCAAGCGCCCATCCAGCTCTGGGTAGGCCACCGCCAGTATGCGGCCATCAGGGGGGTTAGGTTCCAGCGGGCACTGCTCTCTCGTAGCGTCTCAGGTCCTCTCACCTTTTCCTGCAGTGGGTGCTCTGCCTGCTGTAGACCCCCGTGTCTGCACGTCCTTGGCGATAGAACGCCACAATCCCCTCTTCTGATGGGCGCTTACCTGAGGAGGAAACATAGACAGGAGTACACCATTACACATACAATCCAGTCTGTCACACATATGGCCCACAAATCCCTTTCCACCTCCATTGGCACACCCATCACCCAGCGCCCACCATGTACAATACCACCAAACATATCACCTCCCCAAATGACATGATGCTTGCACCCACATCTCCATGCAACCTTGTCACATGCATCTTGCCCAAGGTGTACTCACCCGTTGCTCTGGAGGCCCATACAGCTGCCCATACTGGGGTAGGACCCCATCCACCAAATGCTCCAACTCCTCCGAAGTGAAGGCAGGGGCCCTTTCCCTAGTCACACGGACCATGGCACGATCCAGATACAGGTCACATCAGCACACGCACTTTAGGTGTTTTGTTCTGTGGAAAGTCAGGAATCAAGTGAGGTTATAGACAGAAAATCGCAGTAACGTCCACAGCGGTGTACACCATCACTGCTGCCCGTGATCCCCGTTGACCACTGTACACCATAGAGCCCCATGTTATCAAATGAGGAATAGCACAGTGGTGCAAGACCACCTTCCGCCATGACGCGCAACGCTGGCTGAGTTACCTCATTTTCACCTGTCCCTACATACAGGACAGGCGGTCGCCATTTTATGGTGATGGACAACATACAGATAATCAAGAACTGCATAATTTCTATGAATTGCACATACATTGCCATTCCCATTGTCCCATCACATTACTGCTCTATGTACACTGAGGTGGTGGTTCCATTGTTCAAATTGTAAAAGCCTACTCACTCTTGTGTCCCTTAGATAACTACCACTGAGGAAGAATCGGAGGAGAAGACAAGACCCGGTGTACAGATCCCTTGTGGACTTGGCTACACTGGAGGATGGGCACATAATACTGACCTATAGACTGGACAGGGCCACTATCACAGATATGTGTGCTAAATTGGAGCCTGATCTGATATCAGCTATCCATCATCCCACTGGGATCCCCCCTCTTGTGCAGGTTCTATCAGTGCTCCATTTCCTGGCAACTGGTCTATCCAAGTGACAGTAGGCTTGGCAGCAGGAATGTCACAGCCAATGTTCTCAATAGTGCTGGCAAGGGTTTTGTCTGCCCTGGTGAAACACATGTGCAGCTACATTGCTTTCCCCCAGGGGGAAGATTTGGCCACTGTGAAGGCAGGAGTCTATGCAATGGAACATATACCCAATATTATTGGGGCGATTGACCGGTACAAATCGGTAGAGTTTTCACTCACTCAATGTGCAAATGGTGTGCCTGGCTGACCAGTACATCTCCCACGTCACTGCCAAGTATCCTGGGTCGGTGCATGACACCTTCGTCCTGAGGAATAGAAGCATCCCAAATGTGATGACACAACTACAGAGACACAGTGTGTGGCTAATTGGTGAGCCTGAGTCCACATCCAATGTATGTCAGTGTCAGTGTATGTCTTCACGTGTTAAGCCCATACCATTGTGTGAAGCTAATGTTTGTCCCTCAATACTTGCAGGTGACTCTGGCTACCCAAACCTATTGTGGCTCCTGACCCCTGTGAGGAATGCCAGGACAGGGGCTGAGAATCGTTATAATGATGCACATGGACGAAACAAGAGAATCATTGAAAGGACCTTCGGCCTTCTGAAGGGCAGGTTCAGATGCCTGCACCTAACAGGTGGATCTCTTTGCTACTCACCCGAGAAGGTCTGACAGATAGTAGTGGCATGCTGCATGTTGCACAACCTGGCCCTCAGACGACATGTGACTTTCTGCAGGAGAAGGAGACTGGAAATGCCCATGTGGCAGCAGTGGACCCTGAAGACAGTGAGGATGAAGAGGCAGAGGATGAGTATGTGGACAACAGAACATCAGTTATACATCAATACTTCCAATGACATACAGGTGAGGCAGTGGAACTGACCATTCCTCTGATTATTCATGTTTTCTGTGTGGCTGTAGCGTGATGGCATTCACCTCCTTTGCATCTCTATCTACTTTCAACTATGGCTTCTCATTTGGCAGATGTTAGTGATATAATAACTGTGTACTGATGTGATGACTACAGACAGATACAGGTCATTAAATGTATGCTATCACAGTGTTCAGATAATTTGTACCTGACGTGACAGTTTCCATATATGCACATTTTCATCACATAAAACACTTTCACTCAGGTTGTGTTCAAGGGTGTTTATTGTAGTGCAAATAATTGATAGGAAAGTGCAATGAAATGAGGTGATAGTTGGGTGAAGTCCAGGGTATTGTTCCAGTCTGTTTGTAGCACAGGTCCAGTGTCCAAGAGGCCTTAGGAAGGGGAGGAAAGGCAGTTCAAAGAAGAAAAGGTGACAGGGTGGGACACAAGGGGGGCATTCAGGAGGGTCTCATTTCCTGGTGGTGTCTTTGTCTTGGCAAGTGCCTCTGGCTTCTGTCTGGGTCGCAGGGAACATTTGCGGGGTGGTTCACCTTCTGCAGGGGGAGGTGTGCTGGTGGGCTGTGGGTCCTGTGGCAGGGCCTCCTGCCCACTAGCTGCAGCAGAATTGGTAGGCTGGTCAGTAGACTGGCTAGTGGTGGGGCCCGCTGGTGTGCTTTCTATTCCCTCAAGATATTGGCCATGTCTGCCAGCCCCCCTGCTATGGAGACCATGGTGGTGTTGAGGGCCTGCAAATCCTCCCTAATCTCCTGATGGTGTACTTCCTGAAGCCGCTTGTTCTCCTGCATGTTCTTAAGGATCTGGCCCATCTTGTCCTGGGATTGTTGGTAAGCCCCCAGGACATTATTGAGTGCCTCCCCTGCCGCCCAGCAGTCCTCCCTGTGTCCCCGTTCCCCTGCGCCTGTGTCCCCTGAATGGTGTGCCCACTGCCACTGACCCCAGGTCCCTGATTGTCTTGAGGGTGAGGTGTGGACTGGGGTCCCTATACAGGTGGGCACACTGCTGATTGACATGTCCTGGGGACAGAATTGTGGGGACGTTGGGTGGGTGCTGTGGTGTTGGATACTGATGGGGGAGGCTCTGTGGTAGACTGTGAGTGGGCTGGGGTGGCCAACTGACCAGTGGTCCCTGATGGGCCAGATAGGTCATCCAGATCCTGAAGTCCAGAGTTACTGTCTTTACTGGGGGCATCTTCTGTTGGGGGACTGGATAGCCTTGGCACCTCCTCGCCACTGGGATTGGCTGGGGATGTAAGTAATGTATTTTGCTTCATGTCTGTGACATATTGTACATCCTTAGCTTCCCCTCCATTGTTGCTGTTACCCTGCCACCTTTGTTTGTGTATGGTGATGTATTGTAGGATTGTTAGTTCTCAATGCTGTGCATTCTTTGAGATGGGTGTCCATGCAGGGCTGAGAGCACTGTCCATGCATTGGTATAGCATGCAGGGCTTGGCTTTGAGGTTAGTCAGATATGTAGGTGCAGTGTGTGGGATGGAGTGGAGTGATGGAAGTGAGGGTGAGGGGGTGAGATGGCATGCAGGTATGGGAGGTGATAAGTAGTAAATGTTGACTCACCAGTGTCACATCCTCTGGCTACTCCAGTGAGTCTCTCAGGATGCAGTATTGCCAACACTGGTTCCTCCAATGCTGTGAGCTGTAGGGGAGGAGGTGGGGGTCCACTGCCAGTTGTGGTACTGAAAATTCTGGACCCGTGTTATAAACATCGTCGTATCACAACGATTTTGGTATCAGCAGACCGAGAATGATCAGAATAGTATGCACAAGCAGTGTATTCATATTCGGGTAACAAAATCACCCGAATATCAGAGTTTCCGTCTTGAACCCTCGTGTTCCATTTAAACGACAGCCATTTTGTGATTGCCCTCACATAGGCCAATGTCTAATGCTGAAAACTAGTCTGAAGGACACGTACACCTTTGCTGACTCCTCTGTGACCTGGGCAAGCTGACTCCACTGCCTGAAGCCAAACCTGTTCGGCCAGTTTCTTTCCCAGTGGCCGAATGAGATTAGTATCAAAGCACAACACATCATAAAACCTTTCATCACACACAAACCATGCCTAATCTTACACACACCTGTCTCTCTTTCTTTCTTTATGACTTGCTTTACAAGGAGGAGGTGCCCGTTTTTATTGGGGGTCCGTCGATATCTGATGAAAGTACTAAGCCTTTCCGGGTAATTGATTGAGGGCTGGACAAACTGAAATATGGGCTTGTCATCATAAACCTGCTATTTTTTTGTAGTGAAAATATGTGAATGGTCAACTGTAAAATAAGGAATGTTTGCCTAAAGCATAATATTTTGTATAAAAGAGAAGGTTAGTTTTGCAAAGGAAGCAGTCTCCTGAGAATATACACCGTGTTGTACTTCTAGGATACCTGTTGCTGGCTGCAGCCAATAAACAAGATTTTTGACTCTGTAGTCTGAAACAGGAAGGACTCGAAGTCTTAGGGTGTGTTCCCTGGCACCGCTGGGTTCTGAAAAACCCAGTACTTCAGTTGGCGCCCAACGTGGGGTGATTTCAGCGGTACCAGTCCAAGCCAGAGGTTCGTGAAGAGCTTCGTGTGAAAATTCTGGAGGAAGGCCGCCACTTAATCGACCCCTGTATGTCGACGTGGTCCGAAAGTCTTTGCTGCGAGGTTCCCCGCTTTCCGACGGCTACGAAGGACTGCTGCCCTGACTATCGGCCTGTTTTGGACCCTTGATGATTTGGTAGAGCGAAACAATAAACGAGTCTTCTGGTGACGTCATCGATACCTCAGTTAAGTATAAGTGGAGCGTCTCCCAGTCCTTAGTTTGGTTCTTAGTTTGGTATCCCCTTGGGATCTTTGATTTGGAACTTGCAAGTACCAAAGCCGAGGGATTCGTGTATTCACGAGACTATCGTATTCGATAATCCTTTGAAGTTTGAAGCTAGACTAGAGAGCGAAGATGCCTGGTCTTAGCAGATATGGAAAAAAAAATTGTCTTGGTTATAATAGGGATTCCCGATTGGAGGACTCATGTCCGGTTCCTCCGATTGGAACTCCAACCTATGAACTATATGTGAAACATGGCATAGGCCCCCTCACATGTAATGAAGTATGGATCCGATACACCAGGAAAGATGGTGTTTTAAAATGGCCCCAATATGGTAGTTTTGACACAGAGATTCTGAATAATCTGGAGGTTAAACTTTTTAAGAAGAAAGCCCAGCTGGCGATGTTTGACTCTTTCCGCCTATGGCGTAAGGAAGCCAAACAGAAGGAAATTAAATTAGCAAAGAGAAATAAGAGGGAAGAGGGTATCTCGATAATGCAAGCTGCCATGCAGTTTAAAGATGATGAAGAAGAACAGATGAATGAGCAGTTGCACAGGCAACGTAAATTGGTGACCGATAAATGTTATCCAGTTCTTCCGCTTCTTCAGCAAGATGCAGCAAAAGAACTTGAGAAAGATCCTTTAATGTCACACTTGTTGAGTTCACCACCCCCTTATGCGCAGAATGCTACAGCACCTCCGCAACCTTTAGCTGTGCAACCTCCGGTTATTGTGCCTCAGGTTCTTCCACAGCCGCCAACTCCTTTTCAGTTGGCTCCTACTACTATGGCGCAGCCCCTTCAAGGGCCGCCGACTTCGCTACCTGCTCCATCTGTACCTCCTACAACTTCATGTACTACATTGACTGCCTCTTCTGGTGTTCTTCCTGATACTGCCTCTGCGTTTGCTTCTGCGTCTGCCTTGCCTCCCTCTGTTTTTCCTCCTGTTCTTTCATCAACTTCTCCTTCTGTCCGACAGAGAGTGACAGATACTGTTGCCAGCCTTATATTTCCTCTCTTTGGGTCGTCTGGTGTGACCCCAGATTCGGAGCGTAAGCAGTCATGTAGTCAACTGCCTAATTCTCAAGAGAAAGAAATGTTGGACCGTATGGCGCGTAAATGGATTGTTTACCCTTTAAGATACGATGTAGAGTCTGTTATGGATGTCTTCCGTCAATGGGGAGCACCAAAACAAAGATACGTTTTTGAGAAAATGTGTGCTTTCCTTTGTGAGGAATTGGAAGATAATGATTTGGAAACAAATCCGCCTGATTTGTGCCGTGTACGGTTTGAGTTTGCAAAGGGCACGATTGTGGGTCCCGATGTTGAGACAGCAGTTGCGACGTTGTTGTCCTTTAGGAATAAGGATCCTTCTCAGTCATTGTTCCAACATGACTCCTCTGTTAAAAAAAAGGTGCGACAGTACCCAATGAGAGAAGTCCCTCCGGTATGGAAGGACGCTGTTGAGGCTGATGATGCTAATCACATTGATGCTGTCCCAGCTCATTTTCAGCGTGTTTGGGTACATGTTCCGTGGAAGCGAGCTGAAGTTTTAGCCCTTAAGCAGACTTTGCCTGATCCCCGTAAAAACCCTGCAGGGTATTATAAGGAATTATCACAGACTGCAGACTCATGCATTATGAATTTAGCCGACATAGACATGTTATTTGGGAATGTTGTTCCACAGCCTTTGTGGGGATTGATTCGCCATACAGATCATGCACAAGAGTTAGGTGACTCATGGGCTAATATTAGTGCTGCAAATGATAGACAAGTTGGTGGTGCCAAGCCTGAGCCTTTGGTACCAGAACTGCCTGCTAGGATTATTACTTACATGAAGACTTTAATGCCTGCGATGCGTGTGAATTGGGATAAATTGTCTGCGTGTAAGCAGAAGAAAGATGAAACAGTGTCTGATTTCATCACCAGGTTTGAGGAAACGTTTATCGACCACAGTGGTCAAGATATGAGTACAGAAGGTGGTCAACGGTTGTTCGTCGACAAGTTTGTGCACAATTTGTTTGCAGAGCTGTGTAAGAAATTGAAGGATTCAGAGAGTTCTTGGGCCGTTTCCTCTTCAGCACAAATATTGGCTACTGCACAGTACTACGAAAATAGGGATAAAGATGAGAAGGATAGAGCAGACAAGAAAACTAAAGAATTAAAGACGAAGGTTATTTTACAACAGGCGTATCCGCCACGTGGTGGTCAGAGTAACTATCAGCAACCCCAACAGTTCCAGAGAAACTCGCAAAGGTTCGAGTTTTCTCAACCACGTGTTCCTGTAGGTCCCAATCAGTGTTCATATTGTAAAGAAGAGGGTAATTTCAAGTATAGTTGTCCTATTTTGTTACAGCGTACGAATGGTGCTTCTGGCGCAAGAGGTCGAGGTGTTCAACAAGCTCCTAGAGGTAGAGGACGTGGAAGTTTCCCCCAGAACACGCGTTCCTTTCCGTCTCAAAACTCAATTAATAGTTTTGACCAGCAACATAACGCGTCTGGTAGGATGGCTCAGTACTATGCTGACGACTACTATGCAGAGAATGAGAACTTGGAAGGTAATAATTGCTAGGACAGCCATAGACGAAGGGAGGGAGTTTTTTTAGTTCCAGTGGATCAGAATGGACCTTATGTTAAGGTGATTACATCAGGTGTGTCGGAGCCTTTTCTGTTGGATACTGGTGCTACAAAGAGTTCTATTATGTACTCAAAACTCCCTGGCGCAACTTTGTCTGGCGAGATGAATGTTTCAGTAGGTTTTTCTGGCGCCCCGGTTAGAAACACGATTTCTAGTCCTATGTCCCTTTCTATTGGACCTTGTGAATTGGAAGCACCCCTTATTCTGACGACAGGTTGTGGTGAAAACTTGTTAGGATTGGATTTGTTGAAAAGATTGTATGCAACATTATATTGTTCTCCTTCGGGAGTACAACTTACACTGGGTAGGAAAGTGGTCTCTCCAATGTATTTGTCGAAGGATAAACTTCCAACCGAATTGTCGTTTCTTCCTGATACCATTTGGGCTACTGGTCCTAATGATGTGGGTCTGTTGGAAATACCGCCTTATGTTGTGACATTGAAAGCCAATGTTAAATTGCCACGCATTCAACAATACAAGATCTCTAGTGAAGGTGAAAATGCGTTGCTAGCGATCATTTATGATTTACTTGAAAAAGATGTAATTGAAGAGACAAGAGACAACGTTTGTAATAGTTCTGTTTTGCCTGTTTTGAAACGTACTGACCCCTCTAAGCCACCTGTTTACAGGCTCGTGATTGATCTTAGAGAGGTAAATAAAATAGTTGTGCCACAGTTTCCAGTTGTTCCTGATATCACTGCCATATTAACTATGATTCCAGCTTCCGCCACCTGGTTCTCGGTGATCGACTTAAAGAATGCTTTCTTCAGCATCCCGATTGCAGAGGAGAGCAGGGATATTTTTGGATTCAGTTTAGGAGGCCGAAGCTTCCGCTTTAAATGCGCTCCTCAAGGCTACTGTGAAAGTCCATCAATATACAGTATAGTCAGGCTTTAAAAACACAGCTTGATGCAATTGTTTTACCTGACGGCGCTACCCTTATTCAGTACATTGATGATTTGCTAGTCGCTACAGATACTGAAGAGATTTGTAAAGAAGCCACCTTGTTGTTGTTGCGTCATTTGTCTGATTTACATCACAAAGTGTCCCTTTCAAAACTGCAATATTGTCGACAAGAAGTGACCTACTTAGGTCATTTCTTATCGAAGGAGGGAAGGAAACTGACCTCAGAAAGAATTCAGGCAATTGCAAAATTGAGTGTGCCAAGGACACAGAGAGAAGTACGTGCTTTCTTGGGTATTACATCATACTGCAGACAATGGATACCAAATTTTTCTTTGCTGGCCAAACCTTTGGTAGCATTGACCTATAAAGATACACCAAACCCCGTTCCGTGGTCTGAAGATTGTCAGAAAAGTTTTTCCGAATTGCGTAATGCATTGTGTTCGGCTCCTGTGTTGGGTACCCCCGACTACAGTAAGCCCTTTACACTGTATGTCCATGAGAAAGAGGGTTGTGCATTGTCAGTGCTGACACAGTCTTTTGGAGACAAGCAGCGCCCATGCGCATATTTTTCGTCGACTTTGGATCCGGTAGCTAAAGCATTGCCGAGTTGCTTGAAAGCCACAGCGGCAGCAGCTGTTTCTATTCGACAGTCTGCTGGGTTAGTGATGAATAATATGTTGATTGTGATGGTTCCACATGCAGTGGACACGTTGTTAAACAGGACAAAGACACAGCATTTAACTAGTGCTCGATTGTCAGGTTACGAGTTTACACTGTTAGCGAGTCATGTGCACATAAAGAGGTGCAATACGTTGAATCCAGCCACGTTATTGCCAATTTCAGTAGAGACAGATGATGTTGAACAACATGATTGTTTTCTTAGGACAGAAGAAGAAACGAAAGGGAGAGTAGATCTTAAAGATACTACTCTTGTAGAGTGTGATGGTACCTTATGGGTGGATGGTTCATGCTTCAAGCTTCCGAATGGTGATACGACTGCAGTATATGCTGTCACCACTTTGCATACGATTGTTGAAGCTGCACGTATACAACATAATTCAGCTCAAGCAGCAGAGCTGATTGCACTTACGAGAGCGTGTGTGTTATCGAAAGGAATGAAAGTGACCATATATACCGACAGCCAGTATGCGTTTGGTGTGGCCCATAGTTTTGGACGATTGTGGAAAGAACGCGGGTTCCTGACTTCGCATGGAACTAAAATTCAGCATGGTCAGTTGGTGAATGAGCTTCTTGAGTCACTGACCTTGCCATTACAAGTTGCGATTGTGAAATGCAGTGCACACAAAAAGGTTACTGATGATGTCGGTCGTGGCAATGCATTTGCTGACGAAATCGCAAAAGAAACAGCAAAAGATGTGATGAATCGAATGTATGTTGCAGGCCCGCAAGATGGGTTGGTGACGTTGTAATATGTGAAGATACGATAGAGGGTGTGAAGTCTATTCAAGCTGAAGCTTCAGAGAAAGAATTGAGCGTGTGGAAAGAGAGTACGGGTAAATTGGATGAAAATGGTTGTTGGATTGACTTGTCAAAACATCAGCGATGGTTGTTACCCGATGCGTATGTTCTTGCAGTGGTGACAATGGCTCATGGAATGGCCCATATCAGTGTGAAAGGGATTTGTAAGTTGTTGGCTCCAGTATGGCAAAATGCTGGAATTCCTAAATGTGCAGAGAATGTGGTCAAGAATTGCATGGTGTGTCTGAAATACAATCCTGGTAGGGGAACCCCAACGCCAGCTGGTCATTTTGCACCTCCAACATATCCGTTCGAGGTTTTGCAGCTAGATTTCATCCACATGGAAAGGTGCAACAATCTGAAATACGTACTCGTTGTTGTTTGTGCTTTTTCAAGATGGGTAGAAGCATATCCCTTAAAAGACAACACTGCCTTATCCACAGCTAAAGCCCTTGCCAAAGAATTCTTCCCTAGGTTTGGAATGCCGCGAATGGTCTGGAGTGATAATGGGAGTGAATTTGTGGGTCGAGTGATGAAAAGAGTATGTGAAGGGCTAGGTATCCAGCAAAAATTCCACGCTGCAAATCACCCCCAATCAGCTGGACTAGTAGAGTGCTATAATGGCACGCTAAAACTGAAGTTGGCAAAGATACAAGCGAGCTCTGGTCTTAAATGGCCTGACGCTCTGACTCTAGCACTCCTATCAACAAGAATGACTGTGCATTCGCGAGTGGGACTTAGTCCATATGAAATTGTGTTTGGCCGCCCGGCCAACATATGGGGAGTGCCAAGGCCAACAAAATTCAGTGAGATCGAACACCCTGTACTGCTTGATTATTTGTATGAATTGACGGCTAAATTACGTGTTCTACACCAACAGGTTCACAATACTCTGCCTCAGGTCTCTAAAGCTCCAGGACATCTTATCGATCCTGGATCATGGGTGCTGGTCAAGAACTTTCAGCGGACAAAGAATGACCAGCCCCGTTGGACCGTCCCCTACCTCGTCCTTCTCTCAACAAGATCAGCTGTTCGAGTGGAAGGGAAAAAGAACTGGATCCACGGCGTACACTGCAAGAGAGTCCCTTTTCCTCTACCGTACGACCGGTGGGTCCAGGAGGGGATCGCTGACTCTGAGACTGAGATTGTGCCTCGTTTTTTGCCATTTAGCGATGCACGTGTAAAAGGAACAATTTCTGAACAAGAAAGTGACAATAATTTGCAAGAAGCTGTGCCACCGTCAATTCGATTGAACACTACAGAGCCTGAACTCTTGTTCCAGAACCAGACAGTTCCTGGAAAAAGCCGTTATAATTTGAGACCAAGAACTAAGGACAAATAATTTATTTTCCCGTTCCTTTGCTATTTTTTTTTAAAGTGCAGCTCTCTCATCTGAGAAACTTTCTTATTTTTGTTTTTTTCTTTTCGAACCGCCATCCGGGTTCAGCTGTAGGGTCGTGGTTGCCAAAGTCTTTGGAGTGCAGCTGAAGACGTTAGGTCGACAGTTCTGGTCAGTCTAAGAGAGTTGCCCTGGACTGACAGAAGCATTCCCTAGCATAGAACACCCTACCACCACGAGCAGCAATTAGAGAGGATGGAGTTTTTCAAGAATGAGAGACCTGCCAGACAGATGGACTTTAAAGCCAGAATGGGTATAATAATGACAAAGAAACAATTTTTTATATTATGTATTTTCATGTTGCTTAGTGTAATGACGTTTTTAATAGGATATGTTTTATTCTCTTTTCAAGTGACATTTGCACCCATTACACAGCCCATACCTCCTTCTACTGTTTCCTCGCATTCTTTTCACCCCCTGCCTGAACACGAGTCTGCCAGAAGATTAGAGTTTGCCAACAATTCATTCATTCAGCTTCTACACCAACACCAATTAGTAGTGAACACAACTAACTGTTGGGTATGTGGTCTTATGCCTCATACTACTGATAAAGGTATTCCTTATCTGGTCCTGCCTTTCAGCCATAATGGTTCTGTATGGGCATATAGAACGGTGTTCATATACGCGTATGAAGCCAACCCCCTACGTTCTGTGAAAGATAATCCTAAGAATAGTGCTCTAGCTAAGGGTATAGTAGATATGATTAGGGAAGATATTTCCTATGGGACTATCCCGAGAGATGAGACACTAGCATATATTGGATGGAACATAACAGGATATGGAGTTACTCTGAGTGGGAACCAGCGAGCAAAGAGATCCTCCCCGATTTGGATTGTACCCCATCAGGGTCACCTATGTCTGCAAGGTAATGGCAAGAATCCCAGAGCTCAGTTAGGGAAAAGTATCTGCACTGAAACATATGTTTTTGCGTCTCAGACTTCTCCTTCGTTCTTAGCAACTAAGGGTACCTATTTCATCTGCCATAATAGAGCCTATACATGGTTGCCTCCTGACTTCTCAGGCACATGTTTTGTTTCGTTCCTGTTACCTCCCACCTACACGGCCACGGCAGATTACCATAAGACAAGGATGGTTCGAGGTGTCATAAGTAAAGAAGACACTACAGGACAAGAATTTGGAGATTTCGCAAAGGGTTTTCTGCTGTTTTGGGGCCCTATGGTTAACAGCAGGAACATAAGGCAATTGACAAAGGTGGTTGAATCCACGGTAGTTGAAACCGCCGGTGCCCTTAGTATTTTGACTGCTGAGCTCCAGTCGGATCGCCTTATGACTCTTCAGAACAGGGTCGCATTAGATGTCATACTTGCAGACCGAGGTGGGGTATGTAAAGTGATCCAATCAAGTTGCTGTGTTTTCATCCCAGATAATGCTCCGACAGTCTACCAGGCCATTTCCAAACTGCATAAGATCTCCAAGTCTATTCACGTGGATAAAGGAGATTGGACATTGATGGGGTGGTTCTGGGAGCTGATATCCGCCTGGGGATGGAAGACTCTGATAGTCATTGGGATGATCTTAGCCATTCTTTTCCTGTCCTGTCTGTGTGTACAGTGTGCTCCTGCAATATGTGGCCTCTGTGCTACATCGTGTGTAAGGAAACCTGTATCAAGGGACGAGCTAAGTAATAGGATGATGCTACAGCAACATCTCAACGACTTTATGAATATAGACCTGGACTTAGATTAGCGTGAGTATAGGTTATTGCCTATGTAAGGGCAAAAGGAGGGTCTGTGGTACTGAAAATTCTGGACCCGTGTTATAAACATCGTCGTATCACAACGATTTTGGTATCAGCAGACCGAGAATGATCAGAATAGTATGCACAAGCATTGTATTCATATTCGGGTAACGAAATCACCGGAATATCAGAGTTTCCGTCTTGAACCCTTGTGTTCCATTTAAACGACAGCCATTTTGTGATTGCCCTCACATAGGCCAATGTCTAATGCTGAAAACTAGTCTGAAGGACACGTACACCTTTGCTGACTCCTCTGTGACTTGGGCAAGCTGACTCCACTGCCTGAAGCCAAACCTGTTCGCCCAGTTTCTTTCCCAGTGGCCGAATGAGATTAGTATCAAGGCACAACACATTATAAAACCTTTCATCACACACAAACCATGCCTAATCTTACACACACCTGTCTCTCTTTCTTTCTTTATGACTTGCTTTACAAGGAGGAGGTGCCCGTTTTTATTGGGGGTCCGTCGATATCTGATGAAAGTACTAAGCCTTTCCGGGTAATTGATTGAGGGCTGGACAAACTGAAATATGGGCTTGTCATCATAAACCTGCTATTTCTTTGTAGTGAAAATATGTGAATGGTCAACTGTAAAATAAGGAATGTTTGCCTAAAGCATAATATTTTGTATAAAAGAGAAGGTTAGTTTTGCAAAGGAAGCAGTCTCCTGAGTATATACACTGTGTTGTACTTCTAGGATACCTGTTGCTGGCTGCAGCCAATAAACAAGATTTTTGACTTCACCAAGAAGACTCTGTGTTTCTGTTCTGAAACAGGAAGGACTCGAAGTCTTAGGGTGTGTTCCCTGGCACCGCTGGGTTCTGAAAAACCCAGTACTTCACAGTCCTCTGGATGTACCTCCCCGTACGTCGTTCCACCTCTTTCTGATGTTGTCCCTTGTTCTTGGATGCTATCCCATGGCGTTCACCCTGTCCACGATTCTCCGCCATAGCTCCATCTTCCTGGCAATGGATATTTGCTGTACCTGTGATCCAAACAGCTGTGGCTCTACTCTGACTATTTCCTCCACTATGACCTGCAACTCCTCATCTGTGAAACGGGGGTGCCTTAGTGGGGACATGGGTGTTGTGTATTGTGCAGAGGGTGTTAAGTGATGTCGTGGGGTGTGGGATGTGGGGTGTGTGATGGATGAATGTGTGTTTGTGGTGGTGTGTAGTTGTCTCAGTGGTCTTCGTGTTAGTCTAGTGGCGCTTACTGGTATTCGTAAAGGGTGGTGTGTAATGTGGGTGTGTGTTTTATAGTGGTATGGGTGGGTGGGTGTGATGTGTGTATCACTGTCTTTTTCGTTTAGGCAAATGTTGTGTTGTTTTTTATTTGGGTTCCTGTTGAGACCTCACCGGTGTGTACCGCCAATGGTTTACCGCCATTGAATGTCCACCGTGCTGATTCGTGGGTCATAATGTGGTGGGCGTTGTTCTGTTGGCGTAGCGGTATGGGTGTACGTACCAACACTTTACCACTGACCTTTGGGCTGGCGGATTTGTGTATGTGGAAATATTCCGTTAGCTTGGTGTGTGTGTGTCATAATATGGCGAATGAATATTTGCCACCGCGGCGGTATGTTGGCCCCCGTTACTGCTGTGGTAAGCGGGATTTACCACCAATGTCATAGTGAGGGCCTGAATGTCAATTCATACCATGGAAAGCATGAAGGACTTCACCAACACAAACACAGAACTGCATCTCCAAATGGGCAGCTATCCTTGAATGGTATTAAATTCTACCACAAACATTAAAGGCTCAGCTATTTATCTCTACCAGCTCTTCACATTGTATCAATGAATGACCCCATGCTCATTATCAACTGACTATCTTTAAGGGAGTAATCATATTGCAAGTTTTTATTTCCTCTCTCAGCATGATAAGCATACTTCTCCTCGAGTAACCCCTAACACAATACCTCTTAGAACTATTTGTAAGAAGTTGGATCCTGGCATCAGCCCCTAACCATGTTGTCGAAACCCACTGGCACCAGCTACTCCCTAGCGCCCCTTTCCAAATCCGACGCAAATTCTTTTAAGATTAAGGGGGTCGTTACCACCCTGGCGGTCGGTATTATACCGGCGGTAAGACCGCCAACAGGCTGGCGGTCTTACTTTGTGGAATTATGACCATGGCGGTTACCGCCATGGTCATCCGCCGGTTCTCCGTTCCGCCCGCCAGGGCGGAGACGACCGCTGGGCTGGAGACCTGGGTCTCCTGCCCGGCGGCCGTCACTAGACCGCTGGCAGTATTTGGACCCGGCTTACCGCCGTGGATTTCCAGCGGTTTGAACCGCCATGAAATCCATGGCGGTAAGCACTATCAGTGCCAGGGAATTTCTTCCCTGGCACTGATAGGGGTCTCCCCCACCCCGACTCCCTCCCCTACACCCCCCACCACCCCTGCCACCCCCCAAAGGGGGCAGGGCCCCCTCCCCACCCCGACCCCCAACATCACATCACCCATACCCACACGACACATATGCAGGCACCACCTACACACTTACACGCACACACACCGACATACATGCCTACATCCACACACACAGTCAGACACGCACACCCACATTCAAACATACACGCACACATCCATACAGACATACCCACAGACATACACACACTCATTCCCATACACACAACCCCCGCAAGCATACACGCAGTCACACACACCCTCTACATTCACACACGCACACCCCCATGCACCCACACAACACACAACACTCCCCCATCCCCCTCCCCTCACAGACGATCGACTTACCTGGTCCGATGATCCTCCGGGAGGGGACGGGAGCCATGGGGGCAGCTCCGCCAACACCACACCGCCAACAGAACACCGCCACGGTGAATCACAGGACGTGATTCGCTGGCCGGTGTTCTGTTGGTGTGGCGGTGGAGGTGGAGCAACCTCCACTTCCCCGCCTCCCGCCAATATGGCTGTTGGCGGCTCTCCGTCCATAAAAGGACAGAGAGCTGCCAACGGTCATAATAGGCCTAGTGGAAAACCGCCACCACTGGCGGTGTTCCTCACGGCGGTCCCTCGGCGGTCTTCAAAAAAGACCGCTGAGGTCAAAATGACCCCCTAAATACTCCAAATCTTTCCAAACAGGCAATGAAAAGCTTGAAACACAGGGCCTTGAGAGACCTCCTTGAAACCCTCTTTGCAGACCAATACTACTGCCAAGGCAAAGGTGCCCTTAATAGCGACCTCCTCCTCTTCACACATAACACTGACCCATAGATCAAATTCTTACACAGTTTTCTCCCATCCTCCTCTCTCTCCAGAATCCCCTTTAAATGCAAACTTAAATGTTGCTTCCTCTTTGGCCTCACGGGTAACGTTTGGATATTCATTTACAAAAATGGGAAAATCCTGTTCCAAGCCAATGACATAATCCTGGACATGATCAACTTAATCTATCTCACCCTCAGACCCTCCTATGATCTTCTACATTCCCCCTCTCCATCCACCCATAATACCCTCTGCCCACTCTCCCCCTCTTTCTGTCTACCCAGACAACTGCTCTTACCCTGGACTCTTGCACAGTCTGTTATGCCCCCACAACCCATTGTCCACCACCTATTTTAGACAATGAACAACCCTCCCATAAACCATTGTAGGAGGCTTGCCTGGTTTGCAGTGTGTACCCTGGGTACTTACACTTTATACCAGGTCCAGATATCCCTTATTAGTGAAATGTGGTAGTGTTCTAGCTGCTTAGGCTGATAGAGGTAGCTATTGCAGAGCAGCTTAGGCTGAACTAGGAGACATGCAAAGCTCATGCAATACCACTTATAGTTACACAGTACTTATACACAAGTAAAGACAATACTCAGTGTTACCAAAATAAAAGTATTTATTTGGGTGACACAGTACCAAAAATATCTTAGAGACAAGACTTCTACTGGAGGTAAGTATTATACACAATAGATACACTAGACACCAAAATAAGACTAGTAAATAGTCATATAACAATGCAAACAATGGTAAATGCTATAGAATGCAATGGGAGAAAATAGGTCTAGGGGCAACACAAACCATATACTAAGAAAGTGGAATGCCAATCACGAATTCCACCCTAGACAAGTGTTGGGTGTGCAGAATCGCTGGGAGAGCAGGAATTACCCCACCCCAGAGTCCAGAAAAGCAGGAGTAAAGTACTGCAAGTTTCCTTAGGACACACTATACCTCGTGATTGGGATTTTGTAACAGCCAACTATCTCCACACCTTTCTTCTCCAACCTCCCACAAACCATTATCTCCCACTCTGGTTGCTGCCACTTTCTTCATCACAGTCAGCCCACAATTCCCCAACCCCGCCCTTCTTTTTTCACTTCCTGCCCCAACATCTCCAATCACCAGACACCAAAAATCAGCACCTTCCCCCTTACACCTCAACCCTGCAGAGTCCATCTCTGACAGTTCACCCAAGTCCTCCCACAATTACTGAGCACAACTGGCCTGTTTTCAACAAGCTCCTTTCCTTGTTCTCACACCTCTCTCGACGAATAGACAGCCTCACTTTAGCTGTATTCCAGCTTAGTGATACTCTGTCTTCTTGCCACTCCTATCATCATCACTCCCTGCGGACCCTCCCCCCACACCTTTCTAGCATACTGAGAGACAGCCGCCTACCCAGACCCAAACAAACACAACCTCTTCTTGACAACTCAGACCTACTCCATCTCCTAAACAGTAATGCAGCTTCAAATTCTGCTACCCCCTCCTCCTATCTGCTCACTACCCCCTCCTCCTACCTTCCCATATGGGGCTTCCAGATTTCCACTATCATCCCTGACCGCATTAAAACACAAAAACACAACCTCAGCGCATTCTCATCTGCTCATAACTTGATTCAGATGCCAACTACCCACCTGGATCAGCTAAGTCACAAAGACAACAGCTTCTCCTTCACTCAGTCAGCATCTATAAAGCACGGATTATCACCCGGGGGGTCTCAAGGCTGTAGCTTGGGCATGTGAGTCAGTCGAAGAGCCAGGTCTTGAGGTCCTTCCTGAAGTGAGCCAGCGAGGTGGACTGCCTGAGGTGGAGTGGCATTATGTTCCAGGCCTCTGCGGCGAGATAGGAGAAGGATCTTCCTCTGGCCATGTTCTTCCTGTTCCTGGGGATAGTGGCAAGGGCCAGTTGAGCAGAGTGGAGTTACCTGGTGGGCATGTAGAAGGAGAGGCAGTGGTTGAGGTAGGTAGGTCCAATGCTGTGAAGGGCCTTGTCCAAGTGTGTCAGGACCTTGAAAGAGATGCATTTGTTGACGGGAGCCAGTGTAGGTCTCTCAGGTGGGTGGAGATGTAACCGTGGAGGGGGTTGTCCAAAATCAGTCTGGTTGTGGCCTTCTGTGCTCTCAGAAGTCTAGTTTAGAGTTTCTGTTGATTTTGGCATAGAGTGCATTGCCGTAGTCGAGTTTACTGCTAACAAGTGTGTGAGTGACTGTCCTTTTTGCGTCAATGGGCATCCCCTTGAACATCTTCCGGAGTAGGCGGAAAGTGTGGAAGCATGCGGATGAGATGGTGTTGACTTGACGAGTCATGGAAAGTGACAAGTTCAGGATGATGCAGAGCTTGTATGCGTGGTTGGTAGGACAGGAGGCAGTTCCGAGGGTGCTAGGCCACCAGGAGTCATATCATGCAGTAGTGGTGGGGCCCAGGATGAGGATCTCCCTGAACTGCATGCTACCCAATTGTCGTTCTGCAGTCAAGCATTGTCTTGAGCTATCAGACTCAATCCTAACCCTTAATCTTGACATCCAGATCCACACGTAAATGAGGCTCAACGCCTCTTCTAACCAAGTTCTTGGCCTTCTTCTTCCTCCCAGCTATTCCATTTTGTGGCATGATCAGGAAGATAGACATGGTGGAGGTCTCATACTCATTCACCAAAAATCTCTCAGATACCAAACCCTCCCAATGACTCACTTTTAGTCCTTTGAAAGCTTGTCTGTGGAACTGTCCACATCCACTACCTACAACCTCAGATTAAATGTGATTTACCAACCAAAGCAATTCCTTAATTGAGATGCACATAGATTTCTTCACCTCTTAACTTATCAGCTCTGACAACAATATCTTCCTTGATGACTTCAACAGCCACTAGGGAGACGTGGGCAATAGTGACGTGGACAGTTTTACCTCCTTTCTAAATGCCTTCAATCTCCAACAACACTGCCAGAACCCTACACACAATAAAGGCACCCTTTTGGATCTGATAATCTCCAGTTCCCCCTACCTAAAGACATCTGACCCTATTCCAGCCGACTGGTCTGATCACATGCAGATCCTATCTCACTAACTGGCTCTTGCACCAAAACTTATGGGCAACCCAAGAAAGAGAAAATATGGTTTAGAGACACATTCAATATTGACACAGAAGCCATGGCCATCTCTGCCTTTCCCACCCTAATTGCGATCATAATCCATCTTGACATCAGCGTGGCCACCGACAAGTTCAACTCCTGCATGGAATTCCTTATTGACAAGTGTGCACCACTGAAGAGCAAATTATCCAGACCAAAACCCTGTAGGCCCTGGTTCTCTGAAGAGCTTTATGAAGAACAAAAGCTTATCATAAAATATGAGAAAGGATGGAGAAAAACACCATCCTTTCTGAGTACAACTAAGCTTTGCAAAGCAAAGAAACAATTCAATGACCAATCCTCAGAACTAAATCATCCCATATTAGAGTCCTCGTGATTTCTACAAGAACAGACCAAAGCTCCTGTTTGAGGTTATTCCACAGTCTACTAACGCCGCTATCACTTCAGCCATCCGTGGCCCGTTGCAATGATTTCATGGATTTCTTTGATGAGAAAGTTAGAGACATCCATATTTCGCTTCCCATCAGCGACTCCCTTAAAACAGTTGAATCCCTACCATGCAAATCAATACAACCATTTCATCTTTCTCTCCAATCTCCAAACAGTATCTACTACAAACTATCCCCAAAGTAAAACCCTCAAACCATCATCAGGATGCTATTCCAAGATCTCTCAGCAAATCTCTTGCCACACAGCTACTCCCCATATGGACCATCTTGTTCAATTCCTCTCTTAATTAGGGCCCCTTCCCTAAACACAAAAAATAGGTCAAATAACTACACTCTAAAAGAAAACAACCTCTTGATACAGAGAAGCTGAGCAGCTACTACCCAGTCTCCACACTCCCATTTTAGGCAAACTCATTGAAAGCTGCGTAGCATCCCAACTAGCCTCACATATCCAAACAAACAACCTCCTAGACACTCTCTAATCAAGTTATAGGGTTATAGTACAGAAACTATGATCCTCCAAATAGTCAATGGTTCCCTTAGAATCCCCGACTCTGGCAATTCCTGCCTTCCGGTCCTCCTGGATTTATCTGCCGCATTCAACACTGCCAACCATCATGACCTCCTTTGTATTCTTGAACTACTCATGGGACGTGGAGAAAAGATCCTCAACTAGTTTTCCTCTTGCCTAAATTGTGAACATGGACAACTCATTCTCAAGACCAGTCAGCATTCAACAAGGTGTCCCCCAAGGTTTGATTCTCTCCCTAACACTCTTCCACCTCTACCTAGAACCACTATGTGTGATTCTCAGAAACCCTGGGATTCACTCCCACCTCTACGCTGATGATACCCAAATATATCTGAAAATATCCAGAGTATGTTGCAATGCTTTCAAATACACTCTTAAAGATTTAAAACTGGATGTCTGACCACCATTCAAAACTCAACACAACTAAAACAGAATTTCTTTTGATTTCACCTCCCAAAGTAAAAACGTATGTACAAGAATGGATGGCTGTAGGAAAGTACCCTCTTTTTGGCATGTTACCCTCAATTTCTGCATGATGTTAGTGTGTTTGACTGTGTTCAATGGGATCCTGCTTACCAGGACCTCAGTGATTATGCTCTCTTTCCTCTAAATGTTGTCATTGCATACTGGTAACCCAGTATTTCACCCAAAATTTACATTCTGGACACCCCTTATAAGTCTCTAGTATACGGTAACTAGGTTCGCAGATCATTGGGGTTCCAGAGGAGCCCCATGGGCTGCAGCATTTTTTTGCCACCCATATGGAGCCCATACAAAGGATTCTACAGGACTGCCATTGCAACCTGTGTGAAATGGTGCATGCACCCTTTCACTGCCATTTACACTACACCAGGTCACTTATAAGTAACCCATATTACCGGCCTTCCAACCCTGAAGGCTGGGTGCAGAGTACCTGTGTGTGAGGGCACCCCTGTACTAGCAGAGGTGCCCCCACAACCTCTAGGACTATTTTCCTGGACTTCGTGTTTCGGGGACGCCAGTTTATGCTTGCACTGGACATATGTCACCACCTATGTACAGCTTCACAATGGTAACTCCGAATATGGCCATTTTTGGTATCAAACATGTTGAAATTATACCCCAAGGCTTTTGCAAGCATTGGTTGTATTATTTCATGCACTCTGGGGGTTCCTTAGAGGACCCCCCAGTACTGCCATTACAGCCTTCTGAGGTTTTCCAGGCAGCCCAAGCTGCTTCCACCTCACAGACAGGTTTCCGCCCTCCTGTTGCTTGAGCCAAGGAAGGCAGAACAAAGGATTTCCTTTGGGAGAGGGATGTTACACCCTCTCCAATTGGAAATAGGTGTTACAGGCATGGGAAGGGTAGCCTCCCAGAGCCTCTGGAAATGCTTTGAAGGGTACAGATGGTGCCCTCCTTGCATAATCCAGTCCACACCGGTTCAGTGACCCCCAATCTCTATTCTGGCGTGAAACTGGACAAAGGAAAGGGGAGTGACCACTCCCCTGCCCATCACCACCCCAGGGGTGGTGCTCAGATTTCTCCAGACGGTCCCTGGGTTTTGCCATCTTGGGTTCCAAGGTGGCAGGGAACTCTGGGAGCATCTGAGAGGCCAGTGCCAGAGGGTGATGTCAGAGCACTCCCCTGATAGGTGCTTACCTGTTTAGTTGACCAATCCCCTTTTCAGGGCTATTTAGGGTCTCTCTCTTGGGTGGTTCTTCAGATTCGGATTGCAAGACTCCAGCAGGACTCCTCTGCATCCTTTACTTCACCTTCTTACTGAAGAAACTGCATCTGGACCCTCCTGGAACTCTACAATGGCAACATTGTATCTTCAGCTCCTGCCAGCAACAGCAACTGTTTCCCGGTCGTGATTCCTCAGAGGAGAGCTAGTCTTCAGCCTGCACCAGAAGAATGAGGGACACCCCTGTGCAGCGACGACCGGTGGCTTGTGTCCCCTCTTGTGTCCCCTCTCCTGACAAAGTGTGTGAATCCAGTATCATGGGTGGTGGACTGAAGTGGTCCTGATGGTCCTGACGTCCAACTGTCCAACTGTGGTGGAGATAAGAGCTTGCCCCCCATGCAAGACAGTACCCTCGTGCACTGCATGTTTTTGCAGTTGCCAAAGCTTGTTGGCATTCTTCCACTAACTTCTTCGTGCACTGTGCAGCTCCAGCCCCCAGCACTCCTCCCTGCGATGCACAGCTTCCTGCGTGTTTCTCCAGCGGCGTGGGATTACTTTGTGTAGTGCTAATTGGGCCTCCTTTTGCACCTTCTTTGTCCCCATGCTGTGAGACTCCTGTGCATGTTGACTGGTCTTTTGAGTGTTCTCTGAGTTGCTGAGAGCTCCCTCTGACTCCCCTTCCTGGGTAGACTCCACCAGGTCCCTCCTGGTCTCGGGCAGTGCCATTTTCCGCTAGCTGCGAGCTTTGCATGTGCCAAGGCTTGTTGGCGGAATCCAGCAATACAAACCAGACTGCAATCATCCATCCGGCGTGGGACATCATCTGCACCAACCATGAACCCTCATCCATCTTCTTGGGTGCAGTACTGACTGTTGTTCTGCACCAGTGGTTCTTCTTTTGCACCTTCATCCGGATTAGCAGGGGCTCCTGTTCTCCATGGACTCTTCAGTGCTTCTTGGACTTGGTCCCCTTCTTCCACAGGTCTTCTGGTCCAGGAATCCATTGTTGGTGTCTTGCAGTCTCTTCTGGTTCTTGCATAATCTTCTTTCTCATGTTCTTGTGTGTTCTAGGAAAGTTACTGTGATTTATTCCCACTTTCCTGGGCTCTGGGGTGGGTTCTATTACTTACCTATGGGGTTTTCTAATACTCCCAGCACCCCTCTACACACTACACTTGCCTACGTGGGAAACAGACTTTCACATTCCACTTTCTTAGTATATGGTTTGTGTTCACCCGGCCCATTTCTAACTATTGTGATTTTCAATAATTGCACTGTTTTCTAACTGTTTTTACAGCTCTTTCTGTATACTAGTGTATATATTTTATGTATTACTTACCTCCTAATGGAGTATAGTCTCTATGGTATTTTTGGCATTTGTGTCACCAAAATAAAGTTCCTTTATTTTTGTAACACTGAGTATTTTCTTTCATGTGTGTGAGTACTGTGCGACTACAGTGGTATTGCATGAGCTTTGCATGTCTCCTAGTTAGGCCTTGGCTGCTCATCCACACTACCCGTAGAGAGACAGGGATAACTGGACCTGGTATAAGGTGTAAATACCTTAGGTACCCACTATAAACCAGGCCAGCCTCCTACAATGGCCAGCCTTCCTGACTTTGTAGGCTACCCTGTCATTGTTACGAGTGCCAGATCACTTGGAATCACCCTGGACAATCGTCTTAATCTCAACAGCTACATAGCAGCCATGGCCAAATGCGTACAATACCAACTTAGGCAGATTTGGGGCATCAGACAAATGATTCTGGAACAAGATCTCAAAGCAGTGGTGCAGTCTCTCGTTCTCTCTAGACTAGACTATGGAATTGCCCTTCTCTCAGGCATTCCCAAAGTTCACCTAGGCCCACTGAGAGCAAAGCTACATGCTGCAGCATGCGTCGTTTTAGGTCTCAAGAAATGTTACCACTTTTTCCCTACCTTGCTAACTCTCCAATGGCTCCCCATTGAAGAGCAATCCAATTCAAAATCTCTTGCATCACCCACAGAGCAGTGCACTCCTCTTCACCCTCCTATCTAAATGAGAAAATGAAAATCTCCAGAGTAAATAGTGGTTCTGGAAAAGCCCAATCCCTGCACTTGGAACCTCCCCCACCTTCAGGTGAGAACGATACATGAATCAGTCCTTCTCTGGCAGCACCACTAGAATCTGGACCTCTCTGCATCCCTCACTCACTCTAACCACTTGACTAGAAACCTTCATAAAATACCTCAAGCTCCTCCTATTCGACAGGCATTGTGATTAATTCCCCTTCGACCAGACTTATTTACTTTCTTCAATGCTCCCTGATCTGCTTCATTTAACTGTTCATGTTCTCCACCCTAATGTTGTAACTGTTTCTTGTAGGTACTCCTGTATACATACATTGACATAAACGCCTGAGTTCAATTACTGTTATTGCAACCTGATGTAACCATGTATTCTTTGTGTTGTAAAGCGCTCTGATACCTTCAGGCCATGCTTGCACTATATAAAATTGCAAACATAAATAAATAAACAATGCTAGAGTCCTCCTGTCACACTCCTGCAGGGGCTCCTGCAATCCTACATGAAAAGAAAAGAAACAGAGAGATAATAGATCAGTGCTATTTCCTCATGTGCGCACCCAGGTGCACTAAAAGAATCTAGAAAATAGTCGTAGTACTGCTCCTGATTTAAACGAAAATTCAAACACAATAAAAAGCTGCCAAACTAAAGTTTACACAACAAGTTGTAGGAGCTCGAATTCTGACAATATGCTAGAGAATAACAACTGAAATTATAGCTAGGTACAAGGGTGTCAAAGGAAAGATGTACTAAAGGATTGTTCTTCGTGACAAGTGATGGAAATATTGAACGCTAATTATCTTATGTATCTAATTTCAGCAAAACACCTGAATTCTTTGTGCGTATACGAGAAGGCAAGGCGAAGGAAGTCAAGGTACAGTGTTCAGACAACATTTGGCCAGTTTAGGTATTTTAACCCATCCCCCATTCCCTTGGGTGTTCGTCAGTAGTGAGTAGGCACAATTTACTTGCTATGTAAACCACCAAGGGGGATGGTAGACACAGCTTTGTGCATTGGTCCCACTGTGGTGAGAATACATGTTAATGCTTATCTGATCATACTTTGGGCAGCGACAGCTCCTCCGCTATGGCAGAGGAGCATCACCCCCCTATACCCACCAGCAGCAGCAGCTGCAAAACTTTAAAAATGAAACGTTATTATACCATGTTTATTATTGTTTCATGTTTAAAGGAGGGGCCATGGTGATTACAAGCACGTAAGAGGAGTGCACAGCACTCCCCTCAGTGTGCATGTGTGTTTGGCCAGCCAAACACAAATGCGTACTGTGCTCTCTCCAACCTGGCACTGTGTTGCTGGGTTGGAGAGAGCAGGCAGAGGCTCCCAGTCTACTTGGGGGGCGCCAATCCAGTGTGTTCCGAACAATCCTAACACTGCTTTCATGCTGTCAGCAGCATGAGCACAGCGTTCGGATTGGCTGCAGGGCAGGCTGGGAGCCTGGGCCTGCAGTGGAGACAGAACAACAGTGCTGTGGCAGGGAGTCAGGTAAGTTTTTTTTATTTCTTTTGATTTAATTATTCTGTTTGACGTTGTTCCTCCCGCCACACGCCGCCTTGCCCCTTTCCCTCACCGCGAGCTGCGACTGACTTTGGGTCTGACAGTAGGGCACATATACATATGAGTCAGTACTGAGTGCACATTTGGGTCCTCAAGTTGCAATTCAAATGTCCTAACTGTACTGGTGGGGTGCTGCTGTACACCCCAGAAGACTGTTGTAGCCTGTTGTGTGTTACACCACATTGCCATATGACAGGGTTTACATATAGATAATGTCCCTGATCTTATCCCCCTATCTAGGTTCTCTCGGCATAATACAGAATAGAGGTCAGGGTCAGCTGATCAAATCACATTTCTCTTAAACTGCTAGTTTGGTTGCTGCATTTATGTAGTTGGACAGTTTCTTGTCAGTGGTGAAAGGTGGATCCTTAAAACACTGTCTATAGATACCATCCTGAGGCAGCTTCTTTTACTTCACATAATGTTGCCAACTAACATGCTACGATCTAGTTTAAAAATAGTTCATTTTTCTAACCATGTACAACTTATCATCGCAAACAACTTACCGTACTACCTCATGTAGGGCACATTTTATAGGGCAAGCATACCAAAATCCTTACTTAACACACAAATACTAGGTACACAAAACATCCATTTTGATGTTTTTGTATCACATTTTTGTAGCACATGCAAGGTGTCTCCCTCCCAACTTGAGGCAGCGGCTCTGCCTCTGTGCAGAGGGGGCTGCCTAATTCGACAAACAGAAAATGACATACTGAAAGAGGAAGATGACAATTGTCTGGTCATTCTGAGCCATCTCTATTCTAAGCACCATACTTCTCCATCCTGGTGGTCCTTAGACAAT
Organism: Pleurodeles waltl; assembly: GCF_031143425.1. Lineage (NCBI taxonomy): Eukaryota > Metazoa > Chordata > Amphibia > Caudata > Salamandridae > Pleurodeles > Pleurodeles waltl. Next base: position 672,955,903 of record NC_090445.1, read on the forward strand.
TAGGGCCAGATGTAGCAAAGGGTTTTTCCCATTCTGTGTCAATGGGAAAATGTTTTCGTACATATGGCCCTTAATTCTTACCCCCAACATGACTAAGAAGGTGTTGATATCCATTTGACCAATGTAATGCAGGCCAACATGTAGTGAAACATTGCAACATGCTGCAGTTCAGTGGGTGTCCCCACACGACAAGGAAAGCTATGTCACAAGATTTAGGAGGACTTTCAGCACTAGGCTAGAATGAAGGTTGGGGACATTATGAATTTGTTCTCCCAGCAATATTTGCAGCACCCTGTGTAACACCACTGTAGCAGAGGATACTGTAAATTACCTAGCCAACCTCCATGCTCAGCTGGAAGAGTTTGAGCAGCAGAGAGACAGGAATTGTTTATTAGGATTAAGCACTTAGGTTCACATGCATTTTGAAGATGCTGTCCAGTAATGTGTTCACATTTGTCATCACTATGTATGTTGTTCTATTTCACTTGTTTTTTGCGGCATGAAATTTAGAATGTTCCACTTTACTAACATGTATGTTTATTTTTTGCTTTCTTTGGATTGAATACTCATCTGAACTTGATGTTGTGGAAATTGTAAGAAATTGGGTTATTCATTGAGGAGGTGACTGCTTACTTCACATAATTCTTGTAAGGGTGCACCCTCAAAGTCACTAAATTAACCTGAGCTCAACACCCTGGTAACTATGGTACAGAGCAGAAAGGCTTAACTTAGTGCAGTGTGTAAAGCATTTACGCAGTACCAAACAATAATAAAGTCAAAGCACAACACAATAAAAATCCCAAACGGAATTACAAAAATAGAGTACATTTTAATAAATACAATTACACCAAAATGATAGAAATCCAATAAGGGAAACCAGAGGAACGATTTTTTAAAGAGTTAAATAAAAATAGTGTTAAAAGCGTGAAACACTAACCACGGTAAACTGTTTTTTGTAGACTGGATACTAGGCCTGATTTGAGGCCGACCATGATAGAGCACGAGCCAGATATAGAAACCAGGTTGAACCTGGTAGAAAGTTTTACCTTGGGACTTAGAGTCAGATGTACAAAGCATTTTTGTAGTTGCAAACAGCCCAATTCGCAGAAATGCTTTTTCAAAAGTACAAACACCAAATTGCGATTTTTCAACAAGTTACTGAATCACAATTTTGGTTTGCAATTTGGTATTTGGAAGGGGCCTTTTCATGGCGCCCTTTACAAAAACTGAATCGCTGTGTTATGTTAATGTTTTGCGACAAATGTTTTAAAGACTACAGAATTGTAGTGGTAATGCATTCATAAATGGAAAAAGGTCCCCAAGCAGCCACTTTTTCTTTGTGAATGTGAAAAAAAAAATTGGATAAGAGGACGCAGTAGTCCATGGGATCACGTAATCGTCTCAAATAAACATGCAGAAACTTTTCTTTTTAAACACAGCCCCATTTCCTTTCAGGGAAACGGGCTGCATTAAAAAAAAAGCTTGCTTTATTAAAAAACAATCACAGACATGGTGGTCTGCTGACTCCAGTGGGCCACCATCCCAGTGATGATTATGATTCCTAATGAGTTGCAAATTGCAAGCTACCTCATTAATAGTCAGGGGGTAGGTTGATTTGCAACCTACTAGGAATCACCATTAAAAAAAAAAACTTTAATACATTAGGAATTGCGATTTCCAAATTGTGATTTGGTAAGGATTGCAATTTGGAAATTGAAGTTCCTAATCCCGAAACATCTGGTTGTTAGTCTCAAAAATAGAAGTCCAATATCTTCATCAAGGCAAGCACCAGCTAGACATAGTCAAGGGCTCCATAACCTTAGTAACAGCACTTGGTGGCCAGGGGTCACTCCAGCATAGGACAACAACAGGGTCCAGGACAGGTCCACTTGTAACTGGTCAGTTAGGCTTGTGCAGGAAAAGCCTCTTGTAGCTTGTTGTATTACTGTAGCTTGAAGATGGAGTCAACCGTATGTCCCTTGGAGTCCACTTCTTTGTCCTGAGTACATGAGGGAGCAAGTCCAGTCTTCTCAGGTCACAGCAGGTCCTATATTCTACTGTTCTTCCTCAGGTCCAAAACATGTTATAAAGTGGGTGCTATAGAGTGCCACAGTTATGCCTGGCACCAGCTTTTGGGTGGGGGGTGACTCTTCGCCCCTACCCTGGCCTGCCCTATCCAATGAGGTAAAAGTTCTCAGGGTAACCCTACCTACTTTTGCAGCAATTCCTGTCTTACGTACTGCAAACAATCACATGGTGCTCCTCTCTGCCTAAATTGAAGATGGTAAAACCCTTTTCCCCTTGTGTAAAGCCTGTGTGCTCATCCAGAGGTGTGGACAGGGTAATGACCAGCCCCTCATCTGTGGCCACTCTAAACCAGTTCTGGGAGCAGCTCCCCTCCCCATGAGATTAGTGCCTGCCTGCCTCATGGAACAAAAGTAGGGGACTGACCAGGTATCATCTTACATCTGCCTATGACAGAGAAGACACCTTTGAAGTGAATTAAGTTCTTGGGCACAGCCTAAATTGTCATCCAGAGGAGCAAAACACTTCCTAACATCCAAAACCTTTGTCTCTACTCTAGGAACAGTATTCACACCTCATCGGTCATGAGCACTCACAGGGCTGCAGCAGGAGGCAATGCAAATTAGGCAGGGAAAAGGTAGCTTTCTAAATGTTACTTTTTCTTAACATTTATGAAAAATCCGATTTCACCATGAAATTGGACTTTTGATAAATATTAAAGACAGTTGTTGAATAACTTTTCTAGCTGATCTCTACCCTGAGATAGCTGAATTAATATTTAATATTGCTTCTCAGTGTTGCTCTGTGAGCTAGCCAGCTTTCCTACAGCCACAGTCGTTTTTGGGTGCTAGTTACTGTAAGGACATGTTAATGTTACATTCCTACTTGTCCTACGTTTAAATACCAGGCACTCTGTCTTATAAACTACAAAGCCTACTTAAGGGTGACTTATTAATATTCAAACACAAATGTTTAGACCTGTCAAAAGGGTTTATTGTGACAGATCAAATTTCAGTTTTTATACTGCTCCATTCAGACTACCATGGTAGGCATGAAGACATGTTTGCACTCCCACTATAGTGGAAGTCATTTTTAGGTGTTGCTGACAACTAGTAACATTTCCCTTACAGGCCCGGGTTCCACCTTGTACCATATACAAATGACTTACAGGTAACTTAAATTTGACAAATATGAATATAGCAATTCAACTATGTTAATCACTAGCACTTTACTACTGGTCGGAGGGGTACAGTGCACATAATTCTACAGCCAGCAGAAACAGACAGAGCGAAAACATGGGGATACACAACATAAAAGGTAGTCATTTCCTACAGGAATGTTTTTACGATATATAGATTTTCTGGAAACACAAATTATGTGATTAGAAATATATAACATTTCCATTTTAGTTTATGTGATGCTGACACTATGTACCTTTACCTTACTTCTTAACCATGTTTGTAATGTTTTACTTTCAGAGTAAACTTTGCTAAACTTTTGATATGCAAAAAGATAGACCAGTTCAAAATCTTTAAATGCTTTGCAGCCCTGTTGAAAAACTGTCTCCTCTCATGTGTGAAACCTGTTGAGAACCTACAAGTCCACAGCAATACCCATTGCACGCCCCTTCCACGCAAAGTGCTGCATATAAAGGGGCCGTATTTACAAGGTGGCTTTAAGCAACAAAAAGTGGCTTAATGCCCCCTTCTAAATACGGTGCACTGAACAGCGCCACTGGAGTGTCACAAAAAGTGATGCTCCGGTGGCGCTAGGGCCTTGTAAATCTGTCTCTATGAACTTGGAGAATTTAGCCTTGAGAAAACCATCCTGTTATACCCCAAGAGCAGGTCCCACACCATCTGGACCTGGCCCCTCGTTAACTCCTGAGGCCCCATTCCATTGCCGCCTCCAGCTGCAACCCTTGCCCATGCAGCACCTTCTCCTCCCAGTGTCTACTCCGAAGAACTTGAGTCCAGGGACACTCCCCCCCAAACACCCCATATGCCTTTGTGCTGTCCAATCCCTTCTCCCTGAATTTGTGACATTGAATGCTTTCAAAGAGGCCCTGACATCAAGTGGAGAGGCTTAGGGTGTGATATCTTGGTATATCCAGGACTTAGTTAGAGAGGTCCAGATACTTTGAGAAATGGTCACCGAGCAGCTCCAAACTTTATGTAGCCTCATGACCTCATAGACAACAGCTCTTATGTTTCGTCTGCCTCCCACATCTACCCCATCTCTTGTTGTCTTGTCTCCAAGTTCACCTGCCTTCCCTGTTTCCCCTGCCACTGCTCTGTTTCATTCTTCTCCTGGAGCGTGTGGTCCTGCCATGGCAAGCCATTTCACATCGGCTTCAGAGGAGGATTTACATATCATGCCGAAAACTGCGAGAGAGGATGACAAGTAACTTTTGCCCTCTATCTAGGAATCTGAGTCAGACATGCTTTGACTTGGGGTATGACTTTATTATAATGTTGAACTGTGGACTCTTGAGTTTGAACCCTTTTATAGACTATGGACTTTTCATTTCCCCTTTTTAGATAGACTGACACCCTTGATGCTTCCTGGAGTGTTTTTATTATTTGCTCAACACCCTCTTAGTTTGAATTTCACCTCTCAGTAAAGACTATGGCCCTCATTATGACTCCGGCGGGCGGCGGAGGCCGCCCGCCAGAATTCCGCCCTCCGTAATACCGCTCCGCGGTCAGAAGACCGCGGAGGGTATTATGAGTTTTTCCCTGGGCTGGCGGGCGGTCTCCAAAAGACCGCCCGCCAGCCCAGGGAAAAACTCCCTTCCCACGAGGATGCCGGCTCGTAATCGAGCCGGCGGAGTGGGAAGGTGCGACATTTGCACCCGTCGCGTATTTCACTGTCACTGCCAAGCAGACAGTGAAATACTTGTAGGGGCCCTCTTACGGGGGCCCCTGCAGTGTCCATGCCATTGGCATGGGCACTGCAGGGGCCCCCAGGGGCACCGCAACTCCCCCTCCCGCCATCCGGTTCCTGGCGGAAGAACCGCCAGGAACTGGATGGCGGGAGGGGGAGTCGGAATCCCCAAGGCTTGGAGGATTCCTGGGGGCAGCGGGAAACCGGCGGGAGACCGCCGGTTTCCCTTTACTGACCGCGGCTAAGCCGCCGCGGTCAGAATGCCCCGCGGGGCACCGCCGGCCTGTCGGCGGTGCTCCCGCGTGCCGCGGCCCTGGCGGTTCTATACCGCCAGGGTCGTAATGAGGGCCTATAAGCCTAATTTATTATTTGGTAGATGGCTCAAGTAAGAAACTCAATCTTTATGGCAGAGGGACTATCCACCAAATGTATAACTGATGGCCAAGCAGTCATTTATGATGCATTGGCGGAAACTGACATTGCCTAGATTCCTTATGCAGCCCTATACCAAACAGTTTTCACTTTTCATTTTCTAAAAGAAAATCTTGAAGTGGGATTTTCTTTTTGAAAATAAAAAATGCAATGGCCTCCTTGCTATGGCAGTGATCTCCAATGGTGGGGGGAGCATTTTACTGTCCCTCACCACCAGGGTTTGCTTGGCAGTGACAGACATAAGTTAGCCCATCCTGATTTAGTGGCAGACATATGGCCATAGGAACCATAGGGTGCGTCTCATGACCAAACCTTTAATGGTGCAATGTCAGGGAAAGGAGGATTCTCTGGACAGCTTCTGGCACTGAGATTGAAGAGGCCTTCTTACGACATTTAAGCTGAAGGGCCTCTTCCAGCCGAACGCTTGCTGAGGGTTGCAGTGACTACCATTTGTCCTTCTGAGTCACCATCGAGCTCTCATGCTTCTTCAGATTGGTTCTGGGCACCACTTCCTCATAGCCACGATTGGCACCAACTACCAAGCCAGACCCTATGCCATTGCAACACCCGCGCCAAGTCCACCTCAATGCTTGCCCCTCAGTGTCGACCACCGCTTAGCAGGGTCTCCCTATTATCCTCCTTATGACCCTCAAGCTCCTGACCTTTGGGATGACTGTCAGGCTGATCCCCAGCAGAGACTGACCCAGATAAATACCCTGCCAAACCCTCTCCCCATGAGGATGTCATCTCCTACCACTGAGTTCTACACAGAACAGCTGCTTTCCATAAGGTTGAGCTGTATGAGGAAGATGATTTCCCACTGAAAGTTCTCTCCTCCGCTCGGAAGTCCCTCTCTGTCTTCCCATCCTGAAGGGCACATCTTCAAAGAGCCCCTGAAACCAGAGTCATCATGCCCAAGTTGACAAAATGTTTAAGGCTTCTCCCTCAGACTCTCTATATCAAAGAACAGTTACCCCTCGATTCTCTAGTGATCCATATGGCCAGGAAAGGAGTGTGTTCCCAGGCCAGAGGGGATGTTCCCCCTCCAGACTGGGAGAGCAAGAAAATAGATGTGGCTGGCAAGCGTGGGCAGTGCAATCTGCCACACAGTGGCACTTTGCCAACTCAGTGGGATTGCTTTTCCAGTATGATCGCCCCCACTGGGACCAGATGGAGGATCTTATCCATCATCTCTCAACGCAATACTGCAATCAAGGACATGAGTTGGTATCGGAGGGGAAGTTTATCTCCAATACCAAACTCCGGTGTGCTATGGATGCCGCGGATGCAGCTGCTAGCCACAATAATTATAGCCTCCTTCTCCGCTGCCATGCATGGCTAAATGTCTCTGGTTTTAAACCAAAGGTACAGCAACACCTTCTGAACATGCCCTTCGATGGTATGCTTTTTTTCGGCCATCAGGTCGATGAGATGCTTGAAAAGATCAAGAAGGACACTGATAAAGCTAAAGCCATAGGTGCTACAGACTCCCACTTCCACAGCTCCTTTTGCTGCCCACAGTACCGTGCCACACCTGATACTTTTCCCCCTACATCAAACAACAGCAGCAGACCCCGTCATAGGGTTACTACTACATGTACAATCCATTGTTGTACCATAGTCAGTGATGTTATGATCTGTCTTGTCGTATGATTGTTGAAGTTGCCTATTGAGGCAGAGCTACCCTAGTTTTAAGTTCTGTAGCCACCACTTCCATTTCCTAAAGAAGATATTATGGCCCTCATTTGGAACATGGCGGCATGGTGGGCCGAACCGCCATATAATAAACATGGTGACGGCTGCAGCCACCAGGCTGCAGCCGTCAGGCAGCCTGGTGGCGGGATGAAACACCATCCGCGAGGGTAGCGGCGCTACCCTGCGGATAATGTTTAATTTCCTGCCAGCCAAAGGGTGGCGGAGGGGGTGCCCCGGGGCACCCCTAGGGGCCCCTGCACTGCCCATGCATTTAGCGTGGGCAGTGCAGGGGCCCCAGTGCAGAACCCTGTCGCGCAGGTCGGGCAGTGATCTGCGCAACGGGTGCAACTGCACCTGCCGCACAGAGGCATTGACGCCGGCTCCATGTGGAGCCGCCGTCAATGTCCCGGCTGAGCCTTTCTGTGAGCCAGCGGGCGGAATATTACAATTCAAGCAAGTAATCACATTTTGTCACTGTTGCTGTAAATTTTGGACTTCATCACAGCTAGAAAAGGCAATAACATATGAACATGGGCATCCGCAGAATTTCTTTCAGGGAGGGCAATAATTTTAACGTCAGCCTCTTTTTGACAATGTCAAAAAGGGAAGGGGTATAGTCATTAACACATAGAGCGCAGGCTTGCAAAGGATCGAGAAACCTGATGAAAAAGCTTAATAGAAGGCTGAAGATCCCATTGTCTGATTAGTAATTTCTAATCTGTTTTTATGTTAACATATTATTCATCACATAAATATACTTAGCTCCAGTTAAAGCTATCTTACTTCTCCCTGTTACAAGCTCTTTAGTGCGACACACACACATCGGCCTGCTTCTTCTGACTGGTGTGAGCCTGCACACTGCTGCTAGGGGCATGGGCAGGCCAACCTTGAAAGTCGGATGTCAGAGTAAGTTGCAGATTGGTCCGACTCAGGAGTCATGCACTGTCACTGGTAGCAGCGCGCACGGTCTCGCACTGTCATTGGTGGCAGCACGCTCAGCCTCAGCTACTAATGACAGTGCGAGATTCCCGAGTTGGAACAAATTGGGACCGAATCCAACTCAGTGTTAACTGCAAAGAGGAGGACGCACCCCCACCTGCCGTGACCTATCTGCTGCGGTCAGTGGCATCCTGGACTGTTTTTGGCAGGGTCCACTGCTATACTACTGCAGACACCATAAAACTACGGCAGCCACAGTGTGGTGCTACACTGTGAGCCTGCACACCAGGCTGTACCTAAATCCAGGGGGTGGGGGGCAAGCACACCACTTTACCCCTCACCCGGTGCAGATGTCCAGGCATAAGAACATATGTTGTTCCGTTGTTGTTAATCATTTTAACCTTCACTGTCCCGCCGGTGAATGTTAATCAAAAGAGCGCTGTGATGTGAGAAGAAAAGTATCATCATCCTGCAAGAAAACAACTGTAGAATTTATCCAGAGTAAATCTACCTGTGTGAGGGAAAGCAACATAGTGGAGAAGGAGGGTTATAAAGGCAAGAAGTGACTAATTCAAAAAGAGATATTCTCACCCAGTATAACTGGACCCCATGTTCCCACATTTCAAAAACCAGGGTGCGGGAACACCAGGCACCTTAGATGCCCCAGGGGATAACACTCTGCCTGACACATTATGATACTACTATTAATAATAAGATATCACTTTACAAATAAAGTAAAATAATATTATTATTTCTTATTTCTGTTAATATTGGGAGTAACAAGATTAGCTTTATAAATTTTGATTTTCCCTCATTCACCAGTAGGATACTTTAGGCCTCTAAATGTTGAAAAGATGGATGGGTCAGAGTGAGAACTGCCAAGTTGATTGCAGACCCTTGTTTTACTGTGAGTGGGTGTTTCAACATGTAAGACTTTCTTCACTGGGGTGATGATCTCTTTGTGGCAACGTATAGGGAGTTGTACTCCATGCCATTGGGAGCTCTTGAGAAATACTGTGGTGCACCCAGTCCATCCACCTCAGTTTGAATTCCGCCATATGCAAGTCAGTGTTCACTCTGCTCCAATTGGAACAGTCCAGTCCGAACAGCAAGGTGAATTTCTGACTGAACCAGAACACAAGCAACCCCAGACCAGCTTCACCCTTATTGGCGCTTATAAGTCACATATAGATTGGTTCCAGTAGCCCAGCATGCACAGGACTCACATTGGGCATCCCCATCCTACTTATGTTGTCACATGGAAGTATAAATATAAGTGATGAATGGAATGCTTGATTTAATCTCAGCCACTGGTAATTACTCAGGGCAGCATGCCAGCTCATCACTATTTTGCACAACATCCTGCCTTAGTTTGGACCCAGCTATGTGCACATCAGTCTTGATCCTGATCCAATAGGAACATTCCAGCCCAATCAGCCGTGCCAAGTCCTCCTTGAACTGGAACATTGGTAACTGAGGACGTTTTGTCCTCATTAGGGCTCATCACTTGGTTCCAGTGGCACAATGTACAGAGACAGGTGACAGAGTGCCAGAACATTCATTAAGGTATGGGCCATGATGGATAATTGCTGAGAATGGAGGCAAAGGGGTGGCAATAACCTGCTGGGAAAGTAGATGATCTGTCTGAATTCTCTGGCTAGTGATACATGATTTTGAGATGGAACTTTATATGAAGTGTAATAGGCTAATGTCCCTAAGATGCAGTGCAGCATGGTACATTAGTGTGCCTAGGATGCTATGTGGTCAAGATATAAAGCCAAGTGTACTAAGCATTTCAACAGTTGCAAACACTTCCATGCACTGTTTGCAGCAGCGAAAATGCTTTTTTGAATGTACTAAAACCATGTCAGTAAACATTTGCTGAATACGAAAACTGAGTATGAAATGGATACCAATTCCTAATTTGGAAGAGGCATTTTGTAGGTGTAATTTCCAAATTTCAAATCGATATGTGATGTATCAATATTTTGCTTCCAAACTCCGGTTGCCAAACATTGAAAAATGACCATTTCCTCCATGTGAATCTAAAGAGAAATGTCTGGGAGTAGGCAGTAGGAGACCACTGCTAATTCTTAAACAAACTTTAAAAAGAAAGAAAAGTTTATTTAAATGTAGCTCCATTTTCTTATCAGGAAAATGAGCTGCATTAAAAAAAAAAAAATTCTTTTTTGTGAGGCAATCACTGACATGGTGATCTGCTGACACTAGCAGACCACCATCCTACTTCATGAATATTAATGAGGATAGGTTGAAATGGAACCCACTCAAATCTTATTTTTGTTTTTAATGAGAACCAAGTTATTCGTACAAAGACATCCAATGTGCACATGGCAGCAGCAATGAAACGTCAAATGACATATTTGTAGGGTGCAGCATTCAGTCTGACCATGTCAGGCACCACTTCTGCAGGTCAATAATAATCCCTAATCAGAATCTACAAACAACTCTTGCTGCCACATGCCTCTGCGTCTGTAAATCTCACTTGGCATAGCGGTGGTCATTACAACCCTGGTGAACGGTGTTAAAGCGGCGGTAAGACCGCCAACAGGCAGGCGGTAAAAAAATTGGAATTACGACCATGGCGGAAACCACCAACAAAGACAGCCACTTTAACACTCCGACCACCACGGTGGTACAGACGAACAGCTTGGCGGTCACCGCCAACAGACAGGCGGAAGTCAATGTACCACCCACAGTATCACAACCTACCAATCAGCCACCTTTTCCGGGGCAGATTCACCGTGGACAAAAACACGGCAGAAACAGGAATTCGAAGGGAAAACCCTCACCTCTACACACCCCACGAGGAATCCGGACGCCATGGAACCAGAGCTGCACATTTTTCCAGCCCTCATGTTCTTGCTCCTCTACCAGGAGCACGAACGCCGGCGGCGAAGACAACGGTGAGTATTGCACCTACGACACAGGGGAGGGAAAAAAGAGGGACACACACACACAACACCCCCACCCCCTCTCTCACCCACTACAACACACACACTAATACATATTTATACATTATAGTTACACCCCTCCAAACCCCTGGAAGAATGCAAAGACAAAAGGAAATGAGTGTAACCATTGTAATATATTAAAATCAAGTACGCAAAAATATATATATGTACACCTTAAACAAAATATACACCAATCTTAGTAGTCCAGGTATTGCTCCAATGAAGTCCGTGGAACACTGGGCCCACACGGTATGGGCGAGGCCCACACAAGATCCCCAACCATGACGGAGAGAACACTGCAGGGGCATCAGAGAGCAAGAAAAAAGGCACCTCAGGGAGAGGGAAAGGGGGGGCACCTCAGCCGTTTGAGTGCACGACACCAAATCCACTAGGGGGCCACATGCCCAATGTTCCATCCTGGGGAGTGCAAAGCCACAGTCTCTCAAGTCTCTACAGTGGGTGGGTTGCCCACTGCTGCATCCTGGGGAGTGCAAAGCCACTGTCTCTCAAGTCTCTACAGTGGGTGGGTTGCCCACTGCTGCATCCTGGGGAGTGCAAAGCCACAGTCTCTCAAGTCTCTACAGTGGGTGGGTTGCCCACTGCTGCATCCTGGGGAGTGCAAAGCCACAGTCTCTCAAGTGGATAACAGTCTCCACTGGTTCTGGAGGGGGCCTGGTGCCCAGAGTGCTTCATCCTGCTAAGGACTGAGGTAGTGGATGTGATACTCCACTGGTTCTGGAGGGGGCCTGGTGCCCAGAGTGCTTCATCCTGCCAAGGACAGAGGTAGTGGATGTGAATCTCCACTGGTTCTGGAGGGGCCTTGGTGCCCAGAGTGCTTCATCCTGCTAAGGACAGAGGTAGTGGATGTGATACTCCACTGGTTCTGGAGGTGGCCTGGTGCCCAGAGTGCTTCATCCTGCCAAAGACAGAGGTAGTGGATGTGAATCTCCACTGGTTCTGGAGGGTGCCTGGTGCCCAGAGTGCTTCATCCTGCTAAGGACAGAGGTAGTGGATGTGATATTCCACTGGTTCTGGAGTGGGCCTGGTGCCCAGAGTGCTTCATCCTGCCAAGGACAGAGGTAGTGGATGGGAATCTCCACTGGTTCTGGAGGGGACTTGTTGCCCAGAGTGCTTCATCCTGCTAAGGACAGAGGTAGTGGATGTGATACTCGCCTGGTTTTGGAGGGGGCCTGGTGCCCAGAGTCCTTCATCCTGCTTGTGATTGACTCAGTAGCATCAGTGGCCTTGGCGCTCATTGGCCAGCGTTGCTTGAGGTGGCAGTGCCCTGTTCAGTGGTGCTTGAGGCAGTGGTGCTTGAGGCGGCAGTGCCCTGTTCAGTGGTGCTTGAGGCGGCAGTGCCCTGTTCAGCGGTGCTTGAGGCGGCGGTGCCCTGTTCAGCGGTGCTTGAGGCGGCGGTGCCCTGTTCAGTGGTGCTTGGAGCAGCGGTGCCCTGTTCAGCGGTGCTTGAGGTGCCGGTGCCCTGTTCAGCGGTGCTTGAGGCGGCAGTGCCCTGTTCAGCGGTGCTTGAGGCGGCGGGCTTCTTTGCAGCGACTCAGCTGCTGGCGGTCCTCTCTGTCCCAGCGGGGCTTGTGCTGGTGGTCCTCTCTGTCCCAGCGGGGCTTGTGCTGGCGGTCCTCTCTAGCCCAGTGGGGCTTGTGCTGGCGGTCCTCTCTGGCCCAGCGGGAATGATGGCGGTGGCCTCCTGGGCAGCGGGGATGATGGCGGTGGCCTCCTGGGCAGCGGGAATGATGACGGTGGCCTTGATGATGGCAGTGGCCTCCTGGGCAGCAGGGAAGATGGCGGTGGCCTCCTGGGCAGCGGGGATAATGGTGGTCTCCTGGAGCGGCTTTGGTGGCTGGAGTCTTCCCCCTCTCCCGCCGGGCACTGGCCAACTTCTGATGCTTGACAGGTGGGGGACTGTCCGTGCTTTGGCTCCGTGCCACACTGGCTGCCCTGGTGGCAGGTGCACTCCAGATTCCGGTGACTACAGGCACCACTGGTCCCGGAGATGTTGTGGCTGAGGTGCTAGGTTGGGACCTGGAGAGTCGGGACAACGGGGTGGGGGAGGTGTGGGAAAGAGGTGAAGGTTGGACAGGAAAAGCTTTTTGGAGACACTGGGACGGGTAGCCGGAGGGGGTTTGGGAGTGGAGGAAAAGAGGTTGTGGTTCTAGGAGGTGTTCGTTTGGTGACTTTGGGTGAAGGTGCATGCGCTGGAGCCTGTCGTGAGGTGGATGGTTGTTGGATGGGTGTGTGCCTGCTTTTGTGTATCTTGGGAGGTGGCGTCACAGACACACTGGGAGAGGACACAGGGGACGTGTGGATGGTAGTGAGGGTGGTGACTGCACGTGAGCGGGGTGTGGTGGTGTGTGTGCCGGTGATGGCAGTAGTGGGTGTAGATGTAGTGCATGCAGGTGTGAGTGTAGACGAGACTGTGAGGGAGGAGGGAGACGAGGAGGCGTGGGACACAGTGGAGGCAGTGGATGTTGGTGTGTCTGCATGTGTGTGATGCTTGCGTGAGTGCCTGTGGGATGTGTGATGCTTATGTCTGCCTGAGCTTCCCTTGTGTCTTGAGGTGTGTGCATGCTGGTCTGAAGGTGTGCTTGTGATAGGCTGGGGCACAGGGGATTGGGTCTGGGTGGAGGAAGTTGGAGGGGGGAGGCTAGAGACGGAGACAATGGCTGCCATCAGTGCTGAGGCCAGAGTCTGAAAAGCTCGCTGAAGGGCCACCTGACCAGAATGAATGCCCTCCAGGAATGCATTTGTTTGTTGCAACTGCCTTTATACACCCTGGATGGCATTCAAAATGGTTGACTGCCCAACAGTGAGGGACGTGAGGAGGTCAATGGCCTCCTCAATGAGGGCAGCAGGGGTGACTGGGGCAGGGCCTGATGTGCCTGGGGCGAAGGTGATGCCCACCCTCCTGGGTGAGTGGGCATGGGACAAAGGCTGAGGGGCTGCTGGGAGGGCGGTGCTGGTAGGAGGGGTGGAGGCTGTACCTGTAGATTGGGGGGCACAGATGTTGCCACCACCACAAGGGAGCTCCCATCAGAGGACGAGTCTGTGTCGCTGGTGTCAGCTCCTGTCCCCCCCGTGGAGCTCCCCTCGCCCTCCGTCCCACTGGTGAAATCAGACTCCGTAGTCTCGCCTTCCATGGACATGTGGGATGCAGCTCCCTCGTGCTCCAGTGCCACTGCTCCTCCGCCTCATGATGCTAATGCACACAAGACTAAGGAGACCACAAAAAGTGGGGGATGACAGAAGAAAGACATGTTGAGTGCATGCATTACCGCTACCGTTGGCGGACACAACAGACACAGAAGCCCCCTGCACTACGCCGCGCTCTTGGGCTCCACTGTGCAATCCCTGGGACATGGCCTACCAGGCTATGGACGACATCTGCCCACATGGATGACACAGGGGCATGACTAGGTGTACTTGGCACTCTACAGAGGTGGGGTGGGGTGCCACATGGCCTGCCTTACGGAGGGAGCTTGCCTACTAAACTCACCCCGGCCTAGGGAAACCCACAGCCCACCTCCCCCACCCAGACACCTCCAATGCACGCTAAATCAGCAGGATGAGAGTGTACTCACCCCTGTGTGGCTGCTGTGATGCCCTCAAGCGCCCATCCAACTCCGGGTACACCACCACCAGGATCCTGAACATCAGGGGGTCATGGTGCAACAGGCACCCCTCCCACGTTGGGAGGCCATCCCCAGCTGAGCCTCCGCCATCTTCTTGCTCCAGCGGCGAACGTCCTCCCATCTTTTCTGGCAGTAGGTGCTCCGTCTGTGGTAGACCCCCAGGGTCTGGACGTCCTTGGTGATGGCACGCCAAATATATTTTTTCTGGTGGGCTCTGACCTACATGATTTGTACAGGGGGAAGAGAAACTTATTACCAACTGCACCGTCACAGTCATTGGCCCCCATCCCTACCCTTGCCATATGGCATATGCACTCACCGTAGTTTCATGCACGCCGCACTCTCCCCCTTTCCTTCTTACATCCACCCCTCTCCACACAGGCATAGCCCATACAACATGCTCCTTGTGTACTTACCTGTTTGTCTGGAAGACCGTAGAGTAGCGTGTACTGAGGGAGGACCCCATCCACAAGTTTCTCCAACTCCTCCGATGTGAAGGCAGGGGCCCTTTCCACAGACACTCGAGCCATTGTCTCTTCCAGACCGAGGTCACAGCAGCACTTGCAGTGTAGGTCCTCTCCTGTCGAAGATCAGATATCGAGTGATTGTACAGATAGAAAACGGCGGTCACGTCCACAGCGGTGCGTACCGTCACTGCCGGCGTACATCGTCATTGGCTCCTGGGACCCATAGGGTCCAATGTTAACCAATGCAGCATTGCACTGCGGTCTTCGACCGCCTACCGCAATGGTGTACAACGCTAGCGCAGTTACCTCACATCCCATTGTCCCACTTTAGAGGTCAGGCAGGCGCCATTTCAGGGGCCCACATGGCTTTATTTGTAACTGCGTCACACATTCCTAGGCCTAGACTCTACACACATACAGGCCACTTTTCGGATTATGATTCGTGTTCTGTGTAAGCTGTGGGTACGTACCTCTGAGTTAGTTGACTCTGTGCTCGCTGTTGTTCTTCATAGGCACCGCCCGCTGGGACATGTGAGGAGATGGCGGCATCCTCCGGTGCAGAGACCGCTGGTGGACCTATCGACAATGGAGGAAAGACATGTGATCATCACATACAGGCTTGACCGTGCCGCAATCCATGAACTGTGTACCCAGCTGGAGCCAGACCTGATGTCAGCTATCCGCCATCCCACAGGAATCCCCCCTCAAGTGCAGGTGCTGTCAGTGCTCCATTTCCTTGCAAGTGGGTCATTTCAAGCAACAGTGGCCATAGCATCAGGGATGTCCCAGCCTATGTTTTCCAACGTGTTGTCCAGAGTGTTGTCTGCCATGCTGAAACACATGCGGAGCTACATCGTTTTCCCTCGGGTGGAGGATTTGCCTACAGTGAAAGGTGACTTCAATGCCCTGGGACATATCCCCAACATCATAGGTGCCAATGATGGGGCACATGTGGCTTTGCCCCCCCCCGCAGGAGTGAACAGGTGTACCGAAACCGGAAGAGTTATCATTCATGAATGTGCAGATGGTATGTTTGGCCGACCAGTACATCTCTCATGTGAATGACAAGTTCCCTGGCTCAGTGCATGACGCCTACATCCTGCGGAATAGCAGCATCCCTTATGTGATGGGTCAACTCCAGAGGCACCGTGTGTGGCTATTAGGTGAGCACCTGGCAGCAAGTCAGTGGGAATGGTAGTCTGGGTCTGGGGATAT
This sequence comes from Pleurodeles waltl, assembly GCF_031143425.1. NCBI lineage: Eukaryota > Metazoa > Chordata > Amphibia > Caudata > Salamandridae > Pleurodeles > Pleurodeles waltl. The sequence continues at coordinate 672,972,178 of NC_090445.1, forward strand.
CCCTACAGGTTAGTGTGTGTCTAACAGTTATCCCTCGCCATTTGCCGGTGACTCTGGTTACCCCAACCTGTCATGGCTACTGACCCCAGTGAGGAATCCCAGGACAAGGGCAGAAGAATGCTACAATGAGGCTCATGGGCGAACCCAGCAGATAATCGAGCGGACCTTCGGCCTCCTGAAGGCCAGGTTCCGGTGCCTCCATATGACAGGTGGATCCCTATTCTACTCACCAAAGAAGGTGTGCCAGATCATCGTGGCCTGCTGAATGCTGCACAACTTGGCTTTGCGACGACAGGTGCCTTTTCTGCAGGAGGATGGTCCAGATGGCGGGGTTGTGGCAGCTGTGGAGCCTGTGGACAGTGATGAGGAGGAAGCAGAGGAGGAAGACATTGACAACAGGGACTCAGTCATCCAGCAATATTTCCAGTGAAACACAGGTGAGAATACATTCCTGCCTACTACAAGTGCTTTTACACTTCTACCTCTCTCCTGTCTGTCATTTTCACCCAGTGTATGGTCACTGAGTTGTCACTTTCCCTTACGGTTTCACAGGTGTGGGTCCCAACGTGTGTCATCTGCTTAGATTCCTCATGGACTTGAGCTGTGTGACATAGGTATGTTGACATTACTATTTGCTGGATATTTTGTCACTGTAATTGCAAATACACTATTTCAAAATATTGGAGGGGGGAGTTAAATGGTGAGGGGTGATGGCGCAGGACTGTCCATGGCAGAGTCCAGTCTATTTGTCTCATAGGTGCATTGCACATATGGGCATAGGAAGTGGAGCTGGGGCAGTTCCAATATGGACAGGGTGACAAAGTGGGACAGTGGGTTGACAATCAGGGTGGTCTCATTTTTTGGCGGGGTCTTGGCATCGTGCTTTGTCTTGTTCCTGAATCGCAGGGACCACTTGTGGGGTGGTTCTCCATCTGTAGGGGGTGGGGTGCTGGTGTGGTGGTCCTGTGGCGGTGCCTCCTGTCCACTAGCGCTGGCGGAGGTGGTGGGCAGTTCATCGTCCATGCTAGTGTCAGGGGCCCCTTGGAGTGCCACAGTGTCCCTCCTGGTGTTGAGTATTTCCTTCAGCACCCCTACGATGGTGCCCAGGGCGGAGCTGATGGTTCTGAGTTCCTCCCTGAACCCCAAATACTGTTCCTCCTGCATGCGCTGGGTCTCCTGAAACTTGGCCAGGACTGTTGCCATCGTCTCCTGGGAGTGGTGGTATGCTCCCATGATGGAGGAGAGGGCCTCGTGGAGAGTGGGTTCCCTTGGCCTGTCTACCCCCTGTTGCACAGCAGCCCTTCCATTTCCACTGTGTTCCTGGGCATCCGTCCCCTGGACCGTGTGCCCACTGCCACTGCCCCCAGGTCCCTGTTGTTGTTGTGGTGGTGGGTTATCCTGGGTTCCATGTAGTGGTGGACACACAGCTGATTGACGTGTCCTGGGGACGGCGGTATGGGCCCGCTGGGTGGGTGCTGTGCTGGTGTTACCAGATGGTGGAAGGTCTGTGGTGGACTGTGCCTGTGTGAGGGGAACCGACTGTCCCGAGGCCCACGATGGTCCGGGCTGGTCATCTAGATCCAGGTGGACAGAGCTGCTGTCATCACTGTGGGCCTCTTCTGTGGGTGGGGTGGAGATGTCTGGACCCTCCTGTCTGGTGACGTTGGGTAGTGGTCCTGCAGGGGTGGAAAAGCATGATTATTGCATCTGTGTGTGTCATGGTGTGCAATGGGTGTGTGACCGTGTACCGTGTACCCCAGTGCCAGCATTCCTGTGTGGGGGCTTGTGTGATGATGGTTTAGGGGGTGTATGGGTTTGTGCAGTGGGCATGCTTTGGTGTTGGTTGTCCATGCTTTGTTGTTGCATGCAGGGCTTGGTGTCAGGATGTGTGGTTTGTGATATTGGGACATTTGTGAGGAGTTGGAGTGATGGGGGCGAGGGCGAGGGTGGGGGTATGTGATGGCATACAGGTTGGGTGGGGGATATGGTAGTTAAAGATTTGACTTACCAGAGTCCATTCCTCCACCGACTCCTGCGAGGCCCTCAGGAAGCAGAATCGCCAAGACCTGCTCCTCCCATCTTGTTAGTTGTGGGGGAGGAGGTGGGAGTCCGCCGCCAGTCCGCTGAACCGCCTGGTGGTGTCTTGAGACCACGGAATGCACCTTCCCCCGTAGGTCGTTCCACCTCTTCCTGATGTCGTCCCAATTTCTTGGGTGTTCTCCCACTACGTTGACCCTGTCGACTATTCTTTGCCATAGCTCCATCTTCCTGGCAATGGAGGTGTGCTGCACCTGTGCTCCAAATAGCTGTGGCTCTACCCGTACGATTTCCTCCACCATGACCCTGAGCTCCTCCTCCGAGAACCTGGGGTGTCTTTGCCGTGCCATGGGGTGGCGTGGGTGATGTGTGGGGTGGTGTGTGTGGTGATAAGTGTGCTGATATGTAGTGGTGTATGGTCTTTTGTGCGTGGAAGTTGTGGGGGTGATGGTGTTGAGTGCCTGTGGATGCAAGTTTGTGGATGGTTGTGTCTCTCTCTGGCCTTCGTTCGTGAATTTTGGTTGTAGGGGTTTGTGGGTGATGTGGGTGTGTGTTTTATATATAGTAATGGGTGTGTGGGAGTGGTGTATGTATGTGTATCAGGTGTGTGTATTTCGAATTGTCCAATGTGGTGGTGTTTTGTATGTGTGTGTATATTTTGAGCGCAGTGGTGTGTACCGCCAATGGAATACCGTGGTTGAAAGACTGCTGCGTGGATTCGTGGGTCGTGATAGCGTGGGCGTATTTCTGTTGGCGTGACGGTGGAGGTTTTGTTTTCGCCAGTTTATCACTGACCTTTGGTGTGGCGGACTTGTGTGGGTGTCTGAATTTTGTCGGATTTCGAGATGTGGGTCATAATAGCTGTGGTGGAATTCCGTGGCCGCGGCGGTGTGTTAGCGGTCTTCTGCACGGCAGTAAGCGGCTTTTACCGCCGATGTTGTAATGACCGCCAGAGTCTTTTAGCTCAATAGTTAGCAATGACTTACACTTAGTATCCTTGAAGGACCTGGGTTTTGGTTCCATAACTAGAGTGTTTTTTATTCCGAATTGTTAGTTCGCAAAATTTTAAATAACTCAGATAGTTTGCAATGCAAAGGTATTGATGTTGTCCCCATTTCAAGGGTCCTGGGGAGTACTTCAACTGGTAAGATTCCACATTATCTCCACACTGATGTCAGGAACTATGGCCCTCATTACAACCCTGGTGGTAAGTCCCGCTTACCCCGTGCAGACGGCCGTCAAGATACTGTGGCGGAAATCTACTACAGGTATTACGACCCACATCTCGTAATCCGCCATAATACAGACACCCACACAAGTCTGCCACACCAAAGGTCAGTGATAAACTGGCGATAGCAAAATCCACACCGTCACGCCACAGAAATACGCCCACACTATCACGATCCACAAATCAACGCGGCGGTCATTCAACTGCGATAATCCATTGGCGTTACACACCGCCACACTCAAAATACACACACATTTACAAAACACAACCACATTGGACAATTCAAAATACACACACCTGATACACATACACACACTACACCCACACACTCACACCACTATAAAACACACACCCACATTACCCACAACCCCTTCAAACAATTTTTTTGGAAGAAGCAGAGAGAGAGAAAATAGCAAATACAAAACCAGCATCCACAGGCAACAACATCATCACTAATACAACATCCACACACCTCAAAAAACACACACCAACATAACACATCACACAGCATAACACACCTCAACTCACACATCACCCACACCACATTATGGCACCTCAAAGACACTCCATGTTTTCTGAGGAGGAGCTCAGGGTCATGGTGGAGGAAATTATCTGGGTAGAGCCACAGCTATTCGGATCACAGGTGCAGCAGACGTCAATTGCTAGGAAGATGGAGCTATGGCGGAGAATTGTCAACAGGGTCAATGCAGTGGGACAGCATCCAAGAACACAGGATGACATCAGGAAGAGGTGGAACGACCTATGGGGGAAGGTGCGTTCCGTGGTATCCAGATACCAGGTAGCCGTACAGAGGACTGGCGGTGGCCCCCCTCCTCCTCTCCCACAACTAATAACATGGGAGGAGCAAGTCTTGGTGATAATGCATCCTGAGGGCCTCGCAGGAGGAGCAGCAGGACTGGACTCTGGTAAGGCAAATCTATAATAATATATCCCCCCACCCTACCTGCATGCTATCACAAACTCCTACCCCAACCCTCACACAGATACCCCACAATCACAATCCACACATCCCAAAACCAAGCCCTGCATGTAACACCAATGCATGGACACCCATCACCAAAACATGTCCAGTAGAGAACTCACCCAGGCCCCAAAATAACCAATCACACAAGGGCCAAGACAAGAAGGCAAGCACAGGAGTAGAGGGTAACTCACCCATTGCACAAGATGGCATACACAGATACAATAACTATGCATTTGCACCCCAACAGGACCCCTACCCAACATTACTGGACAGGAGGTGCCAGACATATCCAGTCCCCCCACAGAAGAGGCCCACAGTGACGACAGCAGCTCTGCACGCCTGGATCCAGATGACCAGCCCGGCCCATCAGGGACCTCTGGACAGTCCGTTCCCCTGCCACAGTCACAAACCACCACTGAACCTCCCCCCTAAGGAAACACCACCACAGCACCCACCCAGCGGGCCCATCCCTCTGTCCCCAGGACATGTCAATCAGCAGTGTGTCCACCACTACAGGGACCCCAGGCAACCCCACTAACCCAAGACAATCAGGGACCTGGGGTCAGTGGGCACATGGTTCAGGGGACAGAGGCATAGGATAACAGGGAAGCTGGGAGGACTGCTGTGCGACCGGGGGAGGACAGGCCCAGGGAACCCACTCTCCACAAGGAACTCTCCAACATCATGGGAGCATACCACCATTCCCAGGAGACCATGGGCACGGTACTGGACAAGTTTCAGGAGACCCAGCGGCTGCAGGAGGAACAGTACATGGGGATCAGGGAGGACTTGAAGTCCATTAACACCACCCTGGTCACCATTGCAGGGGTGCTGGCAGAGATGGCCAACACCATGAGGGACACAGTGGCACACCAACGGGCCCCTGACACTAGCCTGAATGATGAACAGCCCTCCACCTCTGCCGGCGCTAGTGGACAGGAGGTCCCCTCCGCAGGAACAACAGGCCACCAGCACCCCACCTCCGGCAGAAGAAGAACCAGCCTGCAAACGGTCCCTGAGATCCAGGAACAAGACAGAGAACATTGCCAAGACCCCCGCCAGGAAATAAGACTCTCCTGATTATCACCCTTCTCTCCCACTATGTCACCCTGACAACCTTGAACTGCCATTACTCCATCTCCTATGCCCTCTTGGACAATGCACCTGTGATACCAATAGCCTGGACTCCACCATGAACATTCCTCCACCATTACCCCAGCCCATTGCACATACCCCTCCACTGAATAGCACTTAAATAAACACCCTGAATCACAAAACGATCACAATTGTGTTATTACAACCTCTCTGAAAAATAGCAATGTCAATGTTCATTTTCACATACCAATGTTCGACAGTTATTGGGCAGCAGTAAACATAGCAGAAGGCAGAAAGTGGTACCCAGATCTGTGTTATGGAAAGCAAGAGTGAACTGTCTGGGTCCATACACAGAGGTAAAAAGGCAGAATTATGCAATTCCCTACTGCAGTCTGATATGAGAGGAGCAGTGCCAGTCTCTTACCTGTGTCTCAATGGAATTATTGCATGATGATGTTGTTTCGGTTATCTATATCTTCATCATCTGCCTCCTCTTCCTCACCTTCCACAGGCTCCACATCTGCCACAAGACCAACATCATGCCCATCCTCCTGCAGAAAAGGCACCTGGTGTCGCAAATCTAGGTTGTACAACGTACAGCATGCCACGATGATCTGGCACACCTTCTTCGGTGAGTAGTATAGGGAGCCACCTGTCAGATGGAGGCACCGGAACCTGACCTTCAGGAGGCCAAAAGTCCGCTCTATTATCTTCCTAGTTCGCCCATGTGCCTCATTGTAGCGTTCCTCTGCCCTTGTCCTGGGATTCCTCACTGGGGTCAGTAGCCATGACAGGTTGGGGTAACCAGAGTCACTTGCAAATATCGAGGGACAACTGTTAGACACACACCAACCCTTAGGAACTCTCCCATACCCAAACACCTATTTAAACTGTGTGGGGACCTTGGCCTCACCTATTAGCCACACACAGTGCCTCTGGAGTTGCCCCATCACATAAGGGATGCTGCTATTCCTCAAAATGTAAGCGTCATGCACTGAGCCAGGATACTTGGCATTCACATGGGAGATGTACTGGTCCGCCAAACATACCATCTGCACATTCATGGAATGGTAGCTTTTGTGGTTTCTATACACCTGTTAATTCCTGCGGGGTGGGACAAATGCCACATGTGTACCATCAATTGCACCAATGATGTTGGGGATATGTCCAAGGGCATAGAAGTCACCTTTCATGGTGGGCAAATCCTCCACCTGAGGGAAAACGATGTAGCTGCGCATGTGTTTCAGCAGGGCAGACAACACTCTGGGCAACACGTTAGAGAACATTGGCTGTGACATGCCTGATACCATGGCCACTGTTGTTTGATAGGACCCACTGTCCAGGAAATGGAATACTGACAAGATCTGCACTAGAGGGAGGATTCCTGTGGGATGGCGGATAGCTGACATCAGGCCTGGCTCCAACTGGGCACACAGTTCATGGATTGTGGCACGATCAAGTATGTAGGTGATGATGATGTGTCTGTCTTCCATTGTCGATAGGTCCACCAAGGGTCTGTATACCGGAGGATGATGCTAGCTCATCATCTGCCCCAGCGGACGTGGCCTATGGAGGAGAAGGGTGAGCAGAGGGTCACGCACCACATAGCTTGCACAAGGGTGTTTTGAACAATTGTGATGTAATTGGTGTGTGGCATGTCTGTCCGTATTCCTGTCCAAAAATGCTGTGATGCAGTTAGTTGCCCTGCCATGTGGCCCCCTGAAATGGCGGCTGCCTGACCTGTAAGGGGGAACAAGGGGAAATGAGGTAACTGCGCTGGCATTGTGCAGTGTCGCGGTAGACGGACGAAGACCACAGCGCAATTCAGCATTGGTTATCATTGGGCCCCATGGGTTCTAGGAACCAATGACAATGTACGCAGACGGTGACGGTACGTACCGCTGCAGACGTGACTTCCATTTTCTATCTGTTCCCTCAATTGATACCTGACCTTCAACAGGAGAGGACCTACACTGCAAGTGCTGCTGTGATGTGAGTCTGGAAGCAACAATGGCCACAGTGTCTGGGGAAAGGGCCCTTGCCTTCACCTAAGAGGAGTTGGACAACCTGGTGGCTGGGGTCCTCCCCCAGTACACGCTACTCTACAGTCCTCCAGACAAACAGGTGAGTACACTGTGAGCATGATGGATGGGAGATGAATGTATGGAGTGGGGTGGATGGAAGATACATGGGAGAGGGGTGGGGTGAGGCCAGCATGTGAGGACGGTCAGTGTATGTGTTTCCAGGCCAGGGTGGGAAGTTGGGGCCAATGAGTAAGAAGAACCGGACGGGGGAGTAAAATCCATTCTTACTTCACTTTTCCTCTAAGTCAGCACCCACCAGAAGAAGTGTATTTGGCGTGCCATCGTCAAGGAAGTTCGGACCCTGGGGGTCTACCATAGACGGAGCACCCACTGCCGAAAAAGATGGGAGGACCTGCGCCGCTGGAGTAAGAAGACAGCAGAGGCCCAGATAGGGATGGCCTCCCAACGTGGAAGGGGTGCCCGTCACACCATGACCCCCCCTGATGTACCGGATCCTGGCGGTGGCATATCCTGAGCACTTGAGGGCATCACAGCAGCCCCAAGGGGGTGAGTACAGTCTCATTCAGCTGACTCTGCCCGCTGTATGAGGTGTCTGGGTGGGGGAAGTGGGCTGTGGGTTCCCCTAGTCCAGGGCAAAAGTGCCAGGGTAGGTCCATTGTTAGGCAGGCTCTGTGGCACTCCAACCCCAAAAGTGGTAGTGGCCATCTACACCTAGTCAGGCTCCTGTGGGTTCCAGATGTGAATCAGATGGGCTTAGGCACAGTCCCCCATGGGCTGGTAATTTCCCCCTGAACTGTTAGTGCATGGCCTAATGCATAGGGCTGCTCCCTCTGTGTTGTGTCCACCAAAGGTGGTGTTGTTGCTAGCATTGACCATGTGTCTCCTCTGTCTTTCCCCCCTTTTTTGTTTTCCCTGTCCTTGTGTGCATTAGCATCATCTGGCGGAGGACCATTGGCACCGGAGCAGGAGGGAGCTGCAACCCACATGGCCCAGGAGGGTGAATATACGAAGTCTAAAGGCACCAGTGGGACGGAGGGCAAGGGGAGCTCCACAACGGGGACAGGAGGAGACACGAGCTACAGCGACTCCTCCTCTGATGGGAGCTCCCTTGTGGTGGCGGGCAATTATCTGCCCACCTCAACAACAGGTACAGCCGCCACCCCCTACCAGCATCGCCCTCCCAGCAGCCCCTCAACGTGTTTCCCGTGCCCGCTCACCCAGGAGGGTGGGCATTTCCTTTACCCCAGGCACCTCAGGCCTTGCCCCAGTCAGCCATGCTGCCGTCAGTGAGGAGGCTTTGACCTCCTGAGATCCCTCACTGTTGGGCAATCAACCATTTTGAATGCCATCCAGGGTGTCGAGAGGCATTTGCAGCAAACAAATGCGTACCTAGAGGGCATTCATTCTGGTGTGGCAGCCAACAGAGAGCATGTCATGCTCTGGCCTCAGCACTGATAGCAGCCATTGTCCCTGTGTCCAGCCTCACCCCTCCAACTTCCACTACCCAGACCCAATCCCCTCTACCTCAGCCTATCCCAAGCACACCATCAGACCAGCGTGCACACTCATCAACACACAAAAGTGGCTCAGGCAAACATAAGCACCACATATCCCACAGGCACTCACACAAGCACCATACCCACACAGACACACCAACATCCCCTGCCTCCACTGTGTCCCCCTCCTCCACGTCCTCCTCCTCCCTCCCAGTTTCGTCTCCACTCACACCTGCATGCACTATATCCTCAGCCACTACCTCCATCACCATCATGCCCATCACCACACACCGCTCACGTGCAATCACCACCCCCACTACCATTCACATGTCCCCTGTGTCCTCTCCCACTGTGTCTGTGAGCCCTCCTCCCAAAGTACACAAACGAAGGCACACACCCACTCAACAGCCATCCACCTCACAACAGCCTCCAGCCCATGCACCCTCACCCAAACTCAGCAGACATACACCTCCTACAACCACTACCTCTTCCTCCACTCCCAAACCCCCTCCATCTTCCCGACCCAGCGTGTCTAAAAAACTTTTCCTGGCTAACAATGACCTCTCCCTACACCTCCACCCTGTCCTTCCCCTAGGGCCAGGATGTCCAGATCCCAGCCCAGCACCTCAGCCACAAAATCATCAAGCACTGTGGTCCCTACAAGTCCAGTAACATCGCAGGCGGCCCCCATCAGGGCTGCCAGTGTGCCACCTAGCGAGGCCAAGGGTCACCCTATTCCGCCACCTGCCAAGGTGAAGAAGGGGCCCACATGCCGTAGGGAAAAGCTGCACCAACTACCCAGCAAGGTCTCCACCAAGACAAAAGAGGACAGTGCCAAGGTCCCAGCAGCGACTTCCAAGGTGGGGAAGGGACACAAGGCCATAGGGAAGTCAGCTCAGGGCATGGAGCCTCCAGGTGAGGGACTGGTGTCACCCCTTCTGTAAGACAGAACAGCAACCTGTACGGCAGTGGCCACCGCCGCAACCACCGCCACCTGCACCACACCTGCACCTCCACCTGCACTGCCACCTGCACCGCCACCTGCATGTCTGCTGCCTCTGCTACAGTCCCCAGCATCATCCCCAGTGGGCAGCCGTCCAAGGCTGCAGGAGACGTCCTGCTGTCTCCCTTCACAGGTGCTGACACCTGCACCACCGGCAGCATCTCCGCCGCAGACACCGCCGCAGCCACTGCCAGCTGCCCTGCGACATGCCCAGCCAGTGCCACCACAGCCGACATCAACATCATCTCCAGGGGGCAGTCGTCCGAGGCTGCAAGAGATGTCCTGGACCCTGCACACACTAAATGAGACACCACAACCAGCACTTGCAGTACCAGCAGTTGCCAGGCAAAGTTGCCGCAGGGTGGAGTGTGTCTCTGCCTCCATCGAGTATCATGCTACCTGTTCCCAGAAAATCTCATGGCTCAGACACCCAGTTGAGGGAATGGGAACAGCCACACCCCATGTGCAGCACTCTGGGCACAAAGCCCCCTCCAGACCAGTGGAGAAAAGCATCCACTACCCCAGTCCTTGGCAGGATAAAGCACTCTGGGCACGAAGCCCCGTCTAGAACCAGTGGAGAACACATCCACTAGAGAGACTGTGGCTTTGGACTCCCCAGGACCAATCAGTGGGCAAACCACCCACTTGATAGACTTGAGAGACTGTGGCTTTGCACTCCCCAGGACCAATCAGTGGGCAAACCACCCACTTGAGAGACTTGAGAGACTGTGGCTTTGCACTCCCCAGGACCAAGTAGTGGGCATGGAGCCCCCTCATGGAGCAGTGGCGTCGTCCCATCATCCGGCTGAGGTGCCCCTCCTTCCCTTCCCACTGAGGTGCCTGTGTTTTTTTCGACCTGGTGCCCCAGCAGTGTTCTCTCCATTTTGAGGTAGGTGTCATGTGTGGGCTTTGCCCATGCATTTCGGCACTACTGGTCCACGGACATTGAATGGAACAGTATCTGGACTTGTGTAGTTGCTGTACATATTTGTATATACTGATCTTTTACAGTTATGTTGGCCTATCTGGATTTTCGATGATTACACTTGTTACAATCATTTTATTTGGTCCTTGCATTCTTCCAGGGGGTTACGGGGAGTAAAAGTAATGTTGCTGCATGTGTTTATGTGTGTGTTGTTGTGGGTGGGGGTGTTGCGTGTGTGTGTCACTCTCTTTTTCCTCCCCCCTGTGTGCTAGGTGCAGTACTCACCGTGGTCTTCGCCGCCGTCTTTGATGTCGCTGGTAGAAGAGGAGGTAAACCAACATTGGTAACACCTGTAACTCGGGTTCCATGACATCCTGGTTCCTCGTTGGGTGTCGAGAGGTGAGTGGTTTCCGTTCCAAGTACTGTTTCCGCCGTGCTTTTGTTGGCGTTGGTATCGCCCCGGAAAAGCTGGCGGATTGGTGCCTTGTAATACTGTGGGAGGTATGTTGTCTTCCGCCTGTCTGTTGGCGGTTACCGCCACGGTGTTTGTTTCTACCGCCGTGGCGGTCGGAGTGTTAAACGGGCTGTCCGTGTTGGCGGTTTCCGCCATGGTCATGATTCCATTTTTTTTTCCACCGGCCTGTTGGCGGTATTACTGCCGCTTTATCACCGACCGCCAGGGTTGTAATGAGGGCCTATGGCAGTCATTCTGACCGTGGTGGGCGGCGGTCACCGCCCGCCATGCGGTTACCGCCGAATGACCGCACCGCGGTCAAAAGACCGCGGCGGTCATTCCAACTTTCCTGCTGGGCCGGCGGGCGACCGCCAAAAGGCCGTCCGCCGGCCCAGCGGGAAAGCCCCTGCAACGAGGAAGCCGGCGGAGTTGCAGGGGTGCGACGGGTGCAGTGGCACCCGTCGCGATTTTCACTGTCTGCAAAGCAGACAGTGAAAATCTTTGTGGTGCCCTGTTAGGGGGCCCCTGCACTGCCCATGCCAGTGGCATGGGCAGTGCAGGGGCCCCCAGGGGCCCCACGGCACCCGTTCCCGCCATCCTGGTTCTGGCGGTGGACACCACCAGAAACAGGCTGGCGGGAAGGGGGTCGGAATCCCCATGGCGGTGCTGCAAGCAGCGCCGCCATGGCGGATTCCCTGGGCCAGGGGAAAACCGGCGGGAAACCGCTGGTTCCCCTTTTCTGACCGCGGCTTTACCGCCGCGGTCAGAATAGCCCAGGAAGCACCGCCAGCCTGTTGGCGGTGCTTCCGCCGCCCTCCGCCATGGCGGTCATGGACCGCCAGGGTCGGAATGACCCCCTATATGTCTTTGCCATCATACCATACGTCCACGCCCCCTCACCTATGTCACTCCTGTAACCATTCCTTCAGACAACAGGGCCTGCAAATCTCTCTAGGGAAATATGGCAGGGAAGTGTTATTTAGGAACCCTTCACAGAGTGCATCACAAAAATTAAGTGCTAATTGGAACTGGTTACCGGCTGCTTTAAGTAGTTCCTCCACAATATCCCATCCAATAGTGCCGTCATTTTAGCAAAGAGCTTTTTATCATATCCTGGAACGTTTCTGGAATAAGAAATAAGGGGGAAAAAATTTAGCTTTTGAATTCTCTTAATGCTGATGTAATCTGCTTACAAGAGACTTGGTCCACTAAGGAGCTCTTATATGATAAATACTACTCACTTTGTTGTAACGCCACCCCTTCAAAGAGAGGCCACGCCAAGGGTGGAGTAGCCTGTCTGTTGACTAATAGGCATAGCTGGCAGTATGAATGCTATAAAGATCACAGAAATGTATTCTTGGTTATTACTTTATACAGTGTAGGCGAAGGGTCTGATGGAGCTCCTATAACGTTGATAAACTCTTATATCCCCCCTGGTGCTTCCCATGACATCCTCTTAGATAAGGTATTCCTTTTTATTAATGAACTTCATGATATGTAGCCAGCTACCCGAATTATCATGGTTGGAGACCTAAACTGTAAAGTTTCTAATTCAGCCCTCTCAAGTTTTTGGGATGAGGAAAAAGAGGAAGCATTTGGCATTCCCACTAGTGTTTTTCCCCAGGAAATAAGATCAGATAAGCGCAGGAAGCTCCTCCTTGAAAATTTTAAGGTGTGCGATTGTATCATAAGGAATGGTAGATTTCCCTCCAATTCTCCAGCCCAACACACGCACAAATCCTCGGGGGGAACTTCCATTCTAGATTATGTGATAACCAACAACCAGACATTTTCCATGGTACAAGATATAAAAGTAATCGAGACAGCACTTAGCGATCATAACATCCTGGTCGCACCTATTAACCTGACAGTTCACCCCGCAGATTCCTGGTGCCTGGATGGGTCAAAATCAAAGTTTGATATCAAAATTGGTAGAACACATTGGTCCAGTGACAGGATTAAGGGGCTTGGCGATATTCTAGAGACCGTTTCAGGAAATCTAGAAAACTTGGCAGCAGTTCATGCAGCAGCTGATTATGATCACCCGCCATAAGCCCCAGGGCAAGCATACAGTAAAACCACGTCCCCTTCTTCTATTAAACAGAGAAATCAATGCCCTCATTCAGAAACAACACACGGAATACACTCTGGAAAGGTATACTCAATTGAGCTTATTAAAAAGAAGAAGGAGGCGCATTAGATTACGTCTAAAACAAGAAGCTATCGATAGATTCTGGACCGATGTAAGAGAAGCAGCTTTTTACACCCATTCAAGACGCTTCTGGTCATTGATAGCAGACGGGTCCGGCTCGAGAACCAGTCATCTCCCAAATACCATAAACGAATCAAGTTGGAGCACTTTCATCTCTGATCTTTATGCATCCAATGGTTATACTGTGGCGCTTCCTCCAACTGGTGATGATCCCTCATACTCTTACCCCACTATGAAAGAAATTGAGGTTATCATTAGAGGCTTGCGTAGCTCTGCAGCAATGGGTCCTGGCGAAATCCCTATTCTAGCTATAAAACATGACACTCTCACCTGGAGCAAAATGATATTTTCAGGTCTTTAAGTGTTGCTATGAAACCAGGAACATTCCAGCATCCTGGAAGGGTAGTATTATTGTTCCCCTTTTTAAGAAAGGGAACCGTAATTGTCCTGGGAATTATCGCCAGATTGCTCTGTTGGATGTGGTGGGTAAAATATTTGCTAAATATTTGCTCTCCCACATTAGCGACTGGGCAAAAAGAAACAAAATCATCCCTCTGGAGCAATCAGGCTTTCGAGCTAAGCACGGTACAATTGCTAACATCTCAGCCCTTCAGGTAATAAATGAGAAATACGTAACTCTGAGTGGAGAGATGATCTAAGCAGCCTTTATTGACTTTTCCACGGCATTTGATAAGGTAGATTGGATTATGCTATGGGCAAAGCTTTCTCGACTAGGCATACCAGGTATGCTCCTAGATTTGGTGATCGCCCTGCATTCTTCCACCTGGTGCAGGGTGTTGTTAGGGGGCGATAGGTGTGTATACCATCAAATACCAACTCAGAAAGGTTTAAAACAAGGTTGTATGTTAGCCCCAATGCTGTTCTCCTTGAACATCTCTGACTTACCCACTCACTTATCCCGGTATGAGGGCTTCGCCCGACATTAGGAGGAAGGTCCATACCCTGCTTGCTCTATGCAGATGATATAATTATACTGGATCGTACTCCAATAGGGTTAAATAATCGTCTTCAGGCCTTGGGGCGGTTCACGGAAGCCCATTTTCTAAAAATAAACTGCTCCAAAAATAAAATCCTGTGTTTTCACAGTAAAAAAAAGGCTCAAATACGGTAACTTCTGCTGGTCACTGGGTGCTCAGAAGCTTGAGAGCGTAAATTCTTATACATTTTTGGGTAAAGTTGTCTGTGGGAACCACAGCGACAGGGCACACATAGAACTAAACCAACGGAAAACTCTATCACAAGCTAATGCCTTGAATACCCTTTATAGGGTTACCAGCAAGAGACATTTTAAACACCTGTTAGAGGTGTACCGGGAAAAAATCCCTCTGTCTTTACTTTATGACCTAGAGCACATCAAAGTTTCAAAATGGGCTTTTTTAGATAAACTAGAGGGTCTCGTTTTGAGGAAACTCTCTTCCACAAACTCGGCCCTCTCCACAGCAACCTTAAGGCTTGAGATGGGCCTGCGAAGTGCTTTTGTTCAAGGTGTCACCGGGGTTGTACGTTGGGTGGTTAGTATGACGACTCTTTGAGATCATTGTTAAAAAAAGAAGTCTTGGCAGGCAGCAGGTCAAAATATACCATCAGCAGGAATTTCATATATGCCATAGATTTCCTACAGTTAAACCCTGCCTCCATTCCCACACTCTCTCAGTTACAGTTAAAAGCCGTCCCGGGAACCGGATGGCGGGAGGGGGAGTCGCGGGGCCCCTGGGGGCCCCTGCAGTGCCCATGCCAATGGCATGGGCACTGCAGGGGCCCCCGTAAGAGGGCCCCTACAAGTATTTCACTGTCTGCTTGGCAGACAGTGAAATACGCGACGGGTGCAAATGCACCCGTCGCACCTTCCCACTCCGCCGTCTCTATTACGAGCCGGCATCCTCGTGGGAAGGGAGTTTTTCCCTGGGCTGGCGGGCGGTCTTTTGGAGACCGCCCGCCAGCCCAGGGAAAAACTCATAATACCCTCCGCGGTCTTCTGACCGCGGAGAGGTATTACGGAGGGCGGAATTCTGGCGGGCGGCCTCCGCCGCCCGCCAGAGTCGTAATGAGGGCCGATATGTTTTGTTTTTATCTTAAAACTGAATTACATCTATTTATGTTTTAAAATATTTGAAATAATGTAATTTATTATTATTTGTTGGACCTGGCCCTTGTGGCAGGTTCACCCCCGGACTTTTTGCCTAATTCCTCCTATTTTTTCTGACCTCTTGCTATTGGCTCTAGGACTATGAGCACTTTATCACTGCTGATCAGTGCTAAAGTGCAGGTGCTCTTCCATCTAAAGTTCGTATGATTGGCTTATACCTAATTGGCATATTTTATTTACCTATAAGTCCCTTGTACAGTGGTATCTCTATACCCAGGGCCTGTAAATTAAATGCTATTAGTGGGCCTGCAGCGCTGCTTGCGCCACCCACTGAAGTAGCCTTTCAAACCTGTCTCAGGCCTGCTAGCACAGGGCCTGTGTGCGCAGTTTTCTGCCACAGGGACCTGCCATCTGAATTTACTTGCCAGGCCCAGAACTCCCCTTTTACTACATGTAAGTCACCCCTAAGGTAGGCCCTAGCTAGCCCTATGCGCAGGGTGCTATGTATGTAGAAAGCAGGACATGTGCCAGGTTGCAAGGCCTGGCCTGGTAGTGACAAACAACCTAACTTGGTGTCTCACTGCTGTGAGTGCTGCCTTCTCATAGGATTGCATTAGAAATGCCCTGCTTTAAATGTAGAGAGTATTGTCTGAATTATGAGGGGTAGCATAGGCATGTTTGGTATGGTTGAAATGGTGGTAAGAAATGCTGCTTACTGGTGTAGGTGTATGTTTTATTGCTATTACAGAAATGCCACTTCTAGAAAGTGAGCATTTCTCTGTGCTTATGACTCTGGTGTTTTGCAGCTTGACTCCAATCCACATCTGGGCAGAGTGACAGTTGGGCTTTGTGCATACTTTTCAGACAGCCTAAACACAGGGAGGGTGGAGGGGTCACAGAGGTGCATCTGCATGCTGAATAGTCTTCCTGGGCTGAGAGAAGAGAGTGGCGGGGCACATCTGCATTTGTAAAGGCTGTGCCCTGGCCTCGCACAATAAGGTTATTTACCCCAAACTGATGTTTGGAGCCTGTGCTGGAGGAGAGAGAGGGCACTCCCAGAAATAGTTGTAACTCGTGAGAACCTCCTCTCGCCTTCCTTTGTAAAACACTGTAGAAACTGAGTAAAAGTACAGGGGAATTTTCCCCACAATTTGGAGGCACTTTGGAACTGACCTGGAACTGGACACAAAGCTGCTGGAGGGACTCACCAGGAACCGCCATGGACTGCTGCTGCTGTGCTGACCTGTGACCTGCTTGGTCACTGTAAGGAACTGCCACTTGCCTGCATCCTCCTTGTGCTGGCCTGCTGCTGTTCCCTGCCACGTGTGGTCGGAACTCTTTTATGGTTGTCACCCAGGGGCTGGGTGCCATGGCCCTAGACCCCTGCAACAAGTTCCTAATGCCCGGGGAGCGCTTTGCCATCTCCCCCTGAAGCGCTATTGAAAGTTCTTCCCTGGTGGTGGGTCTTGCGCTCTAAAAGTGCCATCTGGAACCCGGGAGCGTTTTCCTTCCTTTGTGTGCCTAGCGCAGTGGAAAGCGCATTGTTGGGCTGCTGGATTTCACCACCGCAACCCGGGCAGTTTTTGAGGAGCGCAAGTGACGCGCTGTGCCGGGGACCCCCGGGGCACCATTGAGTAAGAAAAAAGGAGCAAGCGCGCTCCTGCCATGCCCCCGGGGCAAAGCGTGCTTTGAGGAGTGCCCCTGGGGCACAAGCAGGCACCCACTCTGGTGCTTGCTGCTCGTTACGGCCAGAAGCCGGGCGGGAAAGGAATCCTCATCAGAGGCTCCCCACCCCACCGGGCCCCTCGCTGTCATCTTGGATGGGCAGGGGGAAAGGAAGCCTCGCCGGAGGCTCCCCCTGCCCCAACTAAACCCTTGGCCTGTTTTGAGAGACCGCGGGTAGGGCGGAAGCCCCGTCGGAGACCCCGTGCGCCGCCGGTCTCACTTGGGGACCTCCACGAGAGTCGGTGAGGCCCGCCATCAGTGGCCCCAATCATCTTGGCTGGATTTGGCCCACCCCCTCGGAGGAGGGCTGGTAGAGGCCCGGGGGGGGGCGAGGGCCCTAGTGATCACTGGCCCCAGGAGGAGCCCGTTACAAATCAGAGGGGGTTCATGGCACCCCCCTCCTGCCCTCATTGTTTTACTGGACTTTGCCGCCCCCCCCCCCCCCAGTGAGGGTCGGTTGAGGCCCGGGGGGGTCCCCAGAGATCGGGGCCAGTCCTAAAATCCAGAGGGGGTACGTGCCACCCTCTCAACCCCAGAACTATTGGAATGCCCCGTTTGGCGCAGAGGAGCGCCGGGGGGGGGGGCATTTTCTGGCTCATCGCACTGGAAGTGCCCCTCTTCAAAGACAGGTACTGTTAAAGGACAATATATATGTCATAAGTTTTTCATAGAGACATTATCGGTTTATATGTTGCCTACCTGTTTTATGATGTATTACATAATGTATGCAAATGTTCCTTTTATGGGCATGACTTGCTAATGTGTTTTCCTGACTTGCCATATGTTTTATAATGTTCCTAATATGGGCTTTTATGATATTTCTATGACAATTGCTTTGGTGTAGTAACGTGTTTCCTGACTACTGCTTATGTTGCAGAATACTAAGTAACCTGTGTGTTATATGTGACTACTTCTAGTTCCGCAGAGTAACTAATGTGTAACGTTCTGACAACTGCTAAGGTAGCAGGGTATTACTGATATTTGGTATTTGGTCTAATAATTGCATTGTGTACAATACTGTATAATTTCATAGAACTTAGGGTTGTGTTTCTTTTGTGGTGGGGATAGTGCGTTACGTGTGTTGTGCGTGTAGTGCAAACGCTTTACACATTGCTTCTGGGATAGGTCTGACTGGTCATGCCAAGTTACCAAGGGAGTGAGCAGGGGTTATCTTGGGCATGTAACTCCCTTGCCCTGACTAGAGTGGGTGGGTTCTGCCTGGCTTAGGTGCATGCCCAAGCCAACCAGAAACCCAATTTCTAACATTATTTAATATGTTTTTTAAGTCCCTACCTCTGTTATTTTCTAAGTAACAGTGTTGATCTACCAGTGGTTGGCCATGTGGGATGCTGGACTTACTTTAGCTCTGAGCTGGAGTAATTTACTACTGTGTCCTTTTTTGGGTCATTTTATAGCAGTTATTTAGAAGTGCAGTTTGTGCATAGCAACTGGCTTACTTTTTTGTGGAAGGGTAGTCGTCCCTCCTTAAACCCCTCCCTGACATGCCTAAAACCCCTTCTTACTTCTCTCTATCCCCCCTTTATTAGTACGTATTCTCAATTTTTCACCCTGTCCCCCCATCCTTCTCACATTTACTACTAAGATGGAAGCTTAAATGTGTGTAGAGACTCTGCACTTGGAGCAGAGCTCTTTGCACTGAAAAGTTAAGAGGTGGAAATTCCACATGTAGGTTTGTAAGTAGCATTTTGTAGTACAATAGTGGTACTCCAAAAGTGCTACAAAATGCAGTTTGTGAACACACTTTAAGGTGTCTAACTTTGACAAGAAAGTTATGGGTAAGGCAGAGACATAGTACACATTGATTAAACCATGAGAGGTCTATTCACAAAAAGTGTAGTACTTCAGAAATACTACTTTACTTACTCACAAATGCTAGTCACTGACATGTGGTCGGAAATCCCCAAATACACTTGCCATATCTCTTGTGTGCAGAGTTCCCAAATAAAAGGGTGGAAAACTCTGCATTAAGAGATATATGATTTTGTTGTATATGTGATATGGGCAAGAAAGAGTGTAGAAAATGGGGAATATCTACTCCAAAAGGGAAGTAAAAGGAAAAATGAGGAGGGGCTCAGGGAAGCAGATGCAAATACAAAACACAATTACAAAAGGATGAGCACAGTAATCAAGATTAGGAGTTCGGTGGACGGTTTGAACCCTCAGCTGAACTCCTGACAGGGAGGTTACCGCCACACTAGCTACCTCGCCGCTCGACCTATTACGATTGTCCCGCTGGGCTGTGGGGTCGAAAGTGGGCTAAGTGGAAAGGGTATGCCCAGACGTGAGTCCCGTGCTCACTGTGCCTCTGGATTCAGGCTAGCCTGACTGATGAGGGGTGATACCCCAAAAGCGGTTCCAGAATGGGCAAACAACTGATGGACTAAACCCAGATCCTTGTGACTGGGGGGGCATAATGTTTGCATTGTTTAGCATTCCATTCATCATCTGTTCTTTTTGCTTTTGACCGCAATGGACCACAGATTGGATACAAGAGGTTGATTGGGACCGGTTCGCCCTCATCTTTGAACTTAGAAGACATTGCAACAAAAAATGTCTGGGAATGTAAAGTTCAGCAGGGCACGGATGCAGGAAGTGTCCAAGGAAGAGGTGTTGTTGTCGGGGAGCTACAGGATGAAGTTGCAGTGAAGATTCGGACTTTTGGCCTGATTTAGAGTTTCGCAGATGGGGTTACTACATCACAAATGTGACAGATATCCCGTCTGCCATATTACAAGTCCATTATATCCTATGGACATCGTAATATGGTGGGCAGGATATCCATAACCTTTGTGACGGAGTAACCCATCCGCCAAACTCTAAATCAGGCCTTTAGTCTCTATTTTGTAAGTTGAAAAGGTTCAGCAGGGCGAAGCTGCATCCTGTAGCCATTGAGGGTGCCACAAAGCCTGATTTCCCTTCTGTGAAGGTCTGCCAAACGGGATTTGCTGCTGCAGAGAGAAAGGTAGCTGGAGCTGCTAAAAAGTAAGGCTGACCGGTGATGCACCCTAGTCAGTCTCCTCTCGGTTCTCAGAAGAATTTTTTGCCAAAAATTAAAAAATAACAAGTTTTGGATTTTGGCATTCTGGGCACATTTAGCACCTCATTCAAGGGTGCAGGACTGAATAAGCCAGTGTCAGGAGTCTTAGAGGGCCAGGACTTACTCAGGCTGGGTCTAGGTGTGGGTCCAGCATGGTAGGGGCCTTTTATCTCCCTGAGGCTCTGATCAAGAGTCCAGTCAACTAGCCCTTAGAGTCTCTCTGGTAGCCCTGGTTTCAAGAGGTTGAACAGGGCTCAAGCAGCAAGACAGGACTCTGAGGGTTCACAGCGGGTTGTCAGGTAGTAGAGCAGTCCTTACAGGTGCAGCAGCAGTCTTCTGAAGTACACAGCAGGCCACAGCAGCAGGCAATCGTGTGGGAGTCCATCTGCAGGTACAGAAAGTGAACTGAAGAGTGAGTCTGAGGATCCTACTTTGAAACTTGCTACCTTCTTTGTGCAGATGTCTCTAGAGATTTTACTTTGAAGTGCTTGGAGTTTCCTGTCTCCCCTGCCCTGGCTTCAGCCATCTATATGAACAATGAGGTAGAGTCCTTTGTGTGAAGGCACGGGACATGGAAACATCTGCACCAACATCCTACCAGTGTTGGCCCAGTCAGGCACACCTAATCTCTGTATTGTGTGGCTGTCTGGGAGAAATAAACAAAGTTCAACTGCCAACTATACCCAGTCATGTGACCCAGGCAAAGCTGCAGTCACAAAATAGTTGGGACAGAGAAATACCAGCTTTCAGAAAGTGGCAATTTGAAAATGTTAACTTAAACTCTGACTTTACCATTAAAAAGGATTTTAAATTACAGGTTCCTAGACACTAAACATGACTTTCCAACCTACTTCTAATCAAAAAGTAGCACTTATTAAATGCATGAAAGCAACCCAATGTTTTGGAGAGGTAGGCCTGACAGTAGTGAAAAACAAATTTAGTAGTGTTTCACTACCAGGATATGTAAAACTTAAAGGTACAGGCCAACATTTTAATTACAATGCACCCTGCCCCATGGGCTGTCTAGGACCTGCCTTAGCAGAGATTTAAATTTAGTGAAAAGAGAGTTTAAGGCTTGGCAAGGAGGACATTTTGCCAAGTCAAATCGGCAATTCAAAACTGCATTCAGGTAGCAATG
Source organism: Pleurodeles waltl (assembly GCF_031143425.1). Lineage (NCBI taxonomy): Eukaryota > Metazoa > Chordata > Amphibia > Caudata > Salamandridae > Pleurodeles > Pleurodeles waltl. The sequence goes on from NC_090445.1 coordinate 672,993,686, forward strand.
GCAGACCTGGGACATGTTTTAAGGGGCTACCTAAGTGGGTGGCACAATGAGTGCCACAGGCCCACTAGTAGCATTTGGTTTACCAGTTTACTAGGAACTTATAAGTAAATTAAATATGCCAATCAGGTGTAAAACAATTTTACCACAATGTAGGAAGTGAGCACATGTACTGTAGCACTGGTTAGCAGTGGAAAAGTGCACAGAATCATACAGCCAGGAAAAAGAAATTCTGAAAAGTAGGGTGGTGAAGGCAAACATTTTGGGTGAAAACCATCCTAAGGCTTAGAAATCTAAGAATTGGCAAGGCAGTCTCATAAAAGTAATGAAGGCAGCTAATGACACTAGCAAAACATTGGCAAAATAGGAAAAATATTGATGTGCATTAAAAATATTTTAACGCTTTTATGTTTAATAAAAATGCAGGAACATAGCAGCAACCATAGGAAATTAATAGAGAACACATATAGCAACAAGGCTTTGTTTAATTACATCTGCTACTGCAAATGGTTGGAGGATTTACACTCATGAGTCCACTAGAACCAATTGCAGGTGAAACTTCCGACAAAATTAACCAATCACACATAGCCTATAAACGTTAGAAAGTAAGCTACAGAACAAACATTTTTTGCACCATGTCAGTGAATCTCTTTGTCACCTTGGCCCTCATTTTCAAAAACAACGTCTGGAGGAGGAGAAAGAGGAAATACTGGAAGATCAGCCTCTTGAGGTGCCCAGGGAAGTAGTATTTGCTCCGGACATCTTCTCACATTATCTGATCCTTGACATGGTTGCAGACTGGGAGCAAGAGCTCACTTCACCCATATCCTACTTCCTGGCCATACCTGCACAGTTCTAACACTGGCTGCACTCCAATTCCTGGCCATAGGAGCTTTGCAGAGGATTCCTTTGGATTTGTTTGGTGCCTCACAGGTAAGCTAATCATGGTGCTTAAAGTACGGTCTCAGATGTATCACCAGTTAAATGCACTGGTTTATCGCCATGGCACAGTCGCTGGTGGAACAGCAAGGAGTGACAATGGAATTGCATTCCAGTGTCTACTTCTGTTGGGTATTAGGCACTATTGATTTCACTCTTTGGCAGTTCAGCCATCCTGCCACAGAGAACAGCATTTATACAACAGACAGCACTGAGACTCCATCAATGTGCGAACTGTCTGCAAAGCCAGGTGCTGCTTCACTCATTTTTCTAGATGTGCACACAACAGATGCATGTTCATTGATTGCTGTGCCTGCAGTGACATGTGGAGACAATGTAACTTTAACCTGCTCACACTGCCACTAAATGTGTACCTAAGGAATTACATTACAAATGTAGGCCCTCATTATGACCCTGGCAGTAAATCCCGCTTACCGCCATGCTGGCGGCTGCCAACTTATCGCTGCCGTGGCGGATATCTGTTCACCATATTATGACACACACACACCAATCCAACAAAATTCAGCCACAGAGACAAATCCGCCAATCAGTGATAAAGTAGGGGCATCAAAACCCACACCGTTAGGCCAACAGAACAACGCCCACCACAGTATGACTCACGAATCACCACGGTGGACATTCAATGGCAGTAAACCATTGGCGGTACATACTGCTGCGCTCACAATTGACACCTACAGACAAAACAACACCACATTGGACAATTCAAACAACACACACCTGACACCCATACACACACCACACCCACACACTCACTCACACCACTATAAAATAGACATCCACATTACCCACAACCCTTTACGATTACAAATCATTGGTACGAGACTGACACTAAGAGCACTGACACAACTGCATACACACACCACATACACCCATTACATCCCTCACGCACCCCACTTCACACACCCCAACACATTACCCAACACACCCTCACCAACACACATCACATAACACCCATGGCACCACAAAGGCACCCCCGTTTCACTGAGGAGGAGTTAAGGGTCATGGTGGAGGAAATTGTCAGGGTAGAGCAACAGCTGTTTGGATCACTGGTGCAGCAGATATCAATAGCCAGGAAGATGGAGTTATTGCGGAGAATCGTGGACAGGGTTAATGCTGTAGGACAACATGCAAGAACAAGGGACGACATCAGGAAGATGTGGAACGATCTATGGGGGAAGGTATGTTCCATAGCAGCAAGGCACCAGCTTGCTATCCAGAGGACTGGCAGTGGACCCCTACCTTCTCCCCCACAACTCACAGCATGGGAGGAGAAAGTCTTAGCAATACTACATCCTGAGGGCCTGGCTGGAGTTAGAGGAGGACTGGACTCTGATAAGTCAACTTTCTACTATTATCACCCACTACCTGCATGCCAACACATACCCTCACCCTCACTCCTATCACTCCACTACATCCCACACACTCCACCATCACATCTCTCTAATCCCAATTCCAAAACCTGCATGCTGTACTAATGCATGGACACCCCTCACAGCCCTGCATGGACACTTATCACTAAAGCATGCACAGCATAGAGAACTAACATTCCCACCATACACCAACATACAAGTAAAAGCTGGCAGGGCAACACCGACCATAGAAGGGAAGCCAGGGATGTACAATATAGCATACACATTACCCATAACACATAATTTACATCCCCACAGGTACCCCAGCCAATGTCACCGGAGAGGAGGTGCCAGCACTATCCAGTCATCCAACTGAAGAGGCCCACAGTGATGACAGTAACTCTGGTCTTCAGAATCTGGATGATCTACCTGGTCCATCAGGGACCACTGGACAGCCGGTTACCCAAGCGCAGTCAGAGACCACCACAGGAAACAACACCACAGCTCCCACCCAGCGTTCCTCATACCTCTGTCCTCAGGACAGGTCAATCATCAGTGTGCCCACCTGTACATGGGCCCCATGCCACACCTCACACAGAAGACAATCAGGGACCTGGGGTCAGTGGGCACAAGGTTCAGGGGACAGAGACACAGGCTAACTGGGACTCTGGGAAGGCTGCTGTGCAACGGGGGGCAGGACCAGAGAACCGACTCTCCAGGAGCCGCTCTCTGAGATCCTGGGAGCCTATCAACATTCCCAGGACACGATGGGCCAGATCCTAGACAACGTGTAGGATAACAGGCGGCTGCAGGAAGGACAGTATCAAGGAATCATGGAGGACTTGCAGGCCATCAACAACACCCTGATCTCCATAGCAGGGGTGCTGGCAAACATGGCCAACATTATGAGGGAGGCAGTGTCACACCAGCGGGCCCCTGCCACTAGCCAGTCATCTGAACAGCCTTCCACTTCTGCTGCTGCTAGTGCCCCAAAGGTCACGCTACAGGACTCACAGGCCACCAGCACACCTCCCCCTGCAGAAGGTGAACCACACCACCAACGTTCCCTGCGATCCAGACAGAAGCCAGAGACACTTGCCAAAACCCAGGATATGAGATTCTCCTGATTGTCCCCCTTGTGTCCCACTCAGTCACCCTGTCCACCTTGAACTGCCATTGCTCCCCTTCCTATGTCCCCTTGGAGAATGCACCTGTGCTACGAACAGACTGAAACAATACACTGGACTTTCCGCCATCATCACCCTATCCCACTGCAGTTCCCCCTCTATATATGAGCAATTGATTTCGCGTATCTCATGTATTTCAAATATGTATTGATTGAAACAGGTACAACCATTGCAAATGAACTGTACATAGAATGAGCATAGAATCAATGACCTGTAGCTGGCTGTTGTGATCACATCAGGAGTATTTGTCAAATCACCAACATCTGCAAAATGAATAGCCAGAGGTAAAAGTAAGTGGGCATCGAAGAGGGAAATACCAGCATACCAATGCCACACAGAATACAACCAAAGTCATTGAAATGTAAAGTTGTACTGTCTCACCTGTGTGTCATTGGAAGCACTGACGGATTACAGATTTTCCGTTGTCCACATTCTCATCCTCTGCCTCCTCATCCTCACTGTCCACAGGGTCCACTGCTGCCACAAGGGCTTCTCCAGTTTCCTTCTCCTGCAGAAAAGGGACATGGAGCCTGAGGGCAAGGTTGTGCAATATGCAGCGTGCCACCACTGTCTGGTAGTCCTTCTTGGGTGAGTAGCACAGGGATCCACATGTTAGATGGAGGCACCGGAACGTGGCCTTCAGGAGGCCAAAGGTCCTTTCAAATATCCTTCTGGTTCGTCCATGTGCCTCATTATAACATTCTGCCCTTGTCCTGGCATTCCTCATAGGGGTCAGCAGCCATGATAGGTTTGGGTAACCAGAGTCACCTGCAAATATTGAGGGACAACATTTAGCCACACACTATCCCATAAGGCCAACACCATAGGCATACAATAACATATACTGGGTGGGAATCAGGGCACACCTATTAACCACACCCTGTGCCTCTGTAGTTGGGCCATCACATGGGAGGTATGCGGGTCCGCCACGCACACCATCTGCACATTCATAGAGATTCCTGAACACCTGTTCATTCTGGTGGGGGGGGGGAACAAATGCAATACGTGTTCTGTCAATCGCCCTAAATATATTAGGGATATGTCCCATTGCATAAAACCCGGCCTTCAAAGTGGCCAAATCCTCAACCTGGGGGAATGCAATGTAGCTGCACATGTGTTTTATCAGGGCAGACAACACTTTTGTCAGCACTATTGAGAACATTGGCTGTGACATTCCTGCTGCCAAGCCCACTGTCACTTGGAAGGAACCAGTTGCCAGGAAATGGAGAACTAATAGCAGTTGGACAACAGGGGGGGATCCTAGTGGGATGACAGATAGCAGATATCAGGTCAGGCTCCAATTGGGCACACAGCTCTGTGATTGTGGCCCTGTCTAGTATGTAGGTGAGGATAATGTGCTTGTCCTCCAGTGTAGCCAAGTCCACAAGGGGTCTGTACACGGGGGTATGTCTCCAACTCCTATTCATCCGCAGCGGTAGGTATCTAAGGGACAAAAGAGTGAGGAGGCTGTCACAAACTGAACAATAGAACCACAACAGTAGGCCGCAATCTTTAAACATGTTATGGGACAGTGTGATTTGTCACGTATGTGCCTATTTATCCTGTCACGCAGCATTATTCCATAGGCCTGCCCCCCCCCCCCGAAATGGCGTCCTCCTGTCCTGTGTGGAGGGACAGGTGAAAGTGAGGTAATGCCGCTTACGTTGTGCACCATGGCGGGAGGCAGTCGGGAACCGCCATGCAATTCCTCATTGGTTAATATTGGGCCCTATGGAGTAAAGTGGCCAATGGTGATCTACGCTGGGGGCTACGGTATGCACCGCTGCGGACGTGACTGCCATGTTCTATCTGATTCCTCACTTGTTTCCTGACCTTACTTAGGAGAGGACCTACACTGCATGTGCGGCTGTGACCTGTGTCTGGAACCTACCATGGCCCGTGTGACCGGGGAAAGGGCCCCAGCCTTCACTTCAGAGGAATTGGAGAGACTGGTGGATAGGGTGTAGGCCTCCAGACCAACAGGTAAGTACACTGTGGGCACGATGCATGTGGCATGAATGTATGGATGTTTGTGAAGGCATCGTGTAAGGGGGGGGATGACCTCTTGTCTGTATACAAGTTGAGTTGTTTGGGTGTGCCAATAGTGATGGAAACGGCTGTGGTGGGTCATTCGTGTTACAGGCTGGACTGTTTGTCTAATGGTGTTCTCCTGTCTGTAATGCCTCTGCAGGTCAGCGCCCATCAAAAGAAGGATATATGGCATGCCATCGCCAAGGAGGTGCGGACCCTGGGGGGTCAATGGCAGGCGGAGCACCCACTGTTGGAAACGGTTGGAGGACCTGAGATGCTGGGCATGGAAGACCACGGAGGCCCAGCTGGAGATGGCCTCCCAACGAGGAAGGGGTGCCCGTCGAACCCTGACCCCCTGATGGCCCGCATACTGAAGATGGCCTATCCAGAGCTGGATGGGTGCTTGGGGGCATCATAGCAGCCAAAAGGGGGGTGAGTACAGTGGCCATCATTGAAGGAAACAGCTGGAGGGGTGGTATCCGGGTGGTGGATGTGTGTCAGTGAGTGCCCCTAGGCCAGGCCAGACATATCAGCGTAGGTCCTCTGGTGGCTAAGGGACTGAAGGGGAAATACTGCCTACCTAGCTTGTCAGCATCCACTACTGGTCAGGGCTGCGTGGGTCCCATGTGTGCTGCAGTTGGCAGTGTGTGCTCCTCCTCATGCCTTGGTGGCTAGCAATATCACTGGTAGTGCAATGCATAGTGCGTAGACCTGTCCCCTGTGTGTGAGGGTGCTGTATACGCCAACGTTGGTGTAGGTGCAGTCATTGATCCAGTGTATCCTTTGTCTCTCCCCCCCTTTCTTGTTTTGTCATCCTGTCCTTATGTGCATTAGCATCATCTGGCGGAGGAGCAGAGGCACCAGCGATGGAGGGAGCTGCATCCCACAGGACCCAGGAGGCAGAGTCCATCGAAGCTGAAGGCACCAGTGGGACGGAAGGCAAGGGGAGCACCATGGCGGAGACTGAAGGGGACAATACAGACTCTGATACTTCCTCCGATGGGATCTCCCTGGTGGTGGCGGGCACCTCTGTGACCACCGCAGGTACAGTACAGCCACCATCCCCGTACCAGCACCTCCCTCCCAGCAGCACCTCAGCGAGTTGCCCGTGCCCGCTCACCCAGGAGGGTGGGCATCTCCTTCACCCGAGGCACTTCAGGCTCTGCCCCAGTGAGCCCTGCTGCCCTGAGTGAGGAGGCTATTGGCCTCCTGAGATCCATCTCTGTAGGGCAATCAACCATTGTGAATTCCATCCAGGGGCTGGCATTCCAGACGCAGCAATCTAATGCATTCCTGGAGGGCATTCACAGTGGATTGGCACCCCAACAGAGATCGATCCAGGCTCTGCCCTCCTCTCTGATGGCAGGTATTGTCCCTGTTTCAACCATCCCCCCTCCAACTTCCACTTCCCAGTCCCATTCTCCTCAACCCCAACCCACCGCAAGCACACAGCCAGATGAGCATGCACACAGGACAACACCCAAGAGGGTCACAGGTAAACACAAGCACCACACTTCATCCCACAGGCACTCACACAAACACCATTCAGTTGCAGACACAACAACATCCACTATTTCGACTGTCTCCCCCTCCTCCTCCTCCTCCATCTCCCACCCAGTTATGTCCACACTCACACCTGCATAAAGTACATCATCATCCACTAGCAGCATCATCACCACACCAAGCAGAATACACACCTCACTGGCAGACACCTCCACAACATCCATGCACACGTCCCCTGTGTCTCTCTCACCATGTCTGTCCCCCCTCCTAAAGTACACAAACACAAGCATTCAGACACACAACAGCCATCCACCTCACAACAGCATACAACCCATGCACCTGCACCCAAATCCAGCAGACAAACACCTCCAACAACCACTCCCTCATCCTCCACTCCCATTACTTCTCCCTCTTTCCACCCCAATGTCCCTAAAAAGCTTTTCCTTTCCCAGATTGTCCTCTTCCCTATCCCTCAACCCCCGTCCTGCACGTATGACCAGGGTACCAAGGACCCAGCCAAGCACCTCAGCCAAACAGTCCACACTCCCAGTTTCAACAACACCTACTCGTGGTGGAAAGGACTCCAGGCCACAAATACTGAAAAGGAAGGAGCCTGCACCAGCCAGCAAGAAGGGGAAGGAGCCTGCACCAGCCAGAAAGAAGGGGAAAGAGCCTGCATCAGCAGCTGTCAAGAATCCCCCAACGCCAGTCGTGGTTTTGCAGCCATCAGTGAGTGCAGGGGCTGAGCAGGAGCCTCCCACAACCACCAGCACAGTGCAGCCATCTTAGGGCACAGGGTCTGAGCAGGAGCCTCCCACAACCACCACCACAGTTCACCTATCGGAGGGTGCAGTGGCTGAGCAGGGGCCTCCCACAACCACCACTACAGTGCAGCCGTCACCGCCGGTGGACGACATACGATCCAGCCTCCATGGGTTGCTGTGCGGCCTGCCACCACCAGAACCAATGGGAAAGACACCCACTTGAGAGACTTTGGCCTCGCACTCCCAAGGACCAAGCACAGGGCATGTTGCCCCCTCCAGAACCAGTGGGCAAGACTCCCAGGAGAGAGAATGTGGCCCATCACTCCCCAGGACAAAGCACAGGGCATGTTGCCCCCTCCAGATCCAGTGGGAAAGACACCCACTTGAGAGACTGTGGCCCATCACTCCCCAGGACCAAGCACAGGGCATGTTGTCCCCTTCAGAACCAGTGGTCTTGTTTCCGCATCCAGCTGAGGTGCCCTCCCTCCCCTTGAGGTGCCTGCCTGTTTGCCAACTGATGCCCCTGCAGTGTTCTCTCCGTATTGGTCCAGGGATCGAGTGGGACCTTGGACTTTGCCTGTGGCCATGTGGCCCCTGTGAACTGTGGACTGGGCAGTGTCCCTTTTTTGTACGTTTGTACATATCTGTTGCATTGCCACATCGACTTATTATTTTTTATGTTGATCTTATTACAATCACTTTAGTCAATTCCTGTTGTCCTTGCATTATTCAGCCAATTTTCGGGGATGAATTGTTTTCTTCTGCAGCTAGTTGTGTGTATGGTGTGTGTGTGTGGGGTGTGTGTTGTGCGTGTGTGTGTGTCACTGTCGTTTTCCTCCCCACCTCCCTTGTGTGCGAGGCGGCTGTACTCACTGTCGTCGTCTTCAGCGGCGTTGGTGTTCGTGGTGGAGCATGACGTAGAAGATCATCGAAAGACTTGCAGTTCTGGTTCCATGGTGGCGGGGTTCTTCCCTGTGTCTCCAAAGGTGAGTCCTTTGACTTCTGATCTCTGTTTCCATCAGGCTTTTGATGGTGTTGGTACCGCCCCAGAAAAGGTGGCATTTTGCCATGTCATAATATGGTGGGCAGTACTTTGTCTTCCACCTGGCTGTAGGCGGTTACCGCCGTGGTGACTGTTGTTTCCACCCTGGTGGTTGGTGTGGTACATTGGCTGTCTTTCGGAGATATCACTGCCATGGTCATAATTTGGTGGTACTTAACGCCAGCCTGTTGGTGGTATTACTGCCACTTTATCACCAACCGCCAGGGTCGTAATGAGGGCCATAGTCACTCATAACTTTGCACTGTTACCATATACGCACTTGAGGCTAACATTGATTGCAAGCATGTAGAAAATATCTACATTATTCTCAAGGTAGGCACATTATAACAAATATCATATGTCTTTGTTGCAAGTAATGCAGTTATACCTTCACTATCCATTATCTAACCCATTCCCATTCCAACACCAAACCACATAGCGTCAACATAGGTACAAACTCGTTTTCAAGCCATTATTAGGTAACTTTTGGCATCCTCAGGTTGCGCTACAGAAGATCATACCAGGATGAGGTGCTACAATACTCCCCTGAAATAGTGCGCAAGATCATTGTGGCCTACTGCATGTTGCACAACATTCCCATATGATGATTACATGTAGACCTTGCCACTGAACTATAGCCCTATCGAGGATCCTGGGATGGGACACAAAACATGGGACAAGGGTTCCAAGTGTGAAACCAACTAGTGGATTCACATTTCATTTGAGTGAATAGTTTGGATACTGCATCCAATTGTCAATAGTGTTGATCCAATGGTGAACTATGGCTCCATTTCCATCGATCATCCTGAGACACCACTGTTGCCCCACCATGATATTACATCCAAACTTACAATTATACACATAATAACTGTAATATGCACCTGCAAAGGCATCAGTGGCTTTCTCATAAACACAATCATTCATATATCTGCATACATCAGTCACATAAGTAGGAGAACACCTACACATCTTAATATAAATGTTCTTGTATTATCTTCAAAGCAATTATATTTATTATGCTGTCAGCTATCAGTAGGTTACTATTTAGCACCCCAGACATGTTGTTCCATCCCTTTATTTATTTTCCTGTGTATTCCACCTACATGATCAATTTCTCCTCCTCTGTTAAATAGACAAATCTCTATAGCAGAGGTGAAGAACGAAGTAGCAGCCCCTACAAAACATGGCCAAATGACACATAACTGTCAACCAAAATTCACCCTCCACCTGTGCTCCTTTTTTGCAGTAACGCCCCCCCCCCCCACACACACACACGCACGCACATACCCACACACTGGCAGAGGATATAGAATAGAAAGCCCACAGTTTCCTCCAGGAGGAATTGGAGGTGATGGGAAAGTGGGCCCTCTAAAAATATCCTAAGTTCCATGGTGGACCAGACACTCTGCTGAGTAATGCAGTGTGCTTTGAAATATAGGAGGATGTGTCCCAGTGCTACTATGCAGTGGATGTTCACACCCATTGAACAAGGGGGAGCAACAATTGGAAGAAGGACCTGTGGCACTGGGGTCAACTCAGGGCACAGGATATGTTGGGTATTGTGCCATTCCTACATTCAGTACCACTTAGGTCGCCATTTGGCCGATTTTATACCAGCATGACCAGTATTTAAATGTCATGGCCAAATGACACATAACTGTCAACCACACTTTCACCCTCCACCTGTGCTCCTTTTTTGCAGTAACGCCTCCCCACCCCCCAATCCACACACACTCTAGCAGAGGATATAGAATAGAAAGCCCCAGTTTCCTCCAGGAGGAATTGTATGTGATGGGAATGTGGACCCTCCCAAAAATATCCTAAGTTCTACGGGGGGACCAGACACCCTGCTGAGCAATGCAGTGTGCTTGGAAATATGGCAGGATGTGGCCCGGTGCTACTATGTAGTGGATGTTCACACCCATTGAACAAGGGAGAGCAACAATTGGTAGAAGGACCTATGGGACTGGGCTCAACTCAGGGCACAGGATCTGCTGGGTATTGTACCATTCCTACATTCAGTACCACTTAGGTCGCCATCTGGCCGATTTTATACGAGCATGACCAGTATTTAAATGTGATACAAACATTAGGAAAATTACTTAAAGACGTTATTTCCCCTCCTTATCAAAACATTCGTCAAACAGCTTATATAACAAAGGACTGTAAAATGCTTTATAGAGATGCATTAGTGATCCCTGACTAACAACAAAGACAGAAAAGTCATGTTACAAGTTAATAAAGACAATTTCCAATAAAGTCCTATTTAAGTCTGGTCGTTTGCAGATTCTTAAACTACGAATGAATGGCCAGTATATTTATCTTGAAAAGGTGAACCCTAAGTAACGAATGCTCTCTCCATTAAACTAGAAGTTCCTCGGAATAGATTGACCGACCCTCCAAACTCAGTTTGAAGCGCACAAGCAGCAGTAGCAAGACTGTAAATCTTACTGAATTTTTTGTGGTGTCCTGAAAAATACTTAATGTGTCTTATTGCGTCCATGGTGTCTGTATTACATTCTTTGTATTTAAATGACTGTCATTAATGTAAGAATGTGTATTTTTTGTTCAATAGAAGTTGGTAATGTATGAGATTTTAGCACACTGGAACTTGGAAATGAAGTCATTTTTTAAGCACATCTAGGTCACCATTGTCATAAGGCCTTATTTTATTATAATGACTGACTTCATATTGCTAAAGTAACATAATACCTAAACACATCATAGACAGTGGGGAACGCATCGCAGTCAATTTAGCATAGTAACAAACACAAAATGGTGTTTTTGAGGCCATGTGTATTCAATCAATTTCCAATACTCGTCCAGCTAAAAGCCACAAATGCTGCAAACATTTATCATCTCTTGACCTTCAAATCATGTCTACTTTCCTGTTTTTGAATATAAGGGAATGCAAGTGTGATACTGCCTGAGTACGTTAAGACATTCCATGTGCTATGGTGACATTTCAGTTTGCAGATCACAGATAAATGGTAATGTTTGAGAACGAAGTAACGTGTTTCAGCTGCACTATTGTTAACCACAGTCACCTACTGTTAAAAGTGGCATGTGAGAATCCTAACTGCATGGCAAAGAGAAGTGTGTAGGTGGTAATGCCACCCTTTGTCAAATTACTTATTCTAAGAATGCGAGATGTATTTTTAGATGCATAATTTAGAGGACTCATGTTTTTTTTATTTTTCCTTTACAGTGGCAGTCAAGCCTGAAAGAGGAAGAAAGGGACTACTTCCGAAGAAACGCCTCAGCCACTATGGCTGATAGGATGAGATCATCTGCAGGTGTTGATCACCATCGGCCCCACAGTCCTGATGTTCAGGCCTTGTAACAGTTGTCGGGGTCAAGTTCAAATATGCAGAATAAGTGCATGCAAAACATATAATTTAACGCGCTTTGCTTCTTTTCGGGCACAAGATTCATGTACACTACATTTTATTGCCACTATTCTTCATAATTTCATGTCATTGACATTGAGTAATTTTGGAAATGGCTTCATTCTGTTGTGCTTCTGATATGCTAAAGGTTGGTTGTATTAACTAGAGGCTTTTTTCAAAATGAATGTGTTGTTGTTCCTAACATTGTTAGTGTTTGTAGAAAGATTTTTTTTAAATATTCAGGCTACAATGTGTATTTGAGATTACCTGCATTAAAGAAGATATGTTGAATTCTGTAAAACAACTCTTGATGTGAGGATGGACTTTTTTCTCTTCCGGTTGTACCGTAAGCTTCCTGGAAATTGATAAACGTTTGCTGCGCTGGATGTGCTGACAATTGTAACACGCAGTGTGAAATATTAACCTCGCCACAGATTAGTGACAGAATCCAGCACAAAGTGAATTTTCTATAAACTGTAAAATCTCCTTGTAGACTTGAATTGCTACATGACTGCAAGCTGCTGTCAGAGTGTTTTGCCTTAAAAAATACTTGCTATGTGCAGCTGGTATATATACCCACAACATTCAACCATAATTAATGTTGGTGCGCTTCAAGCCTGTTTAGGGCTTTACAAACTCAACTGGGACACCGTTTTGTAAAGTTTGATCTTGGGAGTTGAGAAAAGAAAGAAACGTCTTCAATTATTGTACAGAAATCTCTCTTGTATAATACTGAACTCAGACAAACAGGCGTATGGACTAACGTGTTTAGATCAAAGCTGCCAAGCATAAATCTGGGAGAGACAGATTATTGCCAGATTTCCTGGATTTCTGTGAAACATACATTTATATAAAATACATTTAAATGGAATCCATTTGCATGGGCTGTGCCCTTACTGACTATCCAGTATAGGTCTATGTTAGACTGTACTTAAACTATGAAGCAATCACCACGCTTGTAGGGATCATATGCATTACTTCTGAATATTTACATAGTAGTAAAACCTCTGCAGTACAGGATAAATCACTGTTAAAAACTAGTACTTCAAAAACACATCTACAGGTTTTGTCAAATATTCTGGGTGTGAACCTACAATCTCTTTGTCAAATGTCATCTCTTCGCTCTAAATTTCCCCATGCTGGACTTATAAAAAGTGCACAACCCACTTTCAGTGATCTTTAAATATAGTTTCTCTTTAAACATTGAAACACCTGTAGCAGAGGCATATAGGCCCTCATTACAACCCTGGCGGTCGGTGTTAAAGCGGCGGTAAAACCGCCAACAGGCCGGCGGTAAAAAAAATGGAATCACGACTGTGGCAGAAACTGCCAACATAGACAGCCACTTTAACACTCCGACCGCCACGGCGGTACAAACAAACAGCATGGCGGTCACCGCCAACAGACAGGCGGAAAACAATGTACCGCCCACAGTATCATGAGAGGCCAATCTGCCACCTTTTCCGGGGTGGATTCACTGCGAACAAAAACACGGCGGAAACAGGACTTGGAAGGGGAAACGCTCACCTCTACACACCCCACGAGGAACCAGGACGCCATGGAGCCGGAACTCCATATTCTACCTGCCCTTGTCTTCCTGCTCCTCTACCAGGAGCACGAATGCTGGTGGCGAAGACCACGGTGAGTACTGCACCTACGACACAGGGGAGGGGGGAGGGAAAAGAGAGTGACACACACACACGCAACACCCCCGCCCCCACCCTCACCCTCACCCACTACAACACACACACAAGTACATGTTGATACATTACATTTACACCCCCAAACCCCCCTGGAAGAATGCAAGGACAAAAGGAAATGAGTTGAACGATTGTAATCAATACAAATCCATTACTCAAAAATATATATACACTATTAACAAATATATACACCAAGAATTCAAGTCCATGTACTGCACATACATAGTCTGTGGACCACTGGGCCCAAAATGCATGGGCGAGGCCCACACTCAATACCCGATCAAAACGGAAAGAACACTGCAGGGTCATCAGATCGAAATAAAACAGGCACCTCAGGGAGAAGGGAAGGGGGGGGCATCTCAGCCGGATGAGTGCACGACGCCAGATCTACGAGGGGGCTCCATGCCTATTGATGTATCCTGGGGAGTGCAAAGCCACAGTCTCACAAGTCTTTACAGTGGGTGGGGTGCCTACTGCTTCATCCTGGGGAGTGCAAAGCCACAGTCTCACAAGTGGATAACAGTCTCCACTGGTTCTGGAGGGGGCTTTGTGCCTAGTGTGCTTCATCCTGCCAAGGACTGAGGTAGTGGATGCCTTTCTCCACTGGTTCTGGAGGGGGCTTTGTGCCCAGAGTGCTTCATCCTGCCAAGGACTGAGGTAGTGGATGGGATACTCCACTGGTTCTGGAGGGGGCTTTGTGCTCAGTGTGCTTCATCCTGCCAATGACTGAGGTAGTGGAAGCCTTTCTCCACTGGTTCTGGATGGGGCTTTGTGCCCAGTGTGCTTCATCCTGCCAAGAACTGAGGTAGTGGATGCCTTTCTCCACTGGTTCTGGATGGGGCTTTGTGCCCAGTGTGCTTCATCCTGCCAAGGACTGAGGTAGTGGATGCCTTTCTCCACTGGTTCTGGAGGGGGCTTTGTGCCCAGAGTGCTTCATCCTGCCACGGACTGAGGTAGTGGATGGGATACTCCACTGGTTCTGGAGGGGGCTTTGTGCTCAGTGTGGTTCATCCTGCCAAGGACTGAGGTAGTGGATGCCTTTCTCACTGGTTCTGGAGGGGGCTTTGTGCCCAGTGTGCTTCATCCTGCCAAGAACTGAGGTAGTGGATATGTTTCTCCACTGGTTCTGGAGGGGGCTTTGTGCCCAGTGTACTTCATCCTGCCAAGGGCTGAGGTAGTGGATGCCTTTCTCCACAGGTTCTGGAGGGGGCATAGGGCCCAGTGTGCTTCATCCTGCCAAGAACTGAGGTAGTGGATGGGATACTCCACTGGTTCTGGAGGGGGCTTTGTGCTCAGTGTGCTTCATCCTGCCAAGGACTGAGGTAGTGGATGCCTTTCTCCACTGGTTCTGGAGGGGGCTTTGTGCCCAGTGTGCTTCATCCTGCCAAGAACTGAGGTAGTGAATGTGTTTCTCCACTGGTTCTGGAGGGGGCTTTGTGCCCAGTGTACTTCATCCTGCCAAGGGCTGAGGTAGTGGATGCCTTTCTCCACAGGTTCTGGAGGGGGCATAGGGACCAGTGTGCTTCATCCTGCCAAGAACTGAGGTAGTGGATGCCTTTCTCCACTGGTTCTGGAGGGGGCTTTGTGCCCAGTGTGCTTCATCCTGCCAAGGACTGAGGTAGTGGATGCCTTTCTCCACTGGTTCTGGATGGGGCTTTGTGCCCAGAGTGCTTCATCCTGCCAAGGACTGAGGTAGTGGATGCCTTTCTCCACTGGTTCTTGATGGGGCTTTGTTCCCAGAGTGCTTCATCCTGCCAAGGACAGATGTAGTGGATGTCTTTCTCCACTAACGGTGGGCCTACATGGAAGCTGTCCAGGCCCCTGAAACTGACCACCAGCTTCGTACGACTGACCACTGGGGATGGCAGCAATGTCTGCGGTGGTGCCACTGGCACATGATGTAGCGTGGCCGCTGGCGGTGCTTGCGGCGGCCTCAGTAGCGGCAGTGCTTGCGGCGCTCATTGGCCTGCGGTGCTGGTGGGTGGCTCAGTGAGCGTGCTGGTGGCGGTGGTGTCCTTGGCAGCGGTGCAGGTGGCGGCGGTGTCCTTGGCAGCGGTGCTGGTGGCGGCAGTGTCCTTGGCAGCGGTGCTGGTGGTGTCCTTGGCAGCGGTGCTGGTAGTGGCGGTGTTCTTGGCAGCGGTGCTGGTAGTGGCGGTGTTCTTGGCAGCGGTGCTGGTGGCGGCGGTGTCCTGGGAAGCGGTGCTGGTGGCGGCAGTGTCCTTGGCAGAGGTGCTAGTGGCGGCGGTGTCCTGGGAAGCATTGCTGGTGGCGGCGGTTTCCTTGGCAGCGGTGCTGGTGGCGGCGGTGTCCTGGGAAGCGGTGCTGGTGGCGGTCTTGTCTGCCGTGCAGGTTGGCGGCGACTTCCCTTTCTTTCTCTGCCCCTTCCCCACCTTGGATGGTGGCGCAGCTGTCTTGCCACTCCCAACTGTAGTCCTGGGAGAGCCCTTGGTGGCAGGTGTGTTGCCCTTCTCCCTCTGGGCTGTGGCCAACTTCTTATGTTTCTGAGGTGGGGGACTGTCCGTGGTCTGGCTCCTTGGCACACTGGCTGCCCTGCTGCTTGGCGCACTCCAGAAGCCGGTTACTGCTGGCACCACTGTTCCCGGTGATGTGGTGGCTGAGGTGCTGGGTTGGGACCTGGAAAGAGTTAGAATGGGCATCATTTGTGTACAGGCAGCCAGTGGTGCTCTCTGAGGTGTGGAGTAATGTGGGTGTGCTGTCAGAGGGCTAGGATGAGTCTTGCTGCTGCATTCTCGATAGTCTGAAGACAGCAAAGAAGGTAGCTGCACATTCTAGAGTATAATGTATTGCCGTAGTCTAGTATGCTTGTGATAGAGCTTGAGTGACAGTACATCTGGAGCTCCTATGCATGCACAATGGTCTATGGCATTTGTAATTCACAGGTGGGATAACTCTCATTATCCCATCTGCTAAACTCTAAATAAGACTATGGGGGTCATTACAACATTGGCGGTAAATCCCGCTTACCGCCATGCAGAAGACCGCCAACACACCGCCACGGCCGCGGAATTCCGCCACAGCTATTACGACCCACATCTCGGAATCTGCCAAAATCTAGACACCCACACAAGTCCGCCACACCAAAGGTCAGTGATAAACTGGCGATAACAAAACCTCGACTGTCACGCCAACAGGAATATGCCCACACTATCATGACCCACGAATCCACGCGGCAGTCTTTCAACCGCGGTAAACCATTGGCGGTACACACCGCCGTGCTCAAAATACACACACTCTTACAAAACACAACCACATTGGACAATTCCAAATACACACACCTGATACACATACACACACCCACACCACTATAAAACACCCGCCCACATCACTCAAAAACCCTTACTACCTAAAATATTGATGAAGGCCAGAGAGGCAGCACAGCAAAGACAACACCACCATACAGAGGCACACAACACCATCACACATACAGAGCCACGCACAAAACGCCACACACCCCTAAACATCACCCCACACATCACAACAGACACCACCTCACATATCACCCACACCACATCGTTGCACCTCAAAGATACCCCAGGTTCTCTGACGAGGAGCTCAGGGTCATGGTGGAGGAAATCATCCGGGTAGAGCCACAGCTATTCGGATCCAAGGTGCAGCAGACATCCATTGCAAGGAAGATGGAGCTATGGCGCAGAATCGTCAACACGGTCAATGCAGTGGGACAGCATCCAAGAACACGGGATGACATCAGGAAGAGGTGGAACGACCTACGGGGAAAGGTGCGTTCCATGGTCTCCAGCACCAGATTGCTGTACAGAGGACTGGCGGTGGACCCCCACCTCCTCCCCCACAACTAAGAACATGGGAGGAGCAAGTCTTGGCAATACTGCATCCTGAGGGCCTTGCAGGAGTAGCAGGAGGACTGGACTCTGGTAAGACAAATCTTTACTACCTTATCCCCCCACCCGCATGCCATCACATACTCCCACCCTTACCCTCACACCCATCACCCCAAAACCCACACATACCCCACCAACACAACCCACACCTCCAAAAGCCAAGCCCTGCATGAAACACCAATGCATGGACACCCATCACCTAAGCATGGCCAGTACAGAGACACACTCATGCCCCAAAATCACCAATCACACAAGGACCAAGACAAAAATGCAAGCACTGGAATAGAGGGTCACTCTCACACGATGGCACACACACATACAATAATTATACATTTACACCCCAACAGGACCCCTACCCAACGTCACTGGACAGGAGGTGCCAGACATATCCAGTCCCCCCACAGAAGAGGCCCACAGTGATGACAACAGCTCTGCACACCTGGATCAAGATGACCAGCTTGGCCCATCTGGGACCTCGGGACAGTCGGTTCCCCTGCCACTGTCACAAGCCACCACAGAGCCTCCCCCCTCAGGAAACACCACCACAGCACCCACCCAGCGGGCCCATCCCTCTGTCCCCAGGACACATCAATCAGCAGTGTGTCCACCACTACAGGGAACCCAGGCAACCCTACTAACACAGGACGATCAGGGGCCTGGGGGCAGTGGGCACACGGTTCCGGGGACAGAGGCACAGGATAACAGGGAAGCTTGGAGGACTGCTGTGTGACAGGGTGAGGACAGGCCCAGGGAACCCACTCTCCACGAGGCACTCTCCAACATCATGGGAGCTTACCATCATTCCCAGGAGACGATGGCAATGGTACTGGCCAAGTTTCAGGAGACCCAGCGGCTGCAGGAGGAACACTACCTTGGGATCCGGAAAGACTTGAAATCCATTAACACCACCCTGGTCACCATTGCAGGGGTGCTGGCAGACCTTCTCAACACCAGGAGGGACACGGTAGCACAACAAGGGGCCCCTGACACTAGCCTGGACGATGAACAGCCCTCCACCCCCGGCGGCCCTAGTGGACAAGAGGCACAGCCACAGGAACAACAGGACACCAGCACCCCACCCCTGCAGATGGAGAACCAACCCGCAAACGGTCCCTGAGATCCAGGAACAAGACAGAGAACATTTCCAAGACCCCCGCCAGGAAATGAGACCCCCCTGAATGTCACCCTTCTACTATGTCATCCTGTCCATCCTTAAACTTCCATTGCTCCACTTCCTGTGCCCCTTTGGACAATGCACCTGTGAAACAAATAGACTGGACTTTGCCATGGACATTCCTCCACCATCACCCCAGCCCACTTTACAACCCCCTCCACTTATTAGCACAGGAATAAACACACTTAAATCACAAAACAATCTGGAGCCAGTCTGTGCTTTCACAAATGTGTAATTGCAATAACTATGGAATATAGCAATGTCAAAGTACTTGTTCACATACCAATGTTACACAGCTGTAGGCCAGCAGTAAACATAGCAGAGGGCACAAAGTGGGACCCAGATCTGTAAAATGGAAAGTCAAAGTGACAAGTCAGGGTCCATACACTGAATTAAAATGACAGACTTATGCTAGCTCAAACAATAGTATGAGATGTGGGAAGCAGTTACATCTTCTTACCTGTGTCTCACTGGAAGTATTGCATGATGATGTTGTTTCGGTTGTCGATATCCTCTTCTTCTGCCTCCTCTTCTTCACTGTCCACAGGCTCCACAGCTGCCACAAGACCAACATCTGGCCCATCCTCCTGCAGAAAAGGCACCTGGCGTCGCAAAGCCAGGTTGTGCAGCATACAGCAGGCCACGATTATCTGGCACACTTTCTTCGGTGAGTAGTATAGGGAGCCACCTGTCAGATGGAGGCACCGGAATCTGGCCATCAGGAGGCCGAAGGTGCGTTTGATCACCCTCCTAGTTCGCCCATGTGCCTCATTGTAGTGTTCCTTTGCCCCTGTCCTGGGATTCCTCACTGGGGTCAGTAGCCATCACAGGTTGGGGTAACCAGAGTCACCTGCAAATGTCGAGGGACAACTGTTAGACACACACTAACCCTTAGGAACAGCCCAATACCCAGACACCTATGTCTACTGGATTGGGACCTTGGCCTCACCTATTAGCCACACACGGTGCCTCTGGAGTTGCCCCATCACGTAAGGGATGCTGCTATTTCTCAAAATGTAGGTGTCATGCACAGAGCCAGGATACTTAGCATTCACATGGGAGATGTACTGGTCAGCCAAACACACCATCTGCACATTCATCGAATGATAGCTCTTACGGTTTCTGTACACCTGTTCATTCCTGCGGGGGGGGGGACAAATGCCACATGTGTACCATCAATGGCACCAATGATGTTGGGGATATGTCCCAGGGCATAGATGTCAAATTTCACTGTGGGCAAATCTTCCACCTGAGGGAACACGATGTAGCTGCGCATGTGTTTCAGCAGGGCTGACAACAATCTGGACAACACGTTAGAGAACATTGGCTGGGACATCCCTGATGCCAAGGCCACTGTTGTTTGAAAAGACCCACTTGCCAGGAAATGGAGTACAGACAGGACCTGCACTAGAGGGGGGATTCCTATGGGATGGCGGATAGATGAAATCAGGTCGGGCTCCAACTGGGCACACAGTTCCTAGATTGTTGCACGATCAAGTCTGTATGTGACTAGGATGTGTCTCTGTTCCATTGTCGACAGGTTCACCAGGGGTCTGTACACCGGAAGATCCCGCCATCTCATCACCTGCCCCAGCGGACGTGCCCTATGGAGGAGAACAGCAAGCAGACAGTCATCCCACACTGAGGTATCACAATGTGTTATTTGCAGAAGCTTTATTAATTCGCATTATGCCGGTATCTGTCTATATTCCCGGCCTAATAGGTGTGACGCAGTTAACATCCATCCCATGTGGCCTCCTGAAATGGCGGATGCCTGACCTGTGAGGTGCGACAAGAGGATATGAGGTAACTGCACTGGCATTGTACACCCTCGCAGTGGGCGGGCGAAGACTGCGCCACAATTCTGCATTGGTTAACATTGGGCCCTATGGGGCCCCGGAGCCAATGACGATGTACGCCGGCGGTGACAGTACGCACCGCCGTGGATGTGACCGCCATTTTCTGTCTGTTCACTCACTTGATACCTGACCTTCAACAGGAGAGGACCTACACTGCAAGTGCTGCCGTGACCTGTGTCTGGAAGCGACGATGGCTAAAGTGAATGTGGAAAGGGCCCCTACCTTCACTTTGGAGGAGTTGGAGAAACTAGTGGATGGGGTCCTCCCCCAGTACACGCAACTGTACGGCCCTCCAGACAAACAGGTGAGTACACTGTGAGCATGCTGCGTGGCCAATGCCTGTTTTAAGTGGTGTGGATGGAAGATAAATGGGGGGTGGCTGAGGCCTGCATGTGCAGATGTGAAGTGTATGTGTGTCAGGACATGGGTGGGAACTGGGAGGCTATGAGTATGACAATCCGGACGGGTAAGTAATTTTCTTTCCCCTGTACCATTCCTCTAGGTCAGCGCCCACCAGAAGAAGGATATTTGGCGTGCCATCGCCAAGGACGTCCGGGCACTGGGGGTCTATCACAGACGGAGCACCCACTGCCGTAAAAGATGGGAGGACCTGCGCCGCTGGAGCAAGAAGACGGCGGAGGCCCAGTTGGGGATGGCCTCCCAACGTGGGAGGGGTGCCCGTCGCACCATGACCCCCCTGATGTTCCAGATCCTGGCGGTGGCGTATCTGGAGTTGGATGGGCGCTTGAGGGCATCACAGCAGCCACAAGGGGGTGAGTACACTCTCATTCAGCAGACTCAGCGCGCATTACGAGGTGTCTGGGTGGGGGAGGTGGGCAGTTGGTTCCCCTAGGCCAGGGCGAACTTGTTAGGCAAGGTCCCTTGTGAGGCAAGCCATGTGGCCCCCCAAACCCACCAGTGGTAAGAGCCATCTATACCTAGTCAGGCTCCTGTGACTTCCAGGTGTGCAGCAATTGGTCTTAGTCCCATGCCCCATGGTCAGCTGAAATTTCTAGGAACTGTCAGTGCATGGTGTAGTGCAGGACGGAGGGTGGGGGGAGCTCCACGGCGAGACAGGAGCAGACAGCAGTGACAGCAACTCCTCCTCTGATGTGAGTTCCCTTGCTGTGGTGGGCACCTCTGTGCCCACCGCATCAACAGGTACAGCTGCCACCCCTCCTACCAGCACCGCCCTCCCAGCAGCCCCTCAGCGTGTGTTCCGTGCCCACTCACCCAGGAGGGTGGGCATCTCCTTAGCCCCAGGCACCTCAGGCCCTGCCCCAGTCAGCCCTGTTGCTGTCAGTGAGGAGGCTATTGACCTCCTGAAATCCCTCACTGTTGGGCAATCTACCATTCTGAATGCCATCCAGGGTGTTGAGAGGCATTTGCAACAAACAAATGCATACCTGGAGGGCATTCATTCTGGGCAGGCGGCCCAACAGAGAGCATTTCAGGCTCTGGCCTCAGGATTGATGGCAGCCATTGTCCCTGTGTCCAGCCTCCGCCCCTCCAACTTCCTCCACCCAGAGCCAATCCCCTGTACCTCAGCCTATCCCAAGCACACCAACAGACCAGCATTCACACACATCAACACACAAGAGTGGCTCAGGCAAACATAAGCACCACACATCCCACAGGCACTCACACAAGCACCAACCCCTTGCAGACACAGCAACATCCAATGTCTCCACTGTGTCCCCCTCCTCCACGTCCTCCTCCTCCCTCCCTGTCTCGTCTCCACTCACACCTGCATGCACTACATCCTCAGCCACTGCCTCCATCACCAGCACGCCCATCACCACACACCGCTCACGTGCACTCACCACCCCCACTATCATTCACACATCCCAGGTGTACTCTCCCAGTGTGTCAGTGAGCCCTCCTCCCAAAGTACACAAATGCAGGCACACACCCATCCAACAGCCATCCACCTCAAAACAGCCTCCGGCCCATGCACCTTCACCCAAATTCAGCAGACGTACACCTCCTACAACCACTACCTCTACCTCCACCTCAACTCCCAAACCCCCTCCATCTTTCCGTCCCAGAGTGTCTAAAAAACTCTTCCTGGCTAACATTGACCTCTTCCCTACACCTCCCCCCCGTCCTTCCCCTAGGGCCAGGCTTTCCAGGTCCCAGCCCAGCACCTCAGCCACCACATCCCCAGGCACAGTGGTGCCAGCAACTGCGGGGTCATCGAATGCGCCACGCATCAGGGCTGCCAGCATGCCACGGAGCGAGGGCAAGGACATTTCGCCACCTGCCAAGGTGAAAAAAGTGCCCACATCCCGGAGGGAGAAGCCGAAACTACCAGCCACCAAGGGCTCAGCAAAAACCAAAGGGGATAGTGGCAAGTCAACTGCGGCACCATCAAAGCTGGGGAAGGGCCAAAAGCTGAAGAGCAGGTCAGGAGAGGGCATGGTGGCACGGACTGAGGGACCAGTGTTACACTTTCTGGCCACGACCACGCCAACCTGTACGGCGGGGAAAATCGCTAGCTGCCCCGCCACCTGCACCACCGCAAGAACCGCCACTTGTTCCGCCCCTGGCACGTCTATAGCCTCAGTGACAGTCCCCAGCCTCTTCCCCAGTGAGCAACCGTCCGAGGCTGCAGGAGACGTCCTGCTGTGTCCCTCAGCAGGTGCTGACCCATGCACCGCTGCTAGCACCGCCACCACAGACACCACCGCAAGCACCGCCACCGGCCCCGCTGCCTCCTCATCCGCTGACATGGCTACCATCCCCCATGGTCAGTCGTCTGAGGCTGGAGGAGACTTCCTGGACCCTGGGCAGCTTCCATGAGGCATGAGTTCCATCACTGTTTGCACCAGCAGTTGGAAGGCGCAGCCGCAGCAGTGTGGGGTATGTCGCTGCCTCCATGGCGTATCATGCTACCTGAACCTCGCCAATCTCGTGGCACGCACAGCCAGGTGAGGGAATTGTACCGGCAACACTGCACGTTGAGCACTCTGGGCACCATGCCCCCTCCAGAACCAGTGGAGTATCACATCCACTACCTCAGTCCTTGGCAGGATGAAGCACTCTGGGCACCAGG
The DNA here is from genome assembly GCF_031143425.1 of Pleurodeles waltl. Lineage (NCBI taxonomy): Eukaryota > Metazoa > Chordata > Amphibia > Caudata > Salamandridae > Pleurodeles > Pleurodeles waltl. The sequence goes on from NC_090445.1 coordinate 673,017,574, forward strand.
CCCCCTCCAGAACCAGTAAAGACTGTTATCCACTTGAGAGACTGTGGCTTTGCACTCCCCAGGATAAATCAGTGGGCAAACCACCCACTTGAGAGACTTGAGAGACTGTGGCTTTGCACTCCCCAGGATAAATCAGTGGGCAAACTTGAGAGACTGTGGCTTTCCAATCCCCAGGATACAACAATGGGCATGGAGCCCCCTCGTGCAGCAGTGGTGTTGTGCGTTCATCAGGATGAAGTGCCCCCCTCCCCCTGAAGCGCCTGTGTATTTTCGATCTGATGCCCCAGCAGTGTTCTCTCCGTTTCGAGTCAGGTATCATGCGTGGGCTTAGCCCATGCATTTTGGGCCCAGTGGTCCACGGACAATGCTTAGTACACTATCCGGACTTGTGTAGTTGGTGTACATATTTGTATATACTGAATTTGGACTTTGGACTAATGGATTTTTCTGGATTACAATTGTTACAATTATTTCCTTTTGTCCTTGCGTTCTTCTTGGGGGTGAGGGGGTGTATAAGTGATGTTGCTGCATGTATTTGTGTGTATGCTGTTGTGGGTAAGGGTGGTTGTGTTGCATGTTGTGTGTGTGTGTCACTCTATTTCCTCCCCCTCTCCTGTGTGTTGTAGGTGCAGTACTCACTGTGGTCGCCGCCGACGCCGTTTGTACTCCTGGTAGAAGAGGAGGTAAACCAACATGGATAACACCTGAAGTTCGGGCTCCATGGAGTCCTGGCTCCTCGTTGTGTGTCGAGAGGTGGGTGGTTTCCCTTCTGTGTACTGTTGGCTCCGCCTCGGAAAAGGTGGCGGATAGGCCTCTTGTAATACAGTGGGTGGTACTTTGTCTTCCGCCTGTCTGTTGGCGGTGTCCGCAGCGATGTTTGTTTCTACTGCTGTGGCGGTCGGAGTGTTAAAGTGGCTGTCTATGTTGGCGGTTTCCGCCACAGTTGTAATCCCATTTTATTTTACGCCGGCCTGTTTGCGGTATTACTGCCGCTTTAACACTGACCGCCAGTGTTGTAATGAGGGCATATGTTCCCAAAACGATACTGCAACAATTAATGAAATCCCAAAACCTCTTCCATTAAGGAATAACATACTCACTAACACTAGAACACAAAGGATATATTTCAAATATTTATTTTAAAACCAAAATCCTAGTGAACATGATATGAATTGTAACCACAATGAGGACAAATAATATGGCAGCAACAACTGTTACCAAAAGTGTAACTAATACATACTACTCAAACATGATTGCTTCTATTAATCTGTAGCAATCCTATCCTTATTTTGATATAATTTTAGCAAAACTGAAAATAAAACCTATTTTGAGCTTCGGGAATTGTACACACTTGCATACCTGCTTCAACAATCAAGTTCTATATTTGATAGAATAGCAAGGTCTGCTGTGCTCCTCTCACGAGCACAAGTGCACTGATGAGTCTGCAAGGGAAGACTAAGGGGCACATCTACATGGAACTAACACAGCGCTGTGCCAAAATTGTCAGTGCTGCGCTGCATCAGTTGTAAAGGCAGCGATGTTCCGTATATACAAAAATGTGGTACACCCCTGTGTTTCCCCTTGCGCTGGTGCTAAATTTAGCTGACAGCGCAAACGCAGGCATCCTTGTACCATAGTGCAAGGGTGTCTGCATTGAAGGGAATGATTGTTTATGTGCAGGAAGGTGTCCCTTCCTGCATATAAACAATGTTTAATGGCAATTTGGCACTTCTATGTGTGCTGCAGGATGCAGCAGACATAGAAATAGCACATCATCATTACTGAATGGTTGTTGATGTGCAGAAAGGGACACCTACCTTCACATAAGCAATCCTTCTTGGCCTTTCGCTCTTTCTTTGATAACATGATCTTGATGTTTTTAAAAACTCTTGAAAGAAACAATTAACAGAAAGTTGCCTGACACGTTTTAAATTGTTTTTGTTCCACGATATTACAATCTGCTAGAAACTCTTAGAAAAAATAACAAGCTAATGTATCATGTTGCAAATTATAAAAATATTAACACTAACAAACTATGGCCCTCATTCTGACCCTGGCGGTCGGTGATAAAGCGGCGGCCAAGCCGCCAACAGGCCGGCGGTCTAAAATATGCAATTCTGACCCTGGCGGGAACCGCCAACACAGCCCGCCAACTTAACACTCCGACCGCCACAGCGGTACAAACAAACAGCGCGGCGGTTCCCGCCAACAGCCCGGCGGCAGACAAAGTACCGCCCACCCTATTACGACCCACCAATCTGCCACCTTTTCCGGGGCGGGAGCACCGCCGATAAGAACACGGCGGAAACAGACTACGAACGGGAAAACGCTCACCTCTACGCACTCCACGCGAGATTCCGGCAGTATGGAGCCAGAGTTACAGGTCATCCCCGCACTCCTATTCCTCCTCATATACCAGGAGCACGCCCGGCGGCGCGGAAGACATCGGTGAGTACTGCACCTACGACACAGGGGAGGGAAAAGATTACCGGCACACACCCACCCACCCACACCCACTACAACACACACATCAATGCATTCCCACAGATCACTGTCACAACCCACAAACCACCCCCCTCCGAAATAATGCAAAGACCAAAAGAAGAGATCATAAACGGGCAGATATATTGAAATATGTACGCCATTAATCCCAAAAAATAAATAAACTATGTACAAAATATATACAGCTACTAAATGTAGTCCAACCACTGTCCGTGGATCACAGGGGTCCTGTGCAAAGGGGCAAGGCCCAGTCCCACGACAAGAACTCCACGGAGAGAACACTGCAGGGGCATCAGAAAGAAAATAGGACAGGCACCTCAGGGGGAAGGGAAGGGGGGGCACCTCAGCCACTTGAGTACACGACGCCAGATCCACGAGGGGACTCCATGACCACTGGGCCATCCTGGGGAGAGCAAAGCCACAGTCCATACAGTCCATACAGTGGGTGGCCTGCCCACTGGGCCATCCTGGGGAGAGCAAAGCCACAGTCCATACAGTCCATACAGTGGGTGGCCTGCCCACTGGGCCATCCTGGGGAGAGCAAAGCCACAGTCCATACAGTCCATACAGTGGGTGGCCTGCCCACTGGGCCATCCTGGGGAGAGCAAAGCCACAGTCCATACAGTCCATACAGTGGGTGGCCTGCCCACTGGGCCATCCTGGGGAGAGCAAAGCCACAGTCCATACAGTCCATACAGTGGGTGGCCTGCCCACTGGGCCATCCTGGGGAGAGCAAAGCCACAGTCCATACAGTCCATACAGTGGGTGGCCTGCCCACTGGGCCATCCTGGGGAGAGCAAAGCCACAGTCCATACAGTCCATACAGTGGGTGGCCTGCCCACTGGGCCATCCTGGGGAGAGCAAAGCCACAGTCCAAACAGTCCATACAGTGGGTGGCCTGCCCACTGGGCCATCCTGGGGAGAGCAAAGCCACAGTCCATACAGTCCATAACAGACCCCACTGCCACTGGAGGAGGCAAGTTGGCCAGAGGACATCCTGCAGCCCTGCCCGAGATAGATCCTGCCCTGCCACGTCTGCCAAAGGGCCAGCGTTTCTTGCCCTGAAGGGCCCAGTTCAGCGGTTCTTGAGACGGCGGGGCCCAGTTCAGCGGTTCTTGCCTTGAAGGGCCCAGTTCAGCGGTTCTTGCCTTGAAGGGCCCAGTTCAGCGGTTCTTGAGACGGCGGGGCCCAGTTCAGCGGTTCTTGCCTTGAAGGGCCCAGTTCAGCGGTTCTTGAGACGGCGGGGCCCAGTTCAGCGGTTCTTGCCTTGAAGGGCCCAGTTCAGCGGTTCTTGCCTTGAAGGGCCCAGTTCAGCGGTTCTTGAGACGGCGGGGCCCAGTTCAGCGGTTCTTGCCTTGAAGGGCCCAGTTCAGCGGTTCTTGCCTTGAAGGGCCCAGTTCAGCGGTTCTTGAGACGGCGGGGCCCAGTTCAGCGGTTCTTGAGACGGCGGGGCCCAGTTCAGCGGTTCTTGAGACGGCGGGGCCCAGTTCAGCGGTTCTTGCCTTGAAGGGCCCAGTTCAGCGGTTCTTGAGACGGCTGGGCCCAGTTCAGCGGTTCTTGAGACAGCGGGCCCAGTTCAGCAGTTCTTGAGACGGCGGGGCCCAGTTCAGCGGTTCTTGCCTTGAAGGGCCCAGTTCAGCGGTTCTTGCCTTGAAGGGCCCAGTTCAGCGGTTCTTGAGACGGCGGGGCCCAGTTCAGCGGTTCTTTAGACGGCGGGGCCCAGTTCAGCGGTTCTTGCCTTGAAGGGCCCAGTTCAGCGGTTCTTGCCTTGAAGGGCCCAGTTCAGCGGTTCTTGAGACGGCGGGGCCCAGTTCAGCGGTTCTTGAGACGGCGGGGCCCAGTTCAGCGGTTTTTGAGACGGCGGGGCCCAGTTCAGCGGTTCTTGCCTTGAAGGGGCCAGTTCAGCGGTTCTTGCCTTGAAGGGCCCAGTTCAGCGGTTCTTGAGACGGCGGACGGTCTATGGCCAACTGCTAAATGCCTGGTGGTGCCCTCCTGGGCAGCGGGGATGGTGCTCCTTCACTGCCCACCTGGGCTGTGGGTGGTGGGGCCCTCCTGGCCAGCTGGGCTGGGTCCTCCCTGGGCAGCGGCTATGGGGCTGGTGGGCTCTCCCGGGGCAGCTGTGCCGGTTCCTCCCGGGGCAGCGGCTATGGGGGTTGTGGGCTCCTCCTGGGCAGCAGGCCTGCTGCCTGACCTCTCCAACTTGCTGCCCTTGCCCTCCTTAGTCGTCGGCCTGTGGCCCTTTCCTCCCTTTGGAGCTGTGGCTGGTGACTGTCTCTGGGTGGTGTCCGGGGGGGATGTAGAAGGCGGGCTCCTGCGGCGCCCCTTCCGCCTTCTGCTCCTCTTCCCAGGGGGTGGGCTGGCTGTCCCCTTGCTGCTGGGCGAAGATCCAGACATGCGGGCTGGCGGGCTCCAATACCCCTGCACCCTTGTCAAGGGGGCTGCAGGGCTGGTGGTGGCTGAGGTGCTCTTCTTACCCCGACGAGAAGGAGGGGGGGGGCTCAGGGTCAGGAAAGAAGTTAGTAGTGGCGAGGAAGAGCTTCTTGGGACAATGGAGAGTGGTAGGTACAGTGGGAATGGGAGTGGAGGGAGAGGATGTGGTTGTAGGTGAGTCACGTTTGCTGTCTTTGGGTGCAGGTGCAGGAGGGATAGGCTGTCGTGAGGTGGATGGCTGTTGGGTGGGTGGGTGGCTGCGTTTGTGTGGTGTGGAAGAGGGGGTGACAGACACAGTGGGAGAGGACACAGGGGACGTGTAAATGGCAGTGGGGGTGGTGACTGCACGTGTGCGGACTGGAGTGGAGGGTGTGCTGGTGATGGAAACACTGGCTGATGGTGAGGTGAATGGAGGTGTGAGTGTAGACGTCACAGGGAGGGAGGAGGGAGACGAGGAGGTGGGGGTCACAGAGGTGGTAGTGACTGTTGGCATGTCTGCATCGGAATGTTGCGTGTGTGAATGTCTGCGTGATCTGTGGTGCTTATGTTTGGATGAGCTTCTCTTGGGTGTTGAGGTGTGTGCAGGCTGGTCTGATGGTGTGGGTGGGACAGGCAGAGGAACAGGAGACTGGGAGGAGGGAGTTAGTAGAGGCAGGCAGGAGACAGGGACAATGGCTGCCGTCAGTGCTGAGGCCAGAGCCTGGAACGATCGCTGATGGGCAGCCTGACCCGAATGAATGCCCTCCAGGTACGCATTGCTGCGATGAACCTCCCTCTCCACCCCCTGGATGGCATTCAAAAGGGTAGTCTGCCCAACAATGAGCGTTCGGAGGAGGTCAATGACCTCCTCACTGAGGGCAGCGGGGGTAACAGGGGCAGGGCCTGAGGTGCCTGGGGCGAAGGAGATGCCCGGCTTCCTGGCAGAGCGGGCACGGGGCGAACGCTGAGGGGCTGCTGGGAGGGCGGAGATGGTGCGCTGGGTGGCGGCTGTACCTGTAATGGCGGGGGGCACGGATGGTGCCACCCCCGCAAGGGAGCCCCCTTCCGAGGACGTGTCCGTGTCGCTGCAGGGTCCAGTCGTCCCCGTCGTGGAGCTCCCCTCGCCCTCCGTCTCACTGGTCCAGTCTGACTCTGTGGCATGGCCCTCCTGGGCCATGTGAGATGCAGCTCCCTCCTGCCCCGATGCCACTTCTCCTCCGCCTGATGATGCTGATGCACACAAGCACAGAAAGACAAACAAAAAGGGGGGGGGAGAG